>NC_136865.1:14515186-15139248 GCF_951799975.1 Gobius niger
CAGACTAAGACTCTGACATGACAAACTGTAAAAATCAGAGAGAAGGGTTTTCTGTTTCCTCTTTGATGGGTTAATTTTGTCTGAGGAGTGACGCAGATCTTTAGTAAATCCTGTTGTAGCTCGACAGACAGAGCTGCTACGTCTGTGCCACATTTGCTGGTTTCTTCACATAAACGTGCACTCTCTGTGACCTTGTTTTAACTGTTTCTCTCTTGAGCAATGATTACGAGTACGTAAAAGTGCCACTGTCAATCACATGTCTTTCATTTTCATTCTAAGTAGAAATATCAAACGCATGTATGTAGAATCTTGGCTCATTCATCATGCATGCTATCAGGATGTCCATTAGTCCAAGTGCCCATGCCCCCCTTGTCAGTATGGGACAGATCCCACTATTGGACCCCTAGTTAGTCTGCTGAGCTAACTAGGGTTCCAATTGTGGGATCTGTCCAAAGAATTGAAAGATGCACATGGTGTCCACGGTGAGACATGGCCAAATGAATTTGTGGCTACTTAAATTTCCCTAATTGAATTGTGATTGTATTGCAGCGTTTAACAGAAGAGATGAACTAAAAAACATTTAAACTTAACGTAATAATAAATTAAGTGGTTATTTTAATGTATACGTCATTCTCTGACCCTGCATAAGTTGTGCCAGTTCCAAATCAGGGTGTATACAAAAACTGCTTGCCAGTGGAACTGCACTTAAGCCATGCATTTATTTCTCCCACTGACTACATCCACTGAGTACTCACCTCATATTCTGCAGGGCTCAGCCATTTCAACCATTTACAGGGTATCTGTGTGCCTCTGCATGACACGCCTCTCTCTCAGCCATAAAACCCCTGACCGGGCGACCAAATGAAATGGCGCCAAGAGCACGATACAGAGCAGAACTGAACTGTTGGGCAACTTAAACATTTACGTGACCCTGGAGTCCTGTAAAACTTATAAAAGCTGTGACTACTGCCGCCTCCATATAAAAAAAGTATTGAGTGAGCGACTGTGTTGTCAAGGTAACTTGCGCTCAGTCCGACTGATTAACAAACATGCAGACAGGGGGAGAAAGGATACTGTGCGCTGTCATTGTGGAGAGTTATCGGGAGAAATCACAGCAGCATTGACCTGTCATTGAAGGCAACATTAACAGTGGCTTTTAAAATGTCTCATTACTCCAAATTACCTACAGGAGGCGCCGCAGAAAGACAGTATTTCCATTAAGAGGCTAGAGGACAGGAGGAACAAAGGCAGTAGCTCAGCCGGTTGACTTTTCACCGCCATCCAAAGGTCGATGGTTTGATCCCATTGTGTGGCTATGTCTTTGGGTGAGACATTTTACCTGTCTACACTGGACGAGGAATGTGTGAGTTGTCCCTTGATAGAAAAGCAATATAAGTAAGCGTCCATGTCAAAAACCCTGCAATTGCACACTAACACAATTGACATCTGAAATCTAAATGTAAATTGAATATGAAACTCAAAATACAGCATATTGGGCATTTTTGAAAGTAGAAACTGAAGTTATTTGTAAACATAAAGGGTCAATAGAGGATATACGCAATATTCATTACATATTGTGGAGATCTTCATTCTTGAATTGATGTATTGTGAACAAAACATTTCAGTGCACTCAACATTTATGAAGAAAATGCAGGGAATTTTCTTATTGGATGTGTTAAAGTGATGATGAAACAGCAATTATAGTCAAAGAAATCTAATTCAGAGCAACAGCCATGATCACGTCCCACAGAGATGATTGAAGAAGGGAAAAAAGAGGCAAATGCAGCGTCTTTCTCATCTGCGTAATATCAGTAATTTAACAGTAAAAGTGTCAATCAGAGCGAAGAAGAAAGCAGGAAATTTCAGGCTCAGTTTCCTAATGCTGTATTTTTTGCTAAGCTGATATGGCACCCATCTCAAGTGATGCATTGAGCTGGTTCTAATTTACTGCAAAGTGCCCATTTGAACCCTTATTGAACCGGGAGGCTTGCGTTGAAAACACAAAAATCAGCTCATGCTGTCCCTGCATCTCTCAGTGGCAGTACAGATGTTCTCACATTGAGTCTAACTTCCTCCTTCCCTTTCCAAACTATCTGGAATAAATTTAGCCTCTCTTGGAACTCGACATTATTCATGCAGCCTTGACCATTGAGAAACTTATGGACCTTCAGAAGAATTGTAAAATATATTGATTTGAAAACCTTTGCAACAACATTTGTAAGATGGTAATTGGTGGTTAGGAGTAATATTATGTCTGTTCTTGTTTTCTGTGACTAGCCTGGCTGAAATGTGTATATTGTATTTGTCTCGGAAAATTAGAAATCTCACTGCATGCTCGTTTCAATACATTGTGAACCTTGCAACCCATGCAGAACAAATGGTGACACTTGTAAACCAGGAAGCCTTTTGTATTCCTTAATAAACACAATTTCAATTCCTCCCTGTGCTGACTTGCTGACACAGCCACGCACAGCACCAGCCGATGAGAGCGAGGAGTGACAGACCACCGCAGTGTGGGCAGAGCTGCTCCACTGCCAATAGCGCCAGAGGACATGTCTTATTATTTTATTCTTCAGCCTGGACTAATGACATTAATGTAATTAGCCCACATTATCTATTAGTGAGACATGCAGTTTAAAGTCTTAATCACAATAAACCCAAATGTGCCTTTTGGGAATATGCTACAATATATTTTAATAGGGATATGCCTTATACATGTTAAGTATGCAGCTGCAAGCCTAGACACAGGAGAAGACATCCAGGGGCTGGACCGGCAGCTTATTTACATCTACAGTATAATACAACTATGGTTATTCAGGGAAACTAATTAAAGGCAGTTTAAATGCATCTCAAGTCATTGATTTGGAACTGCTAGACACAGGAGGTCTACATTTTACATTTTTGTACAACTTGACATGCTACTTTTATTTATAACACTCAAATTATTTTTGCTCCTGATGCTTTGAGTTCATTTATCATTATCATAATTACATTTTATGTATCGAAGTTGATATCTCCAAGTTGAAGGAGACCCTTCTTAGGTATTTTTGCTATTTTGGTGAGTTAACAAGAACAGATCGCATTGAACAACATGAATCACTTATGCAAATGAGGGCCAGCAGGACGCCACTTTGGAATGCAGGTATAAAAATATGCTGTTTTTCAGCTAAGTTTAGCAAAACTTTTAAATGGTTTCAAAGTCATTTTTATGTATTCGGAAGCCACTGTGTGGCCTCGATACAGACGTGCTTTTGAAACTTTAAAGTAGCCTTTATAGACTTTAGTTGAAATTAAGCCTCTCCTGGCAAAACTATTGATTGTTTTCAGATTCTACGTCATGATGATATCAGACTTGCAGGTTGGCTGTAGGTCTTTTTTTCATTTGTATTGATTACCTTCTTCTTGCCTTAAGCTGACTTGAGATCACAAAAAAATGTCATATCAATAACATCAATATTGGGATGTTGCGATATTACCTTAAACCCAGATATAGGGCTTTTGTATAACACAATGCCTTCCAATGCAACAATATCTCAATTAAATTCTGATTCTTTAATTTGGACATTAAAAATAATGGTGCATATTAGAAAGACAAACTTTTAATTACCCACGTTTATTATCTTCTTTCACTTTAACTTTCATGATGTCTCTTTGTTGAGCTGCTGTATCCATATTCATTGATAACCTTCAGAAGTGCTTTAGCAGAATTGAGTTACCCAGCCTCAATCCACAACTTCTGGACAAATGAGGGTGATTATTCTGCACCAGTGATAAGCTGACATTTGCGATGCGATAATAGCAATAATCTCCAATCCTGCTGCAAATCCAAAACGTTGGTAGGAAAACGTGCTTGATGGAGGACATATGTTGGAGATGTATTCCTGTTTTGCCTTGGGCTGGTTTGACTGAAGAGTTCTTTGAAGGAGATCAAATAATGTTACCCTATTCCCTTGTGGATATGAAGGGTCCCTGAACACATCCTAGCTTTTATCTGTCACTCTTCCACCGCTATCTGATGGAGTAGATACAGTGACACACATGTTGTCTGCATGTCGCTGATATGGCTTACATGGCAGATATTTTCCAAGAGAGCTAAAGCTGAGACGTTTAGCTTTTTGTTTATTGTGGTACACTGGGATACTGTCTGTATAGAATAATGCAAGAAAATATTGCGCGCTGGCTATGCATGACTGGAGCATGAAATAACATATAGTGGGGGAAAAAAGGATAAAGCCTAAAGGATAAACAGACAAATCAAAGGACTGCTTCAAGAGGAGGACCAATATATATACGGTATAGTATGCAAAATATGTGTATACTATTCAGCATCATTGCAACAAAAATAATACAACAAAATATGTTTCCTTTTGTACTTATAAGTAGCACTTCTAAGTACAGGGAGCTATGATGCACGAATACTTGCTCACGACAAACGCATGACTGAATATCACAGGGTTTCTGACATGTTTCATATCTGTCGTGAGCCGTCGGGTCCTGACACTGTGGCAGCGCTGGTGACGCCTTTCAGTCGGATACGGTAAAACGCAGCTCCAGGAGGAGGGAGACACAGTGCGGACAGAGCGCACGGAGGTGAGTGAGGAGAACAATACCAGACTCCTCCAGGTATGAAGTGATATTAATAAGCCCAGAGTTTTAAAAGTAAGACTACCTCAACACATGCCTGTGACGAAACATTGATCATAACAGTGCTATGTACATATCCTGCATAGAATTGAGCTATAGAGCGAAAAATAACATGACTAAAAGTCATTGCAGCTGACAGACCCACCCATATCCGAGGACAGTTGGAGCTTTATGGCCCGTCTGGCTGTCTCATTAACCCTGAAACTAGAATGGGGCATATCACAGCTCTGTCTATGTCTTCATATCGTCCTCACACCGTCCTTACAAAGTCAGTGTGGTGCCATCTCACTTCATAAGCTTTTTATTTTGGTTAGGGCGTCACATTTAACATGCTATTTTTAGTAGTGATCATCATCAGCAAGAAACCAATCATTTATCAAATAGTATCTGTTATTGCCTGACAGTTGTTTTCTTTTGACTGATTGCACTCAACAAAACTGTGCAAAATTCCATTTAAATTTGTTTTTTTTACTTCTTTTTTATATTGCTCCATTCAAAATCTTTTCTTTTTTTTTAAAAATGTGCTTTTTATTCTCACATTTTTGTCACTTTTTCATCACATTTTTGTCACTTTTTCGTCACAGATTTGCCATATTATTAAACTTTGATTGAGAATATTCTGCCTGTTTTTAATCAATATTTACAAATTGGGCTGGAGCTAATTGACTTGTCTTGGGATTTTTCACACTGGCTCAGAATATTTCCTGAACCCTTCTGGCAGATGATGCTGCCGAGAAAAGTCACATAGCTCTTTATTGCAGTTGGGGAAAAAACACACACTTATAATGGTATTTTCAACATGTTATATAATAATGTATGAATATTAAGACAACAGGCTGTCTAAGTAAAGTCCTGGTTTGTAAATGTAGGTATCCGACAGAATGGCGGATTGTGTAGCCTATAAGCCCGCTAAATGATGCCAGGGTTTGAAGCGGCTCTTGGCAGTGCTGGAGAGGCTATTCATTCCCACTAAATGTAGGTTGCCATGATATTTGAAGAGCGCTTTGTCGAGAGATCTTCATGAAGCCAAAAGAATCTTCTCCAAGTCCTTTTACCTCCGCCCTGAATAAATCACTCTTCAGGCGTCAAAAAGCTCTCTGGTTTCATCCTGGTCTGCTGCGATGGCGGCGGTGGCACTTGATGGATTAGCGAAGGCCAAAATTTGGATGAGCGACACGAAATGCATTTTTAAAGTGGACAGCAATCCAGCACTGCTGAGGGGGAGTCTGCCTCAAAAGAGCTGTTTGCCTGTGACACATCCAAAAACTGTGCCAAAATGGTCACGCTAGGATAGGATTTTGGGGGATTCTGTTTCTTTTTTTATGATATTAGAAAATCTGAAAGGAAAGAGGCTGAATTAAAGTCTCTGGATTATTTTATTCTTTTATTTTTTTTGCGTCTCTATATAGCTGGGCAAAGAGCACCTTTTTTTTTTTTTTTAGTTCAAATGCAAAAGTGGGTATACAGTGTGAGAGACTTTTCAGGGAAACGCTACTGGCCAATCTGCACTGGCTTAAAAATACACAAAGAAATAGAAGAGACTCGTGTTTCTGAATCCTGGGTATGATTTTCTTGACTGATACTGTTTAATTCCTGTGAAATTGTGCACTCTCCCTTATCCTCTTTGTTTTTTGTTCAGTGTTCTGTGTTGTTGTATTCAAAAACAAAAAAACAAAAAAAAGGTCCTGTTGGGAAAATTAATCTTGAGAGTCTTGAGTTTTTTTTTAGCTGTAACCCATGCTGTAATGTGTCCTTAACAAAGTCATATTATTTCACTACAGTAGTTTCATCATCCTTGCGTAATTCTGTGTAATTTAGCTGTTTCGTTTCTTCTTCTACGGCGTTAGCGCTTCATTCTGTACTTCCTGGATGCAATCATTGTTCAAACCCGAAATTGTCTCCACGTTTTTAAAGCACATAATTCAATATTATGTTGGATTGGTCATGCACGAGCTTAATATAGAAGCTGCAGTTACGCGTGAGACCTGAGGTGGCAGTAGTGAGTATAAAATGACCAACTTGCATCTAGCAACTTTAAAGAAGAACTAAGTAACTTGTTTACCTTAATAAATCCTTTCCGTAGTCCCTCTGGGGGTGATACAAGTGTTAATGGGATGATTCATCTTTCATCTCCTCCTGGTGTCTCTGGCCAGAAAACCACAATTGCAACTTTCCTGCCTCTGGATTGGAGCCACCAATACACACTAATGGATTCACGAAGATGCGAACAGGCTAACGGGCAAAGCTAACTGTGGGCTAGCGCCACTTAAACAGTATATACAGCCAAGTTTAAGGGGGAAAAAAAATATCTCCATTGTATAATTGGATGTACAATATCCCTCTTTTCCCCCCCTTTGTCTTTTCTGTCAGCGTATTATTTACTCTCACGGACAATTAATGAGAAAAAACCCACAACATGATACGACATCTGCAGTGGCGCTTATGGCCTCTAGGGGCATGAGTTACTTAGTACTGCTTTAAAAAAAAATAAAAAATAAAAAAATATCCAAACCCTCTTTGATCTGTACCCATGACAGATATACAACTCGGATTTCATCCTCTCCCCCTGTCCCGTGTGGCCTTGTCCAGTCCACCCTTCATTTTAATCTGTTAGTCTGCCCCATCCTCTGCGTCCTCCGAGCAACAAGGCGTCCGAACCTCTGGGACACAACCATCTGTCAGCGAGCAGCAGAGAGGGCAGCTCGACATGCCACAGCCATTACAAGAATAGATCTCTACTGCTCCTCATCCCGCCACTAAACTGTATCCTTGCATGCTCGGCACAATTCGCCATTTCGCAAAGCCGGGCCTGACATCCAGCTCATAGGTTTGTACATGTTCCTAAGGCAGCTACCAGTGCTGTCATTTGAACAGATTTTCAGTATTATTGGGAGGATGCGTGTGTTCCCCTCTTTGTATTCTGTTTTGTTTTGCTTGACTGTTTCTCCATTGTCTTGTCCTTGGTATAATCCAGCTCACTCAAATTTGCCTTACTAAAATATCAAAATAGCCTTGTGCTCTGGCGAATCACTTGTTCCCCATTTTCGATTTGAAATGTGAAATTAAGGCCCAATGGCACCCATAATTTCAGTTTTATCCTATTTCAAAGTCAACACAAAAGAGGGCAAAATTGAATTAAAACTATACTTATTAGGGTTTTTGTCATGAAGGATTAGGTATGCTGAACACCGGGTCGGAGCCACCAATACACACTAATGGAATCACAAAGAAGAAGCTAGAACAGACTAGCGCGCAAAGCTAACTGCGGGCTTGCGTCACTTAAACAGCATTTACAGCCAAGTTTGACTGAAAAAAATGATATCCATTGTGTAATTGGATGTACAATATCCCTCTCTCCCTTTTTCTTTTTTGTCAGTGTAGTATTTACTCTCATGGACAATTAATGAGTAAAAAACCGCAACATGCTACGACACCTGCAGTGCTGCTTCTGGCACTTGTGACATTAGTGGTCGGAGGGGTTGTACGCCTGCATCATAGCCTGCAGCAATTGAGTGCGAGTTTAGGAATAATGCACCAAACTTATAAGCAACTTACACGGAGAGCAGTGCGAATAAAAAGATTATTAGTAACGTTTTGAGCTCGACGAATAGTGCAAGTATAAATGAATAAAGCGCCAAATACAATGGATGTTCGATAAAGCCTCCCTAAAGTCTCTTTTGTATGTCTGACTTTTTCCAGGTTAAAATGGAATTTGAAATAAAAAGTTCCCCATGGTATCACTTGGTTCTCTGTCTTTGTTACCTCAAAATACTTGGTTGAAAGGTCTGAAAGGCACTATAGTCAGATATTCTTTTTCATTTGACACTTGCCGGCATATTATATTCATAATCTTTGTATGGGGTAAGAATCCGAAGGGGAATGTGGCTGGGGAAAGGTAGTCCCATTCAATTTGCGGCGTCGTACTGACAAGCTACTTAAATTGCTCTCTGTGGTTACCAGACAAATTGGTGGATGTTCCTTGTGTTTCAAATCATGTACTTCTCTCGGTGCTATTTTGGTGCTAACGACAAACGGCAAAAGTTCCCCAGACCAAAGTTCCAAAGAATCTTATCTCTGATTACATCCGTTTCTGCCATGGAAGTCATGTGGAGGTTTTGTTGCAAGCACTGTAGCAAGTTTAAGATGGCAATTTCAGAAAACAATTGTATAATAATAATACAGCAATATTCACTAAGGCAAGGGACAATCTTCAGTTTAGGTGCAGGTTCATTTTTTCATGCAGTTACATGACGTTTTCCTATTATGGCCAACATTTTGAGCACTTAGTTCTGGTTAATCAAAGGATAGAAGTTGAATTGTTTATTGCCACGGTCCTAATTTGACATCCCTTGTAAGCTATGGATTTTACAGTGTTTCTAGCACATGGAAGTGCATCTTTATTACCCTAAGCAATGAGTGGTGACTGTGAAAAAAGCTCTACTCCATCACTGTGGCTGTCATCCTCTGAACAGGTTCAACCTCTTTGCTGGCGCTGCTCTCATCGTCTCCTCACCCCACAGGAAGTTCCAGTCTGTGGCCTTTCTCCAGGGTGACTGATGGGCAGACTCAGGCACGCTTAATTACCCACAAGCCTCTGGGGTAGCACATGTCGAGTGACTGAGCCGTGCACAGCGTGTCATAGCCTGGCCTGCTCCTTCTGCCCGAGACACTCTGACAAGGTAGTCTTCGGCCAATGTGACAGTATTACCAATTCCCTATTTCGAACAAGCCCGGTGAAACTTGGAAAGAATAGTTGGACGAGTATGAAATAGAAATTAGAAATTAGATAAGTGTATGGGATTACAAGTGTTGCTTTTGTCGTTACACATGGAACTTTGCTGAGATTGTGGCGTTGTCCTGTTTATGCCTCACTATTCATTCATTTTTTGGGCTCATTGTGAGAGTTGTCATTCCAATTCAGACCCTCTAGTTTTATCAACTCAATCTAATATATATTAGAGCAAGTTCACAACCAAACTATTCTACATTTTATAAAAAATATTTTTTTAATTGTTACAGGGCCCACATACTTTGATTGAGTTTCAGTGTGTCTGATGCAAAAGTTCAAATAATCTTGTACAAAATTTAGCCTTGAATCTTTTCAAAGTGTTGAAATATTTGAGAATTACTGGTGCGTTGTTAGGTTTTGTGCAGAACTAGCTTCATATTCAAACTGTGTTCAATTTTCATTTGGAGTCAGGGTTGTTGAAAATTGTGTTTTGAAAATTATTGATCCATGTGTGTTGATCACATCAGTAATTATTTTGTGGGTACTGCGCTTTTCCATTTCAAATCCCCAAAAACTTTTCCCTGTCCCTTTTTAGGCAGATCACTGCAGCACAATTGGTCACAGCTAAGCTTCAGTGCTTCTGGGTAACACAGTTTGTCATGCCAAATACTGAATGATATTAGAGAGTGAGTAAACTGCAAATCCGCACAGCGCGCCGTGTCCCCTTTCCTGCGCCCTTGAAAGAACACATAACGCACAAACAATACAGGCCAATCAAATGAATTTGAAAATTTATTTTCATATAAAAAAGACACTATGAAAACATTAGAGGACTACTTTGTACAATCTTATGTATAAAAAGAAAATACAACATAAATGAGGAAACAAGAGGTCCAAAATCAACTGGAATGTCAGGTGGTCGATCAGTTGGTTAACACTTAAGCATCCAAAAAGTCAACTGAATGCTTATGGGGGTTTCATGTGAAAAGTAGACCGTTAACACAAGTAGCCCCCCGTCCAAAAAAAAGAAAAAAAAAAAGAACAACAACCATTGTAGATTTTGACAGAATTACAGCCTTTCCATTTGCATTCACAATAAAGAATAGCTTACTGTACCTTGGCAAGGTAAAACAAACAAAAAATAAAACTGCAGTAAGAACAGGAAAGGACAGAAAGCGACCGAGGAGGACAATGGAAGCAAAACCAGCAATGTATTTACTTCTCCTAAGTATGTGTGCAATTCGTAGTTTTCTATAAATGCTTCAGAATCAAACTGTTCACATATTGCAATGAAATGTTTTGTATGTTTGTTTATGTTTTTGTTTTGTAGGTGTTTTCTAAAGTTATTGAAAGTGAAGGAAAGATGCCAACACTAGTCTTTCTATGACTATATATTGGGAGTCCTTATGCACTTGTACTTGAACCCCTTCTCCTACAAGGTCAGGCTAAAGTGACCACGATGATCCAAATCTACAGGGCGGCGATGTAGCTTTGCCTATCAGCTGATTAGCCCAAAAAGGTTAGCAGGGCTGCACTCTTGTCTCGCCATCTGCGCTAAAACCACATCAGGGATCTTTAAACAGATGGTTCGAGGGCTCCATTGGAAAATGTCAGGACAAATCTCCATACCCCAGTAATTACTGTTTTTCATACACTCCCTGCGCATCTAAATTTTCATAATTTTCAGCTTTAAAATTGCTGTATGATTTATTATTTGTATTATTATTGTTGGCTTATAGTTGAATTATCTTTATTTCTCTTCCAAAGTCTTTAGTACAGTACAGAAGTTTTAGTGGGATGTTTTAATGTTGCCAGTGATTCAAACATTGTGGCTACACCATTTATAGACATGACCCATGGAATATGTCTCTCTAATTCATTCATAATATGTTTGGTGACCTCAAGTTCTCCCAAGAACAAAAGCTTGTTTTTATAAATCCAAGTCCCGGTTAGGTTATTATATTAATGCCATTATGATCAGTTCATATTTGCTCCAGTTACTTTTTTTCTTATCAAACATATGGCTTCTTTGGGGTGTACACTATACACTGTAGACTAATACACTATTGAACCACAGTCATTTCACTTTCCAATATGGAGTAATAGAAGCTGCCAGAGAGAATAATAAGGTAATCAAACTTGAGTATCTGTTTGAGGCGTGTACATGGTATATGATGGAGCCCCTCAAAATGACTAAATGTATTTCAGTGAGTGTAATCAAAACTAAAGATTAAGATTTGAGACTTTACAGTCCAGTCCATTTTTCAACAAATATACCGAACTCTTATGCTTTTAAGTGTGTAGCTGCAAGCCTTGTGTTCCTTCGGCATCCTCTTGTTAAAAAGTATGGTTAAAAGTGTTATCAGTAAATGTAAAACCCACCTTCTCATGGAAATACTGCAACGTGATTGGCTCTAACCACCGCTGGTATGGGTTCAAACAAATCAAACTGAAAGAAGCCAAAAACAAAGCCCCTTGGTAACTAAACCATAGCCAATAAGAAGTAGCAGTTGAGTGTAGCTTTTAAAGAAAACTTTTTTTTTTTTTTTTTTTCGAAATACAAACATAGCTTGGAGAATATATATTTGATCTGCAATGACTCTGGTAATCGTCCCACAGCGGACGACTGAAATGGATTCAGATGGTGCCGATTAAAGGCTCAAAGTAGCAAGTAAAGCAGACCAATCCCAAACCTTCAACAGCCTTACCAGAGTCTACATGCAGCACACGTTACTTCTAAAGCAAGCTCTTATGGATGTGTGGAAGGCATCCTACATCATCATTCAAGTTCCCCAGGAACTTTCTCTTGCACCCAAAAGAGTGTTATAAAAATGAAAGGCAGCACAACTGAAATAATTCATCTTCCTTCTTGCACAGCTCAACTCATTTGTATCAGTCGTATTATTTTTTCATCAAAAGTTTCAAAGCATTGGGGGGCATTTTGAACTAAATCACAAAAGTACACAGAGTGGGAGCACAGTGTTGACACAAAGATGCGAGGGGACTGGATGGATTGGAGAGTAGAGCTGGAGCCTGTAAAAAGCAAAAAGGATGGCACGTATGAGTGAGCAGCTATTCCACATCCTCCATCCTCATCCCTTCAGATGGAACAAGAACAAAAGGAAACAGTGAAAATGTAAGGTTTTTTGTCATCTGTCCATGAGATGAAAAACTAAAGCGGGGCTATGAAACTAAAAGACTGAGAAATCTCAGAGATCTTTCCCATTGTTAGAAAAAGAATGGTGCAGAAATAGCATTCTTTTTTCCAAATCATCAAACAATTGAAAGATATTTTCTTTTTTTTTTTTCTTCAGAATAAAATCAAGACATTTTTCTTCAGAAATAAAGTCTTTTTTTTTATACTTTAAGTTCATTTAAAAATGTTTGTCACTCACAGACGTACCAAGTCTCTGTTCTTTCTTTTTGATAGTCTTTGTGAAAAATATAGAAGAACAGTCTTCTGGTGTCTGTCCACTGCAGCAGTAAACCAATACAATATGGAATCTGACAAAGCGGGACACAGGAGCACTGTGAGAGTGCACACACTCATGGACTTGTACATAGATCTGCTGTGTGTGGCTGGGTTTAGGCGCGATCTAGTGTTCAGTGAGACATGAACAGAGAGAGTCAGACTTCAGTCTGGAAGTCTCCCTCAGAGGAGTCCGGTGTGTTGGCGGAGGAGGAGTCCCAGTTTTTATTGTGCAGTTCCATGCGGTCTTTCTGCTCCCCAGGCACGATGGTCAGCTCAGGAGTCATAGTCTTGAAGCTGTCCCATGAGCTTGTCTCCTCTGGGGTGGACTTGTCCTGGAGCAGAGGAAACACAAAACACACAGTCAACAATCATTTCACTTTTAGCATTTCTGTGGCGTAGATTTTTAAAACTTCATAAGCATAGTGTATTAAAAAAGGAAACAGGACCATAGTCGAGCAGAGACTTGTGGCATTAGAATAGGACTGCTTACTGATATAGCCAAAAGCACTGCGGAAAAAAGAAAACCCTTACAAGCCCTCACAAGCTGTCCTTTGTGGATACCCCAGCAGTTTTAAGATATCCTGGTAATGCTTTGACCTTTGCTCTGCTCATCTGTGCTTCTGGTTTGACTTATAACCTACAACCTTTCACCAGTGCACTGCAGAATGACCTCAGCTTCCCTCGGTCTGTGCTGTGCGACTGCTGCACCTGCTTCTGGAATATCCAACTCTACTCTTTTCACAAAGACCTCTATTTATTTGTTTCCTTTTTATGTAGGACTTGGAACACGGTAACATAGGAAATACCCATTCAGAATGTGTAATAAACTGCAAAATGACTAGGCAATAGATTGTATTTTTTTGTGTCAATAGGATTTACTGTTAAATAAATAAACTGTCCTGTTCAACTAATATTCCCCATATGGAACTATTCAAGTTTCATATCTGTCATAACAAAATAATGATGTGTGTGTTTTCTTTTCACAAATATAGCTTTTTAGAAGTGAGTTTGAATTCCCTTGGCTCTGATCTCTCCGTGATGTCTGCAGATGGGCCCACCAAGCATGTAAATACATGTGGAGGAGTCACTAAAAACGCCATTATTCAAATCACACAGCTTTTATACAGAGATAATGATTCAACAAATACAGGCAGAGTAGACCCCCACATAGATGGACAACAACCATTAAAACACATTAAAACATGTTTGATATGCAAAAAAGACGTGCCTTTTTACTCATTATGTAAACCCGTTCATACAGCAATACTCTAAAATGCATAATTCTGATCCCCTCGGAATGAGCTACTCTTCAACAGAAATGTGTTCTGCAGTAAGCTCGTCTTCACATTGGTACAACACCGGTCCCACCAAGAGCTCCCTCTAGCTCTTACAACTTCAGCCGACTTGCACTTGCCCATTTCTTCAGCTTCCAACTCATTGACTAAAACATCCAATCCAAGTACAGTGACAGACATGTCGATAACTTAATCCACCCGTCAGTGGACATTTTGACGTCCACTGACGGCTGAATTTGCATAAACGTGCTCACTTTACACAAACAGGTCATTCATGTGTCATTTCCCGAAGCATTTCTAATGTCACTATTCTTTACAGAGAAGAATTTACAAGCGACCTTACTGTCACGGAAATATAAATAGTTCAATTAAATGGCTTTGCAATGCGCAATGCAGAAAAGTATTTTTCCCACAAACCTCTGCTCGTACAATATACCGTATAATAAAAAATATTTTATTCCACAACTAGAACAAACAAACAATAAAGAGGTATAGACCTTTTACCCTAAAAGACATGCTGTGGTTAACATCCATTAATTATGAATACAGTGAAATCAGTTTATAAAAAAAAGCAAATGAATACTAAACCAGTGGGAACAACAACTTCTTATTTCAAAGAGATGAGCACCTGAGGTATAGAGATATATGAATTCAGGATAACGGCTGGTAAAGCATTTACTGAAGCAAGACAAAATGTAAACAGGGGTATTCCAATCCACAGGTGTGAACTATAATGACATGCATCCAATCTATTGCTCAATTTAAAATCATTAAGATAAGTCCTCTCCACTTTCTCGATTAACCACATTTACAATTCACTTCTATATTCAGACCTCTATGACACATATATCCATTGATCACAAACTGCATTGAGTCCCTCTTACCCGGCATTGTGTTGACTTGCCTCTTAGACCGCTGTGGGGTAATATTGTCCCTGATTATCATTCTGCCTGTGCCACCGTCTGACAGCTGGGCTAAATGAATACAAAAGGCATAATCTGGGAGCCAATTTGCATGCTAAACACCGGCGAAGAACATTTTGTAGAGCAGGAGTTGCGGGTAATGCTGCCGTAAAACCCTAACTTTATCCCTGAGAGACTTGGGCTAACGCGATTGTGCTGCGACTGCGTGTCTATCCATTTGCTTTTTTTTTGCCATCTCCAGACTAGACTACCATTCTGCTATGCCCCGAAGCCCAAGTCGCGTCGCTCCCCTCTCTCTCTCTCTCTCTCTCTCTCTCTGCCTCTACTTACACTCGATGAGTTCTTTTCACCGCCGGCAGACGAAATGCTCCATCGCTTTTCCCTCTGTGTGATGAAATGGGAGGGAGAGGAGGACAAGAGCAGCGGTGACGAGAGAGACAGACAGAGAGACAGAGGAACAGGAAAAGAAAAGAAAAAAAAGGGGGGATCACAGTCACTGACAACTCTTGCCCTGAAAACAACGGCGCCACTTCCACATGTAAAGCAGAAGAACAGGTAGCTGTGGGCCTGTGGGCCTTGTAAAGCGCAGCATGTCATTGAAATCCTGTTACATCAACTACCTTATACAATAATTGGTTCAAAATATTGACTGAACTTAAAATTATTTGCTTTATCACAGTATGAATGATGGGCAGTTGTTCTCAAACTCAGGTACGAATATCTCTCTGGCTATCCACCTAACACATTTACTTAAAAGTCTACTCAAGTACAGTTTTAGGGCATTTGTACTTTACTTGAACACTTTTTTTAACTGAGAACAAATCCATATAAAAGTGGGCTGCATGTTTTGTCTGGTAATGATCCATAGAGTGCCGATTTGCTTTAGAACACCATTCTGTTAAGACCGACTGCTGCAGCATTTTAATTTATTATACAAATCAAAGCATTAAAAAGGGCAGCTCCCACTAGTTTCAGAGTTTTGCCTAGTCATAAACTCCTCCGTCATCAACTTCGTCTAGTCTTTGGATCTTTAAGCATTCCAAATATTTTACTATTATGTTTCATTCCATTTAGTGCTATAATAGAGTAACATTTTCAATTCATCACAGAAGTTCAGATCCAGATGAAGGTTCTTTAGCTTTACAGTGGCACTCGCCTCCTTCTTTTTTGGTGTTTTTATCTCTCCAGTACAGCAAAAACGATATGCATTCATTCACGCATCATATAAGCCACAGTCCCACACACAGACAATAATCACATCTTTCATTATGACTTTGGGATGGGCGCTACGCATATGAGGAAAAAAATAACATTGAAACTGCACAAAAACAAAAAGGAGGAGTGAAGATGGAGGTGTAAATCCCTAGTCATAACAGTGACCTGAAGTCCTGGAAATCACATACAAATCGAACTAATTAGGTTCCGACGAGTCAACATTGTTATTGTCTTAAAAACGCTCAAACAAACTCATGAACTCCATGTGGTCTCAAACTAATTTGTCATACCATTTTTGATTGACTTTTGTCTTTCTAGTGACGTGTGAATTGATTCTAAAGTTCCAAAGTACTTTTGTAATTTCAGAACTGGTACATAAAACAGTGAGGACACTTATAGTGGGCACTTTTCTTCTGCTGCCAGTCACATGAAGGAGCCAGAATTTGTAACATCAGTGCTTATGTTACATGTGAGGAAGTCAGAGAGCACCATTAGACCACAATAACTCTTTTGATAATATGAGAATATAGAATACTTCACTAGAGCACCATCATAACCAGCCTATGAATGACTTTATCTATTTGTGGTTGCAATGTTTAGGGCTTATAGTATATATTAAGGGAGCATCCTCCTCGGGGGAAGTCTTGCACGTGCCGGTTTCAATTGCTAACTTTAAAAATAGTAAACAGAAAATAGATCCCTCCCCCCCATAATCCCTGGAAAATGGAGCCGAGAGCCAATAGAAATGTGTCACCCGGTCCCAAAAAAAGTTTGTGACAGAAGGCGCCACAGGAAAGCAGTGGGGAGGGCATGTAGGGTTCCAATGCGAGGGAATATCAGGCAAACACAAACATCCATGCCACGTCGAGCCTCCAAAACCCTGTTCTCTGTGCCACTCACAGCCCCCGTCAGTTTTTCGGAAGCAGGGCAAAAACCAAATTAAGCGTGTGTGTGTGTGTGTGCATGTGTGTATGTATGCGAGTGGGCGAAAAGATGTGACAGGCTATCTTTGGGGTAGGTGATGGGGGAGGACAGGTGCATGCTGAGAAAGCGTGGTTCACTTTACCTTCGTTGATTTGGACGCCCGGGGCTCTGCCGACTGCCTTGCTACTTTCAAACTGGGACATGACAAGGAGCATGCAACGTGAGGCCCAGTCAGCCAAAACAAGAAAAGAACAACAAAAAAATAAAGAAATGAAGAGAACAACAAACCAAAATAAGTCAATGGATTATCAGGTAAAAAGACGAGACGTGAACTGAAAAAAAAAAGGTCAAATAATAATACACAACCAGATGTGAACAGAGTGGATACCAAAGCAAATGACTGGGGGATTTACATGTTTTCTGCCTTTCCTTTTCCACACTCATGCTTAGTTACCACATGGATAAACATTTTTATTGTGTGTATCCAACACATGCATTGTGTTTTGGGTCACAACATCACGGAATAAAGTAATACATGCCTTTCAGTCATGTGACTTTTGTTGTTATGGCGGCCATTTTGAATACCGAAGTAGAATTATGTAGGACTACAACATGTAACAAAATCTCTACTCAGGATATAAAAGAAAGACAACTGACTGACAGTGGCATTTTTATGTAATCATATTCATTGCTCAACAAGAAGTTAAAACACGGCCCCAGAGAGCGCACGTTTATGTGAAGAAACCAGTGAGTCAGTGTTTAAGCTGCTCAAGACGTTAGCATGCTACCGATTAGCATTTAGCTTCAACAGCTCAGCTCCGACCTCTTCAAAAGAAAGCCCTGAACAACACTCCAAACATCTAGCCTTGGATACCACATGTGACAGAGGTCAGAGCTGAGCTGTTACTGTAGTAGTGTAGCCACACATGTGTTTATCGTGTTCACAGTTGCTAACCGGTTGCATGTTAACGTCTTGAGCAGCTTAAACACTGACTCAGACTAAGACTCTGTTGACACGAGGAACTGTAAAAATCACCGAGAAAGGTTTTCTGTTAATTCTAATTTAGTCTGAGGAGTGAAGCAGATGTTTAGTAAATCCTGCTGTTGCTTGACAGACAGAGCTGCTACTTCAGTATTCAAAATAGCCTTTGTGTGATGTCACTGGAAACGCATGTATTAGTCTACAGAGAGTGTGTCAATGGTTCAGTGCCAGTTTGCATTGTTGGCTTTGGTTTTGGTTGATTGTGATGGTCAACATTTCCAAAAGCTTCTTCAAATTCCAATGACTAGACAAGAAATGCACTGTACTTATTTGTATTAGACATTTACAGCTAACAGAAATGTGTCACCCAATCCATTCAGTTTGTATGGGAAAGCTTTACGGACTTGCATCATTTATGAAAGAGCTCAACTGGCCTGGACGTGGCTTGGCTTTAGCCACGTTTAGGCCCGTAGCTCCCCAAGAAATCACTGTCGCAAATAATAAAGCCCCATCAAAGAGGCAGCTCTGGAGAATGTAGGGCGAATAAATTCCATTAGTGCAACACATTGCAAACAAACGAGCAATCAGAGAAGTCGGCTAGTTGCACCGCTGTGTGGGCCCTTTGCATTCTGAGGCCAGTGTTAACATAGTTCCAAGCAGCCCTTTTCGCCTCACTTTAATTGGTCCAAGGGAGCTAAATGAGCTAAATGAGTAGTGTAGCTTGTGTAGCACGATGCCAGAGCCGGGCCGCTGTTCTGCCCGTGTTCACCATCAGCTCATTAGAAGACACAGACTGTGGGCTAAAGCTAAATATGGGTAGCTTCATGGGCAATTTATGTAGAAGGGGGGGACAAAAATAGCTTTGTGAGTTTGTGGGAAGGGAAGGGGGGGGCTAGGAAATATAATTAAAAATAAGCTAATGAGAGATATTAATTATTCTATTAATGCCCTGAATGCGGCACCGTGGGCTTTGGAGTGAGTTTAGAAAATGGGAATATAAGTGAGACAGCGTGAGGGAAAATGTCAAGCCGCGAGGACAAATAGAGGGTGCGAATTAGATATGACGCGAAGAGAAGAGGCTAGAATTTGCATTATTGCTGGAATGTGAAATTGAAGCCCCTTAGCCTAATGCCAGCAAATTGACTATCAGGGCCTGAGGGGTTAGAGAGTGTTAAGGCAAATTGCCCTCACTGAATCAACAAAAAAAGGGGCTCTTTGTCATTTTGAATTATACAACTTCATTTTACATGACAAGCGCTGAAAGCAGACACATTACCTCAGCTAAATTTCTCTTAAGTGGGTGAAATACAGTGTGAGTATCATCCACTTACGGCAAATGAAATGATCTCATTTGGGAAGCAGATTGGTAATAACTTCATTTAAATTCTACCAGTGCCATTTATGTAATTTAATCTTATTTAAATGATCATATATGTTGCATATATGGGAGACTTAAAGGTGCATTATGCAACTTTTTATGTGGGGGAAAAGAAAGTTGATATGTGTATGTGTATTTGACTTTGTGGTGACCCAGGGGCTGTATGAGACAAGAAAACTACATAAACACAACAAAAAACAAGATAATAAGGAGAAAACACGACAAAAAGGTTTCAAAAATGGAATTAAAATGCGGCGTCAACGTGACACTAAAGTTCAGATCATTCTTGCATTCAGATGAACCTTTACACTGGCCAAGAAAGCTTTTTTGATTTGGGTAAAGCCAAACTGGAAATAATGCACTTGGTTAATGTGGATAGGGGGGGTAAGAGAGTGTCACCAGACCCTTTGTTTGCTCTATAGTATTTGCCACTGCTTTGAAGCAAACCTGCCCACTCCTGTACTATTAGGTGCATATTGCTGCAGTAAAGATCTCGCACTGAATAGCACACATTGTAGACCAAGAAAAAAACCATAACCGACTTATATGATAATGCAATTTGACTTTTTTTGTTCCACAGACGCAACAAGATAGGCGACTTCAAGACGACTATTTCCAGTTGGGACTTGGCTTTATCTCTGTTGGCAAGACGCAAACCACCAGTTACGTGCTTTCAAAATAAACACAGGTGAGCTGCACAACTCCTCAGTGAAAACAATGCCTACGCAATGCACATTACCATACGCAGCCCGACACAGATACAAATAAACCCTTTTTTTTGGGGGGGGGGGGACAAACTCTCTATTCCTGCGCTGATTTAAGAGTTAAGGGACATCATTCAAGTATTGTCTTCTCAACCGCATTCCCCCTATCTGCAGAGAGAAGTCAGGCATGCTTCATTTAACCCAGCAAAAATATCCCATATGAGAGCTAAAAATGCATCCGCTAGATTATTATGCGCCATCCTACTGTTTAAACTATGTATGTATTCCACAAACATTTTCCTGCTTCCCACTCGGAGGGGTGTAAGCGCTGCATCGCTGGGCGCTGGATGCAAATGTGTGCGGTTTGCTCACTTCAAGAACTTAACTTAAACGTATTCCTGTGGGGAGGGAAGGAAACAATGGTGGTAAAACTGTGGTGGCATGCTGGGGTTTGCGAGGGGGCACGCCGCGTCTTAACATTATACAGGGATTAAGTAACTCATAGTGACACACACGCGCAGAGCGGTTTCAAACTACGACACGAACAACCACCGCATCCTCATATGTGGACATGCAGGAAAAATAAATCAGTAAAATCAACTTTATTCCTGATATATAGGAACACTGTATAGAGACAATGCACCTTTACTTATAATCAGCAAAACAAATGACCTTTCTTAAGCATGTAACTGACCTTTATGTGTGTTTACCTGTAATATATTTTAAAGGTCATGTATACTCTCAATGATCCCTGAGTTAAATGGTCTGTTTGCAGTCAGGCATTGCTCATATCTGCAGCTTAACTACAACCAAGTGGAGTGTGTCAGTGGCACCAAATATTTGTGCCAATATAAGCCATCCAACAAGTCTACACATAACCATGTTTGTAGTCTTTCTATTTTTTATTAAACTAATCCTTCATCTTTGGCAATGACCCACCACAAATTCAAAAATAATGTGTTTCATTCTTGATAACAGGCGCTTGCAATAGCACATGATGTCCGCAATTTTAGCTTTTAATACATATTCGCAACAAAAGAAAGAAAAGAAGCCGACATTCGGCAACATGTTGGATTAGTGCCTGCAGTTGTGTGAATGTGGTTGTTTACGCAAGCGTTGCACCACTTGTGAAAACCACTTACATGTTAATCAATGTAATCTCTATATACAATCGAGTTGCTAAAGTTTGCACACAGAAAAGCACCTCTAATTGGACTGAGGTAAACACATTTCAGAAGCTGTAAATGCATTGTCTTAAACATCTCTTTTGTGAGATGCTGCAGATATAGGAGAACCGTATGGAGGAAAAGGAAAGGCAAATGGATGGATTAACAAATAAATTGACACAAAATTATTCATGGAAATGATTTGACAGTTTTACCGCAAAAAAATTGACCTTTCATGAAAACTCTGATATCCACTCATCTAACACAACACAATGTGCACAGAATGTACTTTGTTCTTACCTTTGGAGCAGAATAAACAGTTAGCCCAAAAGGCCAAACTTAACATTTTTTGTCCTTTTTAGTGCCCATTCTTTATGAGGTATTTTGGAAGTTTATGACTTATTTATGGTTTGGTTAGGTGGCTTTATGAATTGATTTAGTACACGTTATGGCATTTAGCTCAGGGTTTAATTCAGGCACTAAAATGGACAAGAGTTTGGACTGCAACCTCACTCATATGGTTGCAATTCATTCCACAACAAATAAAAGCCAACTTTGTGTTTTTTAAAAGATAAAAGACATCAAACCATGTCATGTAGGTTCCAGTCCGTATCACCCAGTATGTAGGCTTCTAATACTTGTATGGGGCTGATGGATGAAGGAGGTCTGGCTCAAGCACAATGATAATCTAAAGCACTACTGCACCACACCACTAGAGGGACTGATGTTTGGTCACGTCACAGAGTTGATTGTGCCTTACGTTGACTCTCTTTGTAAACAAGAGAAGTTCTGCGCACTAGTGACGGCTCGGTGTTGTGCCTCGGGGGTGGGGGAGGGGGCACCTGTAAGTTTAACTGTGGTTAAAAAGGAGTTTATGAGGAGCAGTTACAACGACTATGGTTATGAAGCATGTTAGAAAAAATATTGTCATCACAGAATTTTCTACAGATGTCGAAGAGTTACATTTAGAATTATTTTAATCATTATTTTTTATATATTAATCGATCTTTCTTTTTTGTTGTTGTACATACCTACTAGTTCGTACATATTGATTCTCTCATTACAAGGCAATATTGCTGGTGTTGATATGAAGATAAAACAAGCGGTGTGGAATCCCCTGCATTGTTAACTCTCCATTAAATGTTATTCATTCCTGAAATTAAGTTCTATTATAAATCAAAGCCGGTGTTGCACTCTCAGTCAGTATCTGTCATGTGGCACAGAACACATTAATTGAGTAATTACGATACAATTATGCTATTACCCATGCCGTTCTGGGCCCCTGCACACATTGTGGACTTAAAGGCATGATGCAGTGAGTGACATTCAAACATAACCCACACACGCGCTCTCAGAAGAATGGGCAGACAAACATGTTTGGGCTCTGATTGCTCACAGTGCAGCGCAAACACAAGGCTACGTCTCATCTCCATAATGAGTGTGGAGTCAGCAGCAGCAGCAGCGCGTCTGCGAGGGTGACTCCAGACATGTTGACAAGAGTCGGCTTGAACTTCCACTGGCTTCTGTCAAAGGCCTGACATTGAGAGCATTATCCCTGCCATTATTCAGAGACGACTGAACCGCCTACTTACATCCTGCACAATGACTTTAGATGTGCTCCTGGAGTGAAGGGAAATGGGATCATTTCTGTCTCTATTTGTTTAAATGTGCCTACATTGAGTTTGAATTTGGCAAAAAAAAGAAAAGAAAAAGAAGGTATTATTAAAGTACTTCTTCACAAATTTGGCAACCGGGTATATATTATCTGTGACTTCATTGAACAAGCTCGCTCTGTTTTCGCTTTGTTCTTCCTGTACTTCCTCCTTTTGCTTCACGATAGAAGTTCGGATCAAGATGCTGAACTGTGACTGCTCTGGCTTGGGAGATGGCAACGTGTCAGTGAGTGAACAGGATGGGAGAATATGGGCTGGTATTTAGAAAGCCTCTCAGTCTGTCTCTTCACTGGATATGAACATTACACGTGAAACTGCATGCTGCTGATGCCAGTGGAAAGAACGGTCATCAAGACCAGCTAAACCAGCACTCAGATGAAGACTGACTGAGCGAGTGTTGCTGAAGGTCAGAGTCTTTACTCTGTCTGCGGATGAAGGTTTTCTTCAGAGCCTCAGTCAGTCAGTCAGTCAGTCACAAACACATACAGACTTAGCTCATGTGAAATCAGACATTTAAAAACAGTGACAACATACAATGTGTGGGGTCATGTCCAGGATTTTGAGATATAGAGTTAACGTTTATTATACTTATGTCCAAATTTCTCCCTGTTTCACTGTTAATTCGTCAACATGCATATTTGGCATAGTTTATAAATATGCATAACATATTGTGAAATGAGTTTTCTCACACTGGAATATCTGAACTGCTATTTATTTTTTTTAAATCTCAAACTAACCCAGAACTATGCCAAAAAAAAATGTAAATTCATCAATGCTTTTTGCTCTTGAAAATGCCTTCTGATTCATTTCTTTTGATACGTAAGGTTACATAAATCCTCATATAAGCTTTCATTAGTACTTTTTTAATTCAATGTACACAAGATGCCTTCACATATCTTATCTTACATCCTGGAGGAACTGAATAATGAACATGACACATTTTCAGATGGTGTTTACATAGAGAAAGAAAAAAAGTTTGGATACTTCAAACGTACAATGTCTGTGGCAATGAATAGTGCAACAGAAACACAGATATGACCAAGTATTATCGTTCGTATCAGTTATTATATGGTATAGAAAGATTTGGTGTGGACTGAAATATTTTAGTGCCTGAGGACTGTGGCATTCCATCCTCCAGTTAGTTATTCTTACCTTAAAAGTGGACATGGCCGGGTCCCTGCTATACCTGTCTATGGTGTGGAACTTGGACGAGTGGTTGAGCTCATGGTACAGCTCAGAGTGTCTTTTGCGAGTGTGCATCACTTTCTGAAAGGGAAAGAAAGGAAGGGATAGCAAAAAAATAAACCAAAGACAAAAAAAAAAAAAAGAAAGAAAAAGAAAGAAAGAAACCTGAAAGGTGGCTCTAACTACTAGGGGCAAGGCATGGGGGGATAGAGTTGAGGTACTGCGATGAAACCAGACATGGGAAAGGTTAGCGGGGGAAACACATACAGATCGATGCTGGCTCATGCTCATACATCATGTTGCTTCCTTGGTTTTCAGGGATTTAGCAAATGGGAGTGCAACAGTCGGCTAAGTGGGAAAATGTGGAGAGCGTGACTGACAGAAACGCCTTTGTTACAAAGTGGTCTCTGCTCAGCGCTGGTTTTGTTAAGTCAGGATTCTGTCTCATCCGATCCATGTCCAGCAGATGGACAGGGTTTAACTCCTGTCCCAAGACAAAGATATTATACAAAAGTGCTTCTCGTGCTTCGTGAATGTCTACTCAGAAAGGCGGTGAGGTCTTTAATCCAGTGTATTCGGTGCCGTGCTCCTCCTCAGATAATCTACAAGGGCACTGGCAGAGGTGACAGTTACAGCGGGAGAAATGTCAGTGCACACACGTGCACACTCAAGAGGTCAGGGCTCCAATTACTTCAACTTGGATACTTTAAGATTAGGGAGAATAAACTATTAGTGCTGGTCACATGCTGCATCAGAGGATTAGCACATTGGATAAGCTTTTCTTGTTTGTGATCATCAGAACAATACTAAATAACCAACCAAAATATACAATAACAGATCAATCAGACAGGGTTTTGAATGAGTCTGTGTGATCAGGGATGAGCAATTCATTTTTATAAGGAGCCACATGAGTAACCTGAATTGACCAGCGACAACTTGAACTTAATTCTGCTCAACTTTCTCCCATTTTCTGGAACTTGCGTGATAGTAATTGTGAATGTCGTTAAAAAAACCCTCTTGTAAACTGATTGTAAAGTTGAACAAAGAGGGGCCGATATATGATCGCTCTTCTCTCTGCTCCTTTTCATTCAAACTGCATTGACTTGGCAGTTTTGTAAAATGAAAAAAGAAAAAAAAAAGTAGAGAGCTATTTG
Organism: Gobius niger; assembly: GCF_951799975.1. Classification (NCBI taxonomy): domain Eukaryota; kingdom Metazoa; phylum Chordata; class Actinopteri; order Gobiiformes; family Gobiidae; genus Gobius; species Gobius niger. Next base: position 14,540,631 of record NC_136865.1, read on the forward strand.
AGCCCACTCTGGAAGGAGATGGTGATGGTGCCTCTGATGCACCGCTACACAGTTCGGAAATGAATATGCAGAAAATATATATAATGTATAAAAATTACGCAAAGAGTCACCAATTTAAACAAAAAAAAAGTGCTTTAAAGGAACTGAAATAATGCAGCCTGACAGACTTGACAAAATCCTTTTTTTTTTTTTTTGATGAAGTGTACTTCATGCTAGCCTAGTTGCAAACTGTCATTATATGCACTGAGAGGAAGTGTCATGCCCCAGCCATTATCGGGAATATTATTTGGATGTGTCTCAATTGTGCGCTTTAACAGTGACATAACAGACTATAAAAGTGGACATTAACAGACTATCGGACAGGCCTGCACCGGCATACTCACACAGGACCATTCTACACACCATTTATACAAATATATATATAAGTCAACTAAAACTACTACATCCATATACAAAACGTGTCGACCCAGAACACAATCTATTGACATAAGAAGCACTCGACTTTGCTGTTTCTTCAAAGGTAGAGTCATCATAGCATATCTACAGTTTACCAGTTTGAAGAAATAAATATGTTGTTGGAGAAACAGCAAACTGTGTGAATATAAATAGCTTAAATGTCAGAGCAGGTGGGGGTGGGGAGGGTTTAGCGATGCTTTTTGCTCCTCTATGTGTTATTGAGGTCCTGGCAGAAGCACATGAAAGCAGAGATAGGCTGACGGAGGGGGGGAATGTCCGACATCTTACCTCGAAATCCAGCTCGGAATACCGTACTCTTTTCCTCTGGAAGAGGAGGGGCAGGAGGAGAGAAGACAGCATCAATGACCAGCCCTCAGCCACAAGTGCACTGTGTTAGACCCACACACCCTCCAGTAAAACCAAGGAGAGCTCAAATAACACTGGCTGCTCACAGTGATAAAGATATCATTCGTACAAATGTCAAAACCAAAACGCAAATTATTCACCCTATTTCAGTGTAATGAGATTAGTGGAGTGGAATAACCCAGAATTAAAATGAAATCATAATTTCTCGCCTCGAATCCTCCCAAACACAATCATTAAAACACCAGCATGAATCATCCACTTTTGCTAAGACTTTGGTTGGAACATTCTGATTAACAGAACAACATCCGCAGTCTTTTTCCTGTAATGTTGTTTGGACTCAGCTCTCTGCTCTTAAGTGCCTCTGTAGCATTCAGCACTAAAACACACAAGCTGCCAATTTAGCTGCAGCAGACATTTCCAACTCATCTGTCCCCGACACTGCATTGTGTGGTATTGTGCGTCTGCCTTCCTGCTGGGCTGATCTCTGCCAAATGCAAATCTGGCACACAGCGCAGCCACTCTCCACTGTTAGTTAAAAGCTGCATTTATTTTGTGAAAGGCCGGAGCAACTGATCTGAGACAATGGCGGCCAAGGTTTCGGTCTGACAATAAAGCGATAGCAAAGTCAGTGCCTCAACTTCCTGCTCTGTCGATTAGCAACGGAGTTTATGAAGGCAAATACAATTATCTCCGCTTGTACTGGACGTATGTTTGATTAAGACAAATGGCTCTGACCATTAAGCGTTACGATTACACAAAATGAATGAGGAAGACACTGTATATCACGACGACTTCACTGTCTTTGTGACACTTAAAGATTTCTCCTGCAGTAACTCAATTAACCCCTGTGTGTCCCTCCCATAAGAATGACGTTATTGGTCCTTTGTTTCTTTAATATCTCAGTCATAAAATATATATATATAGATATATATTTTTTTAAATACATTTGGGTAATATATTTATGGAGCATAAGCATGTGCTTCCACCTCTCTGTCCATAATAAATTAGCTTTCCAAAAAATTGTGCTCTAAATCATCAAGCCCCATTTGTTACAACATTATCAATCAAAAACGGATCATCGTATTCAATAAACACATAAATAAAAGACGAGTTTGTCTAGGTTCCTATTATGATGTCTCAAACTCAAACATCAACGCGAGCAGGAGGCTACTCTTGTGTGACTCTAAATTATGAGTTACTCCGCGTTTGACTTGGGGAGTGTGATTAAATCTTGGGAGCTGCGCACTCATGATATCTCTTTCCAGATCGAGAATGTTCAAACAGTGTAAGTGAAGGCAGTAAATTAGGCTCCGTTGGTCTCTTTGCTGATTTCTGTATTCATGAGTACACTCCATGCTTATCTGATGATATTTTTTAATGTTATTTATTCAATAAACTGCTAAATCAATTAGCAGAAACATCTTTCATTGCTCTAATCAACAATCTGACACAGTTTTATTGCAGGATATACCTGTGTGTGCATAACTCAACCCAGTGGCAATAGTCACTGTCGACAGGGGAAGACAGCATGCGAGTTATAGGGCTGAGGTCTGATCTCTACAAGCAGGATGACAAAAACCGGTGGAGTGTCAACAGCAGAGCTAGTGGCTCACCCAATCCCTACTTGGAGAGGCTTTTGTGCGCTCTTTTATGTCAAGCTGGACTACCACTCTTCTCAATGGATTGTGTACGGCTGTTGTGTTTTGGCTCAACAATGATCTGGACACCCCACGGCTCGGAACTAATGTCATGTAAGTTCACTGTATTTGCTTCGCATGTGGTAGAAATCACAAAAAAGCCAACTGAACTGAACTGTGGATGTGGCATTCTAAAATGGGTAAAATTACAAACATTGTGCTCAACATGTAAATACACTTTTACCATATAATATTTTAAAACCACGGGACCACACAAGCACAATACTCTACAACCCTACAACAGCGTGTTTGGTAGTTAGGCATTATTGATCCATGGTTGGCCAGCACAAGCACTCATGTATTCTTTTAACTAACTATTGCAGACATTGTATTATTGAATTATGCTGTAATGACATGCTAGTGGTTTCAAAAGTGCCTCGAATAGTGTCATTGTCACAATTAATAAGGGTGTAATTTTAGCCCTAGCCGAAGGGCACAGAACGGACTATGGGTAAGAATGAGAAATGGAATGGGGCCGCCATGCCACTGCCTGCATTATATCGCGTTTGTGTGTATGCGCACTTTGGTAAAGGTGGGTTCAAAGGCATCCAGCAGGGGTAGTTCCTCTGATCCGGAGAGTCCCCTTCCATCTGTTGTGCCGCCTTGTATGGGCAGGAGAGACTGTTCCACACACTCACACAGTGACCTAAGAGGGGGCCGTCTGCCACTATGAAAATAACTCAGATGGCCTCTCAGGCAGTAAGTATCACCTATTGCATCCCCCCAACAGCTTTTTCTGCTTTGTTTTCAGTGTAACGTTGACCCTAATCACTAACCACAGGTTTAAACTACATTTAGACCTAATCCCCAAACTGTAAGTGTACTTTTCTGCAACATGTGGAGTGTTCATTAACATGCACTGTCACAACCAAATAAACCAACCAATTCAAAGAAGGTGAAATGAATATGGTGTTTCTCAGAGCTGATTTGGTTTTGTATTGTAAATTGCATTTCGTATTAGCCAGTTCACTAGAGAGATGAAAAAATAAAACTCATTTGAACAAGCGAATGCTGTGTGAAGTACAACTGCTTAAAAACGCTGCACGATTTGTATTATTGTGAACGTATGCAGCTTTTTGTTAAGCATCCCATGTTTTAAAAGAGTCAGCAGATAGGACTCCTTGATCTTTACCCACCTCTAGGGATCCTGCAGAGATGTTGCTGTTGCCATTTGTGCTGCCAAGGTTACGAGGCAGGGTCCGGGTTCTCTCTACTGCGTTTCCACCCGTGAGGATGTGTCTGACGGATGGTCTCTGTCCCGGCTTCAGCTGCAGGGAGTGTCCATGGGGGTGTAAGTGTCCAGTGTGGGGATGCACCAGTCCACCCTGGGCCATCATGTGCCCATGGTTGTGAGGCATTGTTTTGATGGTCCCATATGAGCGGTTGAGGTTCATAGTAATGTTCATGTCCCCCATGCTGGACGGCACAAAGTCTGCGGGGTAGGCCTCGCTTTCTGCAGGGTGGAGGGTCAGGGGTGAAGGGGGTGGGGGAAAAGGCGGGTCCTCCACTGTAATATTAAGGGGCTTGTCCTCGCCCCCAAGTCCCAGGCCTCCTCCTTGGGAGGAGGACCCAGGAGGCTTGAGACTAACTGTCCTGCGCGGTAACACCATATAGTCCCCTTCTCCTCCACCAGTGCTTCCACTGCCCGCGGCACTGCCTGCACTCCCACCACTGCCCCCACTCCCCGCACTCCCGTCTTGGGACGTGTTGGAGGAGTTTGGCGGTCGAGCCCAGCCCAGGCCACTCTCGGTGCACAGATAAATGGGAGCTCCAGTGTGCTGCTGCCCCTGCCTCTGCTGGTCCACATTCACCTCCTTCTTCAAAGGAGTCTCACTCAGCTCGTTCAGACCTCCTAAAGGTGGAACCTGCAGCACACAACACAAGAGCTTAAGAGCTGCAAAGTATTACACTTTATGATTTATGAAAAACGAATCCAATGTTTTATAAAATGCAGGATGTTAAAATACAGGCTGTTGTACTTGATTTATTGAACATGTTTCCACAAAGAATGAAAATAAAAAAAATAAACAAAGAAAAATGCAGAAAAGGTGATTGGCAGTTTAAAGAACAAGAAGAAGCAGATGAACAAAAACAAAATCACAGAAGACAAATGAACAGACTGCAGTAGCCAAAACACTGGCAGATGTTTGACAGATGTTTGACAGATGTTTCATTGCAATTGTTCTGCATGTTATTGGGAGGAATCAGATCAGCCCTGAAGTTGCTCCCAGAAAAATGCAGACAAAGATAGCCCGCGCTGCTGCAGCACCTTAGGCTGGAAAACTATTCACCTCAGTAATGTGTTATTTGTTTGTGTCTGACAAGGCAGTGTGGTAGTACCTGCACTATGAGGTTGGGAGGAGGTATGTTGCCAGGTAGTGAGCTGAAGTTGACGCCCTCCTGATGGGCTGCCAGCTTGGGATCATCCTCATCATCCAGGGAGATGCGCGAGAGGGTCCCGGTGATGGTGGCTGGGTTACAAGTGTTCACCTCTTTGAAAATGACTAGGGAGAAAGTAAAGGGGAAGAAACATGGCGAGAGAGAAGATAGGCAGAGGGGGAAAAAAAGGAAATACAGTATGATGATAAAAGGTTGAGCAGTGTTCCGCAAATGGATTTTTGAAGAAAAGGAATCTAAATGAATATTGGCAAATATAGAGTCTAAAGCCTGAGAATCATGTACAGTCCTTTATATATCAATACAACTTTGCAGCAAAAGATATTGGAAGTCAGTAGAGCATTGTCTGCACTGTTGCTGATGAAGGGTTTTATTTGGTCGGAGAGTCTCAAAGCAATAGGCAAATAAATATTCATAATGAAACAGTGGAACGTATCAGCTTTAATAAAAAGCCAATGAAAATAGTGGCTATATCGTGCATTTTGCCGAAGGTAAAATCTAAAAGTTTAATGCTGTGCGCTTTCTTTCATTTGAGGAATGATCAAGCTTTAAGCAGACAAGCAGGTCTACTTGGGAGAGCAAAAGCTTGGGGGAGAAAAGCGTAGCAACTTGGTAAAAAATAAAATAAAAGCCAAGTCTAAACGCAAACAAAAACAAAGCACAGTGGTTAGGCACATCTGTACCTGTCCCAGCTTGAGCAAAAGAAAAGAATATTCCCTTTCGTTGTTTGCGATTTACTTTTAATGTTTTTTTAAAATATTTAATCAAGTTTGCAAATCACAGCGTTCTGTTTTTTAATTACCTTTTGGTCAGAAAAATGCCCGTTGAGACCGCCACCCAGGCTGTGTGATTCCAGATCCAATTTTGCAAAGATGTTTTGGATTTTTCAATTATAAGTGACATCCCAAAGACAATATGCTACGGCATTTCACATCTTTCTGCTATTTAGCGTTTTGAATAAAGATTTGATGACCAGATTGATGAGAGACAGAAAAACGTAGTGAATAGTTCCAAGTTTGCGAGTTACGTAACTGTTTCATACAAACACCTTACATAGTGTGGTCATAAACGCAGTTAACACATTGAGGACCGCTCTCTTTTGGGGATTTAGCTGTAGCGTGCCAACAGTCCAGACCATTTTTCATGATATTTGTAGCACCACAGCGCATTCTATGTTATAGCTATGGACACACCCTGGTTTGAAAGACGAGACTCTAAGCTCTCCGTAGGTGAAAACAGTTTAATTCTATGTGCGTTTCCTGAGAAATTTAACCTAAACAGAGGCTAGTTTTGATCAAAATCTCTGATTTTTTTAATAATTAGTGTTTTATGCAACACTCTCATTTCTGATTAACTCCTCTCTCCAACTCTCTCCTCCTCTATCCTCTCTGGACAAACACTAACGTTATGGGAAGCGACAAATGCCTAAATATCTCCATTTCAAGTTCAATTTTCATTCTTGACACGTTTTGAAACACTGTGTGTTATCGATCAATTTTTATCACATGTGCATTTAAACAGCCTGGTTCTCGGACTGAAGACCCGGAAGTTTCTCAGCCTTGAACCGATTTTGACCATTCAAAAACTCTGAGAAATGTTCGATCTTTCTATGGGACGCTGCTATGCTTTGTCAAACGCACTCCAGAGAGCGAGAGAGAAGTGTCGACTTTACAGCTGGTCCATAAAAAAAGAAAAGAAAAGAAACGCCTCTAATATAATATAAAATGTCCAGATCGTGACTTTCACAAATTTTTGATCGTCATTTATTGCATTTCTGTTCATCACAGAGCTAACAAAATCACATATAAGGTGTATTAGAGTCTAGTTTCCTAATTTAAAAACCCCCACAGCAAAAACTTGTTTTTTTCTATTTTTGGCACTCAATGTGTTAACTAATCCACTTTGCAAAACTAGCTCTCAGTGGTTTTCAAACTGTTGCACATTTACGCATTGTTTGGGTATAATGTAATCCAATTGAGTTAAAACTTTTTTTTTACTCATGATTTGACCTTGAGCTTGGCCCGCTCATACCTTGTACTCGGTGTGAAGAGTTTGAAAACCACTGCTCTACCCTAATTCCATTCACACATGCAGAAAGACATTAGGTTGAAATGGAGCAGGTTTGAGTTACAAGTTACAAGTGGAAAACTTACATGGGTGTCCTCTCTCTGGAAGGGTGGAGCGGAGAAAAGTGACCGTGTTAGTATTTTTTTAAAGTATACAAAAATCCTTGACATGCCCATTCACACACGCATACACACACACACACACACACACACACGCATCACGTTTCATAGGACTATTACCATGCGCAATTAACCACAGACTCATCCAAACACTGCGTCCCCGTGGGCCGGCTATTTGGCAGAATATGTGCGATCAATAAGGCATACTAATTTGTGTTCCACCGGTGGGAGTCTTAACAAATCATCGGCTGTCATGCGCCGCTATAAATTCCGAAGGTATTGTGTGGCCAGTTGAGGCAAAGACAAAAATACTAATGCAATCAAAGTGTGCTCACCTGTTTGACACGCTAAATCCACGTCCTTCTCGAAATCCGTCTGAAAATTAGGAGGACATGGGAGAAATCGTGATGAGTCTAGGGGCAAGTATTCTCAGCCTATAAACATGATTTCAGGAGAGTTGAATTGAGTGGAGATGTACAGATAGTTTTGTACAGGCGAGATTGGGAGTTGTTTCCATGGTGATGAAAATAAGGACAGAGATCACTGCGCTTTAATTTTCGCCGCTTCTATATTTGACATTGAAAACATGTTATTTTGTCCGAGTACTTATCGCTCGTGATTGTCCTGTCTGTTCTCTCTACTTTTTTCATATTGTTTTCAGCTAATGTCTATGGACAACATTTGCTTATACCAACATGGAAGATCTGTATGGTAAAGTTCAATTTATAACAGTCCATCCCAAAATCTGTTATGCTTATCATAATAGAAGAAGGGACACAGATGCAAAAACAAAAGAGTCCATTCAGTTGCTATGGTAAAGTTAAGAGTCAGAAATAAAGTAGTCTTTGTTTAAAGCAACATAGAAACATACAGTATTCTCCAAAACCAGTGAGATATACAGTAAGTGTGAACTAATTTGCGACTGACTTTTCAGTTTAAAAAGGCCAAACAGGAGAGAAAATACTTTCATGTTTGGCTTACCACAGTGGCAGTGACTATGTCTATTTTTACACTGGACTATACAGTGCTGCTAGGATGACATCGTTTGCAGGTCAGCCCAGCCTCTCTTGACACAAAGGTTTTGTTATCTGCCTTGTATGGGTGTTGCAGAAGTTCTTATTCCAATTTCAATAAATGTAATCAAGGTATGAATTTAACATGCGTAGCTGCAGGTCAGTCAAACAAGGAAAACTTTTACTACTATTCTCTACAGCAGTGGTTCTCACTTGCCCTTTAATTTGTAATATATCAAGTACAATACAGTCTTTTCCCCACAAATTATTGTTGAATAGGCGTTAATTAAGCCTTAAAGGTGCATTATGCAACTTTTTATGAACAAAAAAAAGCAGTTGATATTTGTGGGTATTTGACCTTGTAGTGACCCAGCGGCTGTATGAGTGGTCAGCATGGCGCCTTTACTTTCGATCATGGCGGTCACTACAACGCTACAGGAGCAATTGTTTTGTACATTTTCTGGTGGGAGGGTCCGTCAGCAGTGAGAACCTTCCAAACAATTGATCCTGGAGCGTCCTAGAGACCACTGTGATGGAAAATAAAAGTGCCATGATAATACTCATACAATACATGGTCAAATACTCACAAATCTAAACTTTTTTTTTTTACACATAAAAAGTTGCATAATGCACCTTTAAAAGCTAAAATCATGATTAAAAAACAACATGATAGCAGTCGGTCTAACAGATTCTGCAGTGTTTACACTACAATATTGAAAGAAATATTTTGAGAAAGGCTCGCGACCCACTAAACATGGTTCCGTGACCCACATTTTGGTCCCGACCCACCAGTTGAGAACCACTGCTCTACGGGGTATTCAAATGCTGAGAAGGATCACCAAAAAGCATCAAACTAATTCTAATTCTTTACACAATGCACCCATAGGTCAAGGAATACAGGATTGCACAGTCTATTCTACTAGTGACATACTGGCGTTCCGCTGAAGTGGCTGTGGGCATGGTTGTGGTTGTGAGGGTGGAGGATGGAGCTATGGTCATGCGCGTGGCTGAAGAGATGGTTGGCTGGTGGCTGGTTGCCTCTGGGCAGAGTGTGGTAACAGAGCTGCTGACATGTCTGCTGACACGGTGCCGGCAGCGACTGTGGGTGGCCACGAGGCAGGCACGCTGATGTGCCATAACGCAGCGGGACACACTGCTGCCCACAGAAGCTTTCATTGGAACACTTCTGATGGAGCAGAATGAAGAGCATAGTGGGGGTGTTAGATGATGAAAGAACCAGCTTTTCTTTTTTTTCTTTTCTTTAACAAAGATCTAAGTTTAAGAATAACTCAACCCCCAGCACAAGCTTTATTATTTCTACCCAGTGACAAAAGCGAATATATGAAGACCAAGCTGAAAGAAGCATTGTTAGCTTTCACGTGTCCACTTTCGATGCTCAGGTAATAGCCCACAAATTGCCCTCTAATGCTCTAAGATTCACATATGGATTTACTCACACCAGCCATAGAACTGGCCAAACATGAACAAGCTGTATCCATTATACTGGAACAGTTTCTACTAAAATAAGTGTTCAAATTAGTCAAAAGTACTTGTAATGGCCAGTGTATAACCAAAAAGTGTTCTTAGAGGTTAGCTAAGCCTGAAAAATTAGCTACGTAAAAAAAGTTCTTCACCTTTGCAAAGTTAATATGGCTAACATTCATCGTAATGTCTCTAAATGTCAGGAGTTTAGTATTCTAATGAGATTCTCAGCGACACTCGCAGGAGCACCTCTGAGAGAGTAACACGTGGCGTAATTAAGGTGTAAGTACGACTGCTGGCGTCTCCATCAGCCGATACGTCAAGAAGAACACCCCCCCCCAGGGACGCTCTTTGTTGTGCGACGCATCTGCAAATGCTACTGCAACTGTCAGAATGTCAATGTCTCTATTCCACAAGTCATAAAGAGAGGTTCGAGCGTGTTAGCTGAATGATGGCTTCTAAGTTTAATCAAGGTAACCTCTGAGGGCTCTTCGGAGGCCAATAATCGTTAGCCCGAGTCGGTCTCAGGGAGAAATAAAAGTATTACAAGAGTCACCTGGCTGGTGCTCAGTGGCACTGCGACCGCGCTGACATTGGCGCTGTTGCTCTAGACTGCGTGATTTATAGTACTACGAAACACATTGGCAATGGACACTTAACTTTATCATCGGTGAACTTTCTGCTCTTCATCACAGAAAAAAAAAAACGTGATTCAAGTTAATGAAGATATTGGCGATAGATATGATTATGACAATACATCAAATTATGCTCTGATCTCTTTCGCTTTTCTTTTTTAATGGCAGTCTTGGCTCATAGGCCTTTGCTAAAATTCTTCATTTCCTAAACCCTCGCTGTATGTGCACACGGTGTTACTGATATATCACCAATAATGGAGTTTGAATAAAGGCTGCACAGCGTCCATGACAGGGCCTGAGGGTTTGCGAGAAGTTGTGCGGTTAAGCTGCAAAATGGAATGAAATGAAATGCTATTCACCATAATCTGCACCTGTCCATTCTTGCAGGAGTCTGGCGAGTTTTCGCTGTCGTCCTTGCATCCCCCCATTCGACAGCGCACGGCATCCTGCACCTGCGGGAAGAGAATACACGATTTGAGAGGGGTAAATGCGATGCTGGTGAAGAAAGTTAAAGCAGAACTAAGTAACTCATGCCCCCAGAGGCCATAAGCGCCACTGCAGGTGTCGCAGCATATTGCGTTTTATTACTCATTAATTGTCCTTGAGAGTAAATACTATGCTGACAGAAAAGACAAAGTGAAAGAGGGATATCGTACATCCAATTACACAATTGAGATAATTTGTTTCTCTCAAAATTGCCTGTAAATATTGTTTAAGTGGCGCTAGCCCCTCAGTTAGTTTTGCCCGTTAGCCTGTTAGCTTCTTATCTTGTGTATTGGGAAAATTGCAATTCGTTTTCTTGACAGAGACAGCAGGGGGAGATGAAAGACCCCCCAATCATCCCATCAACACTTGTATTACCCCCAGAAGGACTACGGAAAGGATTTATTAAGGTAAACTTGCTTAGTTCTTTTTTAACCTCCGCTGTATAAATATAAAGTGAATACAAAATATGACACATCAAAACAGTAAATCCTGTCATTTGGCACAAGGTACATATGCAAACGTTTCAAAACAATTTCAGCAATACTAAAAGACCATAAACAAAATGACTTGTGAAACACTAGGAGTTTAGATTTTTTTTCTTCTTTTTTTGCATTTTAAATCATTCATAAACTTAATTTTTTTTTTTTATAGCCTAAATAAAACTCTGGCACTTAAGCACAGTGCTGTTTCTCTCAGATTGCATCTTATATAAGACTGAGCAGACTAGAGTGATGTGGAAAAAACCTCTTCAAAGTGGCCTATTTGAGCCGAGTGAGATCAGTGGCTCACGCACCTAATTAAAACCAACAGCGCTCTATAGAGACGCTTTAACCCCTGGGCCCATCCACTGTCATATTGTTGTTTTTCCTCCCACAAACCCCAGCATACATGCACACACACACACACATGCGCGCGCCCACTGCCACAGCACTGCTTCTTTTTGTAGCTAGTTTCAAATAGATCCTTTTGCATTATGTTTCACAGCTCTCTGCCAGCGTCTCCCCACCCCCCCTTCCATCAGCCCCTGTATAATAGATGTCCTGGTTACATGCTGAGGAGCAGGCTGCATTTCTCAACGTTGCCGGCGTCAAATCCCATAAGATTCTCAAGTGCAGCGCGCGTATACGGAGCGGTTTGCGAGAGCCCTTCCGCAGACGCCCTGGGTGGTCTTCGCTCTTAAGTGTCTATGCGGTGCTTCACAAATGGAGTGGACCGTCGTGGCATCATGACGGATTAATATTGCATGCTCGAGACTTCGCTTTGGTTGTCATGTCCGTGTGCATCCTCGATTGTGCTGCTTCTTTTGCTTTACATGCACCGCGGCTTGTTGTGACATGAAAGCGTGAGAGCCCCACATGACTGACAAAACTATCTTCGGTGGAGACGTGCTTTTGCTGGATTAATACAGGTTGGGTGGACAAAGAAAGCTTTTAGGGTCATCCCCGTAGTCAAAAGGGAACAAAGCGGGTTATGGTATCTTAAGTCACTCATCTGTGCACCTGGGAAGTGGCGTGTCTGCTTTTAGCAGAGACACACAGATTTGTCAGGACAGAAATGGTCTCTAAATCAAAGGACGTCAATCAAAAAGATTTTTTAGTAATAATAATAAAAATAGCTTTGCGGAGGACATATGAGACTGGATTGGTTGATGCTGCACTCAAAACATAAAAAAAAGGTGTCCTTATGTAACAACGTATTATAGAAATAGAGTATAGAACACATTTATGATCAAATGGTTATGTTTTTGCTTTATGTTTCCTCTAAGATTATGATGCAGTTTACCCTATAACTTATGTTCTAGTCATTGTTCTTCCAACCTCTCACCTCCCTCTTCAATCCTCACACAACCAAATTCTCCCCCGTTTGCGCATCTTGACTCTTGGTGCTGTGTGTTCCTCTCCGGAGACCTCCTAATCACACCAGCCCCGACGCTACATTCTCCTGCCTCAGAGTGACTGATCTCAGCAGGCAGACTGTGCCACCAGGATCCCTTTTAATCCCAGCAGCCTCGTCTCTGCTGAGAAGGGCTGTGTGCTGTGAGCCTCATATACACTCGGCGCTGCGTTTGTGTCTGCGGTTTGCTTCACAGAATATCACGCTTTACTTTACTGGTGGGTCTGCCGAGTGTTCCCACCTTGTGCGCTAGAAGTGCAAGTGCGGAACAAGCACTTCAGCAAACCTGGATTACTCAACAGGAGTATATGTAAAGGAATTTTCACTCATTCTTACGCAATGTACAAGTCCTGGTTTTACTGTATCTATATTCTTGACTTTTCCAAAGCTATTCCAAAAAAGTTTCACCACATTCGCTGTGTTGTAGTAGTCGTAGTAATTTGCGTTTTAATGTATTAAATACTTCAACAACCATGTAGACGAAAATTAATAGTATCAAGATAGAGGCCAGAGGCAGATGGGAGGAAACATGGCCGCTAATTTGCTCTAACATGGTGGTTCTCAAACTTTCCACACTAAGTTCCGCCTCATAAACTATTTGACCTTCCAAGGCTACGTCAAGATCTACTCAGGACAAAATAGTGTCTAAGGCGGGGTGTAAAACCGATCTAAATGTATATTCAAAAGTCTTTCGATTTTTAACAGTCATGGTGAAGAAGCAGAAGAAGAAGAAGAAGAAGAAGAAGAAGAAGAAGAAGAAGAAGAAGAAGAAGAATGAGGAGAATGAGACGAAGAAGGAGAAAAGGAGGAGGAGGAGAAGAATAAGGAGGAGAGGGAGAAGAATAAGGATGAGGAGGAGGAGGGAAAAGAAGAAGAGGAAGAAGAAGTAGAAGAGGGAGAAGAAGGAGGAGGAGAAGAAGAAAGGAGAACGAGGAGGAAAAGAAGAAGGAGGAGAGGGAGAAGAATAAGGACGAGAAGGAGGAGGGAAAAGAAGAAGAAAAAGAAGAAGAAGAAGAAGAAGAAGAAGAAGAGGGAGGAGAAGAAGAAGAAGTTCCATGTGGACTTTAACAACTCACGTTAACTAATACACAATAACTAAAAACAAATACTCCCAGAAAATAAAATGAACTATGTTTGATAGACATGTCTGAACAGGTGGGTTTTGTATTGTACTGAAATACATGGCTCTTTTGAATGCAAGTCCAGTTGTGGTAGACGTTTGTAATATTGATTATTCATTGTTCACTGTTTTTAAACCTTAATATTACAAATCAATACCTTTAATGACTGTGTGAACACAAAGATTGATTTAACACGTTCTGAGCCTTAACTTCAAATTTGCATTCCATTACATGAAATTATTTCCAATGTAACCAATGTGTCTTTATCTGCTCCACTGAACGCATTACCATAAAACTGACAACATTGTAAATTCATTAATTAGAAGTAGTGAAGCCTGAGTTTGTCTGCGCTGGGAGATAAGTGCGCGTCTGTCCTGCGGGGCACAAAGACATGTAAGTGCACGTTGAGTTTAAACGCACTGTCTCCGAGGGCTATGCCAAAGCCGGTGGCAAACAGGGACCAAACTCAGAGCATATTAGTTCTGGATTCATCCCATCGCTCTCTATATACAGCATCTTCAAAAGCTCCTCAAAGCTGCCTTGGATCAGATGGACAATGCCAATGATCATAGTGCACTTTGGGGAAGGGAAGAGAGTAGTAGTGACACGCGACAGGAAGACCGGGCTAATCCTTGTTGGGTCTGCTCTGTCATGGCTTCTGGTGACCCGGAAAGGTAGATGACATACAGTAACATTTGTCTAACCTGCTGCTCGGAGAATGGGGTGGCTGGGGTCATTGTTTGAGGATGAATAAGAATAGGCTTCGGAAGTGCAGACTTACCTCACGGCGCATGGCACAGTGGACAGTGATGATGACGAAACCTTGGACTGAGTCGAAGACCGCAAACAGAATCTGAAAGACAAAGTTGCACAGGATATTTAACAAGTATATTCTGCATTTTAATAATTATAATAAAAGCAGCTAAATTAACACATTTACAAAATGTAAGGACACAAGGAATACGCGCAAAACTTTCTCTCTGTCTCTCATTGCCAGAAATGTGACTTTAATAATGTGCACAATATCAAATGGTAAAGTGGGTGCAACACATCCACGTCAAATACATGCAATTTTCCAGCTTGCTCTTGCTATGGAACCTCTAAATGAGGTCTATTGTGCCATGCTGTACAAAGAAAGCGAACATGGCTCTTTTTGCATGTGAGTGAGTGAGTGTTTCCCATACATGCTCTATGTGTTGCAAAAGTGCACAAAGCCATTTCCGGTGCGCTGATGCTGGACCTTGCACGCTTATTGTGTGTATTTTCTACTCCCATAGAAAATAATTGATGAAAATGCTTTGCCACGCATCAGTGTCTCGGTGTGTGTTAGCCTTAGGCTATTGTCAAGGTTAAACTCTTTTAATAAGTTCCATAAATAAGGTGCATAGTATTGAAAAACAGTCTTCCATCGCACAATATATATTCCTGGTACCGATAAAATACATCTCTCTTTAGCAAATAAACATTCCCTTCCCTCAACTTGTTCAAAAGAATCCAAAACACATGACTGCAAGTTCAGTCTCCCTCTCCAAACTTATTGAAAAACAACACCAGCGTTATAGCCTTACATGACCTAAAACAGATCAACTTTATCTGTGGAAAATTTACAGACTTATATTCTATCGGTTTATATGCAGTGTGTTAAAATTATCTTTACTGAACCAAACAGTCTATTCAGACACACTACTGTGCTTTGCTCAAAAGCTCATTTTCCCTTTGGTCTCTGAGCAAACAGTATAATAACACAGAACGGTAGAAATGTGAAGAATGTTAACATCTATTTCTCAGACATATCTTTAGGTTCATTTTTGTTAGACGGCAAAGAAACATTTTTATCATGTCGATGTTAACGGCATACGTGTGGTTTCAATTTCTTACAATACCTTCAAAAGTTGCATTCTTCTTAAGACTTTACCTGAAAAAGTGTAGATCTCCGGTCTGTTATGGCCAGGACCGCTGACATCCAGGTTAATGCGAGGAGAGGGAGAACCACACAGGAGCTCCATAGAGACGCCCTGTCAGATTGGGAAACCAGCCAGGGAGACAGAACACAAAAAAAGGGCAGAAAAGTGAAATCGTATGCCAGAATATAGCTGACTCTGACAAAAACATTGAGGTTGTGGGATCAGCGTGGGCAATTTGAGCCTGATTGGCAATCTCAAGTCTGTTTTTTTTTTTTACTCCATGTTCGGCGGAGAAGTGGAAGATGATGCGTAATCATGTAGATAGTTACGTACTGAACAATTGCTTGTGATTACATGGTTGGTGAACAATAAGTGTCACAGTGGCAGATTTTAATGGGAGGGGCGTTGACAGGCGACTGACAGGTACCGGCTCCAGCCTCTTTGAAATGTATGTCTATGTGCTGCAGTCAGACACCAATTTAAAACGTTCATGCCGCATGAGCACACCCGCGCTGGTTGCGTGAGGCGTGTGCAGTGACCAGGCTAGCTTCCCTGTGCGTTGAGGGGTAATCATCACTGTGCAGAGGGGAGACAGCAAGAAGTGAGCCGTTGCTTTTAATTCAACATGCTATGAAGTTCATTAGACTGTGGGAAATTAGTCCCGTTCCCTACAATATGCATGAAGCATATGTAACTGAAACAGTAGCCAGATAAGCTATAAGAATTATTTTTTTTATGTTAAATGTCATATTTAAGGCCCTGTACCTAATTGTTCCTATTTTCAAACAGAAGCAGATTGCGACATAATATTTACCATATAATAATGTTGTAAATACTAGCTTCATCAGACTTTTTTTTTTAGCATTGGTGCTACATTTGTTTATATTACGCTGCCGACGCCACAAAGCTGTATTTTCTTTCACAAACGTCTACAAACACAATATGCTGCATGGGGCAAAATGGATTTCACACCACTGTTTTACTGCTGTAGCTGACAAAAGAACGGCTTGTATTCAATAAGAATGTTGAGAAAGATGAGCTAGAGAAATGTGCTCCAAGGAGACTTTACGTAATGCCCGTTCATACAAACGCAGTGAATTCACTAGCAAAGTTAAGTTCAGATCCTGACAAAACTTTTGCATCATGTAGTGTTCGCTCACAGCGGCAAGCGAAAAAAGAGGGGCTGCAGAATAGAATCTATCAGCAATTATTCAGAGTCTAGTATCCTCCCATGTTGACCAATGAGGGAGAGCTTTCCCTGTGAACCAGCCTGTCAGGTCCAATCAGGGGGAGGGGGTGGAACTTGAGTGTTCACTTTTGGAAATTTTGTTCTGGCTCTCCTGGTTTTACAAACTCAGAAAGGCTTTTTGGTTAAAAGGGGAAGAATTTGATTGCTTACTTTCAAACTTCATGCTATCTCTCCTCACTTTGCAAACTTACAGACTATCACTTTAATATTAATGAGCTACGTCTCATCCCCGCACAACTCAAAATGGCTTGCAGCGGCCCTCATACTGCCCATTAAGCTGCTTTGAGCTATTTCAAGAAATTGTTTCACTTTTAGACATCACACACAGTAATATTTTGTTGTAATGGAAACTTGGCAAGGGGTATAAAGTATTCAGTTGTGTGCACATTTTATACACATAACTGTCCACACAGACTATTGATATTATTTTAGTCAAAGCCGCTACTTTTTTCACACGCCCAGAACCATGCGGCCTATACAGCGATGCGGCTAATTTAAAGATTTTGCGCATTTAGATCTTATGCATGAGCCCAACCAGAATATCATAATACAATACACAGCACCTGGTCATGTTTCTGAAGCATGTTTGTGAAAAACGAGCGAGGAGGAGATGAGAATGAAACAGCAAAGAGGAGGGACACTTGTTGCTGCTCGTACGCTGTCCCGCACCGCACTCATCTCTCTGCCCTGGTGCAGTGTGTGTGCGCTTTCATGTTACAACATGAACAGACACCTGTGGCTTACATAAGTGTGGCCTATATATGTACTTTTTCTTTTTTCTTTCAGAATTGAGTTGGTGTGGCTTATATTCAGGTGCGCTCAATAGTCCGGAATTTACAGTAATTACAAATTCTACTGAGAATACATAAACCTTCTAATCAACCATAGCCATTCTGTGTAACTGTATCTATATCTAAGATCCATGCATCATCTCAGATACCGGCACAACAGAGTGACAGAGATTTGAGAATGGACTAACATGGCGCTGCTGGCGGTCTGGCTGGACATGGCGGTGCTTGAGATCACACCACACTTGGAGCATTTCAGGAGCAGCCGATTACGTGCTTCTGCCGGGACACTATATACAACCATGTTGGATGTAGGGCCCGGGAAGGTGTGTGGTTTACGAAGACAGGCAGATGTCGGGTGAGACAGTGGTGAGGAGGTGATGGGACAGTATGGAGACAACAGGAAAAAGAAAATAGGAGAGGGGGAGAAAAGAAAGAAAAAAAGAAAATTAAAACCAGGTCTTGAAAAAAGCTTAATGAACACAGTCAGAAGTTACAGATTGATCCAATAGAAAGAATGTGAGAGAGGAACATGCTACCCAAGAAACATTATGGACTTACAGAGAACATTTAAGAGTCTAAACAAAATATATACAATGTACTTTTTTTCAAGTCTTACACAAATATATAGACAAATCAACATAAACTAGAGCATTTCAACCACTTTGAAATACCTCTAGAGGAAAACTCTTAGCGGACTGAGCCTATACATAAACGTGTTCCAACTCTTCCACCAGTGTTCCAGTTTGTTTTTTGTATTTTAAATTAGTGTTGACAAAGTGCCTGTGTACAGATGTGGGACATTTTGTGCCTGCCCATGTAAACCTTTAAGAGTCTATGAGCGTAACACCTCGTTCCACTTTACAGTTGGCTGCTCAGATGAAAATGAACTGAGTGTGCCGGGCCTATTGTCATGTGTGTATGCATTACACAAAGATAGTGATGGCTATGCTACATTAGCATCCCATCACAGCTCATTGCCTTAGTGGCTCGCACGGCCACAGCTTCATAAGGAAATGCATTACGCTAATGACAGACTGTCCTGTTAGCAACACTAGCACGACTGGATACGTCCATTTAGGTGTGTGGGAGTTTGTGTTTGTGGGCTCAGGTTCTTAGAGCAAATGTGATTACCACTAGGGATTACACAGTCAAAAATGAGAGATGTGCAATATGTGCTCATTTGGATGGAAGAGGAATTTCTACCAAGAGCATCTAAGATAAATATGGAAAAGAGTCTATACTAAACTGTGAGTATAACTTTAACACTTCATTAATGAGCTTTTTGCTTTACTTTTGCAATTGAAAGAACAGCCATAACATTTCTTTGTCATAAGCGGTGAATCAAGTTTAATTCACAAGGTCACTCTATAACCATTCATGAATGATTATTGTGATGAAAGCATACATCATTTTGCCTACACTGATGCAGTATTTTGTTTGTTTCTTGTTTATGTGCCCTATAGCTGAGGTTATAAAGGCAGACACGAGAGCTTTCTTTATGCCCATGTTTGTTTACATCCTACACCAACCTGAACTTTTTTCACCTCCATCACAGCAACAAAATCCGAGAACTATAACTGCAGCAAACTCTCCAGAGACGTGGCATGCGCTATTAACCTCTTGCTGCTACACACAAATTATCAATTTCAATTTGTGCCAGCGACAGACAGTGGTGGAAATATAATGAGAGAAATGAATGAATAAAAGACAGAGCAGGAGAGAGAGCAATAATAGAATCGATAGCTATGGAAATGAAGACAAGGATTTTTTTTTCTTTTTCTGGTGGAGCTGAGGCACTCCCCATTCACTGGATTAGTCGGGGATATCTTCTGAACTTCGACTAATATTGCTATGGGATGCTAAGGCATACATTACTTATACTGTGTGCACTAGCTTGACTGCAACAAGAACAAAAGCATCTTTTATCTTATAGGATTCTAACGGAGCATCGGATTTCATCCACATAATCCCCCTGTTTACAGTTTGTAATTAGCTTCCATCTGTCATTGATTTTCAAACTGAGAAAATTACATTGGACATCAACATGCGTAAGTGGCAGTAAAATGACACAAAGTAACAGAACATGACAGATGCTTTGCTGTGTTACTGCCAAATGAAATTGCCTTTTTTTCGGGGGGGGGCTTTTGGAAAACGATCAGAGACGCCCTGAAGGTAGTTAAACTGAAATGTTTGTTTGGATTTGTGTGCGTGACAGATTGTAACATGTATTTAATATGGCAGATTTGATGTCTGTGAGCTATCGCATGGCATATGAGAGGTGGAGGTGGGATTGGCTTACCCGGCCCGCTGCTTTTTCGACTTGTCAGAGATGCCGTCCCGAGACATAAGCTTGTTAAACACCACAATCCCGATGAGCATATTCACCTGAGGAGAAAGAAAGTTTAATCAGGAAGGCAGGAAACAGGTGGGGATCAGACGGTCCACCCGGGAACGTGCCTTTTAATATCTCATTTTTAGAGGGAGATTTTGTGAGATTTGTCGTGACTTTACATCGCATCAGACTGCAAAACAAAAGATTTACTTTTTATAACCTATCTTTGATTTGCTGCACAATTCCACAGCTCCAGCTCCAAAAGGCTAATCCCACACACTCACCCATTGCAACAGTTTTACGTTTGATTCTACATCATATAAACATGCTCACACGATGCAACCATCAGTTCCACTTTTGAGTGACACATTGCTAATTTGCATCAGTGTGCAAGCCAGGTCCAAGATTCTCCTGCTTTTGAAAAGAAAGTAAGCGTTCATTTTTATTTTTTAGATTTCCAACTATGTGGACAAACTGCATCATTGTTTGCATACCCAATGTCAGACCTTGCACAACCTCTCGACGATAAGGAAGCCATCGTGATTGCTTCCTGTCTACTTTCCTAATGAGGTCCTTGTAGCTAAGCTTGTCAAACATCTGGTCGTGACCCGGTAATGCAGATTTCTATTAGGACACGTGCACACATCTCTTTGCCTGGACCTATTCCACTGTCAAATCCATGGCCATCTGCGTGTTTTCCCGCACCGTTGACATGTTCCTCATAATCTCCCAACTTTCAATTTCCTCATGCCTGCTGCGTCCTCGCCTAACCTTGTCCGGGTTACTCTTTCATTACCAGTTAATGACCCCCTGTGCCGCATTTGCATGTCTTTCATAGCGTTATCGCGGGCCCCCGAAGTGAGTGTCTGGCTGGATACTACGCCCTATTCGTCAGTGGGGACTCGTTGTTTGGAATGTGTTTTAGAATACGGAAAACACATCACTGCGAGGTGGAATTTCCTTATTGGAATTTGACACGCGAAGGTCTCGCCTAAGTGATCACTGTGCCCATGAAGGCTCTTTCATGCAGTACATTCAACATCAGTGCTTCAGCCAGTTTTAACTTTTACTGAGATTAGTGCTCTTGTCTCAGAGCAAGAATTCTCCTGAAAGAGTCCTTTTGAAATTTCAGTGGGACCTACACACTAAATAAAGGTCAAATGTAATTAAATAAAGTTAGTCAAGATTTAGTCAAATCATTCTTTTAAGACATTTAGTCAACAAAATATCCAGCAAATTTAAAGCAGTACCAAGCAAGTGTTAATTGGATGATTGGGGTGGGGATTGGTGTCTCTGGTCAGAAAACCACAATAGCAGCTTTCCCTGCTCTGACCTGGAGGTGCAATACACACAGCTAACAGGCTAGCGGGCAACGCTAACTGCGAGCTAGCACCACTTAAACAGTATTAACAGCCAAGTTTAAGTGAAAAAAATGATCTCCATTGTGTAACTGGATGTACAATATCCCTCTCTCCCTTTGTCTTTTCTGTCAACGTAGTATTTACTCTCACGGACAATTAATGAGTAAAAAAACACAACATGCTACGACACCTGTAGTGGCGCTTCTGGCCTCTAGGGGTATGAGTACTGCTTTAATAAACAATATCTTTATTACATTTAATTTAGACACAGATGATATTTATTTATTGTAGCTTTAACACTGTCCAAAGGACCAGCTGTGTTTGCTGAACGCTAAATGTATATGTATTCCCTCTTTGACTGAAAAAGTTGAAAAGTACTTTCTGTTGACCATACAATTAGTCATATCGTAAATATGACAAAAAAACGTTTGGAGACAAAATTAACACCGTGAGGACAACAACATGCTTTATTGTGATGCAAGTCATGCCTTCACCCCTGCCTTGCGCATCAGCAGCGGCGTCTTGCACACCGATTTGCTCAAGGGCAGGGTCATTAATTAAACAAGACTCCTGAGGGGAGGACTGTGTGTCTCCTCCTGCTATTATTACAGTCGAGAGTTCAAGTGGGAACCCCAAGAACAACGCAAAGGGGGGCACGGGCTAACCTGGACCAGCTGGGGTGAGTATTCATCATGGGAAAAACAAAGACCTGAATGGTATCAAGCCATCAAGCCATGGTAAATGGTAAACGGTCTCAACTTATATAGCGCTTTTCCACCTACATTAGGCACTCGCTTTACAGCAAGGATCCACTCACCCATTCATAGTCTCATTCATACACCAATGTACGCAGACACTGGGGCAATGTGGGTGAAGTGTCTTGCCCAAGGACTCAACGACAGTGTGCACTTTCAGGAGGTGGGCCATGTTGCACCTTTTCTCGAAGAGATTTTAACAACAAAGGAAGAGAGTCTGCGAGAGCTCATTTATTTCCATCCGCTAATGAACTACCAAGTCCCACAACTGACAACACAGTTTACAAACAAAACAATTATGCACATTCCTGGACAAAAGCACTAAAAATGATACATCTTTGTGTTTAGTTGTTATCATATATATACAGTAGCTTTACTTTCTGCATCCTTTTAGGCACCAGAGTGCTTATAGAAAGTACATTGCATTTCGAAGTTGGACAATTCGTCCCCCAGGCCTCATCGTTTGGCTTGATTTTACTTTGTTAGCAATTATTGCATTAAATATTACAGTGCTGCATTATTGACCCGCAAGGCATATTCATTACACTTTTCCTTCAGCATTATTCTGATCTGGACTTAAAGGACTCATTCGGAGGCGCTGATGTGTTACTCAGTGGGTATTGTAAGAGATTAGTGAGAACAGTTTACAGTTTAGCGCCCAATCCACTCTTATTAAGCCGTGTGCAGGAAGAAAAAAAAAACCCACCCGGGATTCAATTAGCTAATACTAGAAAGAGCCGCGGCAACAGGCAAGCCACAATAAAAGATTACCCTGCCACTGAGATGCAATCAATGCACCAAGTTCAGCCGTGAAACAATGTTGGGAGCTTTTGTGATTCATTCTGTTCATTTTTTAACCATAAATACCGTTTCAATGATACATAGATTTCCATATTATTTACTTTTTATTTTTTCCTGGAACACAGTCAGTTGCTATACTCAGTTGCTATACTCACTCACCTCACATGAAGTCAAACTTAATACTTGTCATTGTCTGCGTGTGGGAAAAATCTCAATAAAAAGTAGTTCAATGTTTATATAAAATTGAAGTTGAGCCACTCTAGAACACGTGCGTATAATATTGACAAAATGTTTGGCTTTTAATAGGCTTAAAAAGCACATGAGACTCAGTACAGACGCTTTGCTCAGATGAATAAAGATTCGGCCTTGTATGTTCAGAGGGATGAGTCAGAGTTAAGAGTCTACAGATAATACTGATAGATTTGGCCGCAGAGCACATCGATTATCGTCGGCGGCAACGCGACCAATACCAAAGTGCTCTCGTCAAGCAGAGTTTATGTCGGTTTCTTTAAAGCATAAAAAAGACATTAAAAAAAAAAGAAGAAAAACGTTACGGCGGGTAGTTATTAAACGCAAACTCACCAGGACAATCACAGCTGCAGGTCCAACAAAGGCGTACAGTAGACCTCCTTCTAGTGACAACCAGCAACTATAGGGGCAGAGACAAAACACAAACAGAATTGAATGTCTTTCCTAACATATAATTGTCCATTGTCTAAAACACAATATGGTCTGCTGCGGCGTTCGGCACAATCAATTACTGTGTTTTCTTCCGGCAAGTAAATAATACCACTGGAACAATTATCCACACTATCTAAAATATATACCCCGAACGCAAACAGTCTGGTGACATTTAATGTGGTGTTGATCACTGTAATGAGTTCAGAAGTGTCCTACGGTGGCGTCGTCGGTGTACATGAAGCCATTCTCTTTACTTAATTGCAGCTAAATAAAACATGAAAAACACATTAGCTCAAAAGCTGAAGCCGCACTGTGCTTACTGAATAAATAAACCAGATGAAAAAGGCGGCTAATGCTTGATAATGATTGAAAAGAAAGGGGATGAGAGCTTGTAACCTAATAAAGCCCTAATGCATGAAAGACCAAATCATTTGAATTGTACTGTGTGTTATATATGTTTTGGATGAATTGGGTTAAAAACAAGTTGAAAGAGGGCATTTATAGCCAGTAGACTAATGCATTTTCTGTTATACCCAACTGTCTACTGGTTTTCAGTCACTAGATTTAAGACAGCACTTCCAAAACGAGTTTATGTTCCACGCTAGAGTGATCATGAAGGTGGTCTGTATGCCAAGACTTCCCTCATGCTGCGGTTTTATCAAATGTATATCGTATATTACACCTAGGTAATTCAAATGTGTATGTGACTTTGTTTTAATTAGGCTTTATTTTCTACATCTAGATCTATGATGAAACCCTAAATAGGATGTTGCCATGGGAATCCAATGGAACAAACATCTCGCTCTGGCAGCCGTGTTGTGATTGTCCTTTTACTCAAGAACACGTGTTAAATAATAGAAGACCGACCGATTCGACTTGTATTATATTGTGTTTAATCGATCGTCTATGTTCCATCCATGCTTAAGCAGAAATCTCCCAAAAAGAATATTGTCACATTTGCAAATTCAAGTCTATGTCCATATGGAACCGCTCAGGTGCAGAGCTCAATATGCTCTACACGCAGATTTAAACACGATAAATAAGGAATACATAATACAAATATGAGAACATGGAGATATAGGTGAGTTTAGATTTATAAGTGCTCAAGTCTTTGAGGCAATAGCCTGGGAATGACATTTCACCCTGATGAGACTAGTCAACCAGTGCCGGCTGATCTTAACGGTCCTTTGGGGCCCACACAGTGTTGGAAGGTCAAGTGGATACTTTGGTGACATGTCATTAAAGGAATAGGCCACCGTTTTTACATACTGAGATATGTTCTTACCTTAGCTTTGACGAT
Source organism: Gobius niger (assembly GCF_951799975.1). Lineage (NCBI taxonomy): Eukaryota > Metazoa > Chordata > Actinopteri > Gobiiformes > Gobiidae > Gobius > Gobius niger. Next base: position 14,565,537 of record NC_136865.1, read on the forward strand.
TTCTATAGGACCTGTCTGATCTTCCCTATAGCTCCAAAACAGGTCAAGATAGAAGCTACCAAGCTCTTCCACGTTTTCCCTATTTAAATATGGTTATGTGAAGTGTTCCACTACAAAGTATAATTACACAAAATTAAACAATGTGGATTTTCTAAGCGGATAAAAGGGGGGACTATATTTTAAGGCGTAATAATACCAGGAGTAATTTGGCATCCGCACAGTAAAGTGAAGATTACTGCGCAGTAAAGTGAAGATTACTGCGCAGATTTCAAACTACTCCTGGTATTATTACGCCTTACAATATAGTCCCCCCTTTTATCCGATTAGAAAATCCACATTGTTTAATTTTGTGTAATTATACTTTGTAGTGGAACACTTCACGTAACCATATTTAAATAGGGAAAACGTGGAAGAGCTTGGTAGCTTCTATCTTGACCTGTTTTGGAGCTATAGAGGAGAGGGGGAGAGGCTAAATGCTGACGACGTCTGCGCTGTGTTTACGTGACTGAAGGCACGGGTGAAGACCAGACAGGTCCTAAAGAACTCAACAAAGCTAAGGTAAGAACATATCTCAGTATGTAAAAACAGTGGCCTATTCCTTTAAGTGATTTGTGCACGAGGATGAGTATTTTGAACCACATTCTCCGTCTATCTGGGAATCAGTTCAAGGATTTGAGTGTGGGGTGAAATTATCTCTTTATTAGCTTTTGTTATTCGCAGCCTTGTCGAGCAATTGTAGTTGTCTGACTGTGACTTTTAGGGAGACTAGTGAGCAATCCATTGAAAAATCAAGTCTGCTTGATATAAAACATGCACTCATGTCTCACAATATATTACATGCATAAAATCTCTGACATGATTGTGTTCACACTCAAGAATATCAGAGGCCCTTAGCTCGAGTTGTGGATGCTCACACATGTCTGACTGTTATTGAGGGGCCCACAGACACATTCAACTGGAGAAAGTTTCCAGCCTTCTAATGGCCCAGATCTTTCACCCTTAATTTCGGAGTTGATAGAACTGTAATCACCAGGGGCGACAGAAGCATCATCTGCATACATATGAGAGATTATAGTTCTTAAAAACATTGTTTAAGGGTATAAGATACAAGCAAAATAACAAAGGGCCAAGCATTAAGCCTTGGGTGTTGGATAAGTGTCGGATCTACAATCTCTGATGGACAGAGATAGAATTCAAACCAGTTTAAAAGCATGATGGTAAAGTAAAAAATAAATGAATTCTGTAATCAATTCAAGACTAAGACCATTTTTTTTTTTCGAGACAACATTGCAGTTGTAGATTATTTTGAGCAGAGCTATCTCTGTGGTGTGATATCTCCGAAATCCTGACTGGAAGCAATCAAAATAGTCATTTGTATTTCGATATGGGTAACTTGATGGAGGTTCACTTTCTTCAAAATCTTGCTAATGAATGGCAAGTTTGAGCCGATAGCTATCGAGGGTTGTTTGGTCTAACTTTATTATTTGGAGGTGTTTATAATTTGTAGGGTGACTTAGTCGAGACTAAATACATCTTTTAGAATGTCAGTGTGTAGATGGACTATCCATTCAATGTACACAACAGACACCAGCAGTACATTGTTGAATGGGTTAATATCCATGTGCATACTTCAGCAAAAATATGCATTTACGAAGACGGAGGGACCCATTTATCACCTTGTATGAAATCAAAGTTATATCCCTCTTTCTACATAAATATTAATCACAACTTTTCAAATCAGACCAGCACAGTATGGCCATGGTGTGCGCTGTATGTTACCATGGTGATTTCCAGGTAGCAAGCTGCTGAGAAAAACAATATCTATTATAATTCGCAATTGGAGTGAGTGGGGGTACTCACTAGCTCGCGGTTCCATAACCTCTGGCTCTGGTAAAACCCACAGAAACAGCTACAACTAGCGCTGGGAGACCTGCACAGAGAAAGAAGAGGGATTAACATATCAACCAAAACAAACACAAAATTACAATAATATTAATGTGCACAATGAGGCCTGTCCGCCAGAATGTGCTCCAATGTTGAGGCCGCCGTGTGGTTTATCTTATTCAAATGCTAAGCAGCCATGCAATAGTGTGTAACCTGTACATAGGTGGTTGAAAGTGACCGTGTGCTGTGAAGCTGCTCTCTGACACAAAGGGGTAGCCGCGGGACAAAAAAGTGGGCTTCAATCCCAGCCCATCTAGCTCCACAGAGACGACTCATTTTTAGCCCTTCTGTAGATATTTATGCGTCCATTCCCCCCCTGACATCTCCCCTCTTTATCTACGGCACAGATTTATGTAAGCACACACGCAAACCACTGACCTTCATATGCAGCACAGACTTGTCACAGTGGATGAGGCTGCAACACTATCCGAACTGCGCCGCATGTTATTTATACACGTGTACAAATGATCAATTCAAGTCACGCAATAATTACCTCAATCAGCATAGTGTAAATAAGCAGCGTGAATGGGTGTTGCACAGTTGGTGCCGAAAAGTGGGGGAAAAGAAGGAAATGTATGCTGTGGTTGTAACGAGCGGGCTCTGAAAAACTCATGTCATTAACAAGACAGAGATGATGGCGGTAAATGAAAAGCAATTAGGAATAGTCGTCTTAACAATATGGAAAGGGAAGCCGGGCTCGTCTAATGTAACGGGAAAGCTGTAACATTACTATTACCTGGGTGTTTTGTGGTAAGCTTTGTTTTTTTAAAGATAACCAGCAAAGTGGCATATAGAACGTAAGGCCATAAGCGCAACTGCAGCTGCCGTGGCAAGTTGACAGAGCTTTTTTAGCCTATTAATTGTCCGTGAGCGTAAATACTACGCTGACAGAAAAGACAAAGGGAGAGAGGGATATTGTACATCCATGGAGATATTGTTTTCACTCAAACTTGGCTGTACTAATGCTGTTTAAGTGGCGCTAGCCCACAGTTAGCTTTGCCCGTTAGCCTGCTAGCTTCTTCTTCGTGATTCTATTAGTGTGTATTGGTTGAGTTGCAATTGTGGTTTTCTGGTCAGAGACACCAGGGGGAGATGAAAGACCCCCAATCATCCCATTAACACTTGTATTGCCACCACAGAGACTATGAAAAGGATTTATTAAGGTAAACAAAGTTACTTAGTACTGCTTTAACCGAGCGCATTGTATGTAATTTTTTTGTCACTTTTTTTTTTCTTGCTTTTTTGTCATGGAGTCGTTGCTCTTGTCACTCTTTTATCACTTTTTTGTTGTGTTACTGTTGCTTTTCTGGCACGCTTTTGTTGCTTCTTTGTTGCTTCCTTGTTGCTTTTTTTGTCACTCTTTTGTGGCAATTTTCATAGATAACCTTGCTTGTCTGTTGTGTTTTCGTCACCTTTTTGTTGTGTCTTTTGAGTTTTTTTTTCATTGGTTTCCGCTCGTGTTTTTATCACATTTTCGTTGCGTTTTCATCCTCGTTATTTTGAAGCTTTTTTTTTTTCGATAAGCTTTAAATTTGCCCAAAGCCAAACTGGAGAAAATGTGCGGGGGTTAAGAGATTAAAAGAGAGTCATACTTTTTGCAAATATTAATTGTTCTTCTTCCAAGTTAAACGGCAAACTAATATATTTTTTTGATATATACCAGATATCGGCATTTCACAGAATTGACTGCATGCCACGACTCCATTACTTCCATATTGGCTGGTAATACAGTGTATAATGTCCTGAATTGTTTATGAATATATTACCTTTGATAGCCATGATCTTTATACCAAGATGGTCTGTTTTCACTAAGCCAATCTCACAGTGAATCATTTGTTTCCCGGCATCCCACTCGACCCAATGAGTGTGAATTTAGATGAGAATAAGCTCTCCCATCCACCTTGATTGTGTGAGTTTGTGACTGATTGAGGAGCACACAGCTGCGGACACACACTCACACAGAGACCCTATCAAACCCATCTGCGACTATACAGCAATCCATACGTTTCCCCCCCCCCTGTGTATCAGCTAAGGGCATCAGAGCCCTGTCAGATTAAACCGCCGGGATCAATATTCACTGAAACGAATAGACGCTTGTGTGTTGGGTGATTGCAGTCGGTTCTATCTTGGGCTATCTCAATGCGTGTTTACAGTGTTGGTCAGATGTTATCTCGTATTTTGATTATGTTCGAACATCCCGGGCGCTTGTTGCATCATCAGGTCACAGCAGACGAAACCAGAGAGCACAATGTCCTCAAGGAAGAAACGGGACAGCGATAGGGCCTGTATCACAGTTTGCCTTTTTCTTCTTCTTCACCAAATAGAGTCCCTTTTGTTTTTTTTTTATCAAAATACTGAACCATTTTTGTGCACCATTTGAAGATATAAATTCAGCTCCGGTGGTGGTGTCGGGCATGCAGGCTTTTCTCCACACAGGTCATTGAAAAAGATGACCTGCAGATAGATGGGTCTGAGCCGAGTTACAGCCACGACCCCGACAGCAGTAACTAACACTCTTTCTGGTGTCACATTATTATACAGTGAATAAGATTTTTTTTTTTTTTTTTTTGAACAAGGATGTCATGCATGTCTTTGGATGTCATTGCCGACTAGCTACGTATGGTCGAAAATCGAGACAAACTCCATTTCTCCACAATTTTTCAATTCCGAACACACAATTAGGTGATTATATGTTTGCCGTGAAATGCAAATAAAATATCCAAATCTGTATCTAAATTGCCAATTATGTTGTAAACACTGGCATAATCATCAAGTGCCACGTCTTAGGTCATAAAGCCTGACACACTTCCATAAACAGACAATCTGAGCCATCAAAAGACACAAATGCACATAAAACAACAAAGTGAGATGCAAATGAGCGCTGAACAAAATGGGTTATTCGACATTATGCGGCTAACTACTTCGACACGACGACATAATGGTGTTTTGCATTTACATGTAAAGTATGCCAGCCTCACTGTCAATTTGCGCCACGCAACAGTGCCTCAATCAGGATCCAATTCATAACGCGTAATTTGTTATGCAAGTAATCCTGCAGCACACAGTGGCTTTGCATCGACACAGTTTAATAAGTGGCGGCGACAGGCAGGAATTTGAAGACGCTTTCTATGATTTTACAATGAATCGGAGCAAATAAAGACGTGTGTGTTATAACATTGAGGGGTCTGTCATAATGCTGTGATAAATGTGTGAATGCTCACCCCATCCGAGACACAGGAATCTCTTGCGAATAAGTCGTGACCTCAATTTGCCAATGACAGCCAGGTAGGACTGCCACGCCTCTGTCAGCACCCAGCAGAAGGACGCCAAAAAGAAGAAGTGCAAGAAGGCAGCAGTCACGGTACAGAGACCCTAAAAGAAATACAGCCAAAGTGTTAAGTGAAAAACAAAAACAAAACAAAAACTGCAGCTGAAGCCCATACAGACACTGCATTGATTTCCAAAGTGGTGATAATTCAATGCAGTACATACTTGACTTCAACATGCCGCCTCTCACCATTTGGCAGCAAATAAAAGAGTTACATTCACCATCTACAAAACTGACTGATTAAACAGCCCACAAGAAACAATACGAGCATTTTTTCCCTTTTTATTATTTAGGTAAAAATGAATTGTATTGATTGAAGTCCTTTTTTTACACAAATCCCTTGTTTTGCCATCTGTTCAAAAACATCCTGCTCATCCAAAAGCACTGGGCAAAATATCCCAGGCACATGTCATTTGCTGTGGGTTTGTTTTGTTTTTGCAAATCTAAATTCCATTTCAACTCAAGATAAAATCACAACTAAACAAGGTCTTAAAAAGGGTCTACAAAAGATCTACAAATGGAATAAATATCTAATGAATGGGTGGAAACTATGTCTAAATCGAAAAACACCAAAGTGGATTACTAAAGAGCCCAAGTACCACCACAGTTGGAGAACTATCATTTAACAGCCTTTAAACTCAGCGGCTTTGTAGCGCTTACCTTGCCCAGAGTCTGTGATTGTCCCACCAAGATCAATAAGTTGGAGGCCAGAATGGAGAGGCAAAAATTCACCAATATGATGGACCTCTCTGAACGGATGTACCTTAGAGAGGAGAAACAGAACGTTAGTCCAGAGGAAGAAGTATGGCAAATAACAATAAACCCGATATGGAAAAAAAAAAAAAAAAAGACTGTTTAGAAAATGGCATGGTCATTAGCTTAATTTAGCCATCTGCTCGGTGCGTTACCAATATAATTAATTGTGACTCCCCTGCTGCATTTTGGACCATTTGTTGCCATTAAACAACACAGGATTTTTGCAACTGTGGATTTTGCATCACGGCACGACATAAGACTTGGCAACGTCGTCGTCAGTTTGTGTGTAAGAATCGTGTGATCTAACCTCCAAAAGGCAGCGTAGACGAGCAGTAAGATGAGCAGTGCGGTGCAGGAGACGCCACAGCCCACCATGAGGGGCACGGACGGCATGCTGTTGGGACCCATATCCTGAAAGAAACAAAGAAATACATTAAAATACATGCAAATATTATTCAAAGTCAATCAAATAAACGGAGGGAGAAAGCATGGTTTATTGGTTTATTTGGTAGGGACAGTGCACATTAATGAACAAGCCACACCGGATTGTATTTCCATCCGTCGCCCCCAATGCGCACTCTCAAACACACTCTCATTCATTCTGGCCTATTGTACATGTTTTTAGTGGTAGGGGAAACCTGGGTACCCGGAGGAAACCTACGCAGACACAGGGAGAACATGCAAACTCTACACAGAAAGGCCCCGTCCCTGGTGGGAATCGAACCCAGACCCAGCTGTGAAGCACAAGCACTAACCTCTGTACTACCGTGCCACATAGATGCCATTCAAGGCACTAGTACCATCTCGCAAGTATACAGTATCCCAGTACCTAAATGGTAAGTGGTAATGCATGCAAAATATACTGTATACTAGGGCTGCTCGATTATTAAAAAAATAAGTATAGTATGAGAAGTTTGGTGTGCATCTCAAAATAATTCCAATTCATGAAAAAATGAAAGGAAAAACACTGCATGCTAATTAAAAAATAACCAAAGCAAAAAACATTTCAATAAGAAAATGTCCTTGTAGATAACATAAATGGAAGAACTGTAACAGGTTTTCTTTTATTCATTTCTTTTATGTGGAAATAAAATAAGCAACAGTATGATTTTAGGGCCTTTTTTCAATCACAGAGCCATGTACAAAAGTCTATATTAATTTTGTTGACAAATTAGATAGGAAGACAATTTTTGAGGGGATTTTGGATAATTGTGTTTATCTTTGAGTAAGTAAGGTTTGGCAGAAACAATTTTACCATTTTACCAGGTTGTTTTGAGAATGAATGATTGAAAATGGCCTTGGAAGTCCTACGGAGGTAAATTGTCTCTGTGAAAAATAAAAAAACACCATTGTGGGTGGATTTGTTAGCTTCTTTCTTTTTTCTTAAGTGAAATATTTAAAGAACAAACGACAAAAAAATGTTTTGCCACAGTGTTTCCCCTTATACCAATGCTTTTAGGAAGGCGTGTAGGTAAAGTGCTTTTATTGACATATACGATGTACTCTGAAATTGCCTGTATCAGATGGGAGGGCTGACTCTGAGTCGCTGCGACCCTTTGTTGCCATGTGTCAACCTGGCAAGCATGTTTGAGTGTAGAGGAAACTGGAGCACCCGGACGAAACCAACGCAGACTCGGAGAGAACAGGCAAACTCAAAGGCCTGGCCGAGGACTCAAACCTGGACCACTGTGAGGCGTGGGCACTCACTCCTCAGCAGCTATGCCGCGCAATATGGGTCAAGCTAAACTGCATGTTTAGAAGACATGCCCTTGACCATTATTTCTTTGTTGTTTCCTTCAGCTGCCTCATGTGATATTGTCCTAAATTACAGGGTATAGTTTCTCACGTAACTAGAATCTCGAGAGAAGACTGACTTGGATAATGATGTATAATTAAAGTTTAGAGACGCCATTTGTGAAGCATGGAGACTTGTAGTGAGCTCATTGTTCAGTTATACTTATTCTGTCAAGAGGCAAGTCAACAAAGAATCTTACCACACTGAAAGAAGAGCAAAAGTTGATTCCTTAAAATATGAAATATGAAAAGGTTGTTTATAATGTCTTTTTACTAACCATTTTATCTTGTCTTTTGTTCGTGTCTGTTGTGCTTGTTGTTCTGAAGACAGCAACCTGCCCTGGGCCTACATGTGGACTTTGAGGACTCATGTTAATTAATATGCACTGTCCCATCTTAAATAAATAAATAAAATAAATAAAAATAAATAAATAAAGATAGTACGCAGTATGCCCTACTCCACAGTGAGACAATTGACTCTGTGCATTAATTCAGATCATAACAATGCCGCTCAACACGTGTTTCGATCCAGCACACCAAAAAAAAAGCACACAGCTCGTCTCATTTATTAGTTAAGCAAGTACTTGCAACTTTACAGGAATATGATTAAATACACACATTTTAAGTGTTTTGTCTGTTAATAGTTAAGCAGAAAGAAAGTTGAACCAATGAACTGCTGAACTAATGAATAAGATGGTGCTTTTATTTTGGCGTGCTGGATCGAAACAGGAAGTCAGTTCTTGGGCCATGTTGTTATGATTTGAAATTATGCACAGAGTCGATTCATGAATGCATGCAAAGAAAAATACGACGATTTTTCTTTTGCAGAATACACTCAAGATTAGAATCAACAAACAATAAAAAGTTCTAACTTCCTATACAAAATCTAGTTTGAAACACAACACTCAAAAGCAAATCCATGCCCGCAAGTTTGACCATTTCGGTCCGTAATTGCTTATGCACAAGGGTAAAGCACCAGGCTGTAGCACATAATTAAGCAATTTGGGTCACAGCGTACAGTGCACCTCTGCTTTGTAACTCTCCCTTGGGCCGTGAGTGGCTCTCGACCAGACAAATGAAGCTATGTTAAGGGTTTGCCCCCCCCGCTGCGTCACAAATGGGCTTGATGTTTGGCCTTCTCTTAAGTTCTCAATCACCCAATTTAGCTCCATTTACCGCCCGCAGTGGCCAGAGCTTCTTCAATTTCCCAGATTTATCACCACGCACACACCCATCTCGCGAGGTTCCCCTTACTTTGCCGCCGAACACGGGCCATAGGGAAGATAATGGTATGTCTGGAGATGTGACAGGCAATTCGTATAGACGATTCCCAAACAAGGATAGCAGTGAAGGTCAGCAGGTAAAGATGATAGCGAGAAAAGGGAGAATTATGACAGTAAACGTCCAGCGTGACATATTGAGTAAATGTCAGTAAATGGGCTCTTACAGCAGCACATTTGCCAGGAGCAGCCAAATCAAACCATTTCCAAGTGGGTAGTACACAGTAGGCTAAAATTCAAGGCAGTGATACAAACAGAATGATAAGAGAGCCAATGGTTAAATCGGGAAGCAATTGGAAGTGAATAAAAGGAAAATACACTATCTAAGGCTCAGTGGTTTCTTTCACGCAGTGTTTCTTTGACCCATCAAGGAAAGCCATTTCTGCAAAAGCAAAGTGGAACAGACAGGAATGTCAAAATGACACACCAATGCGCTGGGAGGGCAAAACATAATCAAAAGTGCCTCATAAGTAAAGAGTGACCCTCAGAAAACGAGAAGGCAATGGCATGACAAGCTGCTGCGAGGGAGGAATAGAGCGGAGGCGCGCTTCACAGACAGTGTGTGTGTGTGTGTAATGTCAGAGGAAACTATATGCGTTTGAGTGCATTTTCTCTTTGTGGTCTGACCGTTCAAACAGCTGTACTTTATATGGCATAATGAGCAGTGGGTTCTTTTACTTAAATACTAGCAGACAGTGTACTGACTGGTTCACTAATTGTGGACCGTCTGAAATGACAACTGAGCTAAGGGAAGCCAAATACCCAACAGGTTCTGTGACTGAGCGGGACAGTTATACAATCATTAATGTATTTCATTGTAAGATTTAAATCATGCGTAGCTTTAGGTTTCCACACTGACATAAAACCATCATCCATTCATTGACTCCTTCTGTACCTGTTCACAGCAGGCCTGACTATTATTTACTATATTAAAACATCTCAACCCACCACTCTCCGAGGTTATACACGAGAGTAATTGCAACAAGTGGACGGGGTTTGAAGCGTTGAAGACGACGACGATTTAAGGAATAACGCAATTTGCAGTTCTGTTTTCATATTATTGCAAAGAAAACAGCCTTGTTTTGTTTGTCATTATACTGAGATGCGGCTCAGTAATTGTAACACAAAACAAAGCAGAATGACAGTCGTGTGTCCTGTTTCATAACAATGCCACAATTACCATGATATTGCACTTTTGGTTTTAGCATCTCCATTCTGTTACGCTACTGTGCTGACAAGTGAGATACAATACACATAAGAGTTAATTCAATCAGTAATCTAAAAAATACAAACTGCAGACAACACGATTGGAATTTGATAATAGTCATGAAGTTGACGAATGAACTATGCAATTAAACACACGCGATCTTAAATAAGACCTACAGCACATGTTTGACAGAAAAGCAAATAGCTCATATGATGAATGCATAAATGAAGTGCATCGGACGCATTTCCATTGTAAGACTCATAACAAACAATCAGCAGGATTGCGCTCACTGTTTTGTTAAGGCAATCCGTGAAAAAATCCATTCCATATCGCGTGACTAACTGAAACAAATAACACATTTTAATTCAATAAATATTCACATTAATGCATTGACCCCCAGCTCTGCATCGTGTGCAACAGTGTGCTCTTGCTTGCTATAGATTATGCGCTTGCAATGAGATGGTCATTTCACAAGGAATTATAAAATAAATAGTAATAAGACATCAGTATGAAACATGTGAGTAAAAACTGTGTCTGTGTGTGGACAGAGAGACAGTGTGCTCTGCTTCTCTGTATCCTCTGACCACACTCCCCTGGGCAGCCGGCTACCATGTGATGGAGAAGATAGCTATTTTCAGCCTAGGAAGTTTAACCTACTTATCTGCTCTCGCCAACAATCCTCCCCCCTCCCCCTCCCACCTATCCTCCTACCAATTTCTCTGTGAATCCCCACCCGGCGCTTTTCAGCTCTCATTGTGTAGCGGGGGGTCTATGCCTCGGCTGGCTATGGGGATATGATGGGGATTTTCGGGAGTGATCTAAGTAATTATGGCTCTTTTAAAAGGAGAGCAGCGGAGTACTACAGCGGCGTGCGCAGCGTGCAGGCTCCGCGTGTGAATGAAATGGTGTAATGCCCTGTTTATTCACAGTTTAGCTGTGTTTTTGGCGAGATGGAGCGAACAAAAGATATTCTAGCTTGCCTAAGGACGAAAGTAATGACGTGTTTATGTGAAAAATGCATAGACTAACGGCAAATTCTTCATTTTTCACACAAACATTTGGAAAACCTTAGCATAAAAAACGGTCAAATAAGTTAACCTTGAAACTTTTGCAGTTTCCAAGGACTAGTCAAAAGTGTAATAGTTCAGCTCTCTCACGGTTCGGTTCACGGTGCAGGATCCATGGTTCGGTACATCACGGTGCAAGTGCGATATAAATGGCTATATAAAAGTCAGTTTTGAAATAAAATAGCCTAAATGCTCATTATAAGGCAGTTAGCCTATTTGTAATTTTATAAATAAATTGACAATACTTTCCAATTTTTCAAAGCTGTTTTTCCAATAAAATGTGCCCCTGAGCTCACAATACTAAACAAAATAGAAAACATAGTGCTCTATATTATGGAAAAAAAGCAGCTTAGTGCGGACCATGTGCTCGTAAAAGTTTCAGTTTCGGTTTCCATAGGGAGTTAAAGCAGCAGCTCATTTGTGGCTTGTGATTGGGCTGTTCCTAGACGACATTCTGTTTGTACTTTTTTGGAAACAAAGTTTTGAAGCGGAGTATGACCAAGATTGGATCTTACGCATTTCTCAGCGGCATCATTGCGCAGGGCACTGGATCTATAGGTACTACCATCAGCAGGAGAAATCTTTGCAAAGGCATGCAGATTCCATGTGTTGATGTCACTTTGCCTGCAGCCTTCAATTTAGCGGTACGTGATGATGACACACATTCGCTCTGTTTAGGTGCAAGCACTTCTGACACGCACCACGGAGCTTAAATATTAACACATTTAGACTCAAACTTGCACCGTCACTTTAGTACAGTTCATGTCGTCAGATTTCTGCACTTTTGGCACCATGGCACTGTTCCTACTTATCAACAATTTAAGCTAAAATAAATTCATAAAAAAACACCACTTTGATGAGTGGTGGACTCAAAGTTAGGGATTTTCCAAGAACAGGATCTACTCTGTTTTGCTTTGAAAATTCAGGCACAGGAAACCACAACACGCACTTAAAAGTGCAGTTTGCACTATAGGGAAAAGCACCAGGAATGTCAAATAGTGCATATGCATTAGATACAGTACTGAAGGGAAGGGAAAATACAACTGACTGTATTTAACTGTATTTAGCCTTAGCCATCCGTAAACTCCTAAACTTCCCTACATGTACGTCTGGGTTTGATCTCAGTGGCCGCGTTACATCGGCTGAATTTCAACCTACCATTCAGCGAGCGGGGGAGGCGGGTGTTGTAGGTGACGTCAAGCATTTGCTGGTGGTAGTTTGGCAATGGTGGGGGATACGAAAGTAAAGGAAGCTCTTCAGTCCGTTCTGGCTCGGCTCCCAAATATCCAGATATTGAAATTGAAGTCTTGGAATGTGCAAGGAATGCCGACGAGAGCATAGCTGACAGCTGCTTCACTCACTCGGGCGCATCACATACTTCACGTCACGAAACGCTAGCGAAAATCAGTAAATTCAATGGAGTTCACCCCTCCCATCTGATAACGGAGCTCAATTGTGAAGTTCCAGACCCTTGTATGCAATGAGTACGAGGGTATGGTAAAACCAGGCTAGTATTGAACCATACAACTTAAAACATACTCACTTTTTCCGGCCTTGTAAAAAACATAAGTTGCTGAGTGGAATATTGGGCCTTTAAGCTGGCAGTCGTATGAATACTTTTTCATTGCACAAATAAACAACTTTAGAGTCAGTCAGTAGAAAATCACTTTGCAAAATTTAGCAGTAAAGCTTTAGCTTCCTGTAATGTGCTCGATAAAAGTTGCCAATTCATTTTTTTTATTTTTATATGAATACAGCCCACAGTGTAGAGCCATTTCAAAGTGTGAAACGGGTTGCTGGGTGATTTCACAGTCTAACATGTCAAAGCAGACGCAGCATGACCAGAGTGAAAAAAGTTGCAATATTCATAGTTCCTAAAACCCCCAAGTATCATTTAAAGTGAATATTTACAAAGCAAATCATTAACCTCGCGTGACTCTTTGTTACTTAGGGCGCCTGCATTTACTGTAAAATAAGATTCACAGATCCAAATGATCGGACCGGCTCCTCGTAAATCTGTACATCTCGGATATTTACTAACAGTTGTCAGCATATTTGCATGAGCTAACCTTGTCCAACTGCTTCACCAAAGTCATAGATACTCCGCTGAAATACTGCCTCCTTGAGATTGCCCCGTAAATTACCGAAAATATGAGCTGCCATCGTACACCGGCTCCATCATCCCCTCTTGCACTTCTATCAACCATTTTGGACATTAATAGCGGGAATAATAGACTGTGGCGAAGCTGGATTTTTGAGGTGGCGGCGTGCACTGATGACAAGAGAGGAAACACAACTCGATCCATCTGAAGTGGGCCAAATCATTTACCAGTGACGAATGATTTAGTGGCGAAACAGACATCACATTTACACACGGGCGCGCGCACACACGGACACATACTCCGGTGTACGGGAATTGACTGATGGAGGTAACAGAGAAGCGCCCCCCTTTTGCCAAAGCGTGCTGTGTGATTTTTCTCCACCCAACAAGAGCACATGGCTGAAAATGGGGGGGCCGGCTCGTGCACCGTGGCTGGCGCAAGGTCTCAGGTGCAGATGGAAAGCATGGAGAAGTGGAAATTGTATTATGGTTCTCTGCTCGGGCAAGCACAAGTCACAAATCGTCAGCCTCCTAGCATAATTGCCTGGGTACATTTTATTTTTTGGGGGGGGCAAATTGAGATTTTTGCCTCATTCCACTCTACAAACACTGATGTATCATTGGCTATTTCCTCAGCCAGAAAACGACCAATGACCAATTCCTGTCATTTTAATGAGGGGTTCGAAGAGTTAAATTACACTGGTTCATAAATATGGAGGAACAGGCCACCGTTATTACATACTGAGATATGTTTTTACCTGAGCTTAGACGAGTTGATACTTATTTGTCTTGTCTTTGTGTGCGCTCTCAGTCACGCAAAAAGGCTAAAGATGTTGTTAGCATTTGGCCTCTCCCACTGTATTCCTATAGCTCCGAACGGGGTTGAAGTTGGACGCTACTACGCTCTTCCACGGTCACGCACAAAGACCAGACAGGTACGTATAAACTCGTCTAAGCTCAGGAAAGAACATATCTCAGTATGGAAGAACTATATGCCCTCAGTCAGGCAAAAAGATTAAAGATGTTGTTGGCATTTGGCCTTTCCCAATGTATTCCTATGGCTCCAAACAGGGTTGAAGTTGGAAGCTACCACGCTCTTCCACAGGCACGCACAAAGACCAGACAGGTACGCATCAACTCGTCGAAGCTCAGGTTAGAACATATCACAGTATGGAAAAATGGTGGCCTGTTCCTTTAAGCTACTGACCTAGGAGGCAAATGAAATGACTGTATGAAAAGATCATCTAAAAAGCACTTACAGATAGTTACTCTGTCGGTGTTATTTTATCAGGTCATTGAGAAAAAATTTAAAAATGAGAAGAATTTAGAGTGAGAGGAGGGAAGATTACTGATTGCAGTCTCGATATGTGCCAGATCTGACTGACTATAGGACAGCTTCACCCAGAGAATGATTTTTCTGCACAAACATTCTTAAGCCCGGGAGACAAAAATGTGACTGGTGGCAAAATGTGTCTTATTGTAGTTTCAGCCTTGGTGAAATGTGCTTATCATAAAATTCACTTGGAGCAATAGATGAGCGCAGAGGGGGAGACCTATAGTTGAAACGCTATGGCTCATTAGTGTCTACCATGGGGACCAAAGCTAGTTCTATGCAAGCTATAAAGAAAATGGAAGATGAGATATGAAATATGAAAAACAAGTACAATAAATATTTCACATTCTACCTACAGGCATCCAGCAGGCCGTCAGTCAGGAAGCTGAACGTTCCCCCTCCCGCCCTATGCTGCCCCTTATTGTGTCCATATACATAGTTTAAGATAGAGGTGGAGGGCAGGTAAGAATTCCATGGCAGTAACTATGGTAACAGCCTGGGCCAATTCACATGAAACAAAAACCGTCCCAAAGTTCATAGTCCTCCCTTCCTGCACATTTGAACTATGGTCCTCATAAAGGCGTCCAAAAGTAGAGACAATGGTCTGTAGAAAGGACTTTCAGCTGAAAAAATAATAAGTCAGGCTTGTGAATTCAATCACTGTCAAATAATGATCAGGGAAAACATTTGGACTGTTTCTCTATGGAAATTTCTTTAAAAAACATGTTTTTCTCCCATTGAGTTGTATTGGTCCCTGCCCTCCAACTGAAATGGAATTTGATCTATTGACAATAAAGGAACTGAACTGGGGATATAATGTTTTACAATATACAATATACACTAAATCAGGATCCAGCTGTACAATGTAAGTCAAAGACGAAACGTTTCATTCATGCCAAGATGGTATAGACTACTTGAGAAACATTGCAGCATAAGATATTCATATGTTTCCCCCATTCAGCATCAGAAAATAAAATAATATGAAATATACAAATTTTCACATGACAATCTGATAGAAAGTAGAAAGTGAAGAGTACCGTATTTCTCCGACCTACGAGAATGCAAACAAAGCATTTGAATGTAGCGTATGGTTGAATAGTGGCTGCACTCCTGCCCACCTCATAGTAACAGTTGTCTCAGGGCAACTCGGCAGCAGTCCAATGGCATAGCGTGCCTCTCAAATCTTATTTCGTAACCCATATGCAGCATAATGTAGACTGTAGCTAAGCAAGAGCAGTCATCCATTGTAAATGAGATGCCTCGGGCTCGCTCATTACTAACTGAATATGAAACTTAAGTGGTTTAAGTAACATGCCACTTCCAAATAAAAGTTACAAACTGCCGAGAACACAAACAGCACAACACAAATGTGAATCACTGTTTTCTCAAAATGAACTAATAACTAAGTTCCTGTGCTATCTTTAGAATTCTTTTCAATTACATTTGTGTCATATATGTGTTTTTTTTATTTTATTTTTTAGTATCGAGGAGTGGGCGGGGGGGGTGAGGATACGATCGCGGCATCGTATTTCCCGTTTCAAGCCAAGCCAATACAGCAGGAATTACACGTCCATTCTTCAACTTGAGGACCATAATGTTAAATTGACTTTTATGAAGCCAATATCTGCTCAACTCCAAATCCCATGATCCCTGTGAGCCGTACCCGGGCAATGAGTCTGGACATTTTTGCGGGACTTTCTATTCTCGCAATTGTCATTTTGGGAACGGGGCGCTTGGGTTTATTGTTTAGCTTCATGACCTCACTCAATCACCTCTGTTCCGCCCAAACGACATCTTGCATCCGACAACCACACATGCCCACACACACGGACACACACACACACGCACGCACATTCTCACATGCACAGGGAAATCTCAAAGGCTATAGAAAGTAAACAGGATTAAACTCGCTATCCCTGGCTACACTGTAAATGGCTCGTAATGGCAGAGCTGCTACTAAATCCCTCCATCTCTTTCTGTCTCCCCCCCCCCCCTACACACATACACACACACATTTTTTTTTCTATTAAACATGGAGGTTAATCCTGGGCTCCCCTTGTCCCTGGTGCTGCGGCCCCGGATAAGCTGTCAGAGCCGGGCCTCTGATACTGCGCTCTCTTCCAGTAGTCGCACAGCCCAAGTGAGTAAACCAAGAGAGAGGACGCTTGTAGCCAAAACTCCCCTCAGTGATTTGCTTTAAAAAAAAGAAGGAAAAAAAAAACAAAACTTGTTTACGCAACCTTGTCAGATATAACGGAAACACACCGCGCCTTGCTTAAGCGCGCCGACAGAATTACACGCACAAATAGCGCTGCAAGATGCTGAAGGACATGTATTTACTTGGCATTAGCGTGGCATGCACATTCTGGCTTTGAAATCTCTTTTTATTTTTCTTACCAGTCCAGTACTTCAAAGATGGCAACAATTTCAAAACATAATCCGTATTCATAACAGCCGTCAATCCCTAGTTGAACCTGTTGCAAATGGCCACCATAAACATAGCAAATAGCCTAAGTGCATTTTAAAGGGGACATGCCGCGCTGTGTTGTAAGAGGACTGAAGCCAATCCAAAAAACTTTAGAGAGTTTAAATCCGGCAATTTGTCTGTGTAACTTGGTGCTTGTTAGAAGTGGAATGACTCATGGTGCATCGTATGGCTGATTAAAGAGTGTTTATATATGGTTACGTCAAATAGCAACAGCGCATTGTGCCACTCCAACCTGAGAGCCATTGACATACACACACTGACCCATTCTGTGGAAACGGGTCTATAGTGGCAGGCTGAAGCAGAGTGATGAATCGCTAATGACTGCACTTCTAACAGATGTCACCAAAGTCAATGTCTCTTTCCCTATTAGTTCTCTTTCACTCTACATGCGTGCTGCGCTGAGAGAAAAGTCAATAGTATATTCAGCCAGACGGGAAGTCATAGATACCAAAAATAGCTGCAGGACTGACTCGCTCAACTTTTAGGTCAAAACCATTTTTTTTTTTTCTTCATGCAATGGCCACTGTAGTGTATTCTTTTTTCCTAATTCCAAATCAAGCTAGCATGTCAACTTATTCTAGCTTTGAGGGTTAAAATGATGAACAAATATTTTTGCACCTAAAGCAGTGACCTTAGATTGACCCTATTTACATATAAAAACAGAGTAATAGACAATATAATGAGCATGCTCTAACGTGGATTCACTTTTTATGCATCAGAAGATTATTACATTTATAATGTGCATAATTCATGAATGAAAATACATAAATAATAAAAAAAAAAAAGACAGATGAATCTTGGCATGGGCTTGACACTAATGGTTGCCGTGGTAATGACAGGCCTGAAGTAAAAACTGTGAAGAAAACTGAGAATTTGGAAAATCTGCTGTAATTTCACAGCTGCAATAATTAGCGGTTAGGATTTATTCCTGCTAAGTGACAGCTCCCATTCACGGGCAGACGCACTCACTGATGTGGAATAAAAAAGAGCGGAATCGAGAGCCTAGTTAAGAATTTCAACTCTGTTGAAGTGATTGGGAATACACGGAAACTTTTTGATTAACTTGGCCATAGAATAGTTTTTCCATTCTGAATTTTTTAATACAGGGCCTTTTGTAATTAAAGGCACATCACTTATTATGTTTTCATATTACATTGTAATGGCCCACTTCAATATTTGCCATTTCAATACTTCTGTTCGAAAAGCAAATTGATTAGAATGTTATGTTTATAAAAACACAAAAACAAACACAGACAATAAAGTCCTAAATTTGCCTCAGTGTAATCTATTTAATAGAGACCCTGTTAAAAATGAACAAACTATTGAAATTGGTAAAAATGTTTTGGGCTAATTCATGAGTCCAATCTCTGGCAACATTTATCAACAAAGCTACTGATCTATCCTTTGTAAATCACCACTGCAGCATAATGATTTACAAAGGATACATCAGTGCACCACTTGCACACACATTCTTTATAAACCTATTTCAATTTGGTTCTGGCATCAAGTGCTTCAGCAACTTTCACAAATTAAATTTCTCCGTGTTTTATTCAACCTCCACTTTTTATTGTGCACTAAGTTCAAAAAGCATCGACCGATTAATCCTGGGACTGCAATCGGCAACACTTGACAGGGCAAAGGACAGGACATGACTAGACAGGTAAAAGTTAATATCCTCAGTGGAAATGCAGCGCTCATGTACGGCACAGCAATACAACTGGATTAAACGCTGGATTAACATATCAGAGGATGCCAAGTCAAATGTCAGATGCGTTGGACGCACAGTCGCACAACAGCACAAGACCGCGCAATGTATCAGAACAGGCTTCAGCTCGAACGCCTTCTTTAATCATGTCACGTCACAACACACACTGCAACAACTATTTACAGATCGAGAGCTGTGGGCGAACCGCGATTCAACGAGAACTCTGCATCCTTCGTTCTCCTTCGCGCATTTCCATTTGCCTGGGTAAAAAAAAAAGTTGTTGCCTGACCTTTTGGAAGTTTGAGCCGACGCAGACTGACAGCCAAATCAACATAATTTAAAGGCACACAATGAGGCAGTGATTAAAACCGCTAGCCCAAAAGTTTCACGCGTAAGACAATGAAGACAGACAGCTCATATTTCAACTCCTTGAGCAAGAGCAGCATCAGTCAAAGCAAGTGCGCTCGCAAAGACAACAAATGGCAACCCACATCACGGCAAAATCCATCTGACAGGCAACACGTCTAAATTTAAAACCGCAGTAACTCCTCTGATGTAGCCCCTGGTAGTGGTTGCCTTGTTAGACCCTCTCGCCAAGACTCCTAAGAGATTGTTAGGCGATGGGTAGTTGTGTGACTCACCGGGTCTTTAGCTTGCTGCGCTAACACGGCGTAGGTGGAGATGCGGCTGCACAGGCATTTGGTGTGGACAGCGGTGGAGGCTTGCGTTTGGCAGCCCTCTGTGCCCCAGTTTTCTGCGCCAGCTTCCCTGGAGGTGGGGAGAAGAGGGAGAGACGGGGGTGTCAACTGGGATGCTGGAAGGGGGAGAGAGCCAATTACACACCAACACAGTAGTAGCGTGCATGAGAAAGGAACTGTACATTGTTTACTGCACAAATAAGAGTGGCAAATACATAAATACGTAATACAGAGGAAATCAATTCAACTTGTACAAAGATGCGCTGTCAGTCCAGAGCCAGGACATGGTATTTATACAGACTGTATAAGATCAATGGTGTGACCAATGATGTAATGGTCAAAGTAGTCTTACATTGTTGAGATACAAAGATGAAATGCACAGATACAGCAGATACATAAGGCACCATGGACAAGGGCATCTCTATAGATTAGATGACTGTTTATCCAAAGAACAAATGAAGTTATCTAGAAGGAGCAAATGAGGTAACGCTCACTGAATATAGGTCACTGTATGTAATGGTCAAATGTCCATAAAGCATATGTGACATGATGAGAGGAATAAACAGTTAATGGCTCAGATTTCTATAACAGAACAAATTGGTGTTGGGATAAAAATGGATTGTCCAGCCCGTTCCTAGTCTACTTTGCATTTTGTCACCCAAGCAACCACACCCGGCACTCATTTTGAAGATTACACTAAAATTTACAACGCTCACTAAATGATCACATACTGAGTTTAGAACAAGATGTTTCAGCAGACCGTTAAGTTTAATGCGGGGCCCTTTGGTTTCTTCCTATAGGTTTGACAGGCATAAATCAACTGGCTTGCTGACAGATACTTAACTCGACTGGCATTAAAAGACAATGTCACCCCCACTTGTTGCGTGTTTTGCACCCTAAACACTTCCATCCCAACCACGCTCATTTATTTCTGCCTTCACTTCCCACAGCCTTTGTCTTTGATGCGTTTCTCCTTGAAGCAACTGCGAACTTTAAGCCAACAAAAGTATGGCTACGAGCAGGCAGGACAGATTCATTAAAATGACCAATAGCTCTGATATTGAGTGAACAATTGGGGATTTTTTTTTTTTTTCCTCCCCTTTTTCCTTCCTTTCTTTCCGCGACCCTTAACCGCAAATGCTCACAGTTTTCGGGCCGAGTGCTGAGATTGATCAATAAAATTCTAATTGGACTAATTATGCTGGCAGCTCGCTCTACACATTACCCTTCACTATAACCCCGACAATACAGTTCAGAGCTCGACCACCAGAGAGGAGAGGAAACGTTATGGAGGACCTGCTTTATAATCGGTCACTGAGACATGGCGGGGTTTAAAAGGGCTTCTTAATGATAGATCCCTCAAGGAGACTTTGAGAAGACAGTTCAGCCATGTACCACACTTAATTCACACATATGTAAAAGGATATCAAATGAAGTCTTAATGTGGTAGAGCTTGAGTTAATTTTGATCGTAGTTGAAGAAGACAAACTAGGTCATTTGATGAATGGTTTGTATGTTTTCAAGGTTGGAAGTAGCGGTTATAAAATCAAATCAACCCTATGGGGGCTGCATGCAGGGGAAGGGTGAAATGTGTTTTATTTCTTTTTAATAGTAAATATGAAATTCTACAATTAGCTTTGAATCCTTCTCGTAGTCCCTCTGGGGTAATACAAGTGTTAATGGGATGATTAGGGGGTCTTTCATCTCCCCTGGTGTCTCTGGCCAGAAAACCACCATTGCAACTTTCCCAGCCTCCAGGTCGGAGCCGCTATACCCACTAATGGAATCACGAAGAAGAAGCTAACAGGCTAGCGGGCAAAGCTATCTGCGGGCTAGCGCCACTTCAGCAGTATTTACAACCAAGTTTGAGTGAAAAAAAAAAGTATCTTCAATGTGCCATTGAGTTGTGGCACAATGTACAATATCCCTCTCTCCCTTTGTTTACTGTCAGCGGAGTATTTACTCTCACGGACAATTAATGAGTAAAAAACCCTGCAACTTCCTATAACACCTGCAGTGGCGCTTATGGCCTCCAGGAGCATGAGTTACTTAGTTTGGCTTTAAGAACTGAGAATGCTCACATCACTGAAAATAGAGACTTGGGAATCATACAATGATGCTCTGTCCATTTACATCAAATGCTCCTCTAAACTTATCACCATAAAGCTCTTATAACACCTGCAATACTAGACAAACTACAAATCTTCTCTAAAACAGTTTGAACCATTGACGGCCTTTACTGACGATCTTCCCTGACAATCGACAAAACATTTATAACAGCAATTCACACAAAATCATGTATATTTTTCAGTAACCTGTTCTCCATCTGTGAGATCAATAAAGTGTCATCTTAACAAACCAGTCAGACATAAACCCTTTGACGGCTGTGAATGACACAAATGTTCCATGTGGATTCCCAAAGGCGGGATATCCTTGCATCTAGGGTAGCTCTACAAACACACTCTCAATTACAGCACAGAGTGCGTCACAGAGGAGACATGCGATTTCCTCACAATCATCTCCCTGTGACACTTCAAAGACCGTGCGGTGCGTCAGAGTTCTCAAGCCCTGACAGCTTGTCAGGTAACGCCATGCTGAAATGCGATTAATGCTATATGTACAGGCAACAATCAATATGATCTTTTTACACAAGATGAAAGCAAGTCATTTATATTTTTGTTGGATATGACAAATTATACTTTTTTATGATTATGGGTCATTGAGGATTTTAGAAACTGTGGAATTCAAGTATGAAATGATCCGGAATTGTTTTATAATGCAAGTGCAGTTGCAAATACAGTATGTGTGATAAGGGGCAGTAGCAGCAGAATGGAAAATAGAAAAGTAGCTGTAGCACAATAGCTGTTTATACCGTATTTTCCGGACTATAAGTTGCACTTTTTATTGTTGTTTTTTTCTTCATAGGCATTTTTTGGCTAGTATACTTTTTTAGGCTAGTGTGTCTTATACTCCGGAGAGATGTATAGTCCGGAAAATACGGTAATCTTTGACACATTTACTGTAGTAGTATTGTATTAGGACTGTATTGGTGGTTGAGGCAGTAAAATGATCACATCCATATATTTTAGCTCACAAAAGAGAAGTTCTTTAACCGATCCTGCACCTGAAACGACGGTCTACTCTTTATGTCCAGGCTTAGTTGTAGCTGTTAGTGGAATTCCAAACCATTACTTGATGTGTATTGATCCAGTGTTCACAGCAAACACAGCTGCTATATTACTACATATATAAAATGTTAGCTTTATCCGCAAGGGTGTTGAATAAACATTTCATTTTGATACAAATTTAACCTTTACAGTGTGTTTTTGCATAGACTTATCTCTCAGGGCAGCCAGATGCAAAAGCAGGTACAGTATATGATACGTTATAGTGTAATGTATAATATAGTTCTAATGAAGAAGGAGATGAAGTAGAAAAATGTACCAAAATGTTGTCGATAACACATTTTATGATGCTTTTAAATACATTTCATACAAAGCCTCTTGAAGTAGTGTAATTTCTGATGCTTAAATTGTCCCCGGAGCGCACAGACTACAAAAGGTGGGATTTCTAACAGAACAATAGTGGCTATTCGTTCCTTCCTTATTGCTTGTAAAATGATGTTCCAGCTGTTAGGACAAATGAGAAAAACACTTCCCGGACAACGGCGTAAATTGACCTTTTGTGCCCACTGAGAATAAATTGGCACTGAGTGTTGACAGAAAGGCCAATGCTTTGAAAACCAATTGCAACCCTCCGAGGGAAACAAAAAAAAGGTTAAACATGCTTTGAATTTATAAAAGACGCAGGACACTGACAAAAAGGCACCATCATTTTCCATCAATGTAAATTCACTGTTAAGCATTTCAAGCCATTATTACAAGAAAATGTGTTGTTGTACATTGATGCGATAACGATTTACATTAGGGGCTAATTTAGCTGCTGGCATTGCTGTCAACGCTGATTTATGAGATGACCGGCTTCTAAACACAGGATTTGGTGTACAGTACCAGTGCCTCAACTATTCTTTTAAAAAGAATAATAATAATTTGTAGGCCTGGGTTACAAAAGTGTTTTTTTTATTATTATTTTTTAAAGTTAGATATTCCACACCAAGTTTTTTTATAAATACTGATTTGTCTAATACTTAAATGGTATAACCTTGAGGCGTTGTCGTGGAGAAGCCATTTACAGTCCTCACTATGGCGGTGGTTGTGTGGTTTTTAGAATACATATGTGAGGAGGAGCATTTACTTGAGGTTGATGGGATCCATTTCAATAGGCTGCATCTCGGGCTGACTACCACTATTAACATTCAGCATGGGCCCCGCGTATTGTCCTTTTACTCTCAATGCATCTGGAAAGCACTGAAGCACATCTTCACATGACACCAATCATCTGCACTCACTTAGCCCGCCATAGAGCCTATTATGCAGCACTGGCCGGCCCAGATTCACACAAAAGAGAGGGAACTCTGTGAGTAGTTCAGTGTCTCTATATGTAAATAAATATATTAAACCCGGATTTTTATCCCTGTAGCAACTAAGCTTTCTGGATGAGACTGATGTTTAGATGCCTGTTACAAATGGAGGAACACGCCATGCCATAATCATGAGCTTACTGAGAGGGCTGTATACAAGTCAGTCACAGCTTATGCGACTAAATCTACATGGTGGAGAATCTCAGACAACATTTATTTGTGAGATGACTTTTTCAAGCTCTGAACAGATTTAAGAAAAGCATAAAATTGCATAAAATTCAGAAACTACATTTTGTTGACAGTAAGGTAAGTTAACCAGTTAACAAGCAACCAACCAAAGTAAGCTCACTGACTGATGTAAAATGCTTCCAGAAATATATTGCTTGTTAATCCTTTCCGTCTACTTGCAGAACTAATGTAACATTGTCACACAAATCTCCAGTCTTCCTCATCCAGTCCCTACGTCCCGTGTGAAGCTTTGTCAGTGACCTGCTGCGGCCCAATCGGTGCTCTGCACGGCCCTGGGCTAATTTATAAGCTTCTTTTCCCAGATTAGCTTTCTTCCTGATGTGTGAGCCACAGAGCAAACCGTGCAAGCAAGATGGGCTGTAGCTTTTTAACTCCATCAACAAATGCCAGCCATCTCAACTGTTTCCTGGAAGCTGGAGGTGACTCTTGCAGGGAAAAAAAAAAGTTATCTAGATATTGCTAGTGTAATTTTTAGGGGTGCGAAGAATTGCACCTTTGAAAAAATAAAATGAAAATAAAAATATATACATACATATAAATATTGGCTTTGGAAGCATGTTGCTATGGGATTACCAGCAACTCGAGGTCAATGTCCATCACTGAAACACACCATGTCACACTGACACAGTGACCCTCATCATATTCTCAGTCACACAAGCCTACAGCCACAGTAATCTGTGTGTCACAGCAAGAAGCATGAGGATACTACTGACTGCACATTTCATGTGACACTGAGCAACATGACTGCACCGGTCAGCCAAATGTTAAAGCACCAAAAACATTTCATAGTCTGGACTGTAGGTCTGACTTACCCGGCAGCTGTCAGTCTGCAGGTGCACACAAGCGGAAACAATTCCAGGTAGCAAGTCTCAATTCTGCCACAGTTAATCCAAATTAAAACGAACAGTCTTCTTCCATTTTGGTCTGGATGTTAAAGGACACAGTATTTTCGTTTGTGAGTACTTGATGCTAACGAACTGTCAACTCATCAGCTAAAAATCCAAAGTTTTAACAATCCCAACAATAATTCTTTTGCCTCTTGTTCTAGCAGTTATATCGGTCAAGTGGAAAGCTAGTATAGATCCAAACAGCGGCTTCCTGCAGAGCCGCGTAAACCTTGCCGTGTGTCTGGTGTCTCCCGATCCTCTCTCACGCCGCTGTGACACAGTCTTGATCCCTTCTGCTCTGTCAGATGGAAAAGTGGAGCAAGCCCTATCACCCCCCCCCCCCCCCCCCCCTCCCCCCCACACAGACAAACACATCCTTCCCCCCACCCTCCTTGTGGCTAAAGAATTAAGAGTTATATGTGACGGTGCACATTTAAGTACTTTATGGTGTAATGTCAAAACACATGGCCAATAACATAGCAACATTATGTTTTAATAAGGTTCAGTATTTACAAGAAAAACATTTTAGATTTTTTTTTTATGAAATGTAATTCGTACTCATCCCAGTTAATCATTAATAATTAACTGTTGTTGTTTTTAACTGTTTTAAATAAATTAAGCTTTATCTGTGATCCAGCATAAGTACATTTTTGCATGTTACCATATTTTATAATATCAATTTTTGTCAGTGGCATTGATGTTGCGGTCTGTTTTTGTTTGCCTAAGGAATGATAGACAGGTAACAGCAGTGTGTCTGACTGAAGTGTTCAGAGAGTCACAGGTCATTGATTGAGATGTTTGGTTGTTGTTTTTTTTCTTCCACACACTGATCACACTGACCACCATTGGGGATTAGAAACAGGATTAGTTGACCCTGAACCTCTCACAGGCTCAGTGACATGAACCTACCCTCTCTGTGCACTTTCCTATGCAGATGGAAAGTGCTTAGCGTTTTGATAAAGCCCTATCATTTGAATGACAGTAATGTTTCTTGGAAATCTGTGCATTGTGTGAGTAATGCATACAGAAATGTGCAAGGACCAACTAAAAAGTCAGCAGCCAGAGAATGCAGATGGTGCATTTGGGAGAGGATGCACTCGATATTAACCTCTAAAATGCCTGAGGAAGCGTGTGCGTCTATCCTATGTGTGCATGTTTAAAGGTTTGCGAAGCACCAAAAATAAGGTCAGAAACTACAGTGTATCCCTATGGAAAGCTCAAGGTATATTTCTATGTATTATTCAAACATTTCCTGGAGCCCTTCCCAGGAACGGTGCTCAGAGGAGGTACCCCCTTGGATTGTGGCCAGACTTAATGTTGCAACAGCCATTCAACCATCCTCTCTCGCGTTCATTCACATCCATTTCTGGGCAACTGGTAATTACGGTATCAGTCGACGTTTACGGCTTTGAAAAGTGTGAGGACGCTCGAGCCAACTAACATGGACAGCACATGCGGATCAGAGACACTTTGACTGTGAACGGGAGATCAGCAGTAGAGAAATGTTCTATTGTAGTTTTTCAATATACGAGTAAGTTAAAGATAATAGGATGATGCGTGCAGCAACAACAAAATACTAATTGCCACTTCCTGTTGCTGCTCACGGCTGTCACCGGGCGTGTCAATCTTCTACTAACAAAATGCAACAAATATAAAATCCAGTTCAGCACAAGCCAGAGTCTACATGCCAGCGTGGCAGATGAGAACAGGTTCGGGGTGGGTTGAGTAAGACTGGCACATAGGGGAAAACACGGAGCGCGGCGTTTTGGGTGGGCAGATGGTGCCGGCATATGGGCCTGTTAGGGGCTAAATAAATAAATAAACACTCACACATAAATACGGAGATGAACTGTGAGCGCCGCAAAACTGCTGCGGCCAAACGCAGCCCGAGCTGAACTAACGCTCGCAATGCGGAGCAAGCCGGTGCTTTACTTGCAGATTTTCCCGACATAGGCCCACCCCCGAAACGGTTCAGTGGGATGGCACTGACAATGGGAATTAAAAATGTGTGCCTTTGCTAATCCGTCGTCCGTTCACAATGCGAGTGTGTGTCTCTCTCCGCTAATGGAAAGTATGTTTCGCTGTTCTTGGTAAATCTGCACTTATTGTAACTGCATAAGCCCACGCGAACTGAAAAAGCAACCGAGAACCTTTAGTAAACCACGATTCTGCCAGCACTCGGTAATCTGCTTCATCCGTGGTTTGAATAGTTAGGTAACTGCGGGCGGACTAACGTGAACAACACCCTTTCGGTGTGAATGTCATTCTTATGCAAGCAATTCAGAGGTTTATTTTTACATATATTCCAACAAAAAAACAAAAATCAATCTACTCTACTGGACTGAAATCACAGTCCAGTGAGATTCAACTGAACTCTGAAATCAGACCTCCTTCCAAGGCATTATACAGTGCCCAGACATGGACACAAATCAGTCTCTTCTACCCGTCCAGCTGCTCTCCTTTTTTTTTTTCAACAAATTGGTTTTCCTTCATCTGCAACAAGCAATGGAGGTCATACAAATTAATTCATCTATCCACCTATAAACCAACAACAAACACATAATCCCATAAGTGCAACACAGTATTAAAAGAACAACCTTACTCCTGGATTAACTGACCCCAATGGCATTTAACAAAAAAGAAGAACTTCCTGCGCTACACAAAATGATAGAAAAATCGAACCCTTCCCCACTTCACTAAAGCCAGCGTTTCTTGGTATAGCGGTGATGGAAGTTATTTTCTTATCTGTGGTCTGAACTTATTTACTCTTGGTGCTGAGGATCAGCTGTGTTTACCCTGCCTTCATACGGCTATATATACATTCTCCACCTTCCTGTCTGCCTCCTGCTCTACCTCAAAGCCTGTAGCTTCGTCAAAGAGACAGAACCAGACTGATAGAGGTGATATCCTTCAGCAAACAAACAAGCACTTTGAACCACTTGTTCACGACACACATCCAAGTGCTCTCTGCCCAACTCTGGAGCTGCCGCTGTGTTCTGACATGCTAAAGATCTCCATCAGAAATAGCAACAACCCGCTCAATGTACACACTGTGACAAATGGATGAAGAGAGGTTTTATGATCTGCTGAATCTGCGTTGCGGATTTCGACACATATGCGGTAATTACATAAAATAAAATAAAATGAAGGGGAAAACAAATCAGCAGTTGGCAAAGCTTTGGAAACCCACACCTTTTATACCATCAGCATCTGCACATCCAAATGGTGATGACTAAAGGGGATTTACTGAAAGCTCAAAACATCTAATGGACCCAGTGAGTGGTCTCTGCATGGTAATTAATATAAGCCAGCGTCGTACATAGCAATTAGCATTTCTGATTGATGGAAGCTGTTGGTGATTGGATATTTAAGTAGAGGCCATATGGTATAAGCTCACAGTGTGAATGGGCCCAGGGGATAAACCTTGATTTGTACATGGCAGACAACAGATACAGCGGGAAGAAAAAGTGAGCACACCGTTTGGAATTTCTCAAATTTCTGCCTACATTGGTCACTAAGCATATTTTTGTTGGCTAAAAAGAAATAGGCATGCACATCCAAAGACAGAAAAAGTGCTGGATCCAAAGTCAGATTACAGAGATTTAAAGAAAGGGTCCACAGAGCAGTGAAAGCTGCAGTTCATCGAGATTCAGGCGGTGTACTTACTTATTCCACGCTCTCCTGTGAATATTTACATCTTATGGTCAATACAAATATGATCAAATGTAAATGTTTGGGAGGTATTAGTTTAAGCAGACACTGTTTACTCATTCTTATGATTTTGATGAAGATCAGACCACAATTCATGAACAATTTAGGCAGAAATGTGAGAAATTCCAAACAGTGTACTTACTTTTTCTTTCCACTGTACATGTTGCATGTATATGATTGAACAATATTTTCTCGTAATGTGCCAAGTCTTTTTCAGCACTTGCATGATAAGCTTTAGGCATGGCACATCTTGGACAGTGGCCAGCTGGTTGTTACTCTGACAGAGCACCTGCATGTATACTGTATACAGTATGTCTATCTGGAGTCTATGCTCTAAACACGCACTATCCCAGTGCACACACACGCACGCACGCACACACACACATGCACGCACGCACGCACGCACGCACGCACGCACACACACACACACACACACACACACACACAGGCACACAAACACACATGCAGCCCTTGGACGCCTTCCACAAGCCTCTGAGTTGATAGACACTCCAGCCACTTTGACACTTTATATTGCGTTTGGCTCTGTGCCCTCGTAATGTGTGAAAGTTTAATTTGATTGCAGCTGTAATCTGCCAGCTAGTTAATTGACTTTGTTCAGCGCGTCCCTCCCCACCTTGATGAGAAGGGTTTGATAAATTTCTGTTTCCCAGCATCACGGGATGTGTGCTGAAGAACTGACTTAGTACCTTTCACTGGTCCAATTTTATATAAAAGAAGATAAATAAAAGTATCAGGAACATTTTTCCTTTTTCGTTTAATTTTGTGTTCTCCAAGACAGCAACATTCTTACAGTGGTCATTTACAGAAATAGCCAAGCCTTAACTCTGCGATTTGTGTGCCGATTTTGATGGGCCAAATTAATCATCAACCAATACTGCGCTATTTATTCTCAAGTGATGAGAGCCTGTGTGCACGATGAGAGTGCTCTCACTGTGCAATCTGTTGGCTACAGCTACAGTTAACTGCTCATTGTGCCGTGTCCTACTATTTTTATCATACAGGCCTTTAAAGCAGTACTAAGCAACTTGTTTACCTTAATAAATCCTTTTCGTAGTCCCTCAGGAGGTAATACAAGTATCAATGGGATGATTGTGGGGTCTTTCATCTCCCCCGGTGTCTCTGGTCAGAAAACCACCCTTGCAACTTTCCCTGTTCCGGCTCGGAGGCCCAATATACACTAATGATCACGAAGAAGACGCTAACAGGATAACGGGCAAAGCTAACTGTGGGCTAGCGCCACTTAAACAGTATTTACAGCCAAGTTTGATTGAAAAAAAATATCTCCATTGTGTAAGTGGATATACAATATCCCTCTCTCCCTTTGTCTTTTCTGTCAGCGTAGTATTTACTCTCACGGAGTCCGGACAATGAATGAGTAAAAAACTGTAACATGCTACGACACCTGCAGTAGCCCTTATGGCCTAAATGTTTGCTAAGGTTAACATAGGCAACAAATGAAAATGTGTGTAGTTTGACTGAGCAACTGAAACCAAACTATGGACTAGAAGCCGTTATTCTGCAGCCAGGTTTCTTGCCTTCAATCATGTGCTTTCTATCCATCCAGAGTAGTGAAGCTTCAAAGCATCGCCTGGGCTGAGTTTAGTTCAGTTAAGGACCGTTTGCTTCAATGCGCAGAAGCTTCTTCTTAGCTCTAGTGGTCAGAACATGTGACAAGTAGACCCAAGCTAGAGAGGTCTTTAATACGACTCAGGCCCCACCAACTTAGTTGTTTACACATAACTCAATTAGTAAGTCTTTGCAATGCTCTGATGCCGAGACTGAGAGGTGTGATGCTCAATTAGCATTAACAAAGGACGGTTGTTCCCTTGATCTCAGGAGGCCATTATAGAAAAGGAACAAGGCATGCCTCAATCCCCCACTCCTATTGAGACTGGGCTGCTGCTACTTGACAAAAATTGCCTCCTTTACCCCTCTCTCAAACCATCTCTTGTCCCTAGTATTTCGACTTCTCAAAAGAGTGGCTTTTAGATGGAGATGCACAGCCGACTGTGGACTAGGGTTGTTTTCCCTGTGACGCTGGGCACTTCTCTTAAAGATAGGCTACTTGGTTTCCCCTATGTAATGCAAATCTTCTTGGCACAATTTGGAGTACACTACACGACTCTGTCAGTGGCTGCTCAGTCTCGTCGGCGATGTCAAGCTTCCCTATGATGAAAACTCCCTGGATGAACGAGAGCCCGCACAAATACATCCATCCAGAACCATCCAGGCCAGTTCAAAAATCCTAATCAACACAATCCTCTCTCATGAACCGTCAAAACCGCTGAAATAGACATTATTTTAAGAGTCGCACTTCCCTCTAAAAATAGTACTCGATTCTAATACAAAACATTTACTACAGTGTGCAATCTGGTGTAAATGCACCACTGTGAAATGTGTTACTTCAGTGTCGGTGTATCACATCCTCAAAGCAGGTCTTAAATTTGAGCACGAACAAGTCTGTGACCTGCCTTTAAACCCCCGAGTGCAGGAGTGTAGTGCACTAGGCCTTGCATGTGGGTTAATGGGGATGGCATGATCAATTGTGCTGCTGACATTATGCACTTGGCTAGAGATTTTACATTACAGCACACTTCGATGCTAAAGAGCCAGTGACCTATAAACACACAACCACCGCGCGACGGGTCACTAATGGGGCCGGGGCTAAATTTAACTAAATGTTACAAGCCCCTTGGTCTATTTAAAGCTCTGGACAAATCAGTGTTTGAAAGTTTGAGTGAAATAAGCTTTAGCGGCGTGTCACTAAGTAAATACTCTCAGGGAAACAGAGATAATGTTTCTCATTGACTAATTTAATTAACATGGTCACAGTCAACTTGATTAGGCCGCTCTCAGTTCATTATTAGGGGAAGGGAAGCGGGCACGGGCTGATGAGATAAACATCAAA
The DNA here is from genome assembly GCF_951799975.1 of Gobius niger. Classification (NCBI taxonomy): domain Eukaryota; kingdom Metazoa; phylum Chordata; class Actinopteri; order Gobiiformes; family Gobiidae; genus Gobius; species Gobius niger. Next base: position 14,597,494 of record NC_136865.1, read on the forward strand.
CACAACGCATTACGCACAGTATCAAAGTCGGGTACGAAATAACTTACGGGTTGCCATAGTCCCAGACCATGCACTGAGGATCCGATGTACCCTGCAAGACAAAGAGAGATAGAGACATGGTGATTATTTAGTGCTATTTGTGACTATGGCATATAGACAGAACATGAGTTTGCCAGAACAGAGGATAGAGAGAGAAATAGAGAGAGTTAGGGAGAGGTGGGTAAGCACACAATGAAAGAGAGGGATCGACACAGACACGGGAAGGAAGGCAAAATGGAGAAGGAGCCATTGTCACAGGATGGTGCTACAAATAGCTACTATAGGCTGCAGAAAAGAAGTAGGAGGGAGAGAAACGGAATGACTTGGAGGAAAAGAGTCATTTCATGCACAATGAGACGCAGACAGTTGGGGGGAAGAGGTGTTGGGAAATTGTAAAGTTGCAATTTAAATATGTCAGATGAATTTTTAAAGCCGCATGATGTCTTGTCTTTTATGAAGCATTAGCTCTGAGAAAAGAACAACAACAACAAGACAAAAATCAGAACAAAGCTTGAAGGTAAATGAAAAAGTAAATAATTAAGTCGCCAGTGTCCATAACTCACTGGCCGCCACATTTTCTTGAAACATGTATAGTGTATGTGCAAGATGCTGCTAAACCCATAGGAAAATATTGGGAGCAGAACACTGTGGCAAAGTCCACTCAGAATCGCGCCAGCCACAGACATGCTTGTTTTCTTTATACGTTGAGAGAAAGCCTTCAAAGAGTCTGCAGGGAATGCTAATACGGGATCGTGTGGACTGGTCCTATGGGGATTGAACCCACCCACCACCGGAGGAGAGGCAGGAGCTCATCTGACCCTGCAGCCAATAAGGTCAAAGAGTCAGGTGGATTACACATTAATCAAGTTCCTTTCACGCGTGGTGGCAAATGAAGACACACCAGGACACAATCGCTAAATCGATGACTTTCTCGATACTCAGGCTGACACTTATCAATATGGGCCTAGACAAACCCTAATCTCTTTTAAATGATTTCGGGATTAGCCATCTCTGAACCTCTTCAACCTGAGCACCCCTGTCCGCAAAACATTACGAAAATACTCTCAATGCGCCACATCTCCCTCTTGTTTGCTTGCATTCAGAAACACTGGCTTGCGAGCGGAAACGATGAGTCAGTGACATCTGCAGTCAGATGGAGTGCTGCGTTTTATAATTCTTTTAAAGTGTTGCACCACGGCCATTCATCACCGCCGCACAATTGAAATGCCATTGTTCCACTGGTCTGAGATGGGGAAATGGATCCCTCTTGGTCTTTGTGCCCTGGCGCTGTCTGCTTTTTGTATTGAGGTTTATGTGAATAGAAGAGCTCCCCCTGATGGCACAGGTGGACATGACAGATCATTTACTTTATATGGAGAATGGAGCTTAAACAAACTGAACTCAAATGATTATTTCAGTGGTTAGTGAGTGTGATCGGTGATATATAATGCAACGGCACTGCTTACAGTTATGGTAAAAACTTCCTGCGATTGGTAACATTTCCATTCAACTAAAAAGTATAGGACAAGTTAGCGGTGTATCGACTTCAAAAGGACAAGGTCGTTTCTGCTTTGTGAACAGTTCAAAAAGTGATCTTTCATGAATTACCTCGTCCACCGCGACTTTGTGCGTGGCATGGCTTCAGAGGACAAGAGTGATGCAATGTTTATATAGACAGGATCACAAGTGGGCCAGCTGCGATTGATGGATGACAGTGCTTTGTTCGTCTGCTGTCACGGACATCACATGTTAGCATAGACCTCTGTGTTAGCGCGGCCTTATCAATCAAGGGGATGTCATGTCTGACTGCTCGCTGCAGCTTAAGTGACATCCATGTACCCTCTCCATGGGCTCCTTCTCTGTGGCATCGGCACTGTAACAGGGACAGATCTAACAATGTCCCTCAAAGACACCAACGTGTGTCTTTTATCCTTTTTTAGAACTACTAAGAAGGAAATATAGACCATTTAGTATTCAATTAGTATTAGGTAAAAATACCAAAATGGGCTCTAGCAACTTATGAGCCCCTAACAGCAATAAGCAAGCAAAGTAATGAATAAACAAAAGCAAAAGACAACGCTACAACACAAGGTTTGTCAGTTTGTAGGCTTAATATTGCAGCACATAAGACTTGTGTGTACAAATCGTGACCACTACACGAGCCCCTTTCTGTTCTGTATCCAGAGAAGCCTGTAGCAGCTGTTGCCATGGCGCTGCTTCAGCATCACAAGCCAAGGTCAGCATTTACTCCAGCTTAAACACATGACGGCAGCCTCGCGCCTCCCACTTCTTCTCCGAATGAAACAAAAACGCAAGTAGATGGCAAACCCCTGGCTGTTTTCAATAACACATTTGAATAGTCTTTCTGCGTAGCTTATAATTCTAACAGATTTTTTTGTTTTGTTTTCTTTCCATATGCCTCAGTGGCAGTGTAAATGCTTTAGGTGTTCATGGTATTAATGCACCGCCATCTTCATTTGAGGATATGACAGTTTAATTCTCAAAAACAGGAAGTTAAAAGAAAGTAGTTCTTTTAGTTACTGTACTGCTGTTTGCTACTGATAGGATACATATTTTCTATGATGGTGTTGAAAATCCTGCAGTTCCATCAGCTGTTATTCTTAACCGTGCAATCCTTTAAATATGTTGCCTATGTGTTTGAGCACTGTGCTTTGTTTCTACTGAGCGCGTTCTCAGCATCGCACCTCCCGCTAAGACACAGCACGCCACGTTCAGCATTAAGACATCATCCTCCAGACTGGGGGTTATGCAAGGCCCTGCTCCACTATGTTGAATAATGGCAAAAAATAAAAACCGCCGCAGCATAGAAGGCATGGCGCCCACTTTACGGCTCTGTTATGTAATGAGTCAGCAGACGGAGGCAAGAGTCATGAGACGGTGATGAATACTAAATATGTATAATGAAACATCAGCAATATTTCCGACCTCCAGTTCATTTGGATACATTAGCACAGCACAGCGAGTTTGTTTACCATTAAATATTCAGCATTATTTTCCCTACCCTGCCCACCTTCACCTCCGCACAATGCCTAATGAAAGCAGTCTAGTTGATATTTTGAAGAGTGCCCCCTATTAAACTTGCACTGCCAACTTCAAGACGCCCCAAATGCTGCTTGTAATGACATGATGTGCACTGATATACAGTCAATAGGTACCAGGAGATGCTGTGATACAAAGAGATCCAAAACGCTTATATGCTATTATTCAGCGCAATAGGCTGAGCGCAATGGCACTTAACAGTATGCAGCACTCTTAACCGAAGGCAGGAAACAGCCTTGGTGGAACTAAGTCACTGTATCTATTAAACAAGATGGCTTTGAAAAGTTTGAATACATCTTGGTAGAATCTCGCAGATGGGCAGCAGTCACGTAATGGCATAACCATAGAAACAAAAGGGAGAAAGCAGTCTTGACGGTATCACTTTATGGACCTTCATACATTGTACCTAGCTAAATTTAGTACAATGCAATGTGCTCTGTAACAATGTATAATTACTTGTACCTATGGGTTAGATACACAATGGAATAACGTGTATTAGTACTTTGTAGGTACATAATGAGACCCTTAGGGTTAGGGCTTAAGGTTAGAGTTATGTCTTATTACATTATGTACCTACAAACAACTAATACATATCATTCCAATGTGTATCTAACCCATAGGTACAAGTTATTACACATTGTTTCAGAGCACATTGTATTGTACTAAATTTAGTTAGGTACAATGTATCAAGGGTAGTGTAAAATAAAGTATTACGGCTTAGGGGGCACTAAAATGTGCAAATGTGTTTTGCTGAGATGTAACTTTTACATGGTAATAACTATGCAAAGTAGAAGCTCAAATGGTCTGTGCATTCAGTAAAGATTTTTAACCAACCATGCAATCCAATAAATGTGATTGATAGATTGATGTCTGCCAAGCTGATCCCTAATTTGCAAACAGGCTACAGAACTAGCCAGCTTGTCTATCTAGGCAAGAATCAAAGTAATTTCTATGTATTTAAATCAGGTTTTTTACAGTCTAAAATATAATTTGGGCAGTGGTTCAATTGACAAGCAATGATTTGTTGTCAGAGGAAAGCATTTATGTGGCAAATGTGTAAACTAAATCTCAAACAATGACAACAAGATCAAGAAACATTGGATTGCCCATGGAGATATATGACTGTATGACATCAAATAATGCTGCAATGCTGTAGAATATTCTGGATGGCCTGATGAGTTGAGATGGCGAATGTAGGAATAACTTACATTCAGCAGTGGCGACAGCTCGACCACAACCATGGGCTCACTGGGCTGTGGCTCAGGACGCACTGTCACTGTGAGAATCTTGGAGTTGATCACTGCAGGTGGACTATAAATAAAATGTTTATAATGTTAGATTATTCCATTGCTATACACACAAAAAAATCTAAGTTAAAAGCATAGTCAAGTTTAATTTTGAGTGGTTTGAGAACAAAATCAGCGTAACATGTGCAGAATGATTGCTGCTTAATATTGAGAAAAAACCTCAAACAAACTCATCCATCACTTAGTCCAAATGAATATAATCAACAAAAAGATCTATTCCTTTTGAGCCATGCGACTGAATGGTAAGACCTTTATCAAAGTACAAAACCTTGAACAAATTATCATTCTTGAGCTGGAGGCAGAATAGAGAAGAAGCTCCGTAATAAATGCCACTCTTTCTCTATAAAGTACTCTGACCTGTATCTATGGGCTCAGGGCCAGCACAAACACAATTGTGTCACAATACCGTTTGACAACCCCGCATTCACCATAGATTCCTGCTCCACTGAGGTTTTATGACACACAAAATGAAAATCCCTGTGCTTTTCCAGAAATAGACTGACAATGAATACTAAACAGAAGGCAATCGTGAATGTACTTTCTTTGAGAATGAAGAATTGACTTGTCTGATAACAAGGCATTTTTGAACCAACCATTAAGTGTGATGCAGGACCTGGCAGGTACAGCATCGGAAGTGTCAAGCAAAAGAATAGGAGTGTTCTTAGAAATATAGAAAAGTCTGAGAATTGCTTTGAAATGTCAAAAAGGTAGAAATTCTAATGTGGAAATAGTATATAGTGTGAAATGTTATAAGCGTTCTTTGAGGCACTTACGTTGGTGCTGGCAGGATGACGCCCAAAGTCCGATATAAGATGGCTCCAATTACATAGTACATTGGAGACTCTGAGTCCGTCTCCGTTTCTGAAAATCAAAGAACACAGAGGAAGTACATCAGTCCGCGTGCCAACACAGTAGCTGAAAGATAAGAGCAATAAAAGGAATAGTCAAAAAAAAGCAAAAAATCAGAACTACATCGCAACCATTGTACTATTTTTCAAACTGTATTATCCAATAAGGAAAATGGTGTGATATGCCCTCTTGTCATTGTACAAAAAGAAAGATACCTTTAAAAATGTGTCTGCATTTTCATTTTATTCCAAGCAAGTATGTGTCATGTGCACAATATGCAAAACAGAAAATGACACAGAGGAATTGCTGTAGAGTTGACTTGAATTAGGCACAGTTAACACGGCAATAGTCTCCAGGAAAACTCAGCAGTCATGTCCTCTCTCGATCTGCTTCTAAATGAAAACGATGGGGTGTCAACAATATAATGAGATAGCTTGTCCAGTCAGTGTTCAGATAGGGCTATGACGTCCTCGTATCCACCTGTTCACATGAGGCCGAGCAGCTGAGAACGGCCTCCCGCTGAGACACTACCCTCCTCCAGAGTTTTTAGTGAGGCTGGGTGTCAGGTGGTACGATGTGGTTTACATCTGTGTCCTTGAGCGAGGTAGTCTTCTCCTACATTCACCCATTTTCTCTATAAACTAACGGACGATGGTGTGTGCTTCAGAATGTGAATGGTTGCTTGATGTAAAACACTTTGATGTAGAGAATAGTATATGTGAGGCTCCAGTAAGCCATTCAAGGCAAGTGAATAGACACACCTATCCACAGACTTCCATCATCATCAGATAGATAGTTTGCCTTGATGCTGCTCCGTTGAAGATAGGCGCATAGTACATTGTGGCTTTCCAAGTGTTGTGTATGTCGATGTGTTATTTCTCCAAAAGGGCCTGTAAAGCCGTTTTAATGAAGTCCAAAGCCGCAGCTCCCATTGTCTTGCCCCATTTTCTCTGTGCATTGTCTCAAATCCCTACGAGTCTCTTCTTAAGAACGCCCTTTGTCATCTTTGTCTATATTTCGCCGGAGTTCTCCAACAACTTTTCCACCCTTTTTAACAAATCTTTCGCAACAAGCCTCCCCAGTCTCCCCTTCTTTTTCTTCCCGAGCCCTTCACGACAAAGAGCACAGAGGCTCCCGTTGAGACGTATACAGTCCCTCTGTAAATGTCACTTTGTCTCAAGTTCTCACGGGGCGGGCTGGAGAAACGCGCTGAGTTCATGGCAGGAGACGCCACTCCCTCCTTTGCCCTTTCAGCACGGAGGGAGTGATGAAGGAGCATCGGTTCAAAATTGGGGGTTGGGAGCGGAGATGCTATCAGACGCAGGGGGTGACTCATCCGAAATCTGTCTGCCTGCCGCCCCTAAGAGCTAAATACTCGAGGAAGAGAGAAAGATAGTTATGCACAACAGACGAGGAAAAACCAAAGACACAAAAAAAAAAAAGAAAAGATCCCGCTATTGTGAGTTGGAGACGGCGCAAAAATCAGATCAAAGTCAGGAGAGAAAAGCCTGGCAGAGTGATGGATCCTAATTGGACAGTGTCTGCAGAAGCATGCAAATGAGAAGAGCGCGTGGGTCGAAATCAGTTTGTGTGCGTGTGTGTGTGTGTGAGTGTGTGAATGGGTGGGGGGGGTGGGCGAATGGCGTTTCTACATTTGATTAATACCACGAAAAGTCCTCAATCACTAAACTTTCATTTCTGGCCAATGCAATATTTTTTTCTTCCGAAGCCTCCCTCCACATCGGGCATGATTGGTGGTCAGCTGTAATTCGGCGAAATGGCAAAACATCTGTCACTAAACGCAAACATTAATGCGCCGTTTGTCAGCAAAATATATGCTCAGAGCTGATCCCGGGACGTAATTGATCGTCTTAATCTGAGATGGGAGGCTTGCGTTTCGACATTAGTTACTTCAGGTCCTGTCACTGCATTTCCCTCTGTCTACTGTGAGGTTCTTGAAAGTCAAAACTGCCTTGCATACTCTCTCCAGTAGGATCAACACCGCTGATGCCTGCTACATAGAATAGACTATTCACTATTTGCTCTTAGATGCTTGAAATTCTATATTGTGCTTTTCCCACCACACTTCCAATTCATTGATGGTGAAATAGGGCTATAACCACTTTTTTAATGAGATAAGAGTCACACTTTTGTAGCCGATTTAGGGAGCAGAACTTGAGCCAGCAGGTTATTAGCTGATCTTAGCATAAAGATGAAACAGCAAAGGGAAACGGTGCACTTTTATCGTATTTAAGTTTCCAAAAGAGAATCCACGTATAACAGAATATGCCTTTGCCAGGATATGCATGCATTGTTACGTTGCGGGTACACTGCTATTATTGCGTTCTACCCTATTCAGGTATACACTTAAAGCAGTACTAAGTAACTCATGCCCCTAGAGGCCATAAGCGCCACTGCAGGTGTCGTAGCATGTTACGTTTTTTTACACATTAATTGTCCGTGAGAGTAAATACTACGCTGACAGAAAAGACAAAGGGAGAGAGGGATATTGTACATCCATTTACACAATGTAGATAATTTTTTTCACTCAAACTTGGCTATAAATACTGTTTGAGTGGCGCTCGCCCGTAGTTCGCTTTGCCTGTTAGCCTGCTAGCTTCTTCTTCATGATTCCATTAGTGTGTATTGGGGCCTCCGGGTCGGAGCAGGGAAAGCTGCAAATGTGGTTTTCTGGCCAGAGACACCAGGGATAGATGAAAGATCCTGCAATAATCCCATTATCACTTGTATTACCCCCAGAGGGACAAGGAACGGATTTATGAACAAGTGCTGCTTTAAGTAGTTTTTGACAAAGTTGAAAGAATAATGCATAATCTGGGGCAACTAAAAACTGTAGAGAACATCTTTTCAGACAACAGACGAAGCTGACGCAGATCTGTCAGACACCTCGCAAAACTGTCATTTCATTGACACGTCTTAACACGTAACATGTCACTCTGAGTAAGCACTCGGAGCCACTGAGAAGAAAACGTACCTTTGTGTTTCCTTTAGGGGGAATCAAAATCAGGGCAGAGCAAACTGTTGTGGCTTTGTAAATAATCACAAAAATAAGAGTTGCCTTTTCATTTAGATTTAAATGTTCAGTCCAAATAGTCCAAAGCAAACCTAATAAGCCAAGGCCAACCAAGAATAAACAATACATTATTTTCCTGGCACTGGCTGACTGTAGTGTATGTTAAAGTATGTTCAAAACTGTCTTCATTTTAGCAATAATGACACGGATCAAGTTGTGCGGTGTGTAAAAGGTAATGTAACCTTGCAACATTACACACATCCAAGTTGAAGGACTTCAGACTGAAAACATGAACTGCAACCCCCAATATTTTTAGGATACAGCCCCAAGATGGAAAGACACACTGTGCTGTCTTGGTGTGTTTGTGGAAGGATAAAGAGAAGTCTGTGAAAGAGTTTGTCACCTCGAAAATAAGTGCAGAACACTGGCCGCCTCCGACCAGTGAAGCGGCTCATGAACCTATCAATTGGCTGTGCGCATGTGAACCCTGAGCGCTCGCGAGCTCTCACTTTGAGGCTCTGGTCCTTATGAGCATGTTTAAGCTGCCCGACTGAGATGGGCATTCATTACAGGCTAAATGAACCAAACAAACTGATGCCAATCAACGGGAGTCCTCAACCCGGTGAATGTCAATGTGCCACAGCCTTTTACTAAAGCCAGGAACAGACAATATCCTGCACAGCGGAAGAGGTTCACAAAGCAGCAAATGGCAAAGTGGAGGTTGTACATGGGAGGAAGATTGTAGTCCTGATCTACTAAATGCTATTGTCAACACCTGCCATATTAGGACATTGGCCAAACCTTGTAATGGATCATCATGAATGTACCATCATGACAATAAATCAAAAAGACTTATTTATACTTTCCACAACACAAAGCAGGTTTTCAGTATACAGCGCTAAAAGCCAGTATAAATATTGGTAAGCATTTCACTGAAGTGCACTAAAGCTCTAATCAACAAAACAAAGAGTAACAGCAAAGGGAATGGGAGCTTTCAATTATGCATTTCTAAAGGCAAGACTAATGGAGGTAAAAGGATTATTATACTGCATATACTGTATTTATGGGGTGTCTGTTATCTTAGTTCAACTTGGTTGAAAACATTTCTGTAGCTGAAAGGCAAAATAGAAAGTGCCTTTGGTGCCCACCAGCACCGCCGCACTCAAGCAGTTATTTATTATTAGAGTTATTATTTTTCTTCTCAATTTTAGAGATTGATGTGTGAGGTAGTTGACAACAGTTAAGTGCATGTTTTCTCTGAATTTCATTTGTGAATGAATGTTGAGAGAGAATTGGATCTCATGAGAGTACGTGTCTCTTGTCTGATGTCCACAGTTGATGGAACAGTTTCCATTGGCCAATGACAGTTTCAGATATGGTCATAAGATGATCAAAGAAAATAAATCTATAATCCAATGACAAGTGCCGGCCCAGGATTGGCCATTATATGATAATCGTTTACCCTTTTTGTGTTTGTGTTCTCTATCCTGAGATAAACCCATTTGCCATAGCCGTAAATATGAACCCGAACCTCGAACAAAACAAGTCGTAAAATTGTTCTATTAAATGCAATCTGCAGCCCACAGTAAACAACCACTTTTTATGTTGATTAAAGAGACAGAGGGAAGGCCAGTTGAGGTGAGTCACTGTGAGGTCACAATACGGGGTGCCAATCAAAAGCCAGACCCTGTCATCAGCGCGGGTCAAAGGTCCCGGTGCTTCTGAGCTCTTGACTTGCAGCAGCTCTGAACATTCATTTGGCCTGGAACAGATATGTCAGAAAGTTGGCCACTGTAATTTCCTGAGAGATGTGACCTTTGCTTTTGCTGCAAGTGGATCACACCTGCCATAGTATTTTTTTGTTGGATATAAACAACTCTCTACTTCCACCTGCAAGAAATATCTAACACAAGCTTTTGTGTCCCTGGTTATATGAAAATGACTGAATCTTGTTTGTTGATGTTTTACTTCTTAGGATTCCACAACACTGAACCAAACACTGCAAAAGCAAATGCTCTGGAGCTCCCAAAGTTGTCAGGGCAATGGAAAATGAATGAACAAATTGGAGTAGAAGCATCAGGGACGCGCTATTGTCAAGATCTAATTACTGTAATCAGTGGCCATGCTAAATGCTCCATTTAACCTATTGAAACTGCTATACCGCCATTATGAATAGAGAAGCTACACAGAAGGCATCACTCAAGGCTTAGCTGAACAAAAGCGGCAAACAAAACACAGAATAACAATAACAATGTTAGAAGAATGACTTTGGAGCTTACTTCCTGTTTCTCTTTGATCCAAAAAGTCAAAACAGTGCCCAAAGGTAAGTGGACACAACACTTTTGAGATTTTGTTTTCTGTCTTTCTTTCTTTCTTTGGTCTTTTGGGTATAGATGATGGTTGTGTTTTGACAAGAGCCCTTTCTTATACACGAGAAACTATACGATGACCCGGATGACTGATAACCTCCAAGTGTCACGAATGTAGAGCATGTCTCACAGATGATTGAACATATCTTCTAGAGTCAGTCCCAAGAGCATCTCAAAGTCAATATTACCTTCAGTGTCCTTCAGCAGCCCCTTCACCCCATGTCCATATGCAAATCTTTGAACTCACGGGGGAATCATACTGCTCTCGAACTTCACATCACTACTAACATTTGGAAGTAAGCTTAGGGCCATTAAGCCACTGCCAACCCCCGGTCAATTTTGAGGAGAGTGTTTATTTGCTAGCGCACTTGCCTTCAGTCGGGATGCTGAAGACATCCTTAGGGATGTAGAGTTTGTCCTCCGCAGTCCGGGCCCAGTCTTTCATCCCTCTGCGGCCCTTCATGGGAAAGTTAATATCGCTGGAAACTGCTGACACTGGCTCTCTCTGAATGGTTATCACTGGCAGAACAAGACACAGAGCAAATGCCTGAAATTGACTGCAGTATGAAACAATAACAGAGAATGCTGTATCAATGCAGACAGTTCAGGAAATGGCTGCATGTAGGCAGGTGGAATGTGGAATTGGGTATTGGATCATTTTGCACATCTTTGCAAAGCTTTTCCCAAAGAGATATTGATTACAGGCAGACATACATTAAAGGCTAATCCAGCAGGCTAAAGGTTTTCAGGTTGCCCCAGCAGCACTGATGGACACGTCGGTTGCACTTTACTTTACAATAGAATACCGACATGGCAATAGGTTGGAAAAGTATGTAACTATGGAATAACAGGAGATAATGCCCTATTTCTTTATAATTATCAAGTAGTAGTAGTAGTAGTTTATATTCTTCGGTCATTATAGACATTATATAACAAGAAAACGTGTGATTTAAGTACCAACAGTCGTTTTCACTGGGTAAGAGCTTGCCTGGGTGTAGGGTAAAGGTAATGATTATTCATATTGCCATGACATATATGAAGAGGTGTCCTGTTAAATAATTACCATTACACTTTTAAGCACCGTGCTAATTCCATCTTGTAAAAGTGTTTACGATAAGTCACATACAGTAAGTAAAAACACTTTTAATCAATCAGCTATCTACATTGTGTGATTCTCATTGAAGACATTAAACTATGAGTAAACCACTTGGTTTGATTTTTGAAAAACACAAACTTTCTTTTCATTGCTTTGCAGATGATATTCAAGTTTATCTGCCTCTAAAATCTACCTCGCTCCAAACCGTGTCAAATTGTCTGCAAGACATAAAACAGTGGATGGCACAAAATTTCTTAAATCTTAACGAAAAGAAAACTGAGATGGCGTTATTTGGTAATTTTAACGCTGCAGATATTGCTCTGCTTGGCCCACTTGCTCCTTATGTTCGTCCATGTGTGAGGAATCTTGGCGTCATGTTGGACAGCTCTTTTAAACTACACAAGCAAATTAGTTCAGTCATCCAAACTAGCTTTTTTCAGATGCGCCTCTTAAGTAAAGTTAAATCCTACATTCCTCTAAACGAACTTGAAAAAGCAGTACATGCGCTCATCACCACTCGTCTAGACTACTGTAATGCTCTATACTGTGGTTTGGACAAAGCGTCCATTACGAGGCTACAAATGGTCCAAAACGCAGCGGCCCGCTTGCTGACCGGCACCAGGCGACGTGAGCACATTACACCTGTGCTCGCCCGTCTTCACTGGCTTCCTGTCTGTCACAGAATCAATTTTAAGATTCTTTTAATTGTTTTTAAATGTTTAAATGGCTTGGCACCTTTGTATCTGTCTGAGCTACTCTCTGTCCATGCCCCGTCCAGAGCACTTCGCTCAGCTGACCTGCTCCTTCTGGATGTGCCCAAAACGCACATGAAAACCAGAGGAGACAGAGCTTTTTCTGCTGCTGCCCCCCGACTGTGGAACGGTCTGCCCCTCAGCATCCGTTTGGCCCCGACTCTAAGCAGTTTTAAGTCCTCCCTTAAAACCCACCTCTTTACACAGGCTTTTTAATATGTTCTACTTTCTCCATTGTATTTTTGTTTAATTGATTTTGACGTAAGTTTATTATGCCTTGTTTGTATTTGTATTCATAGTTTTTATCATCTGTTTGTGTTGTGAAGCACTTTGGGCAGCGGTGGTTGTTGTAAATGTGCTATAGAAATAAACTTGACCTTGACCTTGACCTTGATTATGTAGGAAAGAGAAAAAAGGGTGAAATAACCGTTTTTCCATACTGAGATATGTTCTTAACTGAGCTTAGGCAAGTTTATACCTGTCTGGTCTTCGTGTGTGCCCGTGAAAGCGCGTGGTAGCTTCCAACTTCACCCCCGTTTAGAGCTATAGGAATATGCTGGGAGAGGCCAAATGCTAACAGCATCTTTGGTCGTTTTGCGTGACTGAGGGCACGCACAAAGACAAGACAGTACATATCAACTCGTCTAAGCTCAGGTAAGAACATATCTCAGTATGGAAAAACAGTGGCCTGTTCCTTTAAATTCTTCAAAATTGCCACCCTTTATTCTTGGAATTTTCTCAATGAGCTTCATAAGGTCGTCACCTGAAGCAGTCCTGTGAAGTCAAAAGCATTTCTGGTGGCTAAGCTCATTGAGAAAATGTCCAAAGTGTGCAAAGCAGTAAACAAAGCAAAGGGTGGCTTTTTTGAAGAAGTTATTTCAACTTTTTTTGTTTGAACATAATTCCATATGTGTTCATTCATAAATTAATGCCTTCAGCGAGAATCTAATGTTAATACCCTTGAAATAAAAGAAAAAAACAATACATAAAAAGTGTTCCAAACTTTTGATAGGTACTGTATATTTAATAGTAAAATAAATACCACAAACTGCTGAAAATAAGCTACGGTGTGCAGACCTGTTTTGCATTGCACATTAAGGATATTTTATCTAATTGACTACTTACTGAGGTTGTTAGTAACAACAAGAAAACTCTGAAAAGGCTTCTGGGCTTCTCCGATTAGATGAATGAAATCTTCTAAGATCCGCATGAGCAGCGCAGCACCAGGAGCGACCTGTGGATGGATAAAAGCAGGAAATAGGATGCTGTCATTGCAAATACAAAGCACCCAAAAACACAACACAAAACACTGTACGAGACAGGCTTCACCCCTGGAATACTTTTCTACAGTCCGGTCCCACGGGCATTAATTGTGTTCTAGAGCAGTAAATTGTGCCATAATATTATATGCCAGTGTGTACAGATGGTGAGTAAACAAATCCTCAACCCAAGGGCATATCGACGGAAGTGGAAGCAGAGCAATTCGCAAACACCGTTATCTTAAATAATGGACAGCCACCGAGGTTGGAGGGGAAAAAAAACCCACTGTAATAGCAGGTAGAACACATAAACTGACTGTATTGTACGGCTTTCATTTTAATTCAGGGGTCGAGATAATTCAGAAGTGGGTGTGCAACTATTTCACAACTGAAAAAAGTACCTGATGTGCGTCCTCCCACTTCTCCACATTTTCCATGTCCAACATATTACTAATTATGAGGAAGAATTTCTAGGAGAAAATAGAAAATGCATATAGTATATTGTAAAAAGGTTTAAGTCAAATAATCAGTGGTAAAATATGTTGCTCAGAATGCCACTTACCTGCACGTCGTCGGAAGCTGGGATGTAGGTTGCTCTTTTGAAGGTGTCCGTCACATTTCGTAGGATCTCCGTGGAAAAGAGAAGGTCGCCACTGTAGTAGCTCCTCCTCTGCAAAAGCTCCAGGAGACTCCGTACGATCTGAGACATGCCCTCCCCGGCCAGGGTCCTCTGACCCTTCGCCAGATGCTCTCGCAACTGCCGCACAGAGAAGACAAATGTTAGGGAATGGCTTGTGCATTTACAATTTCTACATTTTGTCGTATTACCGTATTTTCCGCACTATAAGTCCCACTTTTTTTTCATAGTTTGGCTGGGGGTTCGACTTATACTCAGGTGCGACTTATATATCAAAATATATAATTTAAACAGGTTTGTTATTTTCATACTGACAGCAGCTAGAGGGCGCTCTAGGCTTGTGTACCAGTATCTGCTACTCCTGTACCACTGAAGATTTAAACAGTAATTGAGCAGCAGAAAAGAATTTGGAGTAAGCCAGAAACTTGTGAGGGACTGGCGAAAAGCGGAGGTTACTCTAACTGTCACTTTGACAAAAAAGTGCAGTTAATTTGTAATTGCATTCGTAACTGTAGTTGCCAAGGCTGGTGCGACTTATACTCCGGAGTGACTTATATATGTTTCTTTCTTCATCATTGTGCATTTTTGGGCTGGTACGACTTATACTCCAGAGCGACTTATATATGTTTCTTTCTTCATCATTATGCATTTTTGGGCTGGTGCGACTTATACTCTGGAGCGACTTATATATGTTTCTTTCTTCATCATTATGCATTTTTGGGCTGGTGTGACTTATACTCCGGAGCGACTTATATATGTTTCTTTCTTCATCATTATGCATTTTTGGACTGGTGCGACTTATACTCCTGAGCGACTTATAGTCCAAAAAATACGGTACAAAGCACAGCTATTAATCAAAGGTAACAATTTTGATCAAAGGTTAATCAGACCTATTGCATTGCTTAAAATGTATTTCCTTTGGGGTTGCAATCCACTGTCAATGTGCTGCACAAGTAGGACAACTGACTGTCATGTTAATTTGCCAGTGGCTTCAGTCAAGCATATACAGACTAAAACAGGGAGTACTTTCTTAATTACAAGTTTCTGCATGTCAGTGTCAGTGCATTAAATTGTCAAAACCTTGTGTGTTATGATGCCCCTCTTGTATCAGCATAAGCAACACTTAGCATCCACAATCAGTAAAATAGAGGTTTAAAATGAAAAAGAAAAAAAAAGAAAAGAAAAGAAATCCCAGAGAGAGGACTTAGCAGGACTGTTTGAAACACAAAGCATGAGAGGGGACAAGGTAAAGAGGGAGCGGGCCCGAGACAGCGGAAGATAACAGCAATCACACAAAATTAATTATTGACTCCGGTGTTAATGAAAGGTTGAAACAGCTGCTAACAGCACAATCAGCTTCGCGGCACACAATCCCCATCTTCTCCAGCCATCGCTGAGGAAATGAAAGAGGTTGGAGTTCACGGACAAGAGAAACAGGGTATAGCTGAGGAAGGCATCGTTAGCTACATCCATTAATTGATAAGTGTGAGCTGTGGAAAAGCTAATTAGAGATAGTAAAGAATGCATTTGAAGAAACTTTTGGAAAGTAACATTGCGTTGGGGGTGGGGGGGGGGGGGTGCAAAACGAACAGGAACACGGCACACACATGATGGTATGAAAAGAATACTAGGTCTATTCTTTTTTTTAACTTACAGATATGTGTAGATATCTATAATCAAGGGAGATGCATCTAGCGAAGCTCGGAGGACCCCAGAAAGCAACTCCATTATTGTCCAGCATACATCGACGACTAGCAGATCCTAGACACAGAAAAAGACAATGAAGACAGTGCATTCTGTTGTACTAACTTTTATCATATATTGTTTTATAGTTTAATGTGAAAATCATGCTAACAGTAGTTTCCTGGGGAGCACGTCGGTCACAGAGAGGTGAGAGTAAAAAATCTATATGTTCCCATGTATTTACTGTACTTGATATTTTCCCACACTACATATGTCGGGCTAATGGGGAAATGCACTGACCAGAAATGAACCTAAGTGGCCTTCTGTAGCTTGAGACTTTATTCCTTCTCGTATTTTAAATATTTGATGCAAACTAGATCAAAGAAGGCATGCGGATTCCATGATTCCAGGCTGGGGATAAGCGAAGAGATTAGAATAAAGTCGCCTTATTAATCTGCCTATACAGACAGTGGTGGTAAAAGTACTTGATTTTAAAATAAAAAAAATCTCAATTAAATTATGTATTATTTAAAGTACTGAATAATTTGCTGTATTGAAAGTAAAAAATATAAATCAGTTTCAAAAGTGTTATGGTCAATAACTTTGCAGCTTCAAAAATAATGAACTGATGGATTCATGTGAGCCTATAACTTTGAAAGAATATTCCCATAACCTTCAAAGACTTGCACATATTATCTTTCAACTTAGGCACCGGAAAAAGGGAAAATAAATTTAGGCCTACTTAATCATAATACATGAAATCATCAGCCGTTAGCGAGTTTTGAACAATTTGCTGACCGTGAAAGCTGTGAAGCCCCATAAGCCCTTTTCACATGTGTTCACGCTTCTGGATTTTTCTCTCAATGTAGTGCTGTCGTCTTTCCTGTTTCTGTGAAATCCTATGGATAATTCAGCAGAGCCGTAGCAAATATATAATTGTTTTTAAAATTACACATTGGACAGTTGTTTTTTCCGTGACTGTTTTGTCTTGAAGCCATAGACTAAGACTAACGGCCAGTGGTGCCATTTCCTACATGCTCAAAGCGCGGTGCGCTTCAGACGTCAAGTGCTCTGAGAGGCACCACTTTGAGGCATCGTGATTGAATGGCATTGTTTGCGCCGCTGTCTTATGAATGCAGCGGACAAAAAACAAATAGAAAAGGCGAACATGTGTTGCTGATTACATAGTCTCCAGGAAAAACTCTGAGATCAATCTTTGTTGCAATTTAACCAATCATCCAGGTAGATACACCACAGAAATTGATTCAACTGGACAGAATCGATATAGCTTTCTGTATTGTATCTACCTG
Organism: Gobius niger; assembly: GCF_951799975.1. NCBI lineage: Eukaryota > Metazoa > Chordata > Actinopteri > Gobiiformes > Gobiidae > Gobius > Gobius niger. The sequence goes on from NC_136865.1 coordinate 14,614,889, forward strand.
GATGATATCAATCTTTGTTGGAATGAGAAAAAAGAGTTACAGCAATGTGTGCCAATGCGACTAATGATAGAACATACATAGGAATCCCAGTGCCACATGTGGGAACTTCACACATAGCCCATTCACACAAATGTTGTAAATTCACTAGTAAAATTGTGAATTTTGCTAGTTTTGTCAGATGTCCTGACAAAACTTTTGCATCATGTAATATTCTCTGTTGCCTGAGCTCGCAGCAGCAAGACAGAAAGGAAAAAGGGGAAGATGCAGAGAGAGAAGACACGTCTGCCCTGAAGTGCGCCACAGGAGTAGAAAAACTCAGGTAACTCAACTCAATTTGTTTAATTGTACAAATATTTTTGATGTAGTTTCAAAAGTGTGTTTAATATGAATGATCTACCCCCCTCCCTGCCCTGCTTTTTTTTTTAGTTGGTGCGGACGTGCATTAGGCATTTATGCTTAAAGGGGCTAGATGCAAGTTAGCCATTTTATACTCACTACTGCCACCTCATGCCATACGTGTAACTGCATCTTCTACATTAAGCTCGTGCAGGACGGCACTTCGGACTGAATTAACATCTTTTTGAGTGACTTGAGTGATTTTAGAGGCAGTTGTGGTGAACAGGTCTGGGCTCATTCTACACCTTAGGACATTGTTGGAACATGTAGGGGGAGAACAATTCTTAGTTTTAACATTTTTAAACCCTGTATAGTCCCTTTGAGACACCAAAAAGGCTTGCAGAAATGAAGTGGAAAAAAAGCATTATATTTATCTTTCAAATGTAGAAGAGTCGAAGTCATTTGTTTTGTAATTTGTATTTGTAAAATACTAAATCAAGTTGAAATTCTCAAAAACTGTACTTGAGTAAATGCAATTGTAATATTACTGACCACCTCTGATCAAAGATGAAAAGTTTTGTTAGCCATGAACCACAGGCAAGACACATTTTCTTCAGCAAAGCACAGGGATACTTGCTGAAATTGAATGCTACATTTGACAGATGTAGAAGAGAGCCATTTCTTTTACGGGCACAGTTAGACAGCTGTTCTTCGCCCGGGATCAAAAAGAACAAGGCACGGGGTTTGTTCTAGTCTGCTTTTGGAATTTAAAAGAGAGTGTCTGGCTGCACAGCCTGCACAAACAACTAAAGCACAGATATGGATTGACTTTGTACTAGCAGGACACATCTGCTGCACTAATTAAGCATTAATGCTGGATAATGCACGAGTTGTTAGCTTATAATGCCAAGGCCTATAAAAGACTCTCGAAAAGTGCTGCGTTTATGCATCTCAGACACAAAGCACCATATCAGCATCCTCTCACTTTTTTGTTTATCATAACAGAAATAGTGAGCATTAAGCTAAATAGCAAAAATGAGGAATATTTACAATAATGAACTGTATTATTCTGCCTGGATTTAACTGGATTATCGAGGATATGTTATTTCTGTTTTCCAAATGGTGTTTCATTATGCACACTCATCTGAACTGTGTTTATTACAGCAGCAGGGAAATAGTTTATCCTAGTTTAAAGCTAAATTGCTGCTGCGATACTGCGCAAATCCTAATGGGTGTTATAGACAAAATTGCCAAACTAAAAGGGATGATTCTTCCAAATGTCCCATGACTGACCGGTAGCATTGGTTGGACACTTGTTGTAGACCGTCTCTCCTGCGGAGGCTCTCTTCCACGTCATGGTGAGGAGATGCTCTTCCTTACAGATCTCATGAGGAGCTGCGGGACAGAGGGAGCAGGGCGAAACCACATTACAAAAAGGTGAATTGAAATGCACTGTAGCAAGGAACGCGGCGAAATAACAAAATCCCACTCCCACCGCCTCACGCACAAACACATCGCCACATCACAAAGCAGAAAAGCACAAAAAAGCATGATTCAAATCAATGTTCTCCCACTCCTGCCGCTCCCCTATCTCTTTCCCTCGTACATTGCTCAGTGCTCTCTGTCAGTGTCAGTGGCTCCGCGAAGTATCTCATTCCCGCCTCATCTTAGCCCAATGCTGTATTCATCTGCTCACCCCCCCACCCCCCCACCCCACCCCGCCTCCTCCGCACACACACCTTCATAACCCTGATGAAAAAATGCCAGAGTGTGCTCAGAAGATTTTCCGTGGGGGCCAGACGAGCGCTGGCAAAGGCAACGCAGAGCAGATAGATGAAGAAGGAGAGAGAGGGGAATGTCAGGGAGAAGAAGAAGAAGAAGAAGAAGAAGAAGAAGGCATCGCATGGCATTTTGTCCCATAGAGCCGACCGAGGAGATCCTTGTCTTATGTAAAATAAAATAAGAAAAAAAAAAAAAGAGAGAGAGAGAGCTTGAGAGAGCCACTTTAAACAAAGGGGTCAGGAGAGAGGCGGCACTCAAAAAGTTTAAGCTTGTCAGAACTAAAGCGCAGCCACTAAAGTCAGACCGGCATATGCACCAACACCGCTTCAGTGAAGAGAGGCGGTTATTAAAGCTTGTGTTTTTCGCCCAGGCACTCAGGAAAAGTGTACAGAGACTGGAAGCGTTTATTCTGGAAATACTAAACGAACAACGGGGGGGGGGGGACACCTACACACCTGCATTATTCATAATTTTAAAGAAAATCTGAAGAAAACTGTAGCTTCAGAGATTATTTGGGTTTGCTCAAGCATTTTTTTGAAGTACATTGGCGATGAGGTTGTTTTAGTGTTATTTATCGTCTTACGGATGTTCTTACAAGAGAAGCTATAATCTGTAACAAAGTACTTCAAGCCAAAGCTCACGTCCAATATATCTTTATTACACTTCCGTACATGTGGGATATACAGTTGAGTAGACACACGAGGAATAGTTTCATGCTGACTGGAATGAGTTTAAATAAGCAGATCATTGGTATGGTCAACTACTTTTAACCTCTTAACCCCCACCTGAACAGGGTACATTTTCTCCGGTTTGGCCTTACTCAAATCTAACGGCTTCTTGGAGAAAAAAAAAAGTGTCAAAATAGCGACAGAAACAGGAAGAAATCGAGCATGAAAGAGTGACAATATAAAGCCACAAAAGAGCAACAAAAAGATAGCAAAAAGGTGACAAAAAACGATCAAAGTGCAACAAAAAGGTGAGGAAAACGCAACTAAAAAGTGACAAAAATGAGATGAGAAAGAATGTGAAAAAAGTGACGACAACACGGCAACAACGCGAGGAAAAAGATCAGTTTACATCAGTTTCTGTTTGTCTTAGCTTTCAAATGAGGGGTTACACTGGCCTAATAGGCTGTAAACTAGATTTGGATAAAGCAGGAGGAAATGCACTTGTTAAGGCGGGTGATAAGAGGTTAAAATACGTTATTTTCTTAAGTAGGGTAATGAAATGTGGTGTCTTCTGTGACCACTGTGTGCGCTGTGCATTCTAATTGTAAAGATTTTCTTATGGATTGTGAACTAGCAGGCTTGCTGTTGTGGAAGCTGTGATGATGTGTTATAGACTCATCCCTGTGACGAATCTATAGGAAATAGTTCAGTTCAAACAGTTCAAACTTTAAAACTCGCTCCCTCTTTCTTTGTTTTTAAGGCGAGACACTGCAGGTGAATAGGGAAAAAAAAAAAAAATGTAGAGATATCAATTTGAAACTTTTGCTGAACATTACAAATGTAAATATGAGAAAAAAATGTATTGTATTTTTTCTGTCATTTTATGTTTTCCCAAAAAAATAAGGCATTTTGAGCATTAAAATGGCCAAAATTGCCTATATTTTGGGCAACGGAATCAAAATAATGAATTGAGCCAGATTAAATTTTATGGTTTTATTTTATTGACATATTAGTAACTAAGATGTTTTCAGAGGGGATTTTGGATATTTTGTTTAGTTTTTCAATAAACTAATCATCAGTGAAAAATTCTGTAAAAACTCAAATTTCGCCTGTTTTTTTGGTTTCAAAGCTGAATAAATCAGGCTAGGAATTAGATATTAAAAAATCCCTCTGAAAAAACCTTCAAAATATTGCTAGGTCTCAGACTGGAAAGTTTGGAGTCTGTGGGAGCTACTATAAGGGCTCACTCGCTGCCCAAGTGCGGCCTTCTCATATTCAGAGAAAACCAGCCCTGAAGTTGTCTAGCGAGTGCGCATGCGCGGCCCGTTCTTCTGCATTTCCGCACCAGCGTCTCGTAGGAGGAATAATACCATATTTGGGTGAAAGCGTCATCACGGGGACCCTTCGCAGCACACGTGGATGTAAAATCTGTCAATATTTATGAATGAATACCCGCTTGAAAGACAGCGTTTCTACGCAGCGCAGCAGCTACTTCCGGGTTGCCCGCGCCTCGCAGACGGACAAAACATCATAAAATACACATCATGCGGGGTGAGTTTTGTCATTTTTATACTCTGACATGAAAACTAAGATGTAAAGGGAGGAAAATAGATAAAAATCTCCACTTCGACCACTGCGTGAAAAATCAATACTTTCACCTGCCGTGTCTCGCCTTAAACAAATATTCAGGGATGGGGCCAAAATACGAGCATGCTACACATGTTGAGATGTAAGTGTGGTACTGACCGGGGCACTTCTTGTCATTGCAGGAGCGCACCTCCTCGCCTGTGCCCTCACACGGGTGGTCCTGCCCGGCGCTGGTCTCACACGTCCTGAAGCGCCGCTGCCAGCCCGAGTCACACGTCTTACTGCAGAGACTCCAGTGGCTCCACATGCCCCAGTTCCCCCCTGCATTACACGTTACACACATGAGCAGCATTATCGGACACTTGGAATTTAACTGCTTTAGCCCGGGTGTGTTCACTACATTGCCACAGTATTCCGAACACTATGCAAATGTGGAAGGGCGATGTCGGAAATGAAGAAATTAAGTTCATTTAGTCACATTGTGGAGCCTTGTCTCATTTGAAACACAAGCAGTGTTGTTCCCTTGTGCACCGTTAGTAAAGTATTCGTCAGCCAAAATAGGTCCCAACCCACAAATTGCTGCTATGTGGAATACAGAGCATTATGTTAGGGAGAATATGAGACATTATTGAATTATGTATGGCTGATTCTTTATCTCTGTAAGCGCCCACTTGTTTAGAATGAGGTACGACTGGCGGTACTTCAGGATTTAGGTTATTGATTTGGTTGCAGCAGATTAGTCAATAAAAACCTGTTAAGTCGGAACGTGCTAGACTTGGAAAGCTGTGAACTTGGAACGTCGACAGGATGGTAAAATTAATATCCCTAATGTATATATTGTGGCTCCAACTTCACACTCGGGGTATGTTTTATTTTACACTCTTCACCATAGTTTGTGACATTCTGTATTTTCACACCCATATGGTCCGATTGACACATAATAATGTACAGTATAAGTAGAAAGCGGGACAGGGGGTACTTCCTGAACCCACAGAAGTAGGTCTTACCGCTGCAGGCTTGGTTGGTGCAGTCTCGGCTCTCCTGGTGTGCGCCCTTACACTCCGCCCAGCCGTGCACCGAGGCACTGCAGCGCCTCTGCCTCTGCTGTGTCCCCATGTTACACGTCACGCTGCACCGCGACCAGGGGCCCCACTCCATCCACTGGCCCTCCACTGGAACGCAGACAGTGCGGTGTTAGTGTCGGTACAGTGGAAGGAAAACAGTGGAGCAGTGAGTTAGATCCCAATGAATAATTCAAAATGAAAAGGGTGAAGAGTGAATCAGGTGATTTGTTTTGTCATAAATTCTGAAATACATAGCGCACTGTTATTTGTGCAGGGAAATCATGCATATTTAATGTATGCAATATTGTTTATACTCTTAAAACAATCCTTTTTCAAGTTTGTGCCTTAAAAAGATCACATAAAGTTAAGAGAATGAGATTTTCACTGCGAATACATAAGCACAAATTGTTCTTTGAATGCCTGCAATGTCACAATGCACTCTATTTACATCACTTTACGTCAACAAATCTTTGATCAACAATATGTGACTATTGCATTATAGTCTAAAACATTGCACACAGTGTCTCTGTGTTAGTGCGAGTGAGGCAGTTGCACATCATTTCCATCATTCAATATGAGTGAGAACATTTTACATTTTACAAATTGATTGAATTCATGCAGTATTATCACGTTTATTTTAGTGGTGGGACTCGATAAATGTTTTTAATCGAGTTAATTACAGGTCTGTAATTATTTTAACCAAAAACACCTAAATTATTCAATAACTAGATAGAAACATGAGTTCAACAACAAATGTATTTATTATTGTTAATCTGTATAGTTATTCAAGTAACAGAAGCAAAGTGCATTTATAGCTATTTAGCTGATCACTCATGTAACTTGTAGAGTTTATTAAACAGTAATAATAATGCCACATTTATATAAAAGTAAGAAATAAATAAAGGCCATAATGAGGGCCATAAAACAGTGCCTCTAAGTGTTTAACAATTGCTTTAAACAGAAATCAAAGTGCCATTTCTTATACTGACATGGGTTAGGGCTATTTTGGCTCAGAGTGGGCTGGCTGGAGCGTTTGTTTGAGGCCGAACGCTAACATTAGCATCGGTGACGTCTCTGTGTTTGCCCCAACATGTTTTGCATTGAGATGGTATTTTAGACTTGAGTAACTACGGTGGAAAGCCAACTCTTTGTCTGTCTATCACATAGACTGTTAAAAAGAATAGACGACGACTCCTCACTCCTCCCCGTTTACCACAATGACTACGCACGAGGGGGAAGATTTACAGACTCCCCCTCCCCAGCTCTGACCAAGCATGTTCCTAAAAAAGGCATAAGGGCGGGATCTTCACTGTAGACTCTGCCCTTGTATGACGTGTAGTTTGTGCAGCTCCAATGCTAACAGTCCGACCCTCATTAGGGCAAGATTTAAACTTTTTTTTTTTCTTTAATTGTAGCTAATCCAGCATCATCAATTTCTAGCTGTAGAAAGTTTAAGAAAATTAGAAACCAGGCTTTAAAGTGGTTTTTAACGTGTCTAAAGTGCAATGCATTCCAATGGGGAAATTGCGGCTATATGGAGGTACTACAGCAATAGCGGGCCCCTGGTGTCATCGTCACAAAGCAGAGCAGCCAGCGGCCATTGGTCTATCGTCCCATAGATGTGCGTCAGATATACAGGCGTACCAGAAACATGCAAATAGAAAGGTTCCAGCTCAGGAGTTCCGGCTTGGGGGGGAAATCAGGGGAAATACGATTAATTGCGTTTAAAAAAATGTACGCGTTAACATCTGTGTAATTAATTCATCGAAATAAACGCGCCTAAGTCCCACCCCTAGTTTATTTATTACAAAACTTGATACTATTTCCATCCAGATGTCTGCTTGCCAATAATCACCAACATATTATTACTTGTGAGGGCCTCATGCCGGTGTAAGGACCACAATGCTGTAAACAATAAACTTCCCACAGCGATCGCGGACATGGGGCAGTTTGTCTTTATATTAACTACAAAGGCAATTCACAGTGAGGAGTGTTCCTTTCCCTGCTCAGAATGATATATTGAGTCACACATTGAACACACTGGAGCTTTCACGTAGAACAAGTGAAGTACAGTGCTGTAAATGTATTTGTCTAGCTCCCCCAACGGGACCCTATTGCCAACTCTCTTTGGTAATGTGGTCAATCACACTGTGTGCTCCACAGCAATGCTCCAGTTAGCTCTGCCTTCCACTCACATTGAGTTCCAAACCGCTAATTTACACCCGCAACAAGCATGTGGGCGTTTCCATGTTTACGGTGAGAGCAAAAAAAGTGCAACAAATGTCACCCCCAGCACATATAATGCATAAGAAGTTGGCAATACTTTGGTTGTTTACACTGTGAAATAGGTGGCAGGCAATTCAAAGTGAGTTTGGTGCCAGATTTCCGCCCACACGAGTGCTTAGTATATTATGGCTTTTACTCCATAATGAAAGCGAAATTAATATGCATCAACGAAAGGATCTGTTTCATTTAGTGGGAGTGATCTATTGGGAATAGTTAACAGGATAAACTTTTTTTTTTACTTGGATCAAAAATTGGTATTGACAAATAAGGCCAAAGATTTCCATTTTCAACAAAGGAACATTTCTGCGATACACAGTTATGCTTTTTGCCAATACAGTTTCTCCTGAGGGAAAGTAATCTACACTAAAGTTACAAAACTACCGATAACTAAAAGCCTCCTTTATAAATTTTTACTCATTGAGGTCACTTTTATTGAGTTATTTACGCTCTAACAAGTATTGATTTACACATTAATGTGACACTCTGACACCTTAACTTTGAATTTCTGACCCCTTTCAAAAACCCAAACTGGTGCGAACGGCCAAGCAGGATTTTAAAAAGATGGTGCTCTATAAATGTATTTTGATAATAACATTTACAGTCCTGGGAAGTCAATCTAGAATGGGTAACAGTGTCCCATATATCGCACTAGACTCTCAACTAAGAAGGAGAGATCAATCAAAGCAGCATCCCAGCCTTCACTGCCTTTGAACTGCCCAATTTACGCGCACACTAAATGCATGCACAATAAAGCACATATTCACAACTTTCCTTCGAGGCCCGTGCCATTTTTTTATTTTTTATTATTCCTTCCCAAAAAACCCTTCTCCATCAAAAGAGCTAAAACAGCATGGGACAAAACCTCCCAAAGGCTTGAAATGATGTCGTCCCGCGTATTCCTCTCACTCCACAGCCTCTGTTTATGCTAACAGGGATAATTTTATTTAAATATTATCTTTTAAAAGAAATAGGAACCGAAAGGAACAACAACATATAACTCAGCATAGACTTTTAGAACACACTTGTGTAGAGCAGATTTAAAATGATCTGCATTATCTGAACAAGGCTACATTATTATTTACTTCACATAATAATGATAATAGTGCTTACAAAAATAAATAACCCTGACCTTTACTGTATGTTCTGCTCCATTTACATACATTTTATCTTATAGAATGCCAATGCTAAGTGGTTATCGACAGACTTGAGACTTGGTACAATTTTTTTCAATATATATATAACATAGTTTTTATAAAGACATTTCTCTGTAAAAAATGTTGCGTATCCAAGCAAAATATTGATGCCGACATTTCAAAAGAATGATGGCAGTTTAGAGTCAAAAATATTAAGTCTAGCCTTGTGAAAAAAAATAAAATAAAGATAATTAAAAAGAATAAAATTAAAATAAAGGAACAAGAAAGACACATGTATTAGTAACAGGCCATGTTCAATAATCCCAAAATGAAACTTCTCATTCATTCTGTTCAGAAGCTACAGCGTCTTGTGCACATATACTAGAGCAGCCTTGCAGAGTCTCTCTCTCTCTTTTTTTTTTTTTTTTCTATTGTGACTTTATTTCAATCTGGACTCGGCCTTATTCCACTCCACTGGCTTCCTGATAAAGATGTCTCACTTGGACAGTCCGGAGAAGATTGGGAGAAAGTCGCGCGGTCCCTTCCACACCAGAATTAGATGGGGCTGCACTGGCGACTTATTACTGTGCTTGACAAGGTAGGGTACCTAATAGGTAATCTCACAGACAATACCTAAAGAGCTGAGCCCCCTGGGCCGATGGGCAATTTAAACCGAGCCAACCATTGAAAGAGCATAGGCTTCAGAGCTCAGGGCTTTGCAAAAGTCTTAAAGAGGCATTCAGATTGGAAAGGCGCTTATAGTGTTCTTAAATACTTTCTAAACTATGAATATTATGAACGCATATTCATTTTGTGCATGTGTGAGTGTGCAAAGGGGGTTGTTATTTTATGTTATGGGTTGCTCTTGCTAAATGCCATGTAATAATAGTGATCCTTTTCTGCGAACAGTGAGTTTAAAAGAACAAAGAGCAGCAGCCGTGAGACATGCGGTGAACAAGGCAGAGCGAAGCAGCAAGCGAGAGAGTAGATGGGGATGGTACTGACCAGGGCACACGGCTATGTTGCAGGGTTTGGTCTGAGACTTGGGCTGGCCACACTCCGGGGCCTCGTCCACGTTCGCACACTTCCTGGTCCGAGTCCGGAGCCCCCGCCCACAGGTCACAGAGCACAGACTCCATGACGACCACTCCTCCCACAGCCCATGCACTGCCCCCCGGCGCACCAGAACACACACACACACACACACACACACACACACACACACACACACACACGGGGGGGGGGGGGGGGGGGGGGATGAGGGATGAGAGGGGGGCGCAAAGAGAGGGGATGGACCGAAGCAGGCAGACAGGACGGGAGGAAAAAAACAAACAAACAAAAAAGCATGGAATATTCAAAGAGTTTATGAATACAATCCTGAAAGATTCATGGGGGAAGTGATGCGGGAGCAGACCTTAAGAAACATGTTATGCAACAGAAAAGCAAATCTAATGCCAAAACGATACTTCTTAACAAATAAAGAAATGGCTTATAATGAAAGATGTACGATTGCTATTCAACCGAGTAGCGCTTTATTAGGATTAGTGTGTAATATGATTCAAAAGCTACATTTTCAAAGACTAACATTTAAGCAAATCTCACCAGTCCAAGAGATTCAGACGTTCGAGGTTGCATTGTTGCTGTTCAATCACTATTCTAAGACAAAAATCTAAAATGTACCATTTTTTCACCATGAAATCTACCATGAAATCTGTCATGCCAAAAAGCAGTACTAACTCATGCCCCTAGAGGCCACTGTAGGTGTCGTTTTTTTCACTCAAACTTGGCTGTAAATACAGTTTAAGTGGAGCTAGCCCGCAGTTAGCTTTGCCCATTAGCCTGTTAACTTCTTTGTGATTCCATTAGTGTGTATTGGGGCCTCCGACCCGTAGGCAGTGAAGTTGCAGTTGTGGTTTTCTGGCCAGAGACACCAGGGGGAGATCAAAGACGGGGGGCCATCCCATTAACACTTGTACTAGGGACTACGGAAAGGATTTATTACGGTTATTTAGTACTGTTTTAACCTTTGTGTGAAATAACTTGCAGTGTGAACAACTTGTCAAGAGCATTATAGCAAAGCTTGTCAAACAAATATCAGGTTGCAGAAGAATTCAGTGGCATATGCAGTCCACTGACGCAAAAAGTACTGCCCTGGCTCGAACGGAAGGAAATCTGAATGCCGACGACATATTAAGTCCATAATAGTTTCTGCACAGCGCTTATTTAGACTTCAAAGAAGCAGCCCACAAGTAAGACATGAAACTCTTCCTTCACATTCCCTCCTCTTTGTTGTTTTGGAGCTGGACATTGTACTTCTTGAAAGAGGACAATAGAAAACATCAGAACAGTGGCGTCACACAAAGACTTGTGGATAATAAAGTGTTCAATAATGAAACATGACTTGCTATTATGCTAATTCGGCCCATGCTATTCAATTTGGGCCGAGATGAAAACATAAAAATGTCCAGCACTGTGAAGAAAAAAAAATCTTATAGTATTCATGCTGATAAAAAGATTAACAGTACAGTTTGTAAAGCATAAATTACTAGCTTGAACACCCACAGATCAGTGTAATGTTGTTGTTGTTTAAATGTCGTAAGGATCAAATAAAAAACAAGTCAGAAAAATGAATTCCCAAGCTTGATTATAGCCAAAAAATTGACATTATTTTGCTCGCATTACACCGACATAAGCTATAGGAATAAAATAATACAACACCATTGTTTTGTCAGCACATGCATACTATATTAGCTGATACTATGCCTACACACGGATGTTTTCTCTGCCCGAGGCCGTACAAGCAAATACTCGAGTGCCGATACAATTATTGCCGCTCTGAATCCGGTCGATGCCTAATGAATATCAAGCATCTGGATTCTGTGTTAGAAACTGACAATTGACAGCGTACCCCTGGAGCTAGTAAAAGTGAAATGGAAATGACAGCACACACTACTTACTTTGCGCAAATTGTACTTTCGCAGGCGCTGCCATCTTTGTATTGCCCGTCTCTTGCTATATGCACTTCATTGTGTAAGAGCTGCTGTAACCTCACAAGATCCCCCAATGTGAGATCAATAAAGTTCTATATCTCATCCTGAAGTATCTTTCCTAATAACTGTTGCCGTGTTGTTTACCAGCGCCCCGCTGACACTGGTCGAGTTACATGTGTTTGAGTCAGAGAGAGGGGAATCAGATTTGAAGTGCTGCTGCTAAAAGGGATTAAAAAAAAAAGAGGGGATGAAGGGGGGGAAAAGTTTGAGACAGCAGTCGAGCGGAGAAGATTGCCGGGCCCGTGTGGAAGCAAATCTAAATAAATCATGTGGATAAATAATTAACCTTGCTGTGTGAAGGAAGCCTCAGAGTTTCACAAGGAAAAGACGGAAAGAAGAAAGTTGATGGTGATGTTAAAAATACTCTATTGAAGGTAGGCAACAGGGAAGAAGGAGATCAATCAAGACATGGGGCAGTACTAGTGAATGAGGAAAGATAAGGCTATGGCAGTGATGGACGAGAGAGAGAGGGAGGGAGGCACGGTGGCACAGCGGTTGGCGCTCGTGCCTGACAGAAAGAGGGTCTTTTTGAAGTCCCTCTGGGGATATTACAGGTGTTAATGGGAACCACAATTGCAACTTCGCTGCCTACGGGTCGGAGTCACCAATGCACACTAATGGAATCACGAAGAAGAAGCTAACAGACTAGCGGGCAAAACTAACTGCGGGCTAGCTCCACTTAAACAGTATTTAGATCCAAGTTTGAGTCAAAAAAAATAATCTCCATTGTGTAATTGGATGTACAATATCCCTCTCTCCCTTTGTCTTTTCTGTCAGCGTAGTATTTACTCTCATGGACAAATAATGAGTAAAAAAACGCAACATGCTACGACACCTGCAGTGGCACAAGTTATGCTTTAAACAGCTGATCCAGCAGAATCAGCAGATCCAGAACGCTGCTGCTCGAGTCCTAACAAGAACCAGGAAATACGACCATATTAGTCCAGTGCTCTGGTCTCTGCACTGGCTTCCTGTCAGTCAGTGAATAGAGTTTAAAACAGCTCTGCTTGTGTACAAGTCTTTTCATGGTTTAGCACCAAAGTACATCTCTTAAATGTTAGAGCCGTATCTGGCCCTGAGAACTTCAGGGAGGGGTCTCCTGGTGGTTCCCAGAGTCCGGACTAAACACGGCGAGGCTACATTTCAGTTTTATGCAGCTATTTTTTTTTTTCTTTATCAGGATGTGTCAGGCCGCAACAAATCCAGGCTGAAAACAGTTCTTCTTACCCATGCATATAACAACTGAAAGTTTTTTACCCGCACTCTTGCCTTTTACTGTAATTAATTAATGATTTAATCTTCTTGTTGTAATTTTATGCAACTGTGAAGCACTTTGAATTGCCTTACATGAATTGTGCTCTACAAATAAACTTGCCTTGCCTTTATAGATCAAGACACTTTTTTTTTACAGACAAAAACACACCTTACTCATAATCATTGACCCACATAATAATTCTCCCCCTACTGCTTCTTATGTGAGGACTATCTCTTCCACTTCCGTTTAGGAGATAAACTGACCAGGCAGGAACAGCAGTAGTTGAAACATAAAAGTTGGTATTTTTACTCCGATAACGTAATTATTAATAAGTTATAATACCCACAATGTACAAAGACGTTTATATTTGAGATATTAGATTTTGTATTGCTGGCATTTCTCCGGAGAGGTAAACAGAGCAACGCAGCGGAATAACAAGCGGAGAAATACAATTCATTTGTGTTATTTAGCCACGCTGCAGAATTGTACTGTGGGATTGAAAAGATACTACAAATTCAGCCGATATCCATTTCTCCAAAGTGAGTAAAAGTGTAGCTGGATTCAGACTGAATAATGGTAATCAATTAGCCTATAAAAGAATGGGGAATTGGGCTATTTTAGAGAGAAAATATCCACAGATGAAGCCCAGGTAATAGGGACTTTGTGAAGATGAAGGAGATTGAGATGAAAAGCTAAATCTCGATACTGATTAGCATTGTTGCGTTGTTAGCTGCAGGTTTTTTTTTTCAGGTGAGGGCCCCCAACAAAGCGAGTGAAGGGCAAAAGTATCAGATATGTCTTCTATCTCGCTCCCAACACAAAGGTGTTTGTTTTTAACAGCTTGAAGCAAAATGAATGGGGTCTGTGCTGGGCTGCGGTCACAGGGGGATTCGTATAAAAGCGTTTCTACTCGAGACTCACCACAAAACAAAACAAACAAAAAAATTCCATAATGATCCGGACGCTGATCAAACATCAGCAAAGTGACAGGGGGGGGTTATGCCCTTTTCGGAAAAAGTAAAGTTCAGCTAAAATGTGAGGTGGAAATAAGCAGCGGATGAAGTGGCTGCTCTATTGAAATGATGCAAATGCAAGCAAGCTGGCTGCTTTTTATATAATGTATGCAAGAACACACGCTTTCCTGAATAAACAAGTAGCCGCCGCAAAAATAAGATTTAATGATAACAAATGGCTATTTTTAAAAACAAAATCCACATTCAATTTTCCCTCTTATGGTTTGTGCCCTCATTGCAAGACATGTATCAGATTAATTTTTATGATTACCATCAATTCCAGCAATTTCCTACAGGGTCAAAGTGGCGTGTGCCTTTGTGTACTATGTGTTTAGGGACTAAGTGTTGCCATGACACTGTGGCTCTTTTACGGTTGCTACTATTATTCCTTCTTTTTGCTTGAATGATCACTGAATGTGTTACAGCGTTCGACTACGTGCTCACCCACATGTACGTAATGCATTATTGTCCCAAATGCCACTGGAGTCAACGGAGACATAAGCTAAGAGCAAAGCGAACTTCTTGACTTTGGCTGCAAAAACCCGGCGTGCATATTCTGAGCAGGGTATAAAATAAGTTAATTTGCCAGACCAATTACTGTCTTGTTCACTTTGTCAAGAGTCAAAGCAATGCTTATAGTGATGACCGAATACCTTAATTTAAGAGTTTTACTGATGGAAAGGCAGCAGAGGAAAAAAAAAAAAGGTCCAATTTCACTTCATTGGCTTTCTGTCCAAGCTGCTTTTCTTTGATGTTCCCTGACTCTTGCTTACACACTGCTGCGTCCTAAGTCATATGCACCCACACATTTGCTCATAGTAGACTCCAAGAATGTAGATTGTGCACATTAAGTAGTTAACACATAACAAGATGTTGGATAACATTAGCGATGTAAGAGCATAGTGAATTTACAAACTGTTAAAAGCGTAGGCAATATAATGATAACTGAGTCGTGGTCTGATCAATCTGACCATTTGAAGAGATGATCATTTCTGGATTGATATATCTGTTTCAGTCAGTAATGTTCAGCTCTGAGTGAGTGACAGCGGGATTTCATTAATCATAGTCAAGCATGAACTTTGAGAAGCAGCAGATGGCTACCTTTTAAAGCAAGTAAGAAACCAAGTGGTCAAACCTTTTGATGAAATTAAAATCGTGACTTATCCTCAAAGAGAATCATTATTAGAGACTTAATTACATTTAAACGTGACATATAGGCAACTTGTATACAGTACATGTTGCCTACATTTTGCCCTGTCATATATTATGTCAACCTTGGAATATTTCACTCACCAAAACAATGTGTGCACAAGTACAGTATGTTTACTAATGCAAAGACGCACTCTAATGATGACAAATGCAATAAGTCGAATTTTTCCGCATGCAATTGTCATATAGTAATTGCTGTTTACAATCTCTCTCGTTTCTCAAATCAAACAATAATTACTCTGCTTAGCAAATGTCTCTCAGTAAACACTTTAAATGGCACATTCTCACTCTCTTTTGGCGCCGTTCAACACTTTGTCTATTTGAACTTGGTGCTATTCCTATGAGGCAATCCCCCTGTGGTAACCCTCATCGTCCCTGTGAAGCCCCGAAACATCAGAGAGCTCAAAATATGAAATAATAAACAGCATAACACAGCCGCCAATATCCCATCAAAGGCGCGGCTGAGGATATTAATATCGACACTGAATGGAAAATGAGGCACTTAGACATACAAATCGCATTGGCGCATTTGCATAAAAACAAGATTAGCATATGCACTGACAGGGAAGGGAGATGTTCCTCTTCCCTTTCCCCCCCGTTTTAAGAATCGGGGAGCGGGAGCGAAGATTGACAGAGTTGACTTTTATGTCGGAGAGAACATACGCTCGCGAGGGACACATAAAAATTAGGCCGGAAAAAATTTGCACAACACAGAGCGGAGAGGATTCATTATAGTCAAAAATGCCACTATTATCACTCTCGTAGTACATACATTACATACATAGAACTGCAGGCGACGTGCTTCCTGCTTGTTCTCAATATGTCACTCAAACTGCGTCTGTTATGTAGCAGATGATTATTTGTTTACGCGCCAGAGAGATAACTCACTTGGGTTTTGTTCGGGTTGTTGAAACCACTCGATGTAGTCCCACACTTCATTGGTGGATAAACTGAAAATTAAGAAATCTGTGCCTCCGGGGTGTCTAGTGCTGGTTTTGATATAGATCAGACGATTTACTTTTTGATGATCAGATATTGACAGCCTTCAGATGTTTTAACCCCAACCCTCTACTTTTTTCGTTCGTAAGCCTCCGAGCTCTACTTTGCTATATACTATCAATGTATCTTTCCCCTATAAATTTACATACCACCTGGGTCAAACAGGAGCCTGGATTTTACACTGTTATCCGTCGTGTACTCAAAAACCTCTGGGAGTGCTTGAGTCGTTTTCAGGGGGTACGTTGTCAGGCTTTTGGGTATTGAAGCCTTTTTCTTGTTACCATAAGAACTAAAGCTTAGCGATTAACATGGAGCTGCAGAAAAAGGTGAGGGCCATCCCTTCACTTTACTTCCACTGCAATCACAGCAATCAAACCTACACAGGAGCCCTCCGAGAGCTCGCGCAAACACTTGTAATCAACTAGGAGCCATGTTAGTCAGATGCTCCATGGTACTTTTTGGTACATAGAGGATATACTTGGATTGGTCAGTCTTAGCTTTTGCGCAAATGTCTAAAAACAGAATGATCAGAGGTGGGGAGGAAGCGGTTATATATCTGTTTACTTTCACAGAATTGTTCAACAGTGCATTTACTGAACTGAGGCACTGTACCAAGACTTAAGCCATTATATTTCACCACTTTACTTGAGTTTCTTCTTCTACATTACTATATTTACCGAAATATTTGCAGATCGTTATCAAAGTGGAACATTTTTCAGAAGCTACAAACTTCGAAAAGGCTGGAATAAGGAAAAGTATTTGTGACTTAATATTCTGATGACTAGTTGCTCTCTTCTACTTGAGCAAAATCATTACAGAGTAGCATTACTCTTTAAAGGGACAAGATGGAGTTTAAAAATGTTAAAATTATGTCTTTTCCTCATTCTACACATGTTCCAGCAATGTGTAGAATGTGCCCAGACTGAAGTGCCGTCATTCACGAGCTTAATATAGAAACTGCAGTTACGTGTAAGACCTGAGGTGGCAGTAGAGAGTATATAAATGGCAACTTGCATCTAGTCGCTTTAAAGCAGAACTAAAGGTGTCGAAGCATGTTGTGTTTTTACTCATTAATTGTCCGTGAGAATAAATTCTACGTTGACAGAAAAGACAAAGGGAGAGAGGGATATTGTACATCCAGTTACACAATGGAGATCAATTTTTTTCACTCAAACTTGGCTGTAAATACTGCTTAAGTGGTGCTAGCCCACAGTTAGCTTTGCGCATTAGCCTGTTAGCTGCTTCTTCATGATTCCATTAGTGTGTATTGGTGGCTCTGACCCGGTGCAGGGAAAGTTGCAGTTGTGGTTTTCTGGCAAGAGACACCAGGGGGAGATGAAAGACCCCCAAATCATCCCATTAACATTTGTATTACCCCCAGAGGGACTATGGAAAAGATTTATTAAGGTAAACAAGTTACTTAGTACTGCTTTAAAAGTCCTTTACAAAATCGTTTTTTTTTTTAACGTTAACTAATGTGTAACTACATTATAATCTCTTATCAACAACATACTGCCCTTGGAGTGGAGTTGGAGTTGGAGTGTCACTTGCAGATGTTACAGTAATCCTGCATATATACAGTCTTCCACTTCCGCACACAAAACTCCAGTCCACTCTCTAATGCACATCACAGGGAGATTTCCATGATGTTCCTGTCTTATAGACTAGACACCTTCACCGAATTTCCTCTGATGTAAAACTCTCCTCCCTGCGCTGATACACATGCTTTCTCTTTTGTAAGCTTTGTCCTGCAGCCCGGTATTCCAAAGGTGGACATGCGTCCTCTACTGGCTTCAAGCATAGCTGTAGTTTCTAACATCATCAAACATAAGGATATTTTAATAATCATTTGTGCTTTTCCACTAGCCTATGATCGTGATACATCCCAAGTAAGACAAAAAAAACTGATGTGACAGCAGGATAGCATAATTTTTGAGAGAAAAAAAAGAATGAGAGAGCAGAGGAGGGCTAAAGATAGCTGAGTGTGTGTGTGCGTGGGTGTGTGTCGCAGCCGTGGCCTGTTTAATAGCCTTGCTGACACTGAACCGAGGTGTTATCTGCCGCTCCGTCTGTCTCGCTCTCAGCTGGCCACGACTGCGAATTGAAATGACAAGATGACATTTCCATTCTGTGCACTTTTTTTTCCCTCCCTCTAAAACACAGTCAGACACGTTTCGAGACCGTATACATCATTGTGCATCTATTCGAGGCTTTCCATTTGCATTTGTTTTGCTGTAAACAGATTTGACATTGACGCACCACAGCAGATGTCAAAAAATTACACAAAATATACAAGTCGGGAAATGAGCGCATGGGAAAGGCTCGTTATCGAAAATCAAATTCTAGTTAAAGTTGGGACCTGGTGTAAAATGGAAACATAAATGCAACAAGTGTAAACAGATTTGACACCGATGCGTAGCCGCTGATCCAAAAATAACAGTTTGAAATATAATGGTGCATTTTTTCAAAAAGGCAACAAACATGACATAACCTTGCCTTCTCAAAAATAAGCAAAAATAAGGTTTAATAGAAATTCTAAATAATAATAGAAATATAACAGTGATATTCATATTCACACTACATTGATCCCTACTCTTGGCAATACAGATCTTTTTAATTACAATAATATCAACAATTTTAACATTTTCAGTACCATCATCATACATAATAAAAAGAGGGCTATGAATACGGCATTTAGGCATTATTTATATTCAGACTCAATCCTGTCATTGATACCATATGGCACTTACCAGAGCTGATGATGCCTGGTTCACCCGGGCAGGAGGCTGTGTTGTTGCACATGCGTGTCTCCCGTAGCGCTCCGCTGCACAGGGTCCCGTAAGGAGACGACACACAGGAGCGTGTCCGCACCTGCCAGCCCTGTCCACAGGTCAGAGAGCACATGCTCCACTGTGACCACTCCTCCGCTGCCGGGTCACCTGTACGGACAGAGCAGAGATGTACAGGTCACCTTATGCGGAGGCAAGGACTGCAATTACATAATTAGAGCCAGGTTTGTGCAGTAACATATACTTATGTACCCTATGTTTCCAAACCAATTCTGTCCAGTTCAGTAAAAGAGGTATCGCAGAGTATTCTTGACAATCACATATACCCCGTAATCTAGAATCGGACAGGATACGTGAATGAAATACAAAAGGATGACTTTAGACTCAAACATTTATTTAGACGCCAGCACATGATATGTATTTGATGGTATGATGCTCCTGTTTCATTCATGGATTACGCCGCTTAGGGTACAAGATAGCGGATGAATGCAGTAGAGGTGCCCGATAAAAAATACAGTGTGTTCACGCGCTATCACAACATGCTCAAGAGCCATTCGTTTAAAGCTAAGAATTCTATGGCGGTAACTATGATGTATCTTTGTATGTGTATTGTATGTAACTATGTATGTATCTTTGTCAATACTAGAACTATCCATGTGAAACAAATAGTGGCACAAAGTTTTAACATTCTCCTTTGTCAGTAGGGATTAACCAAGGTCCAATTCTCACAAAAACGTCAAAAAGTTTTGACAATATAAAAAAAAAAAAAATGCTTGATGTTGAATGATTTTATAGGTTGTGTTCACTTGACATCAGGACATTGTGAACAGCCTACAGTTTAAAATCGAGGGGGTGGGCAGCTAAGAAATACATTGTAGCAACTATGGTAACTAAACAAATGTTGATGTTTCTGTCTTGCTTTGTCATTACTGGAACAAACCACATGCAACAAAAATGGTCACAAAGTTTTCTGGCTTGCTCAAAAACAATATTCAAAAACACATGTGTGATGTTGGCCAGTATTAAGAACTTTCAGCCATACGATCAATGTGGGAGGTTTGGGAATCTAATCATAACGGTAAGGTTGCTTTTGTAAATTCCTTTCAAAAACGGTTTCTCTCTTACTGAGTTATATCGTACCCTGCCCTCCATCTGAGACTATGACATCAAATTCGAGAATGTGAACGCATTTGCAGCACTTGAAGGTTCTATTTCTGCTCTATCACCTTAAAAAGTCAATATAAAAGTAGAAAATTGCAAACGCCTTTTGAACTACATTTGCAGAGTGGGACTAGAAGCTATTGATTTGAATAAAAAGCACAGAGGCCTCCTTGGCCCTTGTGCATAATCAGTCATAATAAGACTTGAGATGTAATATCTTCATATGAAAGCCATGAAAAGTAATGCTTTGCTGGCCTCACACTTGGGACCACAGAAATTCATTTGTTTAATTGATTGTGGTCTCTTTTCTGATTGTATGCTTGGGTGATAAACAAAACAATAAAAACGTAGAAAATTACCTTGAATGAAAAAAGAGGTTGCTGGAACAACCATTGAAGTTACACGACAACAATTAGGCTCTAATTGAATAAAAAGGCTCTTTGCATATTCATCGCTGTTGAGCCGTATGACGTTGATGTTCTCTGAGGTGCTAGAATAATAACCCATATGATTTATCAGAACAGTGCTGTGGGGGCTGTACACCATCAAAGAGAGAGGTGTGTGCGCCTGTTTGTGTGCTGTGTGATGGTTCTGGGCCAGGGGTGAAGAAGACTGCTCCTGTCTGACTGTTTCCTCTCCAGTGCCGTCCTTGAAAGAGAAAAAACATTAGCCGAGCGAAGCCCCTTCCCTTTTCGTTCCAAAGAGTTTATGAATGCCATGTCCTTTGATGGAGGCGTCATCACATGGCAAAGGAGGAAATCAAATTAATTGCATGTCCGTTAATCGCATTACATCTTCATTAACATGCTCTGAGTCAAAGCTTAAGCTTGTCACAAATGCCTGCAGGAACGAAGGAGCGCAAGAAGAGAGAGAGACGGGAGGTGGAAAGGCAGAGGAGAAAGACAGGACCGCGGGTTTCCCTCACGGGGGACTCCTTCTTCTGCACTGCCTGCCGCGACACAGTGTCACCCCTTTGAGTAGCACACAGGCACAGCTTTACATTCTTTGTAGATGGGTAATTTTTCAAATACTCTATTAATTATTAACATCTTATATTCCTAACAGGATCCATTATGCATCACTTGAAAGTCACACAAGCGCCAACAATCCTGCATGCCAAAAGGTCAGCTATGGGGCTATTATACACTGCGTTCCAAATTATTATGCAAATGACATTTTTCTAAGATTTTCTAAATTGTCAACTCAAATGAGAGTCAGCATAATTTTCAAGTCTTTAGCTGGTAGAGGATCAATTAAATGTGGTGGAAAAAATTTCCTAGTGATAACGGTATTTTTTTCAAAAATAAATATAGTAAAAACCTCAAAATCCACTGTTCCAAATTATTATGCAACTCATCGTTTCAATACATTTTAAAGCTTGTAATTAACTGAAAATGGTAATTTGTTGAATGTGTAGCATTAGGAGGTCATACTTAATGAAATCAAAAGCTATTTCAATCAAAAAAATATTAACAGGTGAAGTTATATTTTAACATAGGAGCCCTTGTGTGATAGCAGCTTCAAAATTCTTAAATCCATTAAACTTGTGAGTTTTTGGACAGTTTCTGCTCTGATTTCTTTGCAGGATGTCAGAATAACCTCCCAGAGCTGCTGTTTGGATGAAAACTGCCTCCCACCCTCATAGAAGTTTTTTTTGTTGAGGCTCCAAAGGCTCTCAACAGGGTTGAGGTCAGGAAAGGATGGGGTCCACATCATGAGTTTCTCTCCTTTTATGCCCATATCAGCCAGTGATGCAGAGGTTTTCTTTACAGCAGGACATGGTGCGTTGTCCTGCATGAAGAGGATTTTGTTCAGGAAAGCACGGCTCTTCTTTTTGTAGCATAGAAGACAGTTGTCAGTCAGAAACTTCACATATTTTTCAAAGGTCATTTTCACACCTTCAGGGAGCCCAAAAGGGCCTAAAGGGGCCGACCAGCTTCAGCATCACCATGATTCTGGCCCAAAACATGACTCCGCCACCTCTTTACTGACGTCACAGCCTTGTTGGGACATTGTGGCCATTCACCAACTATCCACTACTCCATTGATTTGACCATCCAGGGTTACACAGCACTCATCAGTGAACAAGACTGTTTGAAAATTAGTCCTCATATATTTCTGAGCCACTGCAGCCGTTTCTGTTACTCAGCATTGATTGATTGATTGATTGAATATTTTATTTCGAGCTACACAAAACAGACACAAAAGTGAGAAAAAAAACAATAATAATAATTACAAAGCTCGAAAAGGAGTGGGAAGAAGACAAGCTTATTAACTCCCACCCCCTATTCACTTCAATAATAATAATGTGGTTGCAATAATAACATATGATTACATATTTACATCAAATGCAACAATGCATTACATTAAGTCAACAATCACAGTATGTTACACTTTATAACAAGTGTATACATTTATTTATTTATTTATTATTTCCTTATGCGTTATTTATTGTCATGTTAGTATTACTGTTATTCATAATCCTCATCATCATCATCATCATCATCATCATCATCATCAACATCATCACAACCCATGTAGCATTACTTGTGTCAATGTGCATGAATAATACATAACACACTCTGCATTTATTCATGAAATATATTGTATTGCCTGATCGATGCTCATGGTAACAATATTAATCTTAATGATGTGCACTTAAAAGGAATCAAGGTTCTGTTGTCTATTTTTTTTGTTTTCTCTTATGTTTTCATTTCTTCTGTGCTGGACCAGCTGCCAGAGGGGGGCAGCCCCCAAGCAACCGGACCATCATGTGTTAAGTGTCCTATGCTGTGCATTAAAAGAGACAAGATTTCGGAGTCTGCTGCCAGACGATGCTCTCCTCGAGCAGCCGGCCCCGCTTGCCTGCCCTGTACTACGAGTTATGTTGAATGCAGAAACACACGGTTATGTACATGTTATCACTTCTGAGAATTTACTTCCTTTTTTATTACCATCAGCACCAATACCAATATCACTGACTCAATCGATTTTGTTTGATTCAAGAATAAGACATAGGTTGCTATGTATATATAATGATGATAATAACACAACAGCAATAGCCATAACTGAGTTATAGATTATGTCGTATAATAACAATAATAATAATCATTCATAACAACAATAATAACAATAACAATAACAACAACAGTAATTATAATAATAATAAACTTCATCATTTGCTTGATCGGTCCTTTAATGTATATAGCACTTTCCAAAACCCATTAACAGTCAATTACCCATTTCCTCTTTCCTGTACTTTGTCCAGACAATTTTTTTATATCTTGATTTGAAATGTTGAATATTTGGACATTGTTTGAGCTCTGACCCCAGTTTGTTCCAGAGTTTAACTCCACATACAGACACACACATACTTTTTCTAGTGGAAGACACTGCTTGAATATGAACCATATAATAAAAGCAATGCTTTGTAATTTAAAAAGAACTTGGCTTTATTGATGATTGAGATACTTTTGGAGACTTTACCTTGTATGTGTCGTATGTGTGTTTTCCAGCTTAATTTACTGTCAATGGTGACTCCTAAAAATTTAATTTCTGTTACCGTATCCAAGTCAACACCATCTATATTTATTGGGTCTAGTTTTCCATTATAATTACCAAAAAACATTACTTTTGTTTTATTTAAGTTGAGGGACAATTTGTTACTGTCCATCCATATTTTTAATTTCCTTAATTCACGGTTTATGTTAGTTACTAAACTACTTTGATTGTCATTAGAATAGAAAATGTTTGTGTCATCTGCGAAAATCACTAATTTTAATAATTTAGACACATTAAAAATGTCATTAATATATAAATTGAACAACTTTGGGCCTAAGACAGATCCCTGTGGGACACCACAGCCAATGTCCAAGCATCCTGATGTAAACTCCCCCATCTTCACATACTGTTGTCTCCCTGTTAAATAGCTTTGGATCCAACTCAAAGCCACTCCCCTTATGCCGTATCTATCTAATTTTTTTAATAATATAGAATGATTAAGTGTATCAAATGCTTTTTTCAAATCAATAAATATTCCAGCTGCATGTTTCTTTTTTTCTAAGCTATTAGTAATTTCTTCTATTGCATCGATGATGGCCATTGAAGTAGACCTTGCTTCTCGAAAACCATACTGACTTTCATTAATTAGTTTATGCTTATTTATAAATTTGTCCATTCTGCTGTTATAAAGTTTCTCTAAGATTTTGGAAAACTGTGGGAGGAGCGAGACAGGTCTGTAGTTAGTGAAGATGTGTTTGTTTCCATTTTTGTGTATGGGTATTACTTTTGCAATTTTCATTTTATTTGGAAACGTTCCTGTCAGGAATGATAAGTTGCATATGTAGGTTAATGGTTTCACTATACCATGTATAACTTTTTTAACTAGTGTCATATCTATATCAAAACAATCAGTAGACAATTTCTTTTTACACACGTTAACAACATCTATTATTTCTGTTTCAGTTACTCCAGACAAAAACATAGTTTTTGAATTAATGCTTATCAATGACTCCATTTCACTGCTACAGTCAGGGATTTTTGATGCCAGATCCGGTCCAACATTTACAAAAAAGCTATTAAAACTTTCTACAATTTCATTCTTATTGTGATTATCATTAGTCCCATCACTGAAATAGCATGGATTTGAATATTTTTTTGCATCACCTTTGATTATATTATTTAGTATTCCCCATACCCCTTTCATGTCGTTCTTGTTTTTATATAATAGATTAGTATAATATAATTTCTTACTATTTCTTAATATACCCGTCAATTTATTTTTATATGTTTTGTATCTACGTTCAGATTCTACTGTTCTTAGTCTTAGGAACTTTCTATATAGAGTGTTTTTCTTCTTGCAAGCATTATGTAAACCTTTGGTTAACCACGGGCATTTTGTCCCTTTGCTATTTTTACTGAATTGCCGTATTGGACAGTTTTTATTGTATACTGCACTAAAAATTTCCAAAAAAGATTCAAAAGCACTATTCACATCATTCTTGTTAAATACATCATTCCAATCTTGTTTTAGTAAGTCACTGTAAAGTAGTTCAATTGCCTCCTCAGTTCTCACTCGTTTATAAATAAATTTTTCAGATGATATTTGATTGATGTCATTATCATCATACACCGTGAATACGGGCAGATGATCCGTTATATCACAAACCAATAGGCCGCTGACATTTGTAAACTCCATATTATTTGTGAAAATGTTGTCAATGAGGGTAGCACTGTGCGTTGTAATTCTGCTCGGTCTTGTGATAGTCGGGTATAAACTCATACTGTACATCCTATTAATATATTCATCAGTTATTTTATGTTTATTTGGATTTATCAAATCAATATTGTAATCCCCACAGATAAATAATACCTTGTTACTTATTTCTGAGAATGTTTTTTCCGCCCAATTTGTAAATATTTCCAAGCTTGAGCCTGGTGACCTGTATAGACAAGTAACTATTATGTTCTTCTTTTTTTCATTGATAATTTCTATTGATAAGCATTCAAGCAAGTTGTTTATTGATGCTGACATACTTTCTAATTTTTTGAATTTAAATTTCTTGAGGACGTATATAGCAACTCCTCCTCCCCCTTTATTTGTTCTGTTTACATAGTTTAACTCATAATCATTTAGCTCAAACTCTATGCCTTTATCCTCATTGAACCATGTTTCTGATATTGCAATGATACTAAATGGTTGCTCAAACTGTTTTAAGTATTCTCTAATTGCATCAAAATTCGCGTACATGCTTCTACTATTGAAATGGATAATTGAGAATTTCCCTTCTGATTTAACAGAGTTTTTATATTCGTCTTCAGTGTAGTATTTGCAATTAATTGCGTTAGATGTTAGGAACATATTATCTGGGTCTAGCTGATCTTCCAAATCTAATACATTATGTTCAGTGTACTCTGAAGTTTTAAGTTCTAAGAGCTCATAGTCCAAGATCCTTTGGTGTAAACTTAGGTCACTGCTATCAGCAGTATATGGAGTATGAATGGATGTCATTGTATGAGTATAGACAGATGTTCTTTTTTTTTTTCTTTTTCTTTTTTTTTTCTAACTCATTGACCCACTAATACATTCATTCATACTTATTCAGTTCCTCTATGTCTCTTATAACCAATACTTTAGCGTTTTCAACTGATCCATTAAGTTTAATGTATATTTTACAATTCATAACCCAGGTGTTCTGTATTTTGTTTTGTTTCCTTAAGAGTCTGGCTTTTTTGGCAATGTCTGCATTCCTTTTAATCAAGTGATCGTTCAGATAGACGTTGGTACCTTTCAGCTTTTTTCCTTGCTTCATCAGTGCGACCTTGTGCTTTCGATTGGCGAACCTCAGGATCACAGCTGGCTGAATGTTGCCCTTCATGGGGAGAGGATGACACGCCTCGATCATATTTATGTCCACATGTATGTCGTTGGACACGAGGAAATCCACCACCTGCTTTTCCGCAGAGCTCACCTCCAGCTCGCCTGGATCTGCCCCGCCGCCAGCCCCCACAGCGTGAGCGTATGAGCGGGGTTTGATTTTTAATCCAGTCACAATTACATCATTGAGTCTTGAGTATTGTTCCAGATCCTCTACTTTTTTTTCCAACACCGATATCTTTTTGTCCCTTTCCTCGATGCGCACACGTAGCTCCGACACTTCCTCCACAAGTTTCAGAATCTTGTCCTGTTTATCCTTTATGTCACTTACGTCCTGCGAGAGAAAGTCAAGCGCTTTTTTAATATCCTCCACCTCCTCCATAGACCGAGTTTTATTTGGCATAGTGTTGAGCGGCGACGTCAGGTTAGCTGCTGCTGTTGTTGTTGCTGTTGCTTAGCTACCACGTCCGACTAGCTGATGTAGTTAGCTAGTTCCTCGCATCGCACTCGTCCAAATGTCCTTTATGTTTAGAATATCCAAGCATCGGTTAATGTCCGTAACTCCTTCACATCGACGAAATCCGCAACCAAGTCTCTAATTATAATAATCCAGTGAATCAAGCACTACAACAGAGATTCAAGCAACGCGCAACCACCGTGCACCGGAACCGGAACGAATGAATGAATGCATTCAATGAACAGTTTACGGGGGCCCGGATAGAAGGTTTATGCACAACTGCAGCCTCTGGAGGGTCCTACACCTTGATGTTCGGGAGACTCCAGAGGCACCAGCAGCTTCAAATACCTGTATGCTGCTTTGTAGCATCTGTTCTCCTAATCTGATGTGTTTGTCTGGCAGAAACCGTCCATATTGTGCCTTTATCTGCATAAACCCGAGTGTGTCTGAATCATCCACAAATCTCTTATCTGTATGATGATTATGCTTAATCTTTCATGAAATATCGAAGGTTTTCATACCTAGACCAAGGCATTCAACTATTTCAAGCTTTTCATCAGCAGAGAGACCCTTTTTCTTTACCATATTGCTTGAAAATGGTGATCTGCATAATAAAGTGGAACACCCTTTCAGTAGTTTTTCCCGTAACTGGGCTTAACCTGACAACTAATCATCCCAGGTCTCTGAGATTAATGTCAGTGATTCATAGAGCCCCGAGACACGATACCATCCACAAGTTTCATTATTATTATTTTTTTTTTTACCTTTTTGACACAAAAATCCAATTTGCATAATAATTTGGAACGCAGTGTATAATGTTTTAAGCTCAGCGTTCCGTTTTCAACCTTATCTTGCTTTAAAGCAAATCTAAGTAACTCATGCCCCTAGAGGCCGTAAGAGCCACTGCAGGTGTCGTAGCATGTTGAGTTCTTTTTACTCACTAATTGTCCGTGAGAGTAAATACTACGCTGACAGAAAAGGCAAAGGGAGAGAGGGGTATTGTACATTGTGCCACAACCCAATTGCACAATGGTGATAATTTTTGTTACTCACACTTGGCTGTAAATACTGTTTACGTGACGCTAGCCCACAGTTTGCTTTGCCTGTTAGGTTCTTCTTCGTGATTCTTTTAGTGTGTATTGCGCCTCCAACCCGGTACAGGGAAATTTACAAGGGTGGTTTTATAGCCTGAGCCGCTCTCTGCCTCGGAGCGGGTGTGGTGTGAATGCGGCCGACCTCTGGACGAACTACTCTCGCTTTGATGCCTCTTTTTTGAGCAAAGACAGAATGAAAACAGGCTGCATGAGGACATTTGGATTACTGCTCTGACGAGGCAAAATGGAACTTTAAATCATACGTCTCTCTTCTGGCCCGTCTTTCCCTTCCTGCTGCAGTAAAACTGTCGTCTTCATGAGCCGATTACAGAGCATTTTTCTCCTCACTTCACGTACATCACCCTCCTGTATTTAACCACGAGGGAGAGGACTGACCACAGCGTAACATTGACAGGTCGATGCCCGTTGTCATGGGAATAAGTTCGTTGAACAGCTGATCTTTGTTACGTGGCTGATGGTGCGATGTTTGGTGCAGACACATGCGAACAAGGACTTAATGAACTTTGGATTAAATGCATTTGGAAATAGGGGGATCTTGGGGCGACCTATGTACGCACCAACATGTGTGAAAACGTCCTTAAATGTTATTATTTTCTCCTTGTTTACAAAATCATAGCGTCCCTCAGTCTTGAGCGTGCCACACATGCTTTAGTGTTGGTTATGGTAATGATGGTATAACTTGTGTATATAAGTCACAGAAAAGCTTGTGTCTGGGTTTGCATGACAGCCATAACTACATCCTCAGACACATTTGAAATTTTCTTTATATGCAATTCACACTTTGGCTACATGGGATCTGCAGAGAGGTGCCACTTGTGGTAAAATTGTTTGCTGCTTTCTGTCATTATCCAATTTCCTCCTGTTATGTGTTAATTTAAAGTCTAATTCAAACATATTTTGACAAACAGTAGGGTTTTATAACTCAACATTTAGTGAATTGATATTTTTTTTCAATATGAGTCGGGTTGAGTTTTGTGACAAAATACCCCACAACTTTTTTCAACTAAAATCTATAATCTAATCAGTCAAATATAGATATTAATGTCATGGCTTTGTGGACAAAGTGAACAAACTGGTTTTGTTTGGGGCTTGTGTAAACTGTCTAATTTGGAGCTTGTTACTGCTTTTCCATTGTGTTGGTTAACAAAAACCTCTTATTTTTGAGTCTGAGGAAAAAATAAAAACAAAACAGAAACTTTGACCCAACTTTGACTCAGTCCATGAAATTAGCACTGCTAGATGCTGGTCCCAACAGTTGCCCGCATCTCCACACTCATCCTCCACACTCACCTGTCTGTGCCTGAAACACACCTGGCTGGTCAGCTGATCGCGGCCTTTGGGTCTTCACTTTCAGGTCATCATCGTAAGGATCTGAAAACAAAAGAAATATATTAATGCGAATTGAATTCTGAGCCCACTGATTTTCCACATTCCCGAACATCTACAATTCTGTTTCATTGCGCGCGAGTCTCTCAACATGATCAATGTTGCAACACACACAGTCTGGCACCCATCACAATAAGTAAGTGCAAATGTCAAGTCCGCTGTCTGTGAGTTGCATTGATTCAAATAAACACACGTCAACACTATCTTATATCACTGGCCCAGTTATTGATGGGAATATAGTAAAAGTTAAAATAAAAACGTGTTGATGTGAGCAAGTGTGGCGCTCCGTTTGTAAAAGAAACTGCATTTGATTCAAAGCATCATTTCCACATAAGCACATTTTACCCAGGGGGATATTTCAGGAGAGGAGCATTTACGCAAAGATAAGAGCATTCCCAAGTTAAATTATCCTTAACATTTTTTTTCCTTCTGTCTCGTTATGTAACAGTTCGATATGCACACACTGCACAAGTTGAAAATGACTATGATTTGCTTGTGACTTGCTCAGCCTTTTGCGTCTAATTTAGCCTATGGCTGAGGCAGAGTCTTTGGTGGACAAATGTCTGTTTTATTTGATCTCACATTCTTTCATTCACTCCAAGCTTCTCTCATTATTTGGTTTAGTTTTGTTCTCAGCAGGGAGACTTCAACCAAAGCCCAAAAAAACATATTTAAACAGAAGAGCAGCATGCTGCCGTGTTCAGAGAGACTGATATCTTCAGCTGCCTACTAAAACACTGCACTGTTGCTTGCTGTACATCAGTGAATACAACAAACAGTAAGGCTTTTCAGAAATGTATGGAACACAGTCCTGTTTTATCACACACATATGGCCTGTGAGTAACAAAAACAGATCAGTATTCCAGATTTTTCTTTGATTTGTTTAAACATGAAAAACAAACCGTAACACATAAACATTATGTAGATTCCCTTACTGCCTAAAAAACTACACTCACCAGCACAGTATAAAGAAAAACATGTTTGGTCAAAGAGAAAGGCTACAATCTGTCTTTCCTGTCTGCCTTTTCCTGCAGCTCAGACAACGGCCATATCGTCATATCACTACTGTATATTTTTCATTTCTGTATCACTGAAAAGCCATGCTTTTTAAGGCTAATGGTTCATTTTTCAGCGAGTGCCTATCAAGGCTTGAGAAAGGCTATATATTCAAAGCCATCACTCACCTGAGATGGAGCCTGCGGAAAAAGGGGGGGGGGGGATGCAGAAAATTACCTGGCAGGATAACTATTCTATTTGTTGCTATGCACTCGTTTCTGTAGTGCAGAGGGACAGAGGAAAGAAGATGCAGGAGGAGAGTTAAAAGTAAAGATCAATATGGATGAAACCCTTAGTGACTTGATCTTTGTAGACCTCACTATATTGTTTAATGTTCTGGACTGCGCTTTAATGGACACATCATCACACACCCTATAACCTTACCGTGCCCCTTCTCTGTCCCTTTTTCTACCAATTTCAGCTATTTTCCTCATCTCAGGGGAATCTTTGCCTCCTTCTTCCAGGGCTGTATCACTTCCAGCCCTTACACGCAGGGTCGATATCTGGGGCAGATGAGGACATGTGGTCAGTCAGAAATCAACCGTGTCGCGAAAAATGTCCACAGATCAAAGGGGCTTCAAACCGGAGCTAGCAAGAAGGCGTTGGAGAGTTTCGAAATAAAAAATAAGTTACAGAATAAAGCGGAATTAAAGCACATAATGTAGAAGGGTGAGCCAGCAGTGCACAAAGCAGAGCACTACAGTGTTCAAAGGCAGTATTAAAGATAAAAGGCCATTTCATACAGAGTAGCGGCTGAAGCTTAGACACTGTGAAGCCTGTCAGTCATTCGGCAGGCTGGCGACAGTGATTTGTGTGAAATCGTGTACCTGTGACTGACGGAGTGCCACAGGATAACGCTTTGGTTTCAATTTTTCTATTTCCTCTTTCAGATGCAGGAGCAAAATGGCAGAGCAAAAGTCTGCATATTCTAGCTGTGGCCACTTTAAAGTAAGCCGTGCTGTCGCTTTGTGAACCATGAAACTGGCACCTTATTATCCAGGTGAGGAGAGCAATTACAAGAAACACCTTTCAATTCCAGTTTACTTTAAGTGAAGGAAATTAGTTTATGCGTTTACTGCTGCGAACAAATCCCGTCGACATTGTGTCAAGCTCAAATGGATGCACACTTTATCCAACTGAATAAGTTGTTAATAATTGCGTATTTACAAATTGAAGGCAAGAAGTAATGTTGTTTTTCTTCAATGTCCTCTTTTTTGTCAATCGAACCAATATTTTTAAATGCAGAGCTCCACTGCACGCCTGTGGGGGAGCTGTGTCCAAACCTTCTACAGGAAAAACAGTGAACAAGAAACACGCTTCTCTGATTGGTCAATTAAACTCCACTTCCTGTTCCGTCTCTTGTTGACAAAATGGAGCGGTATCAGAGCGGTATCAGACAGTGGCGGTGTGGGTTTTTCTTTTCGTATTTTTTAATATGCCAGTGACCGGAACACACAGATCTTTTTACGGACGAAATGGGAGATAAATGAGCCGATACACGGAGCAGCAGACGAGGCAAAACCGGGACTAAACCAGGACTAACTGAGTATGTTTTTTTTCTCACAAGAGACAGCTGTGAAGGCTCCGGGCAGAGACATCAAAAACTACATGATGAGTGTCCGAGGGAAACGGGCGCAGACAAGGTACTAAAACGGATCCAATCAGGGCTGGGGACCCATTTTAATACATATTTGTCCAAATCCTAATCATGCATGATGATGATATATACATATTTTATATATATTTTTTTCTTTTTCGCATGGTTCTTCTTTCTTTCTTTCTTTCTTTCTTTCTTTCTTTCTTTCTTTCTTTCTTTCTTTCCTTCCCTTTTTTTTTCTTTTTCCTGTCATTAACATATAGCGGGGCAGTGGTTGCTGTGCACATCTGCCCGAGTGTGTGCAGGAATGAGTCCGTCTGAGTGTGAAGGTGAATGGAGTATGTGTTGGGGGCAAATATGTGTAGGTATGCGTGTAGCTACAAAAGAGGGGATTATTTTCATATAATATCTGTCTTGATATAACTTACCGTTGTAAACTGAACTCAATAAAAATAATAGGAGGACAAAAAAGAGGGGGTTGTGAATGCACCCTTAGTTAATGCTTTGTAAGTGTCACTTTCTTAAATATTGCCACAAAAACAATCACAACAAGAGCTATTTAAGAAATCTAGCACAAAATGCATCTCAGTGATGATTCATGCACGTTCTCAAATCTGTGCTTTAATTCCCTTCTGCTTTGTGACTGAAGCATGCGGAAGGAAGGACACAGAAGCCTCATGTCTGTCACTCAGCGGGCAAAGGCTGTTCAAAGATTCTCCATCACGCGGCAGAGATCGCCACAGTCTACACAAACACACACGAATTAAATCATCCAACAGCACAGCGAATACCTAATTACACACATTAGCAACGACACCGGAGCTTTAAAATACCTTGGTGCGGCGTGCGCGGACATGCTGTGACAGACACCTGCACGGGAAGAAGTAAACATGGCTGAGAGATAAGACGGTACTGACAAGTGGACTGGGACGCGGCTGGGATTTTGCTAAACCTGTTAAAAATTGACCACATACCATTGTTCATTCAGATTTTCGAATATTCAAAATAACGTAGCGCACAGTTGTGTGTCAACAGATGCAGCAAAAGAACTTCATACGGCATGCATATTTACATTGCTTTACCTGCCTATCTATACCGACCTATAATCTACTACTCAAACCAACCACTGACATGGCGTATATACAGTTTAAAATGCATAAAGAGAGACATATGGCAACCTTGTAAAACAGATGTGTGAAGTAAATAGCATACAAAAACCCACATGTTTGTCCAGCCAGGCAAAATGGGCACACACAAACACACCCACACACACATGCATACACACGCACAAGGCTATTTTCAGCCATATATCAAATCTGAGCTTATGGCTTCTCTGGTGCTGTCCATTTACTCCGGGGTCCATCTGGGAGAGTCCAAACTGATAGAAGTGCACCATAATGGGCTTTTTATAAGCTACAGGACAGCCACATCCACTCCATCTGGCCCCATCTCTCCTCGCTCCCGTCTTTGCCTTCCCATCGCCGCGTGGCAGATATGAAGAGCGAAGTGGAATCAGGTTGGAGCGGGACAGCCTCTGCCTTACAGGGGGCTCAAGGTCAGTTATGTGCCTTCGAAAATGGATTCACAATCGAGTTTTCTGCACCCCGGCGTCCGCCACTGTTTTCATATCAGTCGCTCATACATACGGCAACGCACCTTCACAGCTATATACACACACGGATAAACACACCGCCTGGCAAATTCTTCTACCGCCAAATTGGCTTTGTTTCATTTCATTCGCAGTCTCAAATGGTTTTTCTTTTCCCCACATTTTCAGTTTCTTATTAGATATTTTTTGAATCTCCATCCTCACACTCTCAGCCGAGTCATTGTGTCTGGCTTCAACCCCTGAATTTATCTGAGATAAGAGGTTCTCAAACTGGTGGTATTTTCTTTTCAGGTCTCAATACATCTTGTGATTTGGTTGAATATTACCAGTGCATCCCAAGGCAGCTCTGAATCTTACTTAACACATTTTCAGAGGTGGTCAATAACAAAGTACATTTACTTAAAGGAATAGGCCACCGTTTTTAAATACTGAGATTATGTTCTTACCTTAGCTTAGACGAGATGATATGTACCTGTCTGGTTTCTACGCGTGCCCTTAGTCACGTAAACAGAGCGCAGACGGCGCTAGCATATAGCCTCTCCTCTTCGCATCTATGGATCCAAACGGCGGTTAAGTTAGAAGCGACCAAGCTCTTCCACGTTTTACCTATTTAAATATGGTTACATGAGTCTGTACCCAAACCAATGCAATAATAGTAGTATAGGCGTAGTAATATTATATTATATAGTTCCCCTTTTTATCCGCTTAGAAAATCAACATGTTTAATTTTGTTTGGCTATACTTGGATCGTGTAAAGGCTCATGTAGCTCATGTTTGGATCCATAGATGAGAAGAGGAGAGGCTATATGCTAACGCTGTCTGTGCTCTGTTTATGTGACTGAGGGCACACGTAAAGGCCAGACAGCTACACATTAACTCGTCTAAGCTAAGGTAAGTACATATCTCAGTATTTAAAAATAGTGGCCTATTCGTTTAAGTGTTGAGAATTTACTACTTTTACTTCTACATTTCCAAAGACAAATATAATACTGTCTACTCCTCTACATATGAATTTGGTGATGTGTTTTCATTATTTTAAGAGGCTCGATATGCACCCTCCAGAACAGTAGGTGTCAGTGTGCAGATCTTCAGTCAATGCCATTATCCGACGACAAAGAAGGAGTAACGGTACTTTTACTCAACCAATGAAACCAAGCTATTTGACCACCACCGCTCATATTTTAGATCTAGCTTACTTGTGTTCAGTGTTTGGTTGCGACAACATGTTAGAGTACACCTGCTGAAGCTTCGTTTAGAGCCCTATCCTAAGTTAGCTCTGGTGTTTTGTTTCACCCTATATGTGTATATACTGTATATGAAGACTGGCTGGGGTAACTTGTCAAGAGCAGTGGGCAATTTTACTGCAGGAGACTCATCTTCAGATCTTGCCAAATGTGCATGTTGATGGGGTAGACCGGAGGAGTCCATAAAGACTCTATTGCTGTATGGAAAGCACTCTAATGCTAAGCTCCAGTTACATGGTTTGATTTTGATTATTATTTGAATCCTCTAAATACAAATATAGACTTTAGAGAGATGTGCAGTGTGTCAGACTCCGAGCAAAGCTTCATGGCCACAATCAAGGAACAATCGATGCTCTGAAGGCCCTGGCTATTCATTTGAAGTAACATTAGTGCTCGGGATTGACTTGATCAATTACACACAATTATACTCCAGTGGTGGTTGGGTTTAACAATAAAGCAAGCAAGCAGTGTTTACAGTCATGGCAAGCAGCACGCTAAACGGATCGATGGCAGATAAACATTTACCCCGGGTTTGCCACACAAGCATTTTGATAACTCTGTTCGAGTGAGTCACCGATTACACCGATACAAAGCTACGGGCTGAATGTCTGAATCCACTTTGAGGCAGGCATAGTGTGTCACCTTGACAAATTCTCCTAATCTTCACACATTGACCTCGTGGCAGATTGCGTGAAATCATAATTTCAAAGTCCCGGGTTGTATATCCTGATTTGATTTCTGGACCAGATTATTTGTCAATGCTGAGAAAATACACAGCAAAGCAAGATGCATCAGGACCTCCGCAATTAACCTCTTAACCCTCACCTGAACCGATCACATTTTGTGCAGTTTGGCTTTACCCGAATCTAAAAGCGTCTTGGAAAAAGCGTCAAAAGGGCAAAAAAATGAGACAAAAACAAGGATGAAAATGTAACAAGGGAGCGAGGAAAACGTGGCAAAAATGTAACGGAAACGCAACAAAAAGGCAACAAAAGTGCAACAGAAAACAAAAAAAACAAAAACAAAAACGCAATAACTGAAAATGTGTCAAAAAATTGACGAAAAAGCCACAAAAGAGCAACAGAAAAGTGTCAAAAAGCAATGAAAATGTGGCAAAAATGTGATGAAGACGCAATAAAAAAAACAGCACAGCAACAACATGAGGAAAATTATCTTGATTTAAATGATGATGATTTAGATGAGTTTTGTCGGTCTTAGCTTTCAAATGAGACATTACTCTGGCTGTGACCTTTTAGATTTGGGTAAAGCCGAGGTGGAGAAAATGCACTGTGTTAAGGCAGGATGTTAAAGACTAGATGCAAGTTGATCATTTTATGCTCACTACTGCCACCTCAGGTCATAAGCGTAACTGCAGTCTCTATAATAAGCTCGTGCATGATGTCACTTCGGACCAGAAGTAACTTTTTGAGTGACAGTGCAGGATTTTAGAGGCAGTTTTGGTGAATAAGTTTGGGCTCATTCTACACATTAGGACATGGATGGAACATGTAGGGGGAGGAAAATACATAATTTTAACATTTTTAAACTCTGTATAGTCCCTTTAAGAGGTTAAAGATATCATATGGATGGGACTAGGTCAGCTGTCAATGGCAATCATCAAGTGACTGATTGCTTTACTACACTTTTGTTTGACCTAATAGTGAACATCTTCCTGTAATGAAGTATTTGCCAGATTTCTGTAGGGAGTTTAGGGAGTTGGCATGACCTGAGTTTGGCTCCTTCTAATCTGTTATTTACTCCGGCCTCCTTGTCCCACATTTCAAAATCAGTAAATAGTCTAATATCCTACTGTGTCCTGATCAAGTACCTATGTGTGGTCCTTGAAAACACTAACTTTTCCCGCTGGCTTGTAATGAATCACACAGAGAAAGCTGATTTTTTTTTTCCCAGCCTCTTTCAAACGGCCGTGTTGGGTCACACAGTCAACAACAGTAATGCTTCCATAGCAGAGCCACATGAGTGCTGCTCAATGCTGGCTCCAAGACTTGCACTTTGTTGCCATGGGAACAATGTTATGCTGATGCTGAACTTAAAGGATGGTTTGTGTCCGTTGTCAATCTCAAAAAGAAAGTGCAGAAACATAAATATGGTTCAAATGATTACTTCAGAGGGTCCGCTCATGTTAGTGATAATAAGGATGAAAATGTACACTGTGGAGATGATGGATGCAAACACTGTAAAATTAATCCTTACAGTTGGGTATCTGGGTTGCTACCAGATATCCAACTGTGAGGAATACGCCTACTTTGTGGGTGTTTTAATTACTCCTTGGCATTAAACAGCCTGTCATGATCAGCGCTATTTCCATTCTGTATGCAAACATGCTACCGGTCATGCATGTTTATGGCTGTGTGACATCCCGAGCGTTCACTTGGAAGTCGCATGGAGAGCACACGGACGGCATGTATAATGCTAATGACTAAACCGAGTGTATGCATGAGCAGAGCCACAATTAGCATTAGCATTGGGTAGTGGAGTGTATGCAGTCCAGACACTATGCACATGCCACACAGGCTGTATGCCCCAAATGAGACTACAGAGGTCAATGGGACAGAACATTGCATAGTCAGCCAAAAGACAAAGCCAGCACAAAATTTCAAACAAACGACTGCTGGGCTAATAATCATCATCATTCATCTACTACTGCAACATGCTTAAGCATGATTGTGGCTAAACTATATGAACGCTATCTCTTTATTCTTGTTCAGTAATAATGTAAGAATATGTAGCTGCAATAATCTTGATAAAATGGCAAATGTTTGTTTGTTTGTTTGTTTGCTGATGTTGGCCATTCAGTCATTGCATACGGTTTGTTGTGTCCTTCAGTGTGTATGTATTCGTAAGCTTGTTAATTTATTTATTTATTTGATAGGGACAATGCAAGTTGATGAACAGTTGCACATGAGCACTGTAAATATGCCAGATTATAGCGGGGATGCTAGTTTCTGTAGTCCAGTCTAATCTGTAGTCTTTAGGCAGGCAGCACATACACAATGTACAATTTACAATTAACATAATGTGACAACAATAAATGCATTAACAACTAAAAGTGTTCACAGGCCTGGTTTTCCTTTAGCCACAGTTTAAAACATGCTTTAAAAGTGGCCAGAGTTGGAGTCTCTCTGACTGATAAAGAGAGACTATTCAGCAGAGGTGGGAGACTCGAGTCACATGACTTGACTCGAGTCAGACTCGAGGCGCAATTTTTGTGACTTGAGACTTGCTTGACCAAAGCTCCAAAAAGACTCGACTTGACTTGGGACTTGCTGTGTGTGACTCGAGACTTAACTTGGACTTGAAGCCAATGACTCTCAATGACTTGCTGTGACTTTATAGTTATTATTTATTTGAGTGAAACTGTTGAAAGATCAGGATTCATTGCGTAAAAGCGGCGCATCTATGTTAACATATGGTAATTATCCACATGCGTGTTCGGTTTCCCGACGGAGCGCTTCTAATCAATACAGCGCGTAAAGGCAGGAGGAAATACGACGTCGAAATACGTGCATTAAAAATTTTACTAAAGACAGTGAAGAGGTGGAGATTTATGGACAGGAAAACGTTTGAAACAATGGGCTGTACCTACAGCGCAGACGGGCGGCCTAATCAACAGAAATCTTGGGGCTTTTCAATGCTTTAAGGTGTTCACACAAAGTTTACAGCATTTAGTGACTATTTTACGCATCCGCACACAGCCCAGTGACAGCGGGACTGAAGGCTACGCGGAATCTATTTTGAGCAGGGGCGAATCCGAGTATACAGGGGCTGCGGCAGTACAGGGGAACCACTGACAGAATAACTGCCAGAAACTAACAAAAATAAAAATATTATTTTATATTTATCTTTCAGACTGCAGGGAAAAGCAGCTCATATTTAGAATACTATATTTCATATTTTTTAAGTCGCCCCCCCCGGGCCCCCTTCCTTAAAATGCTGTCTTTAAATCCAAATCCATGAGTTTTTAAAAGTTTGATTTTAGCCTAAATTTTCAAAATTACGGTATCTTGAGAAAGCACTTATTATTTTCAAGATTAAACACATTTTGAAAAGTAGACACGCTGGCGTTTGTGACTTGAGGTGATTTGCCGGCTAAAGCAAGACTTGACTTGACTTGACTTGACAAAAGCTATGACTTGACTTGACTTGACTTGAGCCCATGACCGATTGACTTGGACTTGCTTGAGACTTGGACCTTCACGACTTGGACTTGACTCGAGACTTGCATTTAGTGACTTACTCCCACCTCTGCTATTCAGAGAGAATGATTGAGAGTCTTTGTGACCGTGTAGGTGGGATAACAAACAGAAAGTAGATCATGGCTATCACCCAGCATGTTTCCATTTGTGTCTCATGTTTCTGATAATAAGCACTGACTCACGAAATAAACTATATTCAAATCTGACTGTCCAGCTCATTTCAAAACCTTTTATCGTGTTATGTTTCATAGATATGCATGCATACACGTTACTTTTTTCAAGACACGGCTTAGTTCTATACGCAAAAAAACGTGATCTGCTTATACATGTTGTGCAAAACTACTCAATCCTCCCACATATCAACATCACCTTCTTATGACCCCATAATGCAGCTAAAGACATTTTATATTTCTGTCATTTGCAATCAATTTGTCTATTTTTATTTTTTTTTAGTTAAGTGACAGTAAGATAATGTATAACCTTATGAACTTCATACACGTACCCAATCATGAGTTGGTCCAAAGCCTCTCTTAACTCCAGTTGCTTAGTTACTGACTGTCATGAATGCAATGTACAATTCAATTCATGCAGGTGTGATTATTATAATTTCATGCCTTTTGGCTTCCTCACATATTTGTGGAACAGAATGTGATTGCCGTGGTTTTTGCCCTTTCTTCCTCATGATCTATATTAACATTTGCACAGCCAGCTAGGTTCTTCAGGCTCAAACAGTATCACGTTTGAACCTGAACGAGCTGAAAATATTGTGTAATACTGTCTGCAAAGGGGACAAAGACAGCGGTGCTCAAGGCTTATGATCATTAATTAATGAAATGAAATCAAAAATAGAATAGAAGTGTTTTCAGTCTGGATTTGAACACTGTCAGAGTTGAGGCCTGTCTCATATCTTCTAATGTTTCTTGCGGTATTAAGGTAACAAAACTCAGAAACAAAAACACTTGGTGTGAAACACTTTGGTATCTACGCCAACCTATGCGTCTTTCTGATATGTCGACCTGTCGCCTGCCTTGTCACATGAATGGTTCCATGTGACATCATAGAGCAAACGAAGCCACAAACACACTGATGGACGGCACGTAGGCGGGCACTGTGGCCTTGACCGCCACTGAAGCCCACCTCAGACCTCAAATGCGTCACCGCAGACGGAAAAAATACTCACCATTCAAGGGCTACCACATCCATTCTGCAGATGCGGGGTTTGTCTGCTTGTCTTGACTCACTATGCCACCAATTTAGTCGGAGGAGAGGAGTACTATTGTGCATTAAAAGAGCACAGATTACAGGGACGCACTACCAGGGGAAGGAATAATATGTGAAGATTAAAGTTGAATCATCAAATAATGCCGGCCTAGATGTTGTTTTACATAACACTAAAATGCACGTGGGTGTGCGTCTCCAATCTGTCAGTTTAGTTCATGCAGTTTTCTTGCGCACTATCATTTTTGGGTGAACTGTAGTTGAAGAGTTTGCTTTAGAAGGTACACTTGTGGTTGTTTAGTTTTATCGATTGTCTTTTGGTGTTCAAATCAAGTGTTCCATGTTTACACAGAAATTTCCACACATTAACCACTGTAATTGCTACACTATAAAATCTTCCACACATATATTGGGACTTGGGCTAACATTGTTTGGATAAAATATTTGTTTGTAACATTTCTGAGAGATATAGTAATCAGATATACAATTTAATATTAATGATTCGGTTCCTTTTGAGTGATATTTGAGGGACGACTGATGTAAACTGCTAATCTTACAAAAGGTCTCAAAACGTAACTATCCTCAAGAGGGTTTGTGGATGATTGTGGGGTCTTTCATCTCCCCCTGGTGTCTCTGGCCAGAAAACCACCCTTGTAACTTCCCTAAACACACTAGTAGAATCCCGAATAAGAAGCTAACAGGTTAACGGGAAAAGCAAACTGCAGGCTAGCGCCACTTTAGCACTATTTACAGCCAAGTTTGAGTGAAAAAAAATCTCTCTATTGTGTAATTGGATGTACAATATCCCTCTCTCCCTTTGTCTTTTCTGTCAGCGTAGTATTTACTCTCATGGACAATTACTGAGTAAAAAAACGTAACATGCTACGACACCTGCAGTGGCGCTTACGGCTTCAAGGGGCATGGGTTACTAAGTTCTTCTTTAAAACAACATCTACTGCCACTTCTATGAGAATACCAGCTCGCACTTGCTCTAGTGTGGTTCTTTAATCAACTCAGAATCCATGGAAGAAGATACAGTATGTCACTGTAGGTGTGAGTGAGAAAACTGTGCACTTACTCTTTTCTCACGTCCAAGTGTGCACCTTCGCACTCCTACCCTTGCTTTTATTTCTGTTCTACTTTGCAATTGTCCAACTGTAGCAATTATGTGTATAGCAAATCAACTTGTCTGCTGTAACTAAATGAAGGGGTTATTATGCTTTTTGCAGGTATTTGGTACGTCTCTCAAACACATTGTTATCACTATCTTGCATTTTGTTGGTGAGAAAACGCCATATTGATCTGAAACAAAATATCCAATATTGTTTCACATCCTAGTTTTCTATGCCCCTCCAACCCCTCCTCATCTTGCTCCCCTTCACTGTGCAGCTGTTTAAATAAAGAGGAAAAAAGGGGGGGGGGGGGGGGGGGGGGGGGAATAGTGAGTGTTTTTTTTTTACTTTGCAATTAAAGGATTAAGCTAAAGCAAGAGATTGGGAGGTGAAAAAAGCATTTCCTGGACACGTAGGTCCTCAGGTGGAGCTGTATGGGAACAGGAGAGGGGCTTCACCAGCGCTGCTAACAACAGCCTCTGGGGAAGAATCAAAAAGATGAGTTAATAGATTCGCAAATGGCTCAAAACACAGCTTCGGGTATGTTTTTGATGAGAGTACAACCTTGTAAAATGCTAAAAAGTAGATTTTTCCATAATATCCCCCTTTTAAATGAGTTTCTAACCGCTTGTCCGGCCAACCTGTTGCAGACAGATGAATTGCAATGTGCTATGTAATTTATATTCCCCTACAGGGGCGACTGAGAGAGTGTGCCGCGGGGCCAGGGCTGTCTGCTCTGTGTATGGCGAGAACAAGAGCCAGGCCACATAATGGCTGTTCTTGGCTGAGTTAAATTTTTTGGCTTTCAGTTCAGTTTAATTTCGGGTCTTATTGAGAGCCCAGAAGGGAGTCCATTGTGACTGCACCATCATTTACTGTGAATGGATAATGTTGGTCCTGTGGGCATGAGTGAGGTAAGGCAACCCCCCACCCACAAAAAAAAAAAAAAAATCACCCGATCCCAGTTTTAAGGACTCTGTTACAGTTTGAATAGTCCCATCAAATGCAGTGAAAAGGTAAAAATGCATTTAATCAAAAAAAGGGATTCACGACAGTCACGACATCGACGACTCTCACACCCTCTTCCAACGAGACAAAGTAGTGTGTAAATAAAAAAAGATATTTCCTTTTTATATTTTTACAAGCCTAGAACTTCTGTGTGTATTTCAACCCACATTATGCGTCAAAAGTGAATAGGTAATGGAATGGATAAAAAGGGTTATTAATAATTGGCAGAAAGTGATCCTTGTTTAACGCTTTCAAAACACGGGTCACCACACTATCATCTCTCTTTTGCCTCTCATTCCGCACACACAAAGACTTTGTTAACAAATCCCTGAGTCAGCCACATGCCACACTGATTAATCACTTGAGTACCCTCAGCCAATAGTCACATTGATTCGCTTTAGCGTGCCGCTGCTTTTTTTTTCTTCTGTCAAGTCCCCAGTGAGTCAAGTAGCAGTATCTTTTTACCCCTTTTGCCCCGCGATGAGAAGCAAACTCTCACCTGTGGGGCGTTTCTTTGCATGGCTCTTCGATGAAAGGTCATGTGGAGTGGAGCGACGTCAGGAAATCGCTCACCTCTGTCTTTGAGGAGACACAGAATCCTAGTGGGAGCTTTGCAGACATGACCGTGCACATCAGTCTTGTATATTAGCATTTGATTGACTTTATTGGCAGCCATTTTGTCCAAGGAAGCAAATTTGTTCATTGCACAAGTTGAGCCACACTTCCACCAAGGGCTGTGCAATTCATCACAAATTCAACTTTGTGTATTCAATGTGCGCTCGCATACTGTAATTCATATGCCGAGGAACTGAGGCAGACTGCAGTGCCCAGGGATTCTTCTACAGTTCGTGAACCACAATCTTGTTCATTAGTCCCGCCATTAGCTTTAACATATATGTCAGTAGTTCCTTTTATATTCGGTAATAAAACATTAATTTCAACAGCGTTACTCAAGCACAGACCTTCACTTTCTTCATCACCGTTAATAAAGTGCCTATTTACCGAACGAACAAGAACATTGACCAGTTCAAGGCTTCCATATAAATGAAAGGGCAAAAGCTGTTGCAGTCGCGGATCCAAGCCCCGACGATTCCTTTTGTCATTGTTTCGCGAGATGCATTGCCACAAATTGCCTCGGATGCTTCAAACTGCGCTCAATATCGCACAAACACATAAGCGGGGCGAGACCATGTTGCAGCAGCTCTATCTGGCTCTCCATAGGTGGTATCTACTGGAGAAATGGAAAGAGGGAGACAAATGAACAGGCACATGAAAACCACCATATATGCCAGCATCCCTTAGGAGTCCTCCAGTGTGTGCGAGTGTGTGCGTGTGTGGCGTGGCTGAAAGAAAGAACCAAAAAACATAGATAAAAGAGGCAGGAAAGGGGAAAAAAATGGCTGGAAAGTGGCTTTTTTTAATGCAACCCAAAACAGTAATTACATCGAGAGCCTAAATAGGTGCACTTAAGTACTTGATATTGTGGAGGCACGGCCATGATGCTTGGCTTCACACATACACACAGGCTGCAGCGCAATGAACAGGTGCAATTAACACATCCAAGAGCATTCAAGAGCAGTCATTTGCCCGTTCACCAGCACAATGTGAAAGTAGAAACGCACTTTCACTTCCAGTTTGAAGACTTGGCTCTTGTTTGTGACAGTCTGGGTCTAGTAAATCGAGTAAGTTAAGCAGAATTTAGCACTAGTTGAAAGGAACAGGCCACCGTTTTTACATGCTGAAATATGTTCTTACCTGAGCTTAGACGAGTTGATGCGTACCTGTCTGGTCTTTGTGAGTGCCCTCAGTCACACAAAACGACCAAAGTTGTTGTAGCATTTGGCCTCTCCCAATGTATTCCTATAGCTCCAAACGGAGGTGAAGTTGGAAGCTACCACACTCTTCCATGGGCACGCACAAAGACCAGACAGGTACGTATCAACTCGTCTATATCTCAGGTAAGAACATATCTCAGGTGGCCTGTTCCTTTAAGGTGAAAAGCGATCGTTTATCGAGAAACAGTAGCATCTCACACTTCACACTTCCCACATCAAAGAGGTCCTGCATTGGATTTCTGCAAGGAACAGACATACCATATCCTCTCCCTGCATGGGCTTCCTTTAGGTACTCACCACTCACTCACTACTGTAACATTGTACACAGGGGGCCAAAACGACCTACTTTGAACATCAGATTCACAACAGGTCAACACTGGTCAAATGAAATAAATAGTCCTGTATTTCATTGTGAATCGGAATTTTGATCAAA
Organism: Gobius niger; assembly: GCF_951799975.1. Classification (NCBI taxonomy): domain Eukaryota; kingdom Metazoa; phylum Chordata; class Actinopteri; order Gobiiformes; family Gobiidae; genus Gobius; species Gobius niger. The sequence continues at coordinate 14,659,884 of NC_136865.1, forward strand.
AGCTAAACTAATCATGTTACCAAATATCTCGCATGTACTTTGTGAGTTAGTGTAAGTTTCACTGTATTTGCTGAGAGCAGCCGGGGAGTCTTCAAAGCATCATTAAAGCCATCATAGCACTAACAACCGCTAAAGCCGGTGGTTGATAAGGGACGTTTGAGTTGTCCAAGCAAACCACTACAAACTCCTGCTGCCAGCGGACTTCATCAGATGTAACAGGGGTATATGGTGTACATCTGAGCACATGTGTGTATGTGTATGTGTATGTGTATGTGTATGCATGTGTCAGGGGAGAGGGTAATGAGGACCGCTGGGGCTCGTTTAAACAAGCAGGGTTCACTAACAGAGAGGCGAGCTGCAGCTTCACTGTCCCCAGAGCCGGCCAAAGCTGAGAAGCTCCACTGCATCCGCCTCATATAATCTCTAGACTTCATTGCATCAGGGCGATGCTACTCTCCGCAAAGCAGCAGTCCCTTTAGAGCCAGGGCTGGTGGTGGAACACACAGAGGAGCTGAACATCCTTTTGGAGGAACTGAGTTTTCACAATACTGCAAACCCGTTTCAGAAGCAATATTTTAATATCTATACTCTATCTATACTCATGTACACAGTGGTACTCTCCTTCATACCAGTGTGCATAGATACTGGGGACAAAGCGGGGACAGTATGTACTGGTCATGGCTGGAGTTGGTCTTTGGATTGGTCAGTGAATGCCTATATATACTATATAGCTTAGTTTCAGAGATCCTGATATTATATGATTAAAACAAGCCATATATCTAGCTATACATATCTGTATAGCGCAAGTAAGATTATGAATGTGGACATGAGTAAGAATTGTTAAATGATACTGTTGGTTTTATCTGTTTTAAATCCCTCTCTGATGTCTGATGTAGTGATATGGAATAAAGATACTTATTTGGGAAACACATAAGACACACAAAGCCTCATCACCTTGCATTGATTCCCCTCTGGCCAGCCAACTAACCCTCTGTATGGTGACAGGCTGACCCATGAGGTCTTTTGCTGCACACACACACACATACATACACACACACACACACACACACACACACACACACGCATGTTTCAGAGCTCTGCAGCAGCCCTTTAGGGAACTCCCTAAAGCGTTTATTGACCACTGAGCGCAAGTGGCTATTAATCTGACAAAGGCTTAAAAGGCTGTCATGCTTCAGAGTGTGGAGTCTGTGTGTGTGCACCTGCATGTCCGCACGGCCACTTATTTTCAAATGGTGCAGTTCGACCTGTGTGACTGGGGTAATGTTGATAACTTTTGATTCTTTATAGCAGTGGTTCTCGACTGGTGGGTCAGGACCAAAACGTGGGATAACTTTCTCACAATATTTATCAACTGAAAATGCTCTTGAGTCTTTGAGAATGACAGATGCCTATTTCTTTTGGCTATAATTTTGGTTTAACAGGTTGATTTAATCCTTAAATCAACAATAATCTGAAACAGTGTTTTACAGATTCCAACTGTGAAGTGTTTGATGTTTGGAAAAGTGCAATACAAATAAAGTTAATGATTATTATTTATTGGTTGGAAAATATATTCTTATTTAGGTCGTGGCTTAAGTGATGAAGGGTTCAAGGCCAGAACCACTCATATACAGGATGAATACATTTTTTAAGGGCTATTGTCAGTATTGTTGTTGCATCTGTCCATACTTCTCCAGGAGGAAGTTTTATCTTCTCCACGGATTTTATCCATGTTTTAACATTTTACAACCAACCTTAAAATCGTGCAATTGACTATTTCTTCACCTTCTGATGGGTGAAATGCAGAAGCAACAAGATCACCCAATTCAAAACAATGAGAGAGAAAATTGCAAAACTCTTTCACACATAAAATCATCCACAGTATAAAAATCTAAAGGTAAGATGGATTTATAATTAGGGCTCTTAAGATGCCTCCAGCTGAGAGCAGCAATTGTGTACTCCTGACCCACAAATCTCCTGCTGTGCTCAGAAGTGCATTCTTACAATTAACCCATTAGAAACACATAGCATACATTGGAAAATGCCACTGAAGGTGGAGGCTTGATTCAACATAATTTTAAGTTACACTGCATAAAGGCAGTTCAACAAGCTAGCAAAAAACCTACATTAAAGTCATACCACACAGATTGTTTTTGTTTTGTTTTCTTGATTTGGACAATTTGAGCTCACTCTGTCAAGTCCTGATTAATGTATAGGATTAGTGTTGACAGTCTCTACTAAATAAAAGCACAGCCCCCTCCACAAAGGTTAGCATGCTAAAGGTCCGCCGTTTTGCCGGCATAAACCCAAAACAAAACACAAGGTGAGACTGTCTAACCTTCCATTCCAGCAAATTACCGTCACACTGTTAGTTCTGCCAGTTCAACACCCCACCGGCAAACCCCGAGTCTGACAGAGCAACAAGATAATGAGAGGGCCCCGAGATGGACAGGCCGCACTGTGGAAAAACAATAAAGGACATTCAACTGAAAAGGCCTGTGTATATGTGGGGTTTTGTGTTGCTGTGTGCCATAGCCCCCATCCATCAATTAATGTCCAAACTCCAAAAACCATGGCGATTCATCTTGGCAACAGAGCAGCAACTTATTTGTTGAGTATTAAAAATGTATTCTGCGGGACAGCGAGGCCACGAGGTCATAGGAGCGAGGGAGTACAGATCTGTCAAGTCTTTGTGTTGCACAGCCAAGAACATCAACTTAGAGGGATTTGTCTCTGGAGCCTTGTTATGTCGCGGGCCACTGTAAGAGGGCCATTTGCTGTGAAGTAAAGCAGCAGAGGGCTGGATTCTGCAATGTTTTAAACAGACTTTCTGAAAATTGATTCATCACATTGTCAAACTCAAAGCAAAAGTTGCACTCGCACGTTTTGTGTGACCATGAATGTGTCAAACGATATTGAACAGGCAATTTACTGTGACCAGTTACATATTTAAAGTTTTCTACCGTATTCACCTCATGTTAGCCAGCAGTCAGCCTGTCGAAATGCATTACTATTTTTAACAGACCTTGGAGCTGAGAAAAGCACTCTTCTGTGTACATATGTATGCAGAACCTATCCCCGAGTGTGCACACTGTTAGCATGTCCTCTGTGAATGATTGCTACGCTAAAATGCTGCACGAACATGGCTGTGCTAATCCTTTGATTCACTGCGGTTGTGGGAGGAATTTGCATAGCAGGCAGACTTTGGGCAGATCTGGGCTCTCGTTCCTCGGCAGGGTAACATATACATCATTATCATCAGGCATGCATGACGCCTCAGCCTCTCCCACTCTTGCACATAATCATCAAGTCACACACAAATGAGAATGGTGGAGTTGGATGGCAATGCATTGTGGGATATGTCCTGATGACCAATAAAGGTGAAATCAGCTGTTTTCTGGTGTTTTAGTGGTTAGAACATTCTCCCACAAACTGAGAGGTATATATACGTGTTCAGTCCCTGTGGAGACCAGAGTTGACTGTTACTGTGTTGTCGGGCAAGACACTGAAGTCACTTTTCCTATTCCTCAACGTGCCGTATGTGCAGATCATCTACTGAGAGCTGACAATTGTAGAGATAGAGCTGATAACAGGAAAGTGCCTCTGTATGCCCCGGTGTATGTTTTTTTTGCATGGAAAAGTGTTGATCTGATCTTGCACTGAAGCAGAAAAAGGTTGCACTGAAGAGTTATTAAGCTGATTATCTTTTCATCGGTTAGGGTTGAGTCTAATCTAATCAATACATGCCATGATCTGCATCACCACCTAACATATATAATCCCCACTGCACTGTGAAACACAATAGGCCCAATCAATAATACAATGAATATCACCTTGAGAGCCCATGTTGCATGGTGATCTATGCACGGTGGTTCCCAACCTGTTTCCTTGAAAAACCCTTACTCGTGCCAGATACATAAATATAATTGGCAATATAAAAATAATTGACAACAATCATTTACTGTATGTCAAAAAATGAACATGCTTTCTGCACTGATTTTCCAATTATCTATGTGGAATATTTACTGTTTCATTTGCTCAAATAATATCTTTTTATGGCCCCGCAATCACTGGTGCACCCCATGGGGGCCCTAGGTTGGAAATCACTGATGTATTAAGCCAAACATGGTCAATACATCACTTTTTCCATCTTTAGCAACACATTCTGTTTGTCCCTGTCCCCATTTTACTTGGGGAGTTTTACTGGGCTCTTTTTATGAATTTTATGGCATGACATGAACACAACATATGATAGTGAGTTTTCGTCTGATGACTGATGAAAACAAAGGCCAACTATTACTGCGCATTACTGTAGTTCCCATGGTGATGTGGCCTCTCACAATTATGTTTTCACTGGTCTGTCGTGCTTGTCGTTTTTTTTTTCTTCTTTTTTTTTTTTGGGTATATTGTTGCTTTTCGGTTGACACAAGTCCAATACATTCCCAGCCCTGTGTCCGTATACCAGACAGGTTTGCTGCATTGCTTTTGGGGACACAGCTCGTTATGGAAGACATGCTGACGAGAGCCGATCGATAGTGACTCCCCAAACGTCCGTCTGAGAGCGGCCTGTGCACGAGGCAGTGTATTTGCACACCCGCGGTGGTGTACTCGCCAAAACACAGCGCCGGGGAACTGTAGCATAGACTGGTGCCATTCGTTTTACTGCGCCCTTGAGGGAGTCGGCGTGCATGTTGCCTGCGTGTGCACTGTTGTGTGAACAGAATTTAGATATCAGTTTATGGGGGATTATATGGAGGCGGCTATTTTTTCACTGTGAATATTTTACCAGCGTATAAACAAAACTCGATTTGGAGGCAGATGTGCGCACGGGACACTCAGGGGACAGGGGAATTGTGGCTTGGTGCCATGTTTGTTGCTGTCAATGTAAATTACAGGTCATCAGCGGTTCACATTTGGAGGGGAAAAAAAAGTAGTGGTGATGCAGGATTCCGACATAATGTTGGACCACATGATTATGAAAAAAAGAGCACTATAATTGAACTGAATGTTCAGATTGAAATATTTCACAAAATCTATTCTGATCTCATTAAAATGTGTCAAAATAAGACAATCATGGCTAAAACAAGGGCAAAGATTGATTTACTGTTTTAACACCCACCCTAACCAAGAACATTTTTCTCCAGTTCGGCTTTGCCCAAAATCCAAAAGCTTCTTGAAAACAGTGACAAAAACGAGGATGAAAATGCAACAACAAAAAAGCAACAGAAAAGCAACAAAAGAGTGACAAAAACACAACGAACACGATGAAAAAGCAAAAAAAAAGGGTCACAAAAATGTGCTGGAAAAGCAACAATAACACAAGCAAAAAGCAACGAAAACATGACTAAAAAGTGACACAAATTTAACAAAAACAAGACCCAAAAAAGAGATGAAAACACAACAAAAATGCTTAGAAAATGTGACAAAAACGCGGCAAAAAAAAGGCATCAAAAGAGTAACAAAAAAGCAACAAAACAGGCGACAAATAAGCAAAGAAAAAGAAAAAACAGTGACAACAACATGAGGAAAAATCTTAGATCAGTTTTGTAGGCCATGGAAGCTCCAGTCCAACAGCTTTTAGTTTTGGGTAAAGCTGAACTGGAGAAAACGTGCTTGGTTAAGGCAAGGGTTTTCAGAATATTTCTGGAATATTTCTCCTCAGTTGCCTGATCGAGGCAGTTGTGCACTATAAGTAACATGCAATCCACAGGCAATATTTAGAGAACAACAGTTGCCTTGTGACTCGATTATTCAAACATTTTTACAGGACATCTGCCACAGAGCGGAGGGAGAAAAATATATATCCAATTTCACTGGGAGTTTTAGCAGTCTGCAATACCAACAGGATGGGGAAGCAAGAGGGAAAAAAGGCAACTGAACTGGATTGACTGAGAGAGATTCTTGTTGCCTGGGCCTTAAATCCGCCAAGGGGGACTGCTGGAGTGTGACCAGGGTCTTGATAAATCCCCAGTGTATTTATTTCCTTCAGACCATGGAAATATGCCTTGCTTTTCGCCGAAAGAAGAAATAAAGTGGAGTCTAATACCTTATCATCCTATTTAGACTGTCAGGTACATGTGAAACACCTCATAAGCATAAGTTTCGTTCAGACATGAATGCTTTGTCTATTGAGTTAGAATCCATATCAAAGTCTCTGATTTTGGGGTGTTTTGTGAAAAAATTTAGATTTTTCAAATACCAGCAGCACAGCAGCAGACGGAAATTATGTTTTGACTGTTGTAAACTTTGCCATAGTTATAGCAGAAGCCTAATGGGCCCATCTGTCTGAGTTCTCAGTCAATTTAGCAGAATTTGATTTAAAACAAGAAAAAGGCACCAGAGCAGCGACGAGGTTAACCTTTGTTAATGTGCTGTGGAAGCGCTGTAGACACATTTGAATTCAGACTTTCCAACAACAACCCCTTGCATTTAAGCGTGCAAATGGGTAGGGTTTATAAGGTACCTTATGGATTTTTTGTTTTTAATCAGTATTCTATACCACTGTGCCTTTAAAAAGACAATGTTTTGCACATTTGAAAACACTGTTGAAAACCTTTCTCTTTAAGGGGAGACACAACAGGCAAAACTCAATTTTTTCAGTTTTCAGGTTTCGGGCCAAATTGGTCTCTGAACATATAAGCTTTCACCCGGAAACAGAAAATATGCCTAATCTTCACAATAACATGTTTAAATATTGCACTGATTCAATGTTTGCCCATAGACTTATATGGGACAATGCAATGTCAAGGTCCTTTTTCCTCAAAACACATTTTTCTGTCATTGTGGCGACACTATGTCCACGTCAGTCGGACCTAAAGACTTCAAATTTTCCAGCCTTGGACTGAACAATATTTGGAAGATTTTTTCAGAGGGATTTTTTATTATTTAATCCCTAAACCCCATTTATTGAGTTTTGAATGTCAAAAAATGAGGCGAAAATTACATTTTTACAAAATTTTCCACTAAAAAACAAATTATTTTAAAACTAAACAAGATACCCAAAATCCCCTCTGAAAAAGTCTTGGTAACTCATTTATCAATAAAATGAAACCATAAATTTGAATGTAGCTCTATCCATTATTCAGATTTCGTCGCCTAAAAGATGGGAAATTTTGGGCATTTTTAGGCATCAAACACCTTGTTCTTATATGAAAAGATAAAATGACAGAAAACTTGCAATGTATTTTTTTCCTCACATTTATGCCAGTGATCGACAGCAAAAGTTTCAAATTGATATCTGTTAATATACATTTTTTCCCTATTCACCTGCAGTGTCTCGCCTTAAGCTCTGAACTACAGCATTTTTGTTTAATTCTCTCAAAAAAATTGTACCGACATCCAACCATTACATTAACAAGCACCGACCAACAAACAACACAAAGACTTGCTGTTATTATGCATCAATTGTCTAAAAATATTGTGTAACGCTAACCATCTTCATATACCATTAAAACCTGTTCTTGTGCAGTCCATATAGTATCCGCCATCCTGCATACCCCCATTGCTCTGTGGAGTGCCGTGCTGAAGATGTAATCTCTAGTGAGCGGTGGGAGGGAGGGGGACGTGAGGAAGGGGAGGTCTCGCTACACTGCTGGAGAATGTCTGTAGGCGAGAGTTATCTTGGAAGCAAAGAGCCATGGATGAGTGGATCAGAATGACAAACACTACAGGTAGGGAACACACGCACACACGCACTTTCTCAACTCGCGGGGCTGGATTCTCTTGTAATGATTTCTAAATAGGGACTAAGGTTGCCCAGGGATATATTTAATTGCCACACAACGGCTGGTGATGGTAATTCTCACAGACAAACAGAAAGGGGAGAGAGGAACTAAGTCACACTTGTTTTGGATGCAGCAGTGACTTAGCAAGGGCAACTGTCAGTCAGTGGGTTGTGTCAGTGCGCCCGGGCCCTTGATGGACATGTGACAGATTTGGTTCAACTGTTTTGGGCAGTTGGTCCGGAGCTGTCACATGTTAGCTGCTCTGTCATACCTCCACTGGGCAAACAGGCCCACGTGGCTACCTCCGTGCCAAGCTATTGTTCAGCCTGGTCAGTTCATGCCAGCAATCCCAGCACCATTGTGTAGACGGTAACCACACTGCAACAGACCAGAGTGGTTCTCTGATTGTACGTATATGGAAATGTAGTATTTCATGGGGTGTCATCACTAGCCCTGTGAGACTATATTCAGAGTACTTTCTTGATTCCCGCACACTGTCACTTCTCACAACGCACTGCTCTCTCAACAAACTTCCCGGTGCGATGTAAAGGCAAAGAAGTGCAAGCATTAAGACATGCATATTTCCATGGTAGAACTAATGGACATAAAAATTCTGGCAAAAGCTGAAATAAACAGCCCTGAAAGTTATTCTGAAGCAGACGAACGTATGGAACCTCAGGTCATTTTTATCTGTAAAAAAAACATAAATCAATTCTTTGACTCATTGGATCACAAAATTATACAGACACTATTCTACAAGACTTGTTACAGTTAGGGATGCACCGATTTAACACTGGTATCAGATATCAGAGCCGATACTTGAAAAAATACAATATTGGGTGTCGGCTACAAATATCCGATACTGAACTGATACTAGTTTTTGCTCTCATCGCCTTAAAAACACAACTTTTAAAACCTAAATCTTAATGAATATGGCTGTACATTATTGCAAAGTTAGTTTTAACCTTTTGATCGCTGCGCAAAATTCTGTGGTTAGCAATAGCATGCTAAAGCTAGCGGAAGCATACTAATGCTAACGAAAACGAATCAAAGCTAGGTCAGAAACTATGATAGACATACCTAAAGTAGTCTAATAAAATAAAATAACCACTGCTGAAGCCAAGTGTTTGTATTTTAGTAAGAAATGACTTCAGATCACTTAATGTGTGTTTATATTACTGTAACCTAACCTAAAGCCTGTCATATACCCAAGGATATTTAGTGTAGAAAAGTCATCCTTGCTAAATGTTTATTCAAGAGTTTATCATTAGATATAATTGATCTGCAACATGACAATAAAATATGACTGTGTTGATCTTTCAATGGAGAAGAGTCAACTACATTTCACTCAGAGAAAGCCACTTTTAAGAAAGTTTCTTGTTATCGGTAATTATCGGAAATCGGCAGATACTCAAACCCCAGTATCGGTATCAGTCGCAGCAAAGCTGGATCGGTACATGTCTAGTTACAGAACTTAAGAAAATAACTGAATTTGTGTAAATCTTTCAAGCCTATGGGGAACAAGTGTATTTACACATGCACAAGTTAAGCCACTAGCATTAGCATTTGAATAGGCTACATAGTGTTAAAAGCTTTTCTATAGCATAAGACAATTCATCAGCTCTCACAAAGCACTGCACATGCCATTCCCAAGCCAGGATAAGAGGGTTGTATCAGGTAGGTAGGGCATCAGGTGAAAGCTATAAATTGCTACAATTAGGACGATTATTCTATTTTATAAGTAACAAATAGGATAGCTCAGGGGTACATTTACTTTTGGTCTACACTGTTTGTCTGTAATTAAAGCTAAATAGTTGTTTGTGAGTATCTTCTATGCTTTGAGGTGACTTCACTTGGTTGCCTCTGATGAAAAGGAAACGTTTTTTTTCACACTGACTTGAATAGCAGAAAGTAAGCAATTAATCTGCGTGTGCACATCTACAATGCAGTGCGCCCGTGTGTGTTCCTTCACCTGTATTAGGATAAATAGGCCTGTCCATCATGTAAAGCTATGTGTCTGGCAAACAGATTCTCCTCACGTCAGGCTAGATGAACACAAATGAGTTCCCCAGAGGACACGTTTCAGAGGGGAAGACTGTTCCCGTGACACTGTTGTGAAGGGCATCTTGTGGGTAAAGAGGTGTGGCTGACAAGCACAACAAGCAAGCCTTCATCATGCATCACACTGGAGAAATTTACAGTGCAACACCCAGACGTGTGTTTGTGGTAAAAAGCAAGAAAATATTCATAGTCATGTATTCTGTGCAATTTTACAATTCTATGACCGTCACAAAGTCAATTGGAGTTTAATGGCAGCAACATGATACTATTAAAATTAGAATTCTTTATTTCCTTGGCACTGGCACGCACATTTAGTCAGTATAGCAGTAGCTCCAGCCTAATAATATTCCGGTGCTAGTTCTTTTAGTTGATTAAAAGTTTGTATTCTACCTGCATCAATTTGTGCCTCACCATTTTAAGTCTGTGGTCATAAATAATGGCAAGTTATGAGTTTGCTTCTCAGGACACATACCCTGTCTGCCGCTCTTCGTGACAAATACGATGCACTCGCTTCAACAAATGGATGGAGCTGCACCTATAGCCACGTCAAAATAGCATTAGATAACCACTGGTTGTCAGATGCTATGGCACTTTTCCCATCACTCCTCCTTACAGATGGCGGGCCCTTGCACTCTAAATCACTGCGCTGCCACTGTACCAAAAGGTAATTATAGTGCCAGTGTAAATCTTCCCCTTGGCTTAGCAAGTGAGATTATCTCTGTACATGGGCACACACAGAATCATATACATGCTAACATATGGACTGAAGGGCTCAGGTGGCCAGTGGTTCACCACATGGACCACTGTGCTGCTTTTACCAAGCACAATTTCATCACATCCAAGCCAGAGTGCAAACGTAACATTGGTCGTGACGTTGGTCATGTTGAATCTGATACAATAATTCTGTGTATCAACTCAAAGACAAAATAGGAAAAAGGATAAACAGATGTATTTCAATTCTAAATTATTCTTGTAAATCATAAGGCACCGTTTCAGTAATATTGATTGTGGAAAAATAATTTGCAATATATTGGCCGTCCATTTTCTCAACCCAAAAGCTGTTGTACTAATTAAAATGGCTCAGAGTTTGCAAGAACTTCAGGTTCTGAATTCATTGACATTGGACTGGAATTTTGCCTGGAAAATTACTGACAGTTTAAAAGCACAGATCCACTCGTATCAGTAGCTAATTACTTTGCAGCCGGCATGGGCAGAAAAAAAAAGAAAACTTTTTGGACGAGGGAACCATTTTTGTTTGTCTTTTAATTACTATGTAGATTGGATTTATTTGGTGAACATTGGCTGCTCGCCACTGATGGCTGGCAGCGGTGTGTTTGCCAATGTCCCAGTGCTACTAAAACTAATGACAAGAAACACAAGTTTTACATGCTTCTCTTACAGAACAAGAGAAAAAAATATAGAATTAGGAAAACAGTGTCATGGATTTGTGATTCATATAAACATTTTATTCATCTTCCTGGCTTTGACGTGACACCTGATTTGGAGCTTTGGCTTCTAGGTAAAAAAGTGAAGAGCATATATTGAATGAAAACCATCAATAGTCTGCAACATGTTCTGCAGCTGTTCTTGTGCTGCTGTGGCTTTAAATTGTAGTGGGTCTTTGAATCCTTTACCACACCACCCACTGAGACTTGCACACACCATTCTCTTCCCTTCAAAGTCAACTGTATTCATCATTACAACTTCTCTCAGCACATGAAAGACGCATTCTTACAGGTGAGGCTCTCACACAATGGTTTTTCCTCTGCTTCTCGCTGTCAACCAATGTTAAAATGTCAGAATAGAACGGAGTATGTTTGAAAAGCACCACACTCATATAAATACAATGATTTACATTCACTCCAAATGTCAGAGCTGACACAAACAGGAGCTACTTCAAGTCCAACATTGTTCAGGCTCCATGCTGATGCAAATGAATAGAAAAAACTACACAAACTATCATCACGAGTATAGTAGTAATCCAGGATTATGGCAAGAAGTTGTATACATTCTGATTTCTTTTTCTATTATGTAGTGTGCAATGCAATGTTTCTGACACAATTATCCTTCATCCAGGCTTGAAACTAACAAAATTAAGGCCCAGTTTCCCTCGATAAATCTTTACTCAAGTGACAATATTTAGTTACAATCAACCTCTACAACAAACCATGAAAACGCAGAGCTCTGTGGAGCGCGTCACATGACCAGTGGGGCCCAGGTGCACTCTGGGATGTCTGTCTATTTTCTGCGCTTAATCGATCACATGGAGTCACTAGAGCTTGACTGCGAGTCAGTGGGCCACGGACTGATATAGACCGTATGTGCGATACAGTAATACATCTATGTAGTCCATTATCGGGGAATTGCTCTACCATGTCCCTAGAGCTGAACAGGCCTTTGGAGACACCCAGTAGCTCCCAGGCTTTCTGTCTTCCAATCTCCCTCACTCTAACATACGCACATATGACTCCCTAGAGTGCTAGGGTTCTCTTGAGGTTAGCTAATTTGGCCCACTGGTGCCTCCATCACTTCTTGCTCGCTACACTCTTCGCCTCCCACTACCACGTCTCCTCGAACTTCCGCCATACGAGTCACAAATCTGCTCTCAGTTCTGAAACCATGTGTTATACTGTTAAAGTTTTATGAGTGACTACAGCAAAAGGAAACCTTTGACCTCCATTCTCCAGCTGTAAGAAGCAAAATCTCAAGTGAAAAAGCGAATGAAATATTAAACCCTCCAAAAAGTGAATAAAATATTCAAACTAAAGTGACCTCTACAGTCAGTTTTATGTGATGATTCTCAGTATGCTGTGTGCCTTGAGGAATTGTCATGTGGACACTGCTTGAAAAGAATCCCAATTTCAATCAATTGCTTCCCACAGTCAGTTCATTAAATAATTTACCTTTGCCCTAATCACACGTTTGAGCCAGAAAAGTAGCCACACTAATCCACTGAGACATTGGCTGAGACATTACATTGTGTCCTTTGGAAATGTTATTGGTATAGCGTGTCACAGCACCTTTTCAACAACAAAAAATGACTGCTGCAACTCAAAAATATTGAAAAACACTGATTTTATGTTTGAACATTTTAGACATTTCTTTTTTTGCTCTGATCACTGACGTCTTTTCAGAACAAGTAATTTTGCCTAAGTAACTGCCTGCCCATGTCTAATATATTAAGCAGTATCATTTTGTTCCTCCAGTGATGACTTCGCGGCACACCATGTGCTTTGTAATTATTCACTTCAGATGTAGACCAGTACCCAGAAACCTTCTGTACTAGGAAAAATTATGTCATCATGAAAAAGATCCGGTATGAAGAGGCTGTTTGTTGTATATTATTCACCTCATTCCACCCCGCACACTTTTGCCTCTTTATGCCACGGATCGGCACTTCAGTTGTATTGACACTAGAGTTGTTCCGATGTACAGTGACATCGTCCATCGTGATGGATGAACGAACATGTCACGCCCCCTCCTGTCAGAAACACGCGTGTACTGATCTTTTTTAGGCCTCGTAAACCAAAAAACTTGCATGGATTACACTGTTAATTAAATCACAAATACAACTTATATGATTCCGAATGATCCTGGGTGCTTTGTTGTCGGGGGCTTTGTGCCCCTGGTAGGGTCTCCCATGGCAAACAGGTCCTTGGTGATGGGTCAGACAAAGAGTGGTTCAGACGCCCCTTATGAGAGCCCCAACAGGCCGTGTTAGAATCGTGAGGCCGTCCTTATATGGACCCACCACCTGCAGGAGGAGCCATAAGGGGCTGGTGCATGGATGGATGGATGGATGGATGGATGGATGGATGGATGGATGGATGGATGGATGGATGGATGGATGGATGGATGGATGGATGGATGGATGGATGGATATAACTAATATGTATGCTAGTTTAAGTAGCCTGCCAGAGACATGACGTGCTAGGGTTCAGTCACACATGTCCATCCGAACATGGCTGAAACAACTAGTCGATTAATCAACAACAAAATTACATGAACCTCTTGAAACCTACTTTGTTTCTTAAGTTAGGGAATGTAGTGTTTGTACATTGAAAATTTCATAAATATCTGTCTCATCCAATCAGAATTGGCACGTGGAGACTCCAAAAACACTCTCTTTAGGTTTACTCCATCAACATGTCTTCAAAAAAAAATATATATGTACAATTTTCATACATCATTCACAGCCAAGCGATTAATCGATTAATCGTAAAAATAATCGGTAGTTTAATCGATTACCAAAATAATCATGAGTTGCAAGTCCTAATCCAAATCTTGCTGCCTCACACTCTCCCCGGTCACCTCGCACTCTCCATGGCCGACTACCGCTTTCTCCCCAGCCAATTACCGCTCTCTCCTCTAACGTTCGTCTTGGGTCTGACTTTACTGGCAGCGGCCTGTGCTTCCTCCGTGCTGTGTCCGAGTCTAATTTCTTTTCTTCTGTACCCTGGTTTTGCCATAAGCTTTTATCTGATGCGGATACATTTAGACTCACTTGTGATTTGGTGCGCGCTCGTGTTAAGTGCTTTATTGCAACATAGATTTCCAGAAGCAACAAAGCTGTTGAAGCAGGCAGAAATGGATGACATAAACCGAGCATCATGTTCTCGCAGCCTTTTTCAAGGCTGAATTTTATCCATGAATCCATGGAGGAAAGGCTCAGAGCCAGGTGCCTTGTCTGCTCCGCCCACTGCAGGGGACTTGGACAGGGGGATGCACACAGCTTAGCTACATTTAAAGAGATATCCTCCGATATCATCCTCCATCACGATGATTCACTGTAAACATCGTCAGCTGCCAATTAAGGGGACATCGCCCACTTCCGGTAAAGCTCCAAGTCCGTTCAATAAGTGGAGATTGAGGGAAAATGTTTGCTGCTAAAATCTGGTGTACAGTAGATTGATTTGTGTAAAATGTCCAATGTTTATTTGCACCAACAACTCAACACTGCACTGTTTCTGTGGGCGTCCGGAAAACGGCCTATGTGTCTGTGTAATAACTGATTTTCTCCCAACATCTGCAGTCCTATGTAAACTAATAGGAGTGAAGGGGCAGGCACAATTCCCTCGCGAACATCCGGAATAAGGTGTATATGGGTGTCTATTGTCAAGTATTGAAGACGGGTTGTTACTGGTGCACACAAAAGGAAGAAATGCTACACAGCTGCCTATAATATACAACTTTATATTGCATTTTTGACAAACACATTATTTTAATTCATACTACCAAAAATACAAAGGCTAATGTGTCCAAAGGGGTTGCAAAAGCATGAATAAAGCATGCTCAAGGCATTCAGATGAGTCTACCGGCATACTTAAAATGTCCCTATTGTTCCACCAGGTCCTGTGAGATGTTACCAGGGTGCACCCAAACACTCCTGTACTGTGTGCTTAATGCAAGGCACACATTAAGCTTCTGTTTTATTTTGATTTATGACAGTTTTAATGGCATCGGCAAGAAGTTGGCCCATGTCGCAGTGTTCCTGAAATACGGCCAAGGCTTAACACTGCACTGTATCGCAATCCATACTGATCCACGAGGATGATATGAGAAAACGGAGTGGATATAAATGACAAGAGGAGAGAGAGAGAGAGTGTGTGTGTGTGTACGGCAGCCTCACTGGAGTATAAAGGGCCTCAGTGCTAGGCCCGCTCAGACAGAAAGCCATAGCTCATGAGTGCAGAATACTAATATGCTGCCACAGCCGTTCTGAGCACAGCGGCATAGGGAAAAAGGGTTATTAGAACACCTGTACTGGATGCCTGCATTCAAATTAAACAGCGTGCACACATGGATCGAGCAAAACATTGTGAGCACCTGTGATCTTCATGTTATTGGCTTTGGTTTCGAGACAAAACCACAAGATCTGCAGTGTTGGGGATAGCAAGACCCTGTCGCCCCGGAAATTACAATTTCAAACATGCGCAGTCAAAGTTTGCGTGATGAAATTGTTATTTATCCTTCTGTGGTCATCAAGTAATATAATAATATACATATACTATAATATAATATCAGCGCTAAAGCATGTCAATCATTTTCCATTTTCAATTTTCTGTCAAATGTAGGACCATTCCTTTAGTTGAAATATAATTTCTGTCTAAAATTGTACTGTATGATATGCAGCCACCGCCAACACTGCACACTCACAGGCAGGCTTATTAGAACACCTGCACTGGATGCCTGCACAGCGTGAAAATAAACAGTGCTCAGATATGATGCAAAACACATTGTGGGAAAAACACACACTTCTCTCCGCTCTAATTACCAGGAAGTAGAGGGTATTCCATGAGGACGGGCTAAGCTGCCGGTGTGTGTGGCTGAAAGTGACAGACCACTGGCTCCTGCTCAATGCTAGGGAGATCTGTTCCCCGGAGACCCCGCCAAATCCCACCTCTCTTTTTCTCTTTCTAGGTTTCTGCCTTTTCTTCCTCTGCCCCGTCCATTCTTTCACTCTTTTCTCTATTGCTTTTTCACTTTCTCGTTCCACGCATTAAACAGGCTTGCTCTGGGTGTGCTAATGAGTATTCCCACTAATGGCTATGATGGCGCTGGCTGCGCGCGCGGTGCAGATCCCGCAGAGCTGGGTAAACGGGAGACTGGAGGCAGGTGTACCTAATCGAATTCATCTATACGGAGAAAAAAAACCTGTATGATAAATGGCAATGTATGTCTCACAAGAAAAAGTTGTTTTACATTGCATTATTCACCTCACACTCTGGTGGTCACTGACAAAGCTGCCAATCTGTGTGTGCCAATGGCCTCTCTGACCTCGACTCATAGGGGCTCTGGGCTGTCTGAGCGTATCGTTACATATGCAGGGTTACCAGGGTTGTCTGTTATTTGTGTCATCACATGTTCAGCCCGAAATCACTCCGCAAATGAATGATGAAGACAATCCAAATATAAAAGTATGATATGGTAATTTCATGGAATTCAGCATTTATATTGTTTCTCCATCTTTAACATATGTGTATCCGATCCTAACAAGAAGCAGAAAACTCAAAGAAAGCTTTACATTAAGCTCAGCAGCCACTATTACACTTCATCATTATTATCCAAGACAAAATATCACAAGTTCTAAGTTGAGTTTTTAACCAGGGTTTACCTCAGGTAAATATGTTCGATGGGTTAACAACAGAGAGACCATCTTGATCACTCATAATTTGCAGTGTTTGATGGCTAATACTGTGACAGCTGTAGGAAAAGTACATTGAACAGGCTTTAGAGTTCTGAAATTGCCGGATTGTCAACTTTATGAATAAGTTAGGCTTGTATTCTGTTTTGTACACATGTCTATGCTGAGTCATTCCAACTTCACCCTTATACATAGGTAAAGAGGGGTGAAGGGTCTTGCCCATGTATACAACTACAGTATGCACTGGTCAGAGAATAGAAACACCAATGCTCAAATTTTCACAGGACCTCTCTATCACTTTGCTGCTAGCACAATTTCCCTGTGTGTTGTTGTTGTTGTTGTTGTTGTTTTTTTCAAGTCAGAGTTGATAAAAGATAAACCAGATTTAATATTACATTGATATACAGTGGGGAAAAAAAGTATTTGGCCAAAATCCAATAGAATGTCTATGTGAAACTGACCAAATACTTTTTTTCCCCACTGTAGGACCAAGTTGAATAATGCTGTAGTGTAGTATTTTTATTTTTATGTAACCTATGGTAAATAGTGACAGTAAAGTGTTTTGCGACCAGCTGGAGCCTGTTCAGGTTGTACTCCACCTAAAGCCTGTGGATGTCAGGATTTGTCCCACTGCACAGATGTCTTGAGGTTGTTTACTGGCCTAAAAATGCGAATGGTTGTTTTGTCCTTGCTGCTGCAACTGCTCTGTAAACACAATGCAACCTTGACCTCAATGTGCTGTGACTGTGGCCCAGGCTCATTTACCTCAGAAACAAGTACCATATTCTAAACTTACGAGGATTTCTATGTTGCTTTAACAAAACTGCATGTGCACAGTCTATGAGTGCCATGATATATGAGCCTTACTAACCACCACACAGCATCGCATACAGTATGTGGCCAACTGTTTCAGGCAGCTGTAGCACACGCCTGATGGATGGAATGACGTTAAAGATCATTTGGTGTGGGGCTGAAACAACAAATCAATTAATTGACAACTAGCGAAATAGCTGACAACTATTATACAGACTCAAAAACAGCAAAAAATACATAATGAATGATGAAAAACTATGTTGTTTTTAAAGTCAGGGTATGTCGAGTGTTCTGTACATTGTAAATTTCCTAAATACCTATCTGTCTGAAAGCAGAATTAGCTCCACTGTTATTGTTGCAAAACTTCTCAAAACTTGTGAAATGTAAACACTGGACCAATTCATAGGTAGAAAAGCACTCTGATTTAAAAACTAGAATAGTTCAGAATGCTTTCAAACACAGAAAGTCAAATTTTGGTAACACTTTATATTAAATTATGCTTTTTTCAATCACATAGCACCAGTCTATAGCACACTACAATGATGACGAAACCTTCTGTTGGTCTGTAACTGCAGTAAACTAGAATAACTGCCTTGTATAAAATTGCTCTCTCAAAATGGCTGAAGTGAATGTCTTGAAATAGGCCTCTGTCTCTTTAAAAACCTCTGACCCTTTCCGACACGGCCCCTCCACACGCTGTCTGTGGCATCAGTGGGGGGGGGGTTTCTGCTGAGGAGCAGTGGTTGGTTACTCGGCTGGTGACAAAAGGTCGGAGGCGTCTCCAGGAGGTGGGGGCGTTTCTAGGAGGACTCAGGCAAACTTATCCCTAAAATGGCCGCCATGAGAGTTTTTATAGATTACTCAAAAATACGTGAATGTGCCAAGGTAAGACTTCAGGCATGTTTTTAATGAGGGAATGACATAATAACATGATGTAAAGCTTGAAAAAGTCGATTTTGCATAATACCCCCCCTTTAAGCTGTGCTCATTATGTATTAATAAGCACTAACAATATGCTTGTAAAGTATTAACACAGTGCTTAACATATTTTGTTAACATACTTATATGCCAATAATAATACACTTATTCATAGACCTAACTTAACCTTAACCCTTACCCTAACCCTAAAATGATTACTAATGCTTATTAATACTTAATGAGCACACCTTAATCTAAAGTGATACCATTTGTCTTCATACTATTCAACATGCTGGTATTTTGATCATGTTTCTATGGCGTGGAGTCTTTAATACTAGCGCTAGAGCAGGACGAGGAGAATGTTTAACTCTTCAGGTTTTGTATAAAGCCAATAAAAATATTGCCAATGAACATCAATACAAAAAATAGAAAGTCACTGTAATCTGAAAAGAACAGATAGCTTTGGGAAAAAAAACAAGTTCAATTCCAAAGCAATGGAACGAACAGTCACAGTGACAGGAATTCGTTTATGGAATGCACTTCACAAAGAAATAAAAGAGTCAGAAACTCTCCTGACATTCAAGAATCATATAAAAGCTACAATGTTAAGAAAGTATGAAAGTTCTATTTGGACAGGAATAATGTGGGATGTTTGATTTGGACAAACATGAATAGGATGGTTTAATATTTTGGGAGCTCAAATTTGATAATATTTTTCATTACACAGCATGACGGCAGAAGTTCAGTGAACCATCGAGCCACACATGCTTCAAATAAATGCCTATAACGTCATTTCACTGCAGAAATCCCACCACACACAGATTCAATACAATGTCTTCCACTCTAAATCTGTTATTGGCTCCGAAGGAGAAACTCGGATGTGGCGCCGACAAATTACTGAGCAAAGCTTCCACATTACACATCAAAGTTAATGCATGCAAGGCAACTAATTAAATTAAAGGACAGCCAGAGTGGTTACTGCGGCGTGATGGATGAGGAGGCACACAGAGGATGGTGTAATTTGCCCATGAATGATTGAGAACAATGGTGTTAACTCCACATTGTAGGCTCCACTACAAAAGAAATGTTGAAACCTAGTCGTGAGTGTGGATTCATGGGAATACATCAAGATATTCATTTGCGGTTGGGATTATATGGGGAGATTAAGGTAGAAGGGAAGGTGGAATGCAAAAAAAAAAGTCACAGAGCTATAAGACCACTGTCCTGCCAGCTGCTCGCAATGGAACTCAACGGACACAACTAAAACGCCCCAAAAAGCCTGACAGTGGATCTTATTCAGTTACAAAACACCAATGTCAGCAGTTGCTTCAGGCTTTGCCGATGTATGAATATTTTTGCACAAAGGTGTTGCACATGTGGTTAAAGGACCAGGCCATCGTTTTCCCCATACTGAGATATGTTCTGAGCTTAGACGAGTTGATGTGTACCTGCCTGGTCTTTACGCCTGCACCCAGTTACGCAAAAAGACCAAAGATGTCGTTAGCATTTAGCCCCTCCTCCTCTCATTTATGGATCCAAGTATCCAAGCTCTCCCATGTTTCCCCTATTTAAATACGGTTCCGTGAGTAGTTACACGATTCAAGTAGTCACTCAAAATTAAACATGTCGATTTTCTAAGCGGATAAAAAGGGGCAGTAATATCTTCACTTTACTGCGCGGACGTCAAAGTGTTCCTAAGGTGTTCCTAACGCCTTACAACACATGTGTCAAGGTCAAGGCCAGTGGGCCACATGCGGCCCGGGAAGATGATTTAATGTGGCCCTTTGAGGAGCATGAATTCCTGAGCATGTCAAAAAAAAAAGTGAGTCTCGAGCCACTAGGGGGCAGCTTAAATTTAAAAAAGGAAATAATTCCACACGTGTCCAGCAGAGGGAACTGACATAATAAGAGATCAGGATGTAAACAGCATGTTATAGCCACATGGTAAATGATCAGTCTGCCCCAAGGTGGCTGTGGCTACAATAGTAACAAGTGTAAGCTGTTGTTATTCATGAGGTCACAGTCCTTTACAATATATGTGGCCCGCCACCCGCCATGGGGGCTGAATTTCCCCCTCGACCCAAACGGGTTTGACACCCCTGCCTTACAATATAGTTCCCCTTTTTATCCACTTAGAAAATCAACATGTTGAATTTCGTGTGACTATACTTGGATTGTGTAACTACTCCCGTAACCGTATTTAAATAGGTGAAACGTGGAAGAGCTTGGTCGCTTCTAACTTCACCCCCATTTGGCCCCATAGAGGAGAGGAGGAGATCCAGTCTTTTTGCGTGACTGAGCACACGCGTAAAGACCAGACAGGTAAGCATCAACTCGTCTAAGCTCAGGTGAGAACATATCTCATTGTGGAATTATGAAAAACTGTTGGCCTATTCATTTAAGGGGCTATACATATATAATATGCATTTCTACAATATACATTTAAAGAGAGAGAGACTACTGCATGCCGTCTAACTGTGTTTTTATTAAGCAACAGTAACCTGGAAGAAGCACCAATATTAAAATCAATTTGCCTGGTGGAGGCTAATTTTGTAACATTACCAGGTCCCTCTGCAGCCTGAAAGGTGTGAAAATTTTCATAATAATTGGGGGACATGCGTTTTAAAAGTTAAAAAACAACAGGAGAATTTGAAACAATAAAGTCATTTTGAAGAACAATTACTGACGCCATTATAATTTAGGTCATATCATTATATATATATTTTCTCATTTAGATTCTTTGACTTTTGGTTACACTCTTAGGCTAAAGGTCATATGGGCAGTGCTTGGATCCCATGTGTCCATACTGTATGTTCTTCTTATGACTCAGAAATAACACAGCAATTTGATTTGGTGTACTCAACAGTCTCTTAAAGTAAGATGAACATGCCACGCATTCGCCAAAGTTTCTGAAAAATGAAGACTTTACTATTGTAGTTCAAGGTAAAGAGAGTGTGATTAAAATTCAAATGACAAACTGTGTGAAAGAATAACCACAAAAAAACAGCACAAAACCACCAGGGGCAGAATATATCCTGTTAATGAATGTTTGTTCCTTTGATTAATAATCTAAAATAGATTTGACTTTCAATTCAACAAATGCAAATATCAGAGTGCTCATTATCAAACTCATTTCCACGGAAAGAACACGGCTTGGATGAACAGGAATAAAGAGAAACAGAGGACAGGGCGGCAGTGGTGTTGGGACTCAAACAGCATTAAATATAAGTTGATGTGGCAGAGGGGAAGAAGACGGGCAACGAGTGCAAGCTGGAAAATGGCACATAGTTATTTGTGGACGTGTTGCTCTATATTGGGTGTTTGCAAGTGCGTGTGTTACAGTTTTAGGGCCACAAATCTGATATGTAAATGAGTAAAGGCTGTGCGAACAAAAAGACTCACAGGCCTACGATGAATCATGTCCAATAATGTGAGTCATTCTGGTCTATTCCAACTTAATGCCATTCACAAACATTATCGGGTGCTGAAGAAATGTCCTGTGCATAATCGCAAGGTTAGCTTTGGTCAATGATCAACCATACTACAGAATATGAATATTTCCCTGAAGCTGAAAAAAAATAAAAAAAAGGCCACTTCCCACCGCTGGCATCGCTTTAATTTCACCCTGACCCTTGGCATCAATTTACAGCGGCGCGATCCTTTCGACTTTTGTCTCAAGCAAAAGTACATCGGGTCAAGTCAAAGCCTCTCCGCCGCCCTGTCTACTCGTTTCTGTATATTCTTCTCGCGAGTTTATTAGATGATAAAATCCTCCACTGCGCTGATTGAATGCAGTGCTGGAGATAACCTTCCCGTTAGCAAGGTAAGACTTCCCCCCTCGAGCGGCGGGCACGTGTGTTCATGTGTTTGTGTGTTCCTGACGACGGGCCAAGTGCGGCACAAAGAAGAACCAGCACCTCATTAGTCCAATTAATCCTCCGACACACCACACACTTCCATGAGGAAATGTGGAACAAGCTTTGTGTGTTTATACGCTTTAAAGTAAGGTCTTTGTAGCTGACAGGTGCTAAGAACGACGTCTCCATGTGTTATACGGTGTGTGAGTAATAGTATATTTGAAATGTAAGCGAGCTGCCTGAACTTGGTTGAAGCTTCTGCCATTAAAGATACCATCCTGTTTCCCGTGCTGAACTTATTGAACACGGAATTTACAGAAAAGACGTCTTGTCTTAACTACTACGGGGCGAATCTTAAGATGTTGTATAAGAGATTAAACGGCTTTAACGTTGGCTGCAGAGTCGGGGTAAGAATAAGTCAATGCTTTTTGAGTTAAAATCCACGGATTTAAAGGTCATATCTATCATGCCTCAGCCTTGGAAGTTTTTGGAGCTTAACTTAAAATAAAGTATGTGCCTCCTCGTTTTAAGATATTATTTTTTTAAAAGTCACATATTACGCCAACTGAGGGCAAACTTCTTCCTTGGCTGTGCCCTAGTGACCTGGGAAGCGGTGCAAAAACAAAACTCAAAACACGCAGCATGCAGAAAGAGTTTGACCACGGACAGGATCAGAACAAGTTTGGAGAAGGTGTAAGCTTCAAGGGAAATGTAGTAGGATTATTGAAAAAATACTCTCAAGGTAAGTTAACTTATACAAGTATATTGCATAAAAACATAGAGATGATTTTGCAAGATATAGACCGTTTCTTAAATCTCACAAAGCGTTTTTATTTACGCCGTTTCAAATTGTCAAACTGCAAATAGCCTAAATCCCAGTGTTGAATGCATCATAGTGGATTTACATGGCTACTTCTGTTAACACCTGACCATCTGCGAGGGATTTCCTGCCTGTGTTGCTAAACTGATTTGAATAGCACCGGTCAAAAGTTTGGAGATGCTTGTTATGTATTGGCTTTTCTTTATTTTCAACACTATACTTTGTGTGATTCTCATTGAAGATGTTAAACTGTAAATAAACACATGGGAATATGTAGGAAACACAAATTCTCAATGAACTTCATAAAATAAGGCCGTCACTTGAAATAGTTCAACAGTCTGTGAAGTGAAAAACATTGAGGGGTAATTGAAGCAAAACTATTATGAAGAATCTGTTACAACTTTTTGTTAGTTTAAAACATAATTCCGTATGTGTGTGTACGGCCATTAGCTGCGTTTCTATTAAAGAATATGCACATCTGTCTAAAATTCACACAATAAATACATATAACAGAAGAGAATTGACATGTGTTTCCATCTGTGGACCTGGGTACGGCACAATTGCAGCATATAGCCAGCAGACGGCATACTGTGCGTTTTTTTTATTTCACTCGAGGTGCAAGCTTTTTTATGTTTTTGTTTATGGCCACATTAACACCTTTTCGGAGTTAGTTGTTTCTTTTTACTTGTGATGCAGTGATGCATCTTAACTAGCTGCTACACTGAAGTCTTGCAGCACTTATAATGCTGGACAAACAAAAAACGATCCCAGTGTTTTCTACCTGTTTTAATGAAAATCAGGCGGCATCTGCTCCTCTGGGCAAGTTTTTCGTTGGCTGACTTGGTCCATAGTTGCAATGAACTGTTGTTAGCATGAACGCAGCTGTTTGAGCTTTTTTCTTCTTCATTTCTGCACTCGCGTGTGGTTTTAGTTGCTACTAATGTGAAACGTCAATATGCGCATTCAAATCCAGGGATGGAAACGGAACTATTGATCCCATTTGCGATGTGAGGGCATTGTGTGTGTGTGTGTGTGAACTGTGGTGGCAGCACTTCACCCATACAATTTGAGTGACTATTTCCATGATCATTCTTTTATCAGGCGCTAACACTGGTCTGAGGTGCAACAATCACATATAACTCAAAGACATAGGAACATGAGGCAAAGCATGTTCTGTGTATTTTAAGTAGGCCTCAGATATCACAAAATATGATTGATCTTTTAAAAATACACAGGGGATTTCTACCAACAAAAAAAAATCAAAAGGCAGGCATTCTGACCTGCATTTAAAAATCTTCAGATGCGAGAAATGAAACATCGTCTGAACTTTGGTTTTTAATTAAAGGCAAAAAAACACATAACAAATTCTCTGTCAAGCAAGACTTGGGGTGGTATCAAAGGCCTACACAACAACTCTGACTTCTCTTGCTTTCTTTGCTTCAAGCATGTTTCGTCAATAAATGATGACCTAAAAAAACGACAACACCAAAACTGTCACCCACTCTGCTATTTTCACCTTGTTTTTTTGTGTGTGTGTTTTTTTTTTTTAACAAAAAGCCTACAAAGTCATTGCACATTTGTCAGTAAATGGCTTGAACCTATTTTGCCAAAGGAGTGTCCCTTAAAACAATGATCCTCAGATCAAGGCTCAGGCATTTCTATGTATTTATTTTTGTAATCTGAAATGGGTTCATATACGCTCTGGTCTCAGTCAACAAGTTCTTAAGCCTTAATGTGCACTGGGTTGTTTGTGTTTGCTATTTGTGTCTATGCTTAGATGTTTCTTCTCGTTCATACGAATGGTTAAAAACTCATAATAGAAGCCTATTTAAACTTCAGACCACTTACGGGGGAAGTGCTCAGGACCGCCATCACCCCACCTACTGCAATTGTTTACAGTTTCACTACATAAAATAGCCCTTCTATCTTTGCTTGGGCGAAATGGGAGTCGCTAGGTCCCTTTCGATACTGTTAGACAATCATTCGCTGATGAAGCTTCTTAGGTGAGGAGCAAAAAGTCCACACTAGAGCACATGCGTCAAGGTCAAAGCCCATGGGCTGAGATGATTTAATGTGGCCCTTTGAGGAGCATGAATTCCTGAGCATGTAAATAAAAAAGTGAGTCTCTAGCCCATTCCTGTACGGAGCTATGGAGGTTAGACAAAAAGGAAAGAATTCCACACGCGTCCAGAAGAGGGCACTGACATAATAAGAGATCAGGATATAAACGGCATATTATAGCCATAGATATATATAAAGGCTAGATGTCTTAAGGAAGAGTCACTTCCGGCATAAACCGGCGGCCATCTTGCCACAGGGAAGCTTTCTGGCGAGCTCAAGTAAGTGAGTGATCAGCACGAATACAAATCCTCTTATCGCGCTGAAATCGTCACAGCTATACAAGCGGTTTGGTGTCTTACAAACATTATTAACGTGGCTATAATTCTGAATGCTGTAACATGTTGAAATAAAGATTTTATTTTCTTATTAATATGTTTGCAGTGTCATACCTTCATCTCTGAGGTTTATAACAAACCAAACTGTTTGAAAATCGGTAGAAAATTTAGCAAGTTACAGTTATTAAAAAGTACATGTACCATAAAACACAATGTTATGAGTGAGCGAGCTCCCTGTGGTAAGATGGCCGCCGTGTGCGGGCGTAGCCCTCCATTGGCCAGCAGTGCGTATGAGACATCTAGTCTCGAGGTAAATGGTCAATCTGCCCCAGGGCAGCTGTGGCTACAATAGTAACTTACTGCCATTGAGTTTGGAGTGAATCAATAATGGCTTTTTGTAGCATTTTCATAAAAAGCGCAATAAGTGTAAGCTGTTGTTATTTATGAGGCCACAGTCCTTTACAATATATGCGGCCCGCGACCAACTGCGGGGGCTGAATTTCGGCCCTCGGCGTGTTTGACACCCCTGCACTAGAGCAACACACACCAACAACAGGGCCAATGACAGCTTTAAGAAATTCATTGTCTATGATGGTTTGAATCCAAAAGTCTTTTGACCACAATGTCTTCCATGAAAATACATCACAAAAGCAGTGCACAATGACAAATCCAAAGTCTTACCTTGCCGTACGTCCCTTGGCGCTATGGCGATCGCATCGTTGGAGTGCAGCTCTGTGACGCAGCAGTCGTCAGGAACCATAGATCCATTACTGAAAGTATGAGGGGTCTCCGGTAGCAACGGCACAGCTGGCGCCATGATGTTATGGTTTGGGCAAATGCATCCGGTTTGGCTCATCCCACACCCATCTCCGTCGGACACTTCCTGGTCCCCATTGTGTCCTGTTCGCAAGCATTCCTCGAACCACCGGCAGAGAACTCCGCATGTAAACTGACTAGAGTTCTCATTGTTGATAAGTAAAACCTCTACTAACCTCAGCTCTAGCAATTCCTTGGTTACCTGAGGTTCGTCTCCAGTTGGATGTTTTGTTAGACAAAGTTGGACAAAGTTCTTATCAAATTGTAAGAATGAGTAAGGTCCCTCGAAGGTAGATTTACTTCCACAGAGTTCGACAACGTCAGTATCCCTAGATTCAGAAGTCGCCAGTTGTAAAGGACAGCTTTGATTGGGCAAATGGTGGTCAAGAGATAGAAGCATAGGCGAGTGTGTCCGACAGATGATTGGATGGCGGGTGAAGCGGAGGTAGAGGGAATACTTGGTGGGATCGGGGTTTTCCAGGGACCAGGAGCAACCGGGCGCCCTGGAGGGAAAGAGTTCTCTCAAAGAAAAAGATCCATACAGCACCCCGGTGACCAAGCTGGAGCATGGCGAGGTGAGGGGAAGTGGGGGTCCCTCTGCCCCGCTGCTGCCGCTACTGCTGCTGGGGATGCCGTTGGTGGGCCCGGTAGCAACCTCAGCCAGAGCGGAGAGAGGAGCTAGAGCGAGGGCGTACACAGCAGCCAGTGCCCCAGCCACAGCCAAGAGAGAGGACAGCACAGACAGACACACCCCGCCAGCAGTGTTCATCCTATGACATTCGTCCTGCGGAGACACAAGAGAGAAAGAGGAAAAGTAAGTTTAGAATGTGCAAACTAAGTGATTAAGAGAGATGCAAATTAAATAGACAAATGATAATTTAAAGCGTAGACTATTGGAACATTGAGACCACGTTTTAGCAAAAGCAAAAGAGTATTAGAAGAGAGCCCACAACCATTTTCGAGGTATGTTTAATGTTTCATTTTTTTGACCATTCCTTGCACGGCCACACAATTTCTGGTGCCTCGGAGACTGCTTTGTCTTTATTTCCAAAGAGAAAAAGAACCGTGGCTTTAAGAAGTGCATAGGACTGTGACTATAAATGTAATGCAGAGCAAACCCAAACATGACGAAAACCAAAACAAAAATGGTTGTGCCGACAACAGTTAAACTGCCCAACAAGTGCATAACAGAGCAGGGGACAAAAGGTGAGGAGCTTAAAATGCTTTTGATCTCACAGCAGAGAGTGTAATAAAGCACTGATGTGACTCGCAGCATAGTGAGTAATAAAGCAGTGATGTGACAAAGCCGCAATGAGCTTTCGTTCACGGAAAGTCTTAAAGAGGTGAATACAGGTGAGTGCATACTAATTATGGATGACTTATCAAAGGTCCACAGCACGAATAGAACGGTGTTTTATTCATGCTGTGAATAAAACTCACATTTTATCCACAGCATGAAACTGATTATGATCGTGAGCAATGTGGAGTGTTCAACGCAGGTGCGAGCATTTTACCATAATGTTTGCTGCATTATGAAAAGTCTGGTGTTTTATAATGCCTTTCGGATGAATGCATTAATGTACTGTATGTCTCATTGACATGTATGAATGTATGTCTCATTGATATTTTCTGGGCTTTCAGCAAAATGTTAATAAATAACCCAGACACACTGTATTTATCTGTGCCTGGTTGTTTTGTCATGCTAACATGTTTTGGCACCTGTGTATCTCTTCTGCAGTTCTACTAATACTATAAATATTTAGGACACCAGTTTAAGTGAACTCTTCCCTCTTCCCTCTTCCCTCACCACACACAAACACACACGTTGTCAAAAGCACAAACACCTCCCCGCTGGGCTGGATTAAAAGGGTTGATGACTTGGCTGTTGAGACATGCACTGTGGGGCCTGCTCTATCCTATCCCCACTGATAAGTGCACACACACAGACACTCGCGCACACTCGCACACCAAAACACACCGCGCTGCCCGCTGAGTCGCGCCCCTGAGGCTTCGGCAAACCATAACCATCACGCACACAGCAAGGGTCCAGACTCCAGCAACTATTCAACTTGCACAAGGGAAGTTTAAAAGAGAAATATCGCAAATGTAAAAGATTAGTTGGGGGTCTAGACTGCTTTTATGTAAATCTCCATATTGTTTTGACTTGAAGAGGTCCTGTTCTACGCAACGTGTAATAAGAAGTAAGAAGAAGAAGAAGAAGAAGAAGAAGAAGAAGAAGAAGAAGAAGAAGAAGAAGAAGAAGAAGAAGAAGAAGAAGAAGAAGAAGAAGAAGAAGAAGAAGAAGAAGAAGAAGAAGAAGAAGAAGAAGAAGAAGAAGAAGAAGAATTAAAGCTGCAAGCGGCGATACAGGCCCTTGCTTGCTCTCACTTCGGCCTCACTCTCGACCCTGTGCCTCTAACATCCAGGCACTTTTCCGCCCCTAGCCCCATGTTTTTCCTAGTCATTATTTAAAATATAATATTGTGTCATAGTTGAGATAAAATGTTGTACTTTATTGGATTTTAACTATAGTTGTCAAGCGTCTAAAAGCGTATCTGCTAGTAGTTATGCGACTGTGGTTATTGTTAATTGTTAATGATATTTAAGTGTGGAGGAACTTTTCTGAGCAAACATGTGCAAATGATATAAAACAACAGCTCTAAATTGTGGGTTTTGCATAATAAAGTCTTTTTAATAATAATGCACCATCACCCGTGTTGATTTCTGCTGTTAAACTCCAGCTAAAAGGTGTTACCATAGCAACAACATCCATCACCTGAACTGGACTGAATTCTTCTTGGTTTGATGTACAGCTTTTTCAACTTCCCTTTGTCTTTGCCTTTTGTCAGAGATTGGGACTGTGCCAGGTTCTCATCTGAGATTTTTCTCATGAAACGCGTGACGTGAAGAGGGTTTAAACTGTGGTGCTGTGGTTACACTGACACTTTGACAAATGCACGGAACACCTGAGTTGAGAGAAGAGTAATGTAGCATATTGTGGAATCCGCTCAAGGACACCCAGCCATTTGCTCCATATGAAGAGGTTCTATGTCATTTTAAATGCATGCTACCAAAAAAACAAAAAAAACTCAACATGAGATCTGAATGTTTGCTGTTTTGTCTGTAGTGGAGCATGTAAAAGATAATGTTTATTCTCTGCTTATTCCATTGAAGAATCTGAAAGTGAGATACATGTGAAATTGGTTCAAAGAGTATGATTCTGTTCTGATCCTGACCTCTTCCTGGTGGAAAAATGTATTTTGGACTCAATCATGTCCAGGTACATTCTTCTGCACATTTAATGTATAGCGAGCCCTGGAGTGTTGGGCAAATTGTTTTTAGGACAATGAGCACTGAATATTCAGAGAGCTTCGGTCTGTGTAAGAGTAGGCCCTAAAGTGCTGTCTTCATGAGGCCATTCTGTCCCACTTCAGTCTAAAGCAGCACTTTACTGTGGGCATGTATAAATATTCATTAGCTTTGATGTCTTCTGTTCCTGCTGCACCTTGACATTAATGTTATCAGTAAGAATGGGAAATATGTATGTGTGTCTTTGTTGTCCCTTCCTCCTCCAGTCTTTAAAGCACTAGTGACAATCTAACTAATCTGATCCGGTCGCTGCTGTGTGCTTCATGTAAAACACATCAGAGATGGGGCTGTGCGTATCCACACTAATTATTCCAGCACTACTAACCACATTGTAGTGCAGTGTCCACAGAAAACTATTTCAAAGTGACTCAACTCTAGCCCCACAATAAATCAGAATTTAAATAGACACCCAACTGACTGAGTGTTGTATCTGTGTCTCCCACACAGTGGGAGACTGTAAGCTCTCTGCTGTAGCAGAAGAAGCTGGAACTATTGCCAATTGATTACTCTCCATGAGGCTAGAAAAGCCTACAACATAAACCTCTATGAAGAAGGAAAACATATGTTCAGAAATAATATGCAAAAGTATAAAATGCCTGTGAAACAAAATGCACAAAGTGACATTGTCCATGCTTCTGCTTTGACTTGCATCAAATGTGCTTATCTCGTGGGCCAACATATTGCAGGCAGTGGCTGTCAAATCTGCACAACATCATGAGCTCAGAAGCAGGGGCATAAAACAGCACAATAACCCTGTTGTAAATGCTTTATGCTTGGCTTTGTGCAAAAACAGATCAAACCTGGGTAAACAAAGGCACAACTCAATTTCATTGTAGCTAAATGCTGGAACTGAGATCAGCGCTTTAATGTTAAGCTCACCCTGCCAGTGGAGAGCTTTTATTTTTTATCAACAGCAAGTACAGAGTTGATCATAAAAAAAGGAAGAAAAAAAATCCATATCCTGATACTGACATTTGAACTACAATTCACTCTGTATGAATACATCACAAAGTACTTGCTCAGAGGGCTGATCAGAAGGACATTATTTCCTGCACATGAAAGTAAATGCACCTCAGTGTAATCTGTTTTGCATTATTTATCTGCCCGATATCTACACATATCCACATGTGCTTTTGGTTTCCTCATTAATAACATCTGGACCTTTATTAATACTGGGTTGACATTTTAGGGAGTCACCACTCACTTTGTCCTTTATTACCCTGAGTGCTTGTAGTGTAGCCTTATCAGTTATTCTCAAATGGCAGTCAAGCAGGGGAGGCGCCCATGCTGGGTATAGAGACAGTCCCTCTAAATCCCACCATCACAGGAAAGGGCATTTGAGCTTCCAGCTATGGCACACACCCAGCGTGCACTGATATATGCACACACACACAGGCACATCCATATTCATGGAGGCCTGTCAGGCGTGACATGTGACAGACACTGATGACAGATGAGCAGTAAACGTCAAATGCACACAAATTAAATGAGGTACAGGAAATTACACGATTATAGTATAAGACATCAAATAGATTTACAAATCAACGTGGAGGTGAAAATGGTATCTTATGCCAGCAACAATTTAACACAGCCCTATACGAGCTTCAAGAATGTAAACCCATAACACATACTCAGGCCAAAATGAATCTGCTCGTAATTCAAGGAGACTCCATATTTCCATTTGTTTAAAATATGTAGCTGTTGCCATATTATATCAGTTTCAAAACTGAATAGATTCTGAATAAGCTCTAATACGGTTGGCATAATTTGTTAATGAACCCACATCATTATAAGTCCATATAACCAACGCCTATTTTGTCCTGCCCTCGCTCAGCCAGTACTATATTTCTCACACCAATATATGAATCAACACAATTATTGAGTTGACACAGTCCCCGAAAAGTCCCATTTCATCCAACTGCAATCCTGAGAACGCAACGAGAGCTTTTTATGGTTCAATGAAAAGTGACTGCTCTAGATTGGTGACTTTATAGCTGCAATTTTCCCCCCAACACAAGATTCACAACATTTGACCGAAGCACCGACTGACTGAAGCAATGACTATGCACGCTTATTAGGCACAGAACTGACCAAAAGTGCTATCTCAGCGCTGTTTTTCTGAGTGGGTAAAAAGCAGTTATTAGCCTGCGATCATTCTCAATAGGGCTGTCATACTCCATAAAAAACAAACAGAATCATTAGAGATATGAGGCAATATTGAGGAGTTTACGTCATTCCGTTGTGCCCTGGGAAAATTGCAGGTCATTCATCAGGCTCCTTGTCGTTAATACTTTTGCACCTCAAGCCGAGCACTTTTTCAATACACTAAATCACAAAACTGCTCAACCGTGGGGACAATGACTAAATGGATTTCGAACAATTTCTTACAGTGAGCAACAATTTTTCAAAGTGTCCTCAACCTGCGACTGTACGTTTACAAATTGATTTGTGGGAAATGGAAAGGCAGGGAATTTATTAATAACAATGATGGGACTACTGTAATTATTACATTGCCTTACAACATCAGGGACCTAAAATTCTGGAGAAGAGCAACTGCAGTAAGCCAACTATGC
This sequence comes from Gobius niger, assembly GCF_951799975.1. Taxonomy (NCBI): domain Eukaryota; kingdom Metazoa; phylum Chordata; class Actinopteri; order Gobiiformes; family Gobiidae; genus Gobius; species Gobius niger. The sequence goes on from NC_136865.1 coordinate 14,692,375, forward strand.
ACCAATCCAGCTTTTCTGCTACCGATACCGATACCAATACCTATACTGAGGTTTGAGCATCTGCCGATATCCAATATTTACCAATAGCAAGAGACTTTGTTAAAGTTGGCTTTCTCTGAGTGAAAAATTTGATTGACTCCTCTCCATTTTAAGATCAATAAAGTCATATTTCATTGTCATGATATTACAATTAATTGATAAACTCTTGGATGAACATTTATCAAGGATCACTGGACTTTTCTACACTAAATATCAGGCAATATAACAGGCTTTAGGCTACAGTAATAAACAACTCACATCACATGATCTGATGATTACAAGTGTTATTTTTGTTTATATTCATTTATTTGATAGGGACATGTGTGAACAATAAACATGTACTATACTACTATACTACTACTATACTATACATTTATAGCCAAGGCTGATTTGCAATGTCCGTCCCCTAGAAGGGCTTTTCAAAGATAGATCAGTTATTTCTTCTCTTTATTTTAGTAGGCTACTTTAGGTATTTCTATCATAATTTCTGTCTCAGCCTTGATTAGTTTTTGTTAGCATTAGCATGTCCCCGCTAGCTTTAGCATACTGAAGCTAGCCGCGGCATTTTGCTCGGCGATCCAAAATACATTTGCGGATAAAACTAACTCAGCAAATGAATTCCTCAGATTCTTAGCTTCAAAATGATATAAAGCATGTCCATATTCACTTAGATTTAGGTGGTAAAACTTGTGTTTTTAAGGTGTTGAGAGCCAACACTGGCAGCCTATCGGTTCAGTATCGGATATTTGTAGCCGATAACCTTCTTGCTTAGTTGATTCAAATTTTCCATATCCATTTACCTAGCATTGTAGTAAATTCGGCCGGTAGAATGTATCAAAGGTAGTATAAAATAAAGTTTTGCACTTAGCCTAGGTATTTTTCACTATTAATCAACATGTCTAAACCAATATTACAGTGCATCCAGTGTCTTCATAAAAGTCATAAGAAGTCCAAAAGTAAGCTCTTACTCAATTTACTAAGCCATGTGCTAAATTGCGAGTAGAATTAAAAAAATTAGCATGTGCTGTTTAGTGGCCATGTTGCACCAGTTGGGTCCCAATGGTTGGGGTGGGATAGCATGCCTTTGAGTTTGCAGTATTTACCTGTGCTATATATATTTGTGTGCTTCTCTCGCTGTATTATATACATGCTGAATATGTGGATTCTCACCCCTATACTTTAACAGAAAATCAATAAAAAATGTATCACAAAAAAAAAAAACCGTATCAGTGCCACAATTGTGATATGCAAATGAGTGTACTGCGTGAGTAACAATATTACTTTAACTAGGGGTCAGTTCATGTTAAGAGGTCAGCGGAACATATGCAATACGCCGTACACAGACCCAGCGGTTTGCATGAAGACTTTCTAAGGACGTGACAGACTCCTGAAGCCGTTTGATGGACAGCCGCTCTGACCGGCTCCAGCTCAACGTTATACAGTTGAAAGCCGAAGAAAAAAAAGGTCGCAAGTAAAGTGCATTTTCTGTATAACCCCCTGCACCATCAGAACAACACACATTTTGAACACACTAATGATCCGACGTACTAATTCTTTGCACAGTTTACTTCGCATAGTCATGATAAACACGGCAGCGCTCGCTAAACAAAATCATTTGCATTTGCGCATTGAACTTTTCTTTTTTGCATATTAATCAGGTCTTTTACGCTAAGTTTGTGCTGTGCGTTAAAACCTTTAGTAAACAACCCCCTACATGCTAATGCACTCATTTTCATACAAATATTTGGATGTATACAAATACCTACACAAATTCTCTCGGTCTAATTGTGCATTCGTTGCACAAACTGAAGTTGCTGTATAGTGATTAGTAGGCCTTTTGTTCCACCTTTGTGCACTCCCTGGAGGACTTGGGTACAAGATGGCCAACTTTATGCAAAGTAGCAGCACTGTAGCACGGCGGGAGCATGTCATGTTTGACCCTGGAAACTCAGCACACCCACGCGACGTCTTTACACCCTGGCTGTCAGAGTGCGGAAAAACACACTGAAATGTCACCATCTGTTGGCTGCTTGGACAGAGTCTGCACACACTATACTGTAGCTCTTTTACAGCATTACACCTACTAGCTAAAGCCCCAATTCAGAATAAGCAGAATATGAGTGAATTGGAGACTATTACATGCATTTCCTTAAATCGCTCAGTCATAGATAATGAATATACAGTGTTTTATGGCAGCAACACATCAGAAAAAAAGAGAGTTTTGTGTTGAGGTGCCTAGTAAAGAAACAATCAAACATTTTCTGAAGACAGAGTTTGGTCTTTATTCTGGAAACTGCGCAAGAATGTTATTGGCTTTCACATAACCCTGCCAAGACGCCTTTCTATTTCTTTCAAGTTATAGAACGGTGTACAGTGAACAGAACGGAGGCAGTGACAGACTACAAATGTGGAAGGAAGGAAAGATGCATAACATTTAGATGGAAAAAGTATTGGGGAAACGGCTTCAAAGCATTGGCCAAAACAACTCTTCTTGAAATCAATAGCAATACTTGGAGGAAAACAGTGGCCAGGGAAAATAATCATTTCCAAGACGGCCCCGAGGCGGCATATGTTGCACTGTTCATACCGTTGTTATGATGAATATGATGCTTGTGTCTCTTTGTTGTATTAGATAGACGCCATGTAGAGCTCTGAGCAATCCATCAACAAATTAATTTCCTGCCATCTATGAAGTGAATTTCAAACTGATGGTTAATATACAATGGCAAACTTCCAGTATCCAGATAAAGGCACCGCTGATCATGCATAACATACTTGCCAAGCGGTCATAATGTTTTCATGTGACAATTGGTCAACTGTCACTTTGAATGACAGTCCAATATGATTTTACACATTACAATGCCTCATTTTTTTAATACACTTCATTTTTATATTAGTTTTCAACAACACACATGTCTATTTACTTTAACGAGTTCGACACCCCTGGTCTATGTCAACATTATGAAGGTTAATTTGTGTTTTTATTATCAAGGTGTTTTTTATACACTGAATTTATGTATCTGAATTTTTTGCATCCGTATTTCACCACCATATTGAAAAAAATTCAGTGTATTTTTTTTCGCTGCTGAAAAAAAAATTCAGCGTATTTTTTTTTCGCTGCTGAAAAAAAAATTCAGCTGAAAAAAAAATTCTGTGTATTTTTTTTCAGCAGCGAAAAAAAATACACAGAATTTTTTTATCAGCTGAATTTTTTTTTCAGCAGCGAAAAAAAATACACTGAATTTTTTTCAATATGGTGGTGAAATACGGATGCAAAAAATTCAGATACATAAATTCAGTGTATAATAAAAACACAAATTAACCTTCATACAACATGACATGGCAGCGAAAGCCTAAAGATTGTATTAATGTGTGCATGGGTTGTAACCGGGAAGGTAATCACAAACAACACTGCAGCAACATAAACAAGACATGTATGTTTTACCTAAGTAGAGAAAGAACTAACAAACACATAAAAGCACACATGTATTATGAAAAGACTGTGAGCTTCCATGTAAATATGTCTTCTGCATGCAAATCCCTCTGACATGAATGCCATCACCAACAGAAGAGATTCGTACATGGGTGTTACATACTGTGCTTTATAACAGTTTTGTGACGTGAATTTAAATTAAAAAACATGTTCAAACCAAATATGTACAACGAATTAAGTATAAACCAAAGCTATCATGGTGCATGGACATCCATGGAATTTGTTTAAAAAGCTATATATTTCCTATCAGGCTGAATACCTGAATATATGAATAGTAAACATTGGAAGACAGTCTGTGTTTGAACAGCCACAAATGATGTTTTTCTCTCCCACTCTCCAGCTCCACTGCAGTCATAACTTCCTTGTATACGTCTTTGTCTGAGCATGTTTGTATTTGTGGATTGCTGAGGAAGTGTGGGTGTAATCCACCAATCTTTTCTCTTTATGTAACATCTCTGCTCCTTCTCTCTCTCCACTGCAGTATAACGCAGCAGTCTCTCTGGCTTGCCCCTTTGAAGTGTTGCCAGACGAGTATTTATTTCATTATCTCAGAGCTCACTATTTCTCGCCCTTGTTTTAGGGCTCTGTATCAAGGGGGAGACAGGCGCTGGGGCTGGGAATGCTGACGCTGCAGGTGCTCAGCTACAAGTCGGGGATGTGTGTGCGCGTGTGCCTGATATATATCATCAGGAGATTGAAAAGACAGAGGAAATCCTGCACAGTGTGAATGCAGCTCTGCTCAGTGCTACTGCGGTCAAATGTGGGTAACGGTGTCATCGGCAGCGGTCAGTATAGAAGAGCATAGAAATAATTATTCATCCGTGCCATGGCAGCTGTGACGACACAGATAACATAGCAACACAAGTGGTAAATGGTCTCTGTCTGCACTCACATCATGGAACCATTCACACACTCATGGACCAACAGTATACATTGAAGAGACTGAAAAGTGATGATACCAAATTTGAATATACTCCATTGAGTCTTCTTATGGACTGACATTCTTTGTTATTTGTTGTCATCAATAATCTGACAACTATAACAGTAGTAAGAGAGTTATAGTAAGATATATACATTAAACCAGGGCAAGACACTTTTGGAGGACTTCACCCAAGAGAATTTGTAGCCAAGATGAAATTCCCTTGCGTTTTAACCCTACACTTTACTATATTGACCCAAATGTTTGAATATTGTGTTCAGCATGTTCAGAACAAAATCAAAATGTCATCAAATGTATGTACAAATGTAGAAAGTCTTTGGCGAGCTTCCCAGAAAGGACTGGAGATCCCTGCATTAAGCAAAATATAAAATTAGATTAATCATTATCAATGTGTTAAAATTATTATCATTAGTTGTGGTAGGAAACAAATGCTAATCTAAATCTTGTACTGTTTAAGCATTATTTATTGATTTGACCGTGCTCTCTCTTCATTACAGTCGCTCCTCACTCTACCGTGGCTGCGGATTTGACCTCACAATGTCTCTTATCCACAGTGCTGCTTATATTTTTAGGTTTACACTCAAGGCAACACATATATTTCACTGAGCATGCTCGTACTTGTATAGCTGAGACTTTCTGTTGGAAAATCATGCCATGAGACCTTGAAGAACAAAGTGGCTGTGACCTCTGTCCCCATGGTACATGCACCACTGGTGGTACTTGAGTTTCTTCAGCGGTACAAAGGGTCTGTCTTTATTCCATTTCATTACAGATACATTCATTTATGCTGTATGTGTTTTCTTTTCTTTTTCAGACCCAGTTTAGGCATAATTTATTCTAATAATTTGGATCTGTTTACTTAGTCCTAATTTGATCTTGAACTATGCCTCGGGGTACTTGGAAGGTCAACTGGTTGTTATGTTTTGTTGTTCTTTTATTTGGGCAGGTGCACGTGAACACACAGGACTCGTGCACATGAACACACCTGACTGGATTGTACCTTTCGGCACTCATCTGTTGTCCCGCACTCTCACTCATCCTGCCCTGTTCAAGAATTAACAATGGTGTTACAGAGGATAGATGAAGAATCCATCCATCCATCCATCCATCCATCCATCCATCCATCCATCCATCCATCCATCTTCCACTTGTCCGTTGCCAGGTCGCGGGGGCAGCTGTCCGAACTGCCCAAATCACATTGCACCAGCCCCCTATGGCTCCTCCTGCAGGTGGTGGGTCCACAGAAGGACGGCCTCACGATTCAAACTGGGCCTGCTGGTCTCTCATAAGGGGCTTCTGAACCGCTCTTTGTCTGACCTGTCACCTTTGTTTGCCATGGGAGACCCTACCAGGGGAATGAAGACCCCAACACAGAGCTCCAGGATCATTCGGGTGCTCAAACCTCTCCACCACTCGAGACATTGCGCTAGTCCTACCATTCATGTCTGCCTATGCTTCCACAGAACACCACAGTCAAGGCTATGACAGAGATTGTACGACTGTACAGCTTGACCCAGTATGATAAAAAGCGATATAATGTTATACTCTAACACTGCCCTGTTGTACATGTGTTTAGTGAAAGAGGAAAAAAAGCCCGTGAATTGAACGTGAGACCTTCTAGCTGCAAGGCAAGAGTGCTAATCGCTGTGCCACCTTGCTGCACCCTGCCACAATAAGTGTGAAAGGTTTCTCGTGTTATGCAGGTGGAAATGCATTGCATTATTTCTTGCGGTGTTAAGCCCACTACACAAATGTAAAAACACAATTAAGCAGCCATTACTGTGCACAATCTCGAGGACAGACAATTGATTGCTCCACTTCTTAAGTAAACTTTGCTTCTTTGCCGAAAAGTTACTGAATAAATAAACTTAATGAGTATTGACCAAATGTTAAAAGTTTAATGCTGTTGGAAAGGCGGTATTTGCAAAAGTGATAGACCCAACAAACTCTACCCTATCCCGCGAGGTTTCACGCTTTAAAACAACCATTTAAAAAAACTGAAAGAATCAAAGAAAATAACTATTGATGAAGAACGTTAAGCAGAAGCTTTCTCAAGAAATGACAGCGTAAAAAATTGCAGCGGAAAGCAGTTTAAGTCTTACTGACAAGCTTGAAGTGGTGGCTTGTTTAAACGGGCACATGTACAGAATACAGATGAACAGATGTGGGCCCAAAGATGGATGTGAATGGTCCAGCAAAAGCCTGTTTGGAATAAGTGCATTAAAAGAAGCTTTTAGCGAAAATGACTGTTTTTCTTTTTTAAGCTTTTAGGCGTGGACATTTTGTGGAAAGAGGAGAATAAAAAAAAAAAGTGCCATAAAACCCTTTGGGTCAGTATTGTCGTTTGCTATACACTCCTAGCGCACAGAGTAAGGCACAGTTTACAACGGCAGTACGTTGGTATCGGACGCACATATATTTTACACAACAAAGAACATCGTATCGCTTGACAACCGGCTTCACTGGAAACTCTGAAAACTGTTTCATTTTATGGATTTTTTGGCTTATTTTGCAGCTAAACTCAATGTAACCCCCATTGAGAGGTATAACCACATCAGAGCAGTCGGTTCTTAATATAACTTTGACCCAGACTTTATTCAGCATTTGTATTCAATGTCGGTGTTCAAAGGTCGAATAAAAATGAAACATAATTCTCCTTCCATCCATACCAAAGTGTTTTTTTTCCCTTTTTCATGCCTTATGTTGGCGCTGCATCGTAAAAGTGTGCTTGGAATGTCTGCTTCTGTTAGCGCTCCAGACAAATGAAGTCATTTCACTTCATTTGTCTCTTCTTCTGTACCCAATTTAGAGCTGTGTTTGACCTGTAATGGACACTACAAAAGAGGTGAAATGAAAGGTCCACGGCTCCACCAAGGCTCACTAACAAGCTGTTAGTTAGCTAGAAAGGATTCTAAAGGATGAGCGATAACTAAATTGATTGCAGTGTGTTGAGGTTAAAATAATTGTACATGCCCGTGACAGATTTTAATTTCTAAGGTTTGTTTGATGAAGCCAGCGCAAATATTAATCATTGTTTCAAGCTAAGTGGCAATTTAACAAAAGGTTGAAACTGAAGTTGTTCAATTACATAGTGGCAAAAGAAGATCAAACTGGGACTTGCTCATGCCCCATTGGTACAGTATAGCCGCACAGCAAGGTCAAATATTGAACAAAGCATTACATTTAATTGCATTATCTATGTTATAGTTTTGTGAAATGGGTAGACTAACCTATTCTGTGCACTCTATACTCTATGTATTGTAATCATTTGTTGTCACGGGCAGAATTTGGCCATAAAAGCGAACAGCAATACTTTAACAATTGGTAAAAGGTAACAAATCTGTTGATATTTTGACTCTTGTTTATGCATTTACAGCCTTGGCGAGAGGCAGACATTCTTTTGAATCTCTAATACATACAGCAACACAATAGTAATTGATATTTCTCTCTTTCCAAAGTACCTTGAATAAGACATTTTGGCCTCTGGCTATGTGCTTTAGCCTTTGCATATTTAGCCTTTACATCGAGCTGAGTGCTTTGAAAGCCCATAAAAAAGTACACTGCAATATCTACCTTGAGTCTTACAACAGAATTGCATACTTATTAGGATACGAATACTGCTTCAGGGCTATTCTAATGCGAGAAAAAAAAAAAAAAAGATTTGCAATCAATGTGAACACCAACGTCAAGTCACTGACTTTTTTTGCTGTCTGCCTTGCAGCTGACTGTTTCTTGTCAATGTGTCCACAATAACAGCCGACTGCCCATCACTGACCACTATTATAGCTCCTATTTGCTGGAGCCATATTGCGTCCACTCCCCAGGTTTCTCTCCCCTATCTCAAATTACCATCTATCTAGCCCACCTCTCCTCGCGGACACCTGAACAGCATTCACCTCAACTTTTCCTGCTTTTTTTTTTTTTTACCCCCTCTCAGTCCTCAGTGTCCTCTCAAAATCTGACAGCTGCCTTAAGCTAAAGAAAAAAAAAAAGAAAAAATCCCCTGGTCTCCATGCTGCCTTCCCTCCCAGGCAGGACAGAGTATACCTCTTCTTTATTTATCCAGGCCTGTCTCTCAGTGGGATGTATTCCATGTCTTCCTCACTTCTCCTCCTCGCCCCGTGCACTGACAGATATATAGAAAGGAACCCCAGACAGAGGGGATGGCCATTGAAATCAAAGCAAGACAAAAGGCAAAGAAGAAAAGGCGGGGGAATGGAGCCGGCGTATACTCTCTTCCAATCTCGCATCAAAGCCGGTCGTGGGGCAGCAGCGCCTGACCGCGAGGGGAAAATAAACAGGCAATTTAGCTAATGAATGCGTCCTCGGGTGACCCATGGATGGGGCAGTCGAGGCATGGCCAAGTGAGCAGTGAGATCGCAGACTCTTTGTTTTAGAAACGTTGCGGTTTTATGTCAGCAGGAGAGTGGTAAAAACAAAACAAAATGGCGTTGTGTCCTCTGAAAGGCCACGCAGGTTTCCCAGAAATTTTTAATGTGCCGTCCTGGAGCAAATCATTATTGTGAAATAATTTGCATATGATCAAAATAGTCTTATAATTGTGATGTCAGAAATATTCAATCATTCAGTCTCACATGCTACATCCAATATCAAGAGTCTGGCTTGAGAACACAAGAGAAACACAGTATGAATGACAGTGTGTTCTTCCTTCAGTGTTGATGGTACCAGATTTAGCTTGGAAGTTAACATGTGATTTGTAAGACATTTCAGTTTGAATCTGCATCGCTGTGTAAAGTAATGTGAGTTTGGACTGGCATCCAAATATACAGCTAAAAATAAACAGAGAAGACAACTAACAAATTGGCAATGACACAACCACTTCAAACGTAACTGTAGTTGCCGGAGAACCTCCATTGTTTGCATCCTTTCAGTGCACAAAGAGTGGAATAACATCTAATAGACCCAAATCAAGACTGCGATTCTCTCTTGAGATCTATGAGGGATTTTGTTTGAGTGTAGTTTTCCCTATGAACCTCTTTGTGATGTTGCAAAGCTCTGTTACTCCCCCGGGATCATCTGACTTCAGATCAGCTAATACTGCATTGGTATGGACAGATCCAGATCTTACTTGAGAAGTGTATATCTGGCCTAAAATCGTAGGATCACTCTGCAATAATCCATCCATTTTGTTCCGCTTTATCCGAGGCAGCAGTCTCAGCAGAGATGCCCAGACTTCCCGACCCACGCGCACTTCCTCCAGCTGTTCCGGGGGGGCCCGAGGCAACACCAGGCCAGCTCAGAGGCATAGTCCCTCCAACGTGTCCCTCCAATATGACATGCCTGGAACACTTCCCCAGGGAGGCGGCCAGGAGAAACAGATGTCCTAGCCACCTCAGCTGGCTCCTTTCAACATGAAGGAGCAGCGACTCTACTCCGAGCTCCTCCCAGGTAACTGAGCTCCTCACGATATCTCAAAGGGTGCGCCCAGCCACCCTGCGAAGGAAACTCATTTCGGCCACTTGAATCCACGCTCTTGGCCATTACCCAGATCTCCTGAGCACAGGTGACGGTGGGAACGTAGATAGATCGGTAAATCGAGAGCTTTGCCCCTCGACTCAGCTCTCTCTTCACCAAAACAGTCCGATACAGCGGCCGCATCACTGCTGACACGGCACCGATCCGTCTATCGATCTCACGCTCCATCCGTCCCTCACTCGTGAACTCCTCCACTCTGCAAAAATACTTTCTTATATTTTTTCTGAAAATTGAATGCCCGCCAGAAAGGAAGAGTAGGTCCTGAGGTTGTTGACACTAGATATTGAAATTTTGGAAAGGAAGTACTTGTGTTTTATTAAGAAGTAACAAGGGAAATTAATGTTCGCCAATCTAATTGGGTACACAATGGTGAAATGTCCGCCTAGACTTCTCCTCAGACTTAAGATTTGGCTCAAACCTCAGTCCAGTCTCTGCATTCATTTTGTACGGTTTGGGGGGGGTCACTAACCTCCATCAGACATCAAATATCCACCTGTTTAGCGTGTAGCCCCAAAAAAACAAACGGTGGATTACTGTGGCAAAAACAAACCGATGATTGAATGCTTCAAAACTGAATGCACAAAGGAATTTTTGAAACAAGCATAAAAGAAATAAAGGCTATAGAAGTCGAAATGTATTTTCTGTCACGTAAAATAGACAGAGGCGAGTGGGTTTGCGATTGCGAGCGAATGAAGAGGAACATCAATAAGTATGGATGTTTGTTTTGAAGCAAAGGGGAAATTGCCCTGCCAAACCACTTACACTGCTGTTGGTGTTCAATCAAGCGTGCTCTATTGAAATGCAAATGTTAATGACAGAGGCCGGAGCAATCATTCTCACACAGCCGCAATCAGCCCCAAAAATTCGGACACAAAGAGACATTATAAATTTGGAGCAGAAAATTAAGTTGAGCAATCCCGTTAGATCTGACAAGGGATCCAAATCTTATCCGGTTTATTTGTAATAACTTTCGGGACTGGGCGGAAAGTAGGGGCAGCGATTCTCTACGCACTGGCTGTCAGTGTGTAGAGAGAGAGAAGGAGGCAGAAGTAGTGAGGGAGTTTTAACTATTGAGCAAAGATGTGGAGCAGGAAAGTAGAACGTTTGTACAGCACACAATGTCAGAAGGAAATTCTCAAAGTTCTTACCAAAAGATCTAATATCGCTCAATCACAGATCATATTAAGGTTCAGTAATCTGAATTCTAATAGCACAAGCCTTTGCAAGTCTGTCCTGATTTTGCACTGCAGGTAACTCTTAATCAAACTAACTTGTGGTTCACCTGAAGGAAACCACACTGTATTAGAGATGAAGCCAACTGGTGTGTGTTCGACTGATATGCTGGTTCCTCTTGTTCTAAAAGTGGAAAGCACAGGAGATGGCCGTAGAGGATGAAGCCAGTGTAAAGAATTGAACGGATGGTCTGAGGTTATGAAAGACACAAGTGTGAGCCGCTGTGGAGATAGTGAGATGCCGGGCGCTACATTGGAGGTTGCGAATAGGAAGAGTGCAGATTAAGCAGCATGCAGCAGAGAAACTGGATGGGGTCGGTCTTTTTCCTTCCTTTAGGCCACAATTTTATCTCCAACACCAGACAGCGGCGCGGCAGTTCAGAAAAGACCACAAACGTGTGGATCTCAAGCCGGCGATAGCAGAGGCCAGTCTCGCACACATCTACTGTACATATACACTTGTGGTCCAGGTAAAGCGTGCGCGCGGTTGCATCTGAGAGGACCTAATCGCACACGGGCGATAAAAAAGCTCTGAAGTTGCTGACCCAGCTCCTGCGATGGTTTAGATTGCACCTCCCATTCCCAGCCCAGCCCGTGCAGGCAAGGGCGTACTGTAAATGGGACAACGCATTTTATAATAGTGTGGGGGAAAATTTCAAAAGAAGTGCAGGGAAACATGACATGCCACTGCTGTAAAGCAAGGAGGATAAGACTGTAAACCACATAGCCCATAGGAGAACCTTTTGTTTTTGTTTCATTCGCCGCGGAAAAATGTTTTGTTCAATTACAGCAAAAACGTTATTATGTTGTTGTAGCTGTCGTACAAAAGCACTAAAATTAGCAATTTTGGGAAAGGCATTTGATTTTTCTTTTACAATGTTATATTTGTTGAATTAATGGGCGAGGAAAACAAAGCCATTTAGTGCATTTGATAAATTATTTAGAATCGTGCTAATTGGTATGGCAACCATAAACAAGCAGCAACTTCCCTCTGCCTTGGAACAGCTGTGTTATTTGCCTTGTTCTATGAACTACATTTATTGTTGCAGGATGCTTTTGCACGCCTTTGCCGTGTTTTTGTGGGTGGTTTTTTTTAGAGGGTGAAAGACTGTTGTGGAGCGGAGGGAGCAGCACAGGAGGAAGAGGAAGGAGGAGAGGGAGGAGCTGACCAGTGCAGGACACCATGCTCTGAAACAGGGACAAACCCAGGAGGAGGTGCACCATTTCAGAGGATCAGAGGAGCACTGAAGGCAGCCATGTTTCCTACTTTACTTAATTAAATAGTTACTAAGGGGTAACATTATGCACCCTTTTAGCTATAATGGGGAAAAATCTAGAGTGTTGTGGAAACAAACAAAAGAACAACACGCACAACAACTAAACTAAATAAACCAAGTAAAAATGTTTAGTATGTCGCGCGTATACGTGAACAATGCTTTGGTGGATGAGTGTGCGTTGGGGAAGGCTCGAAAACAGCTCCCCAGCCAAAAGACTTGTTGTGTGGTTTTGTGGGTTGCCTGGTCCGCATCAATATCCCCCTCTCTGAATTCATTGTGCCCTCGTCACTGACTGAGGGGTTGAGCCGACTGTGACAGGCAAGGCGTCAATACCGCTCACTGGCCAAAGCAGGTGGCTAATCTAGCGGCCAGTCAATGCTAAGATAAGGAGGTACAGACCATTGCACGGTGTTGTTTTCTTTCGTTTTGTATCAAGGTTCGCAATTATTTCAAGCGTCTGCTGCTCAGCTTTGGAATATTTAGATTAAAAACTACACTAAACTGGCTGGTGTGGAAGTCAAATTACAGCAGAGATCCATGCCATGTAATTTTAATGAGAAAATAATAGGAATGAATAAAAAACAATAAAAAAAAAAAACAATCAAGCAATGCAAGCCATTAGCAGCAAGCTACACATCTTGGTGCTGTCAGTTCTCTCTCTGTTATTGTGGTCATCATAGATCCTGATTCAGCACTGGCCCGTGTGAGGGAGTGTGTGTGAAAACGTACAAAATGAGTTGATATTACCGAAATGCTGAGCGGAGCAGTCTGAGGAACGCCATCTTTCCTCACAGACGCAAAGAAACACAATCTCTCCTCTCGCTTTCAATTCCCACCTTTGCAAGTATTCAAAGGTGGGGAGAATCTAGTGGGATAGAAAAATTCTCATCAGCTAACACGTTCTACATGCTTGGCACTGTCTGCGCACAAGGCGTCACTGTCTCATCTCGGATCTCGCCGCCGCAAAACAACCTCTACGCTGTGCTTAACACTTGATCCTAGGAGGAAAACTTCATAGTAATTCAACAATCCAAGATGTGTTTTAATCTGCCTGAAGATTTGTTTTTAAAAGTAAATGTAATGCAAAAAACCATTCAGCAAAAAGCGAACCTCTTAACACCTGAACCGAGCTTATTGTATCCAGTTTGGCATTACCCAAAATGTAAAAGCTTTGTAAAAAATAGCGACAAAAACGAGGATGAAAACGCAACCAAAGAGCGCCAAAGCAACAATAACACACACAACAAAAACATGAATAAAAAGTGATGGAAAAAACACACAAAAAAGCCACAGAAGAGAGTGACAAAAACGAGCCGGAAGAGCAACGAAGGCACGATAAAGAAGCGACAATAACACAACAAAAAAGTGACAAAAGAGCAACAAAAAACTGATGAAAACATGACAAAAGTCTCTTGTCAATAAGATTTTAGACTTGGGTGAAAATGAACAGGAGAAAAGAAGGGGGTAAGAGCTTAATAGAATTTAGCAGATCAAAATCAAACCATCTTATTTAGGATTAAGAGAAGTGCCGCATATAAGGGAACAACCCTGCTCCCCCCTCAAAGTGAGGGCGCAGCTCTGTTGATGACATCCATCATGGAAGACTTATATTGTCTAGTAGAGATGCGGATGATAGTAATTTATGAGTGTCCTCTGAGCATAAATTGAGGGCAGAAAATAGGATCTTGGCCCTATAGCTCAGAATAACCATTCATCACATAGATTGATATTTTTCTCTGACTCTTAGGAAACCGTTTGAAACTCATCTTTAAATCGCACCTATCATTTCCGCCAACCCTGCATTGTGCTCAATCTACCGCACAACCTGGAAATTCAGTATGTTTCTGCCGTCACTGAAACCATCAAAGCATCCCTCTAAACGATCTGCTCATTTATTAAACTTGTGCTTTACTTGGCTCCACGATCCAGCCTCGACCAGCTCTGAGAAAAGCACTCCATCCTGCTCATTGCGGCCATTTGCTTTCAGACGACGCAACCTTCCAGAATTGCGATGGAAATTACTATGTTTATGCTCGGATCTCAAATAGCACACCAGAGAACCAAATCAATCAACACTTCTCTCGCCAGCTAGTATTTGCAAAGTCGAGGGCTGTGGATCCATTCGTGTCTTTGGCCTTGTGCCCGGACACTTAACCCACATGGAAAAGTAGCAACAGTGGCAAGGACATTTTGCAGGACAGTTGTAAAACATGAACGACTCCACTTTGATCAGTCTGCCCGCTCCGGATTTTCTCCTTTAATTCTGACTCCCAGTGTGTACTTGCGTGAAAAGATTTTGCCCTGAACCATCTTAGGACATGAAAAGCATGCCACTGAGATGGTTACTCCAAACTCTGAACTGTTTTTTTCCTGACAAGATATTCAAAACCAGCCCCTAACTAACGACAGTGCCTTGATCTGTAGCTGTGTATATCTGCCTGGACAAAACCACCTGTGATTCAATTCAAATGACATTTGCAGGACGAGACCAAGTTTGCTTTTCACAAGATAAGGGAATATGACTGAGTATTCTGCATCATATACAGTGGGGGGAAAAGTATTTGGCCAAAATCCAATAGAATGTCTATGTGAAACTGACCAAATACTTTTTTTCCCCCACTGTATGTAAAGTGCTCATGTTGCTAAGCAGTACAGTACTGTTTTTAGTATATAACTCAATATAACTCGATGTTCCTTTGATGAGCGTGGGAAGTGATGCATCTTGGCCAATCAATTACTCTGAAACACAAAGAACTGAGAGTCAAAAGCTTTTTTTTTTTTTGCTGCGTTCGAATATTCAGTGCTTCGAGAAAAAAAAAACAAGAAAAAAACAATCCATATTCTCAAAACGCTTTGATGATAATATTTTTGCAACATCTCACTCTCTATACCCCAATTAAAGTGCAGAGTTTCGCATCGTAATGAGTGGAAGTGAGGAGCGCTGTGTATTTTAGCAATTACGTCGTTCTCAAGGTCTGCACGGTCTCCGCAAATGCCGTGAGAGCTTTCCTGCCACTGTGATTGTGTGGGCAGCGTTGAAGAGGTCAGCTTGATGTCAAAAACAAAGCCAGAAAGAACATACCAGATTGCAGAGCTTCATAAGAACTCTGCGCAAATAAATAGAGGGGGGGAGAAAAAAAAATGCTTGGGGACATGCGCACACAGCCAAGGAATAGACGCAAGGAAAAACTTTAAATAAACTGGCATCACTAGGCAAATTTTGATCTATATGCGAGAAGCAGCAAGCAAATGTTGCCTTAGCTTGAGGCTGAACTTAAGCTGCACTGTAAACACTGCTCACCAATTCGAGTATCCCAAGTGGCTCGGCTGATAGTGGAGTGATCTACACAATGGTTTTTGCATCTCTTTTCGCACGGCGTCTTGATAATCTTAATAAAGCTGTAGCGTATGCTTTTCTAACATGCACGCGATGCCCCAACGTAGTTCAAAGACTGCACGCTCTTGTCATCTCAGAGTGCTTACAATTTCTCACAGTCCAACTGACATGGTGTGCCCAAGCCAAATAAACTGCGTCTAACTGTATGCATGCTTTTCAGTCATGTGACTTTTGTTGTTAAGGCGGCCATTTTGAATACCGAAGTAAAATGACTCAGGATGAAAATGAAAGACATTTGATTGACAGTGACATTTGTATTTACTCGTAATCATTCCTCAAGAAGATAGCAGTAAAAACACGGCCCCAGAGACGCACTTTTATGTGAAGAAACCAGTGAGCCAGTGTTTAAGATGTATGTTAGCATGCATACCGGTTAGCATTTAGCTTCAACAGCTCAGCTCTGACCTCTCCAAGCGAAAGCCCTGAACTAATACTCCAAACTTCTAGCCTTGGATACAACATGTGACAGAGGTCAGATATGAGCTGTTACTGTAGTATTTCCTCAGTGTTCATAGATGTGAGCCACACATGTGTTTATCGTGTTGAAGCCAATGACAGTTGAATGAATCAGCTGTCAATGGTTGAAGCTAAATGCGAACTGGTAGCATGCTAACGTCTTGAGCAGCTTAAACACTGACTCAGACTGAGACTCTGTTGACATGACAAACTGCAAAAATCACAGAGAAAGGTTATCTGTTTCCTCTTTGAAGTGTTTGTATAGTCTTCAGAATGAAGCAGATATTTTTGTAAATCCTGCTGTAGCTCGACAGACAGAGCTGCTACATCTGTGCCACATTTGCTGGTTATATCACATGAACGTGCGTCTCTGGGGCCATGTTTTTACTCAATGATTATGAGTACATAAAAATGCCACTGTCAATAGGTTGTCTTTCATTTTCATCCTGAGTAGAGATATTGTTATGTGTTGTAATACTGCAATATTCTACTACCAGAACTATGCGTGATGTCATTGGAAACACATGTGTAGCTATACGCTGTTTTATACAAATCCATATAGGTCTCATGCATATCGGAACACCTGAATGTGAATAAATCTTTTATGTAAGACTTGGAAATCCTTTGTTTGAATAAAGAATAGCTTCAGTTCTCATGCTAAATCACACGCCATAACACTCCGATGGCTAACAATTAAGATGAGTGCAGCGATATATCACAAGGATGACTGTCTTTAAGGCTGAGGTGAAAGTCATTATTCAAGGATCCTCTCGAGTCACTCACACTCTCGTTCGCTCCAGGGGGTTGTGTGACTGTCCACTGGTCTATCTAAGCCACCAACAGAGCAGGGGGGGTGGGGGGGTGAAGGGGTCAAGTCCAGCTTGTCCCGTAGGCAGCTGAATGCCATCGGTCCATGAAGTCCAGCACACTAATAGACTCCCTCTGATTTCTTTCCTCCGTCAAACAAATAGCGCAAGCAGTGTTCCCCCAGAGAGTGGGGCCATGTCATAATCGATGGAGCCACTGGTGTAAATCTCTCTCACGCTCTCCATTCTGAGCACAGCCAGGCTAAGCACACACCAGAGCAGTTTCCTGTTGGCTCCTCTCATTTGGTAACGAGTTTGTGGTCTTTACATTACATGTACATGTTTTCAGGTGTACACAAATCTTGTGTCTATATTTGAAATGTCATCGTGTTAAGGGCGCTTTAACATAGGCATAAAGAAATAACATTTTAATCCATGTCTATAGCATCCTTAACCCTTTATAGGGCAAACGACTATGTTTGGTAATTTGGCTAAATTCATGGTACATTTCTTTACATAACTTGAAAACTAACCATGGTAAGTTGATGAAACTCACACATTTTTTTGGTGAATAATTGTGCTAAGTGATGATATATGTGTTGGTTTTGGAGGACGTAGTGAAATAAGTGAAATTACAGCATGAAAAAGGCAGGCACCATATTTGATCATACGCCCTGTTCACTTAAACCTCAAGTTAATTTGTTTTGTCCATATTTGGACATGCCCGTTGCACCTACTATACTTCAAGTATTTTCTTGACAAAAGAACCAATAAACCCTAGGACTATGTTTTTATGTTGTCAAAGGTATTTTTTGTGGAATTTTTAGGAAATAATATTGAAGGTGACTGACCCCGCCCACCGCACGTAAAGCACAATCACATTACAAAAGCTCTTGCCTCTGACAGGTGTGATCATTCAAACATCAATGTCACAAAACACAACGTCTCCTTTATACCAGCACCCCCCCCGAGACATGAAAGTACTTTTTGTATATATATATTTTTCTTTTTTTAACCCTTAAAGGTATGGTTACTTTGCTTACAGTATTTTTGTTTTGTTTTGTTTACCAGTTTAGGGCAAGGAACCAAAATGTGGTAGCTTCGCTCACATTGATTTTCTGCATGATGATGAACATTTTTGAAAAATGTTACAACAGAAACAGTTATGACCCCGAATAACACTCTTCAGTTGAAATGATTTACTTCAAAGTATTTCAATGAGTGCCCTATAAAGGGTTAACATTTGAACCTGACACTGATACCTTTTGATCATGAAACAGAAGAATATTGTTTAGGGTCAGATCATTCAGAGCAGCAACTCTTGTGGAATGTTCCATGGTGCATTTCTATTTTCATTTGAGAAACATCCATGCAAGCAGTTCTTTTGCACACTCTCTGTTGATGCCAAAAAACTTCTTCTTTACCTCCACTTTTCAACACCTCATCATTCCACTTGGGCCCCTCTTATTCCGCTCCTTGTGTTTTGTGCCTATTATAAAACCGCTTCATCTCTCAATGGGACATCTCAAACGAATAACGAACTGATAAATAGCTCATGCATACTAATTAACAAACCCGCTATTCCCAAATCGATAATCGTCATCATTTTGGGATTCCTCTGCTCCCTTCATGTCTTTCTTGAGCGTAGTATTGTGGCTAAGTATCGTAATTAAACATGGGGAAAAGCGACCACGCTAAATCAAATCCAATTACTGGCGTGATGAACCACACGTGTCCCTTTGGCAACACGCCTGGCCAGGTTCCTCCCTGCACAGGCGCCTCTTAACGACAGGCCTGATTGAAATGGCAGGCCTTCAAACAACATGGACTCCCATTGGAGCAGAGCTAAACAAACATCCACCTCCATTGGGCCAACACTAATAAACAAAAGCACAGTGTTGTTTCAAAAGTCGAGTGCGTGATCTTTCAACCATCATGGCCTTTTGATAAAATGCAGCATCATGGTTGTCGAAATGAATTAGGGCTTGTGCTAGTAACAGTTTACATAAAAGATAAGGCTGAACAGTAAAATGGCCGACAGTATGAGCAATATTCTCAAAAACTGATCACTTCATCATCATTTTTTACACACTGTCATCTCAGGGTCCAGTCTTTATTCATCCAGGTTTAAGGATGGGAAAAGAAATACCCTGCCTGCTCGAATCTTCTTAATTCGAATATGGTATAGTGATATGAATCAGCAAAATGGTCAATGATATTTACCATTCAAGAAAAACATCTGCACAGAGAATGAGCTCATCCTTTAGTCATTTCCATGTGTTATCACATCAGGGAGTGATGCTTCTCCAGAAGACATCGTGAAGCTCACTGGGGTGTGGGTGTTTGCAGGTCTCGCTTCTCTAATTTAATTGGCAATTATATTAGGCCTTCTTCTGAGGACAACACAGCGAGCAGGTCAAAATAATAACAGGCCCAGACCTAATGTGTAAATACTCCCCATGGGGCCAACGCACATCAAGGCTGAATTCACACAAACTCACTGCACCATGAAGTGATGGTAGACTTCGGCTCGATTAAAACCAGAAGCAAAATGAAAAGGTGAACTGTATCAAAGTTACCAATAACCTCTTAGAAAAGTTTATTTTTAATTTTTATTGCACATAATTAAATCTAGCATTCTCCGAGAGAGCTTTTTTTTATTATTTAGTTTTTTAACACTAAAATTGCTACACCACATTATTTTGATCAAGCGCTCATTAAAATGTTCCCGTTTGTAAGTCTTCACCTGAAAGACACTTGGGCTCTTGGGAGAAAATAAACCATTTGCAGAAAAACAGCATGGAATTCACTTTCAAAGTTGCTCTCAGAAGACTCCCAACTTTTTCACCTATATGACATTGTTTGGTTGGAGCCCCAAAGAGGCTGTGAAAAACAAAATGTCAAGCGGAGGGAGAGGAGTGTGGAGAGGGGAGACCAAAGCGAAAGCAAATGCAAATACAGGACGAGTCGAGGCAGGAGCTGTTTGTGTCGGTGTGATGCCCGGACGTGAGACGTGGTGCTGAAATAGTGCATTTATAATACATGGGCTAAAGTTGTGAAGCGGAGGATGGTCCACTGACAGGTGTTCAGCTTTTGTGAACTAGGACCAGCTCATGGAAGCTTTTTGAACCGAATAAAATAAAAACTTTGCAAAGCAAGGGTGCACATTTAAAGGATGAATAAAGGGGTGTGAGAGCTTTGCAAAGATACCGTTCATGTCATGAATGACGATTGCCCGATTGGCAGAATGTCACAAGCTTTTAGTGATTTCAGGACAATAAAACTAAGGTGCATAAAACTAAGACGCTAAGGGAGATAAGAAACACTCACCAAACAAACGAAAAATTGACCACAACAAATATCAATGTTTTCACCTCACATTAGGGGTGGGCCGAGATACAAATCCCACGAGACAAGATGAGACACGAGATTGAGATTTTGACATAATTTGCAATAATAAATAATATTTTGCAATTATGTTTCCTTTGTATGGGGCCATTGCATATTGTTTGTAACAAAATCAACAAACTAATAAAAATGAGAATTGATAAGATTTTAGATAAAATCATGCAGACTCCATTGGTGTGCATAGGCCTGAAATAACATTAGAACAAGGCTAATAAATGTGGATCTTTTAACAGGTGAATTCAGATTAAATTTCCTAATTGCGACTGTAAATAAGTACTTAAATAGAATTCAAAGCTTAAAGCCTTGCCTCAAGTGGAGGAGTTCAAGTATCTCGGGGTCTTGTTCACGAGTGAGGGACGGATGGAGCGTGAGATCGATAGACGGATCGGTGCGGCGTCAGCAGTGATGCGGTCGCTGTATCGGTCTGTCGTGGTGAAGAGGGAGCTGAGTCGGGGGGCAAAGCTCTCGATTTACCGATCGATCTACGTTCCCACCCTCACCTATGGTCATGAGATTTGGGTAATGACCGAAAGGACAAGATCGCGAATACAAGCGGCCGAAATGAGTTTCCTTCGCAGGGTGGCTGGGCGCACCCTCCGAGATCGGGTGAGGAGCTCAGTTACCCGGGAGGAGCTCAGAGTAGAGTCGCTGCTCCTTCACGTCGAAAGGAGCCAGCTGAGGTGGCTCGGGCATCTGTTTCGGATGCCTCCTGGTCGCCTCCCGCGGGAGGTGTTCCAGGCATGTCCTAGTGGGACAAGGCCTCGTGGAAGGCCCAGGACACGGTGGTGGGACTATGTCTCCGAGCTGGCCTGGTGTCGCCTCGGGGTCCCCCCAGAACAGCTGGAGGAGGTGTGTGTGGATCGGGAAGTTTGGGCATCTCTGTTGAGACTGCTGCCCCCGCGACCCGGCCCCGGATAAAGCGGAAGAAAATGGATGGATGGATGGAAAGCTTAAAAGTTCATTTCACTCAGAGGAAGACAAGACACAGATTTAGATTCAGCATCTAAGCAGTCTGTGTCAGACACTGACGCACAGGAGGCTTTAAACATTAAACAGAGAGTGATTCTTAGTTAGACTGACCTCCTTCTTCCTCAAATGGCCCGCTGCAATTATCCCTCCATATTCTGCACGCTGCCTCTCCCTGGGCGTGACGTCTGTGCAGTTTTGCGCTTGTCCCGTGCACGGGAACAGAAGACAGACCCACTCGGAGTCACCGCGGAGTGCAAAAATATAAAAATAAATTGCATTTTTCAACAGCAGAGACTTTCATTTGTAATGAAAGAGAAAGTAACAAGGTGCAAGTGTGGATCTGCAGGGGCTTCAGTCTGCAAGTTTAAACACCGAGGCGGCGGTCCCAACCAACTGAAGTCGGTGAAGTTTTCTTTCTTTTATAAGTGCCAATCAATACAGTACACTTTGCTAGAGAACTATAGCCTAAATATTCCCATGAGCCCTATAAGCATCTACAGGAAGTACGTCTATATCTAAATTGCAGCCTGTAAAAAAAAGGAAAAAAGGAAAACATGATCACAAAATCACTTTACACTGTGATCTCGCGAGATCTCGGCCCATCCCTACCTGTGTATCGCCTTAATTATGAAACTGAATGATACTAAATAAATCAATTTTGGTACACTTCCACACGATATACCCTAAAATATTACAATACCAAAAAAAGTAAATTTAAAAAGCTTTGAAAAAGTATGTAAAAATAAATACTTTTAGAGCATTCAGGCCCTATACAACACCAGCTGATCTATTTGCCTCAGTAATTTGGGTAAAATTCATTCAATTTTAGGCCTGTGGTGAATTGAGTTCCATCCGTTGTCCGTAATGGAGAGCGATGCCACTTCTACATAGGAGAGTCCAATGGTTAAAACATCTGAAAAGTGCAAAAATAAAATACAAAATCCACCCGCCCAATGTCAGTTTGCGCTCTCTTTCAAAAAGGGGACATTTGGAGAGGCAGTCAGGTATGTCTGGCAGGAAGATTTATTTAATACAGTGAGTCAGACCATTTCATAAAAGCCTCTTACAAGAATACCATAACGACCAATACAAGTGGAACATTTTGTGGAGAAAAAGACATGGGACGCACGACTGGTTTTGATGCAAATGGGTTGAGTTTGAACAAAGTGAATATAGAAGTATAAAAGAGAAAAAAAAGGAGAAGAGAAGGAAGCCTGATATGTTTTGTCATTATTATTCCATTCTGTCCAAAAGGTCCTTTAAACAGGGAGAAAAGATGAGATAGGGAGAAGAGGTCACCAGCTGTCATGCCAATTTGGGTTTATTAGCAGTGCGAACGCTATAGCTCTAAAGACAGAAGAGAAAGAGAACGAGAACAGGCAAATTAAAATAGAAAGATAGATGTATCTTTACACACAGAACACGCTCGGAAAATAAATTAGCTGGCCAAAGCCAAACATACTGACCACATGAAAGGTGGCAGAAATTCAAATCAAAACAGGTCGCAGATAAGACCATTGAGTGGGAATATGAGCAGCAAGAAAGCATGGGGACTTACGGATTATCAAGGCATTCTTATCAGAGAATGAAGCAGGGTGCAGCCCAATTAAATCAGCTTTTCATGAAAGAGAATTCATCAGTTAGAGAGCCCTTTAGAGCGTCGTCTCCAGGCTGGATAATCCCCACTCACTTAAAAGAACATGCGTGATTCTAGTACAGTGAAAAGGCAAGCACAGCCAACTGTTGATTATGCAGAATTATTACAATTGTGAGACGCTAAGAAGTATTTTAGAAAGGGGAAAGGTGCAGGTACATCGGCATATTACCCAGATTAGACAGTTTGGCTCACCAGGTTGAATTTGCATGATCAGCCTTCAGCAAAACCATCCGAGCAAATGTACAACCCAGAAAATGATCACGTTTACAACATAGGAGACGCAAACAGTTTTGAGTTCAGGAACGGTAACCAAGAATTCATCATTGAACTGACTTTGTTCTGTTTGGGAAAGAAGCCAATGAAAAACAAAATTACGCGGGGTCTCTTAAAAGGGACGTGCTTGTTTTTTGTTTCTAGATTTTGACCACGTTTTATTTTGTTCCCTGATCACAAAACATAACATGTACCTGGGGAAATATTTTTTTGCATAATTCTTGCAGTTTTGAGTAATTCTGTTTACTTTGGTCATGCGGGTGGGATTAAATACGTTAAATACGTATTCTTCTTCTTTTCAGACAAACTGGTGCTTGCTCTTTTGTGTTGACATGAACCATGTGAACTTTTTGTCCCCCTTGTGCTCTATTGTGGAATGCTTTGCCTGAAATAAATGGATGATAATAATAATAATAATAATAATAATAATAATAATAATAATAATAATAATTAAAGCCGCGCGCGGCGATAAAGGCCCTCGCCCCTGGCGCACTCCCCGCTCGCTCTCGTCTCTTGCGACCACCCCGCTCGCTCTCGTCCCTTGCGACCACTCGTCATCACACTAGGTCCTTGCGAGCCCCATGATTGAACTTGCTCATTTTGACGTGAAAATCCCTATTAAGTTGCATTATTCTGCTTTATATGCGAAAGTCCCTATTAAGTTGCATTAAAGTGCATTTTATGTGAAAGTCCCTTTAAGTTGCATTAAAGTGCATTTTATGTGAAAGTCCCTTTAAGTTGCATTACAGTGCATTATATGCGAAAGTGCCTTGAAGTTGCATTACAGAACATTATATGCGAAAGTCCCTTTAAGTTGCATTACAGTGCATTATATGCGAAAGTCCCTTTAAGTTGCATTACAGTGCATTTTATGCGAAAGTCCCTTTAACCCTCGTGTCGCCTTCGCGGGTCTTTTAGACCCGCTGTCATGTTCCGGGCATTTGGATGCAAGGTGACACAAGGGGGCGCCCTTCCAACCTTCTCAGTGTAAATGTGAGTTGACTTTCTTCAGACTTGGACTTTAGGTCAGACACCATGAGTGACAGTAACATGAGGCTAAATACAGTGAGCTCTTTGTTTCCAGTAAAAAGGCTGAGGCCTCATTGCTCTTCAGTCACAGACTGAGAAGTGAAGAAGGAAGTCATGGAGCTTCTGCTTTAGACAGAACTTCAGACTTCTGCTGCATGTAGGGGTCATATTATATCATATCATAATCTGTAAAGCACTTTGTGATACCTTTTGGTATAAAAAGCGCTTTATAAATGAAGTTTGATTGATCATATTCTCAAACTCTGTAGTATAAACCTAATATATGGAAAATAATTACAATTACAAAAATGCTGTATCAAATCAAAAAAATAGTTTTGTTTTTTATTTACTCTCATTCTAAAAAAAAAAAAACCTAACTATTCATATCTGCTGTAGAGTCATGTTTGTCCCAGTTCCTCTGAGTCGTGGTGCAGCAGGACTGATGTGGACAGATGTTATAGAAGAAGCTCATGAGGTTCATTTCTTCAACAGTTACTATAGTAACTATTTTCTCCAAAGTAAAAGTAGATCTACTACAGTCCTGTCCACATCTGTCATGGTCCACCATGACCCACCACGACTCAGAGGAACTGGAAAAAACATGACTTTACAGCAGATACAAATGGTTAGGGTTTGTTTTTTATTTTATTTTTTTTAGAATGAGAGTAAATAAAACTATTTTTTTGATTAGATACATGATTTTCAAATAATTTTATTTTGTAATTGTAATAATTATTTCCATATTTTACACTTTTACTACACATTTATGATCAATCAATCTTTATTTATAAAGCGCTTTTCATACCGAAAGGTATCACAACATGCTTTACAGATTACAACATTTGATATGATGTAATATGCCTCTTACATGCAGCAGAAGTCTGAAGTTCTGTCTAAAGCAGAAGCTCCATGACTTCCTTCTTCACTTCTCAGTCTGTGACTGAAGAGCAATGAGGCCTCAGCCTTTTTACTGGAAACAAAGAGCTCACTGTATTTAGCGTCATGTTACTGTCACTCATGGTGTCTGACCGAAAGTCTAAATCTGAAGAAAGTCAACTCACATTTACACTGAGAAGGTTGGAAGGGCGCCCCCTTGTGTCACCTTGCATCCAAATGCCCGGAACATGACAGCGGGTCAAAAAGACCCACGAAGGCGACACGAGGGTTAAGTTGCATTACAGTGCATTATATGCGAAAGTCCCTTTAAGTTGCATTACAGTGCATTTTATGCGAAAGTCCCTTTAAGTTGCATTACAGTGCATTATATGCGAAAGTCCCTTTAAGTTGCATTACAGTGCATTTTATGCGAAAGTCCCTTTAACTTGCATTACAGTTTATTGTATGCGAAAGTCCCTTTAAGTTGCATCACAGTTTATTATATGCGAAAGTCCCTTTAAGTTGCATTACAGTGCATTATATGCGAAAGTCCCTTTAAGTTGCATCACAGTTTATTATATGCGAAAGTCCCTTTAAGTTGCATTACAGTGCATTATATGCGAAAGTCCCTTTAAGTTGCATTACAGTGCATTATATGCGAAAGTTCCTTTAAGTTGCATTACAGTACATTATATGCGAAAGTCCCTTTAATTGCATTATAGTGCTATTGTGAAAATCCCTATGTAGTGGCATAATTGTGTTGTAATTGCAAAAATCCCTATGTTGTTGCAGAAACTGTAAGAACTGTTGAAATTGCAGAAACTCTTAACACTGTATACACTGTTAAAATCACTGCCAGACTTCACTGTATCATAATCCTATTAAAATGCCGGCAAGAAAAGAGAAAGCATTAGAAAAGTGTCACAGCCATATTTGAACCAGCAACCTCCTACACCAGAGACAAGTACACTATCACTGAGCTGTAGCTCCATGGTACTTGGACTGTGATGTGCGCTAGTTTTGTCTAAGTTATCGAGCAGAAGTTAGTTCCCAGCATCCCACTGGAGGAGAGAGGTAGCTTCAAGTCATGCCCCCCCCCATACATTTCCTCGATTGTTTTCGACATTTTCCCTTGTGTTGCCTCAATTGTTTTCCTACGATCCCCCCATTTCTAGCTCTTTAGTGACGCATATGAAAGCGTTTTTCATGAGAATGGGACCGTAGGTGTGGTTAAAAAAAAAAAAAAAAGAGCAAAGGTCAAAATTGACCCAGCAATCTCATGGTTGGAAACCCAATGCACAAGCAATAACGCTACACGGGCACAGCAAATGTTATGAAACGTGCTGTACTCATGTGACAATGTGTGCAGTGGCCCATGTAAAAGGTGAAAGCAATAGAAAAGTGTCAAGGCTGTGTTTGGACTAGCAACCTCCTTCACTTGAAACATGGGCCTGATGACAGCTTGGCTTATTTAAATTCCCAGGCTGCAATTTTGTACCAGCAACACACTGGAGGAGAGGTTTTTTCCCCGTTTTTAATGAGTGTGGGACCATAGGCAATGATGCATGTTCTTACCGGAAGGTGTTGAGTCCAAAAGAAAAAGGAAATAAAAAAAGTTTAGGTTGGGATTTGATCCTGCAACCTCCTGCACACTAGCTCAGCACTCTACCAATGGAGCTACTCAGGTTGAGTGAACTGCTACGAAACGTCCCGCAATCATGTGTTTTAGGCTGTGACAATGTGTGCAGCGGGCAATGGAAAAGGTGAAGGCAATATGAAAGTGTCAAGGTTGTGTTTGGACTAGTTACCTCCTTCACTTGAGACGAACATGCTATCACTGAGCTGTAATTCCAAGCAAACATGGGCCTGATGACTGCTTGGGTTTTCTAAATTCACAGGCTGAAATTTGATCCCAGCAACACACTGGAGGGGTCATTTCCCTGTTTTTAATGAGTGTGGAACCATCGGCGACGATGCATGTTCTAACCAGAAAGTGCTGAGTCCAAAGGAAAAAAAATGAAAAAGAGTCAAGGTCAGAATTTGATCCAGCAACCTCCTGTACACTAACCCAGCTCTCTACCAATGGAGCTACTTAGGCTGAGAAATATATAGCGGAGGTGAAATAAATGTCACGAGAGACTCCGCACTTGTGTGTTTGCAGGAAACGGATTAACAGCTTAGAAAATAATATATTGTATCATTTTGTAATTGGGGTAAATTCCTGGCTGCCCAAAGAATCGTTGAGAGGGGGTTTCAGCCCTGCAGCACCCTCGATATTGAAGCTATTATTTGGTAAGACCCATATAGTATGAGGAACACACAGAGAGACGGACAGGAAACAGTCGAATTGAACTTCCTGTGATTGTACAGTTGAGAAAAACGTGACTTTGGAGGCAAAAACGTCCAAATTAAAGCTGATGTCTGTTAGAGAGGGGTATTATAAGTATATACAAGTCCAAAAGTGTAGTTTTTGTGAAGAAAGGGGGAAATGTGGAATACTGGCGAATTTCAGGAGAAACTCTGACAGAGGCCAGCACGCTGCTAGGTTAAGACCTCTGGCGATTTTCACGGAGGATGGGCGGGCCACTTACAAGCCACTTAAAAGACATTTAAAGGACTTTTTGGCGATAGCGGCTGCGTGTGCACAGCATTAGGTCCAGGTGTGGAATGTGCACGCGCGCCGGATTGGGTCCGTTCCAATCCGGCCAAGTCTGTGAAAGATATGAGGCTTTGAAATTTGCTAAAAATGGCCTCTCAGTTGCGGCCTTGTCATGACCACGCCCAATAATTTAAAAAAAATTGAAATGATGATTTAGAAAGCCACATGGGTTTGGGACATGTTGGCCAAAATTGGAGGCTTTGCATTGAAAACTCGGGGATCAGGGGCCAGAAGTTCAAGAGGTACGATTTTGAAGGTTTGAGGTTCGGGCCAAGATGGCCGACTTCCTGTAGCATTTAGGGCGGGGTCATAATATCATTTTTGACATGTCCTGACGTGGTCTATGTCCCTGGCCAATGTCACGTTTGTACGATGATTTTTTTTGCGACCGCTCCTCCATTGGGTCAATGTAAACCGCCTGTTTGAGGGGGCGCCACAGAGTCAACTTTTATTATTTTCTCTCGCAAACCCCACCCAAAATTAGAGCTTGCGGAGCACTACGTTTTGACCCCTGTTACTTGCGAATCGGTTCACGTTTGCTACGTGAATTCTTGCGTTTTCGTCCCCCGTTATCGATTTTAATTAGTCCCTCGCGGGACACTGCGTGTCCGTTGCTCGGGCCTAATAATAATAATAATAATAATATTAATATTAATAATAATAATAATAATAATAATAATAATAATAATAATAATAATAACTCTTTTGCAGCAGAAGCACTTTGAATTTAGTTGTGTAATGGAAAGAATCCTGGCATTCGTCCTTGCATTATAAAAGCACAGCTGACGTTTAAACAGCTTCATTGATTTGGTATGATGCCACTGGGTTAAAATGGAGGGTCATGATGTTGAACTGAAATTTGAGACAAAACCATGGGTGATCTGTGCTGAAACATTATTCAAATTATAATGTGGTAAAGATCAAACCTGAGGGGCCCAAAAGCAGGTCTATTACCCACAATTATGGGTTATTATTTAAAACCAGTAAGCATGAGACTTGGCCTAGAACACTTGAAATGATCTTTCCAAAACCTGCTCACAGAGTGAATTCAAGGTTCTTCTTAACAGAGCATATTTCCCTCCATGTGTGTTCCTTTGACTGTTTCCACCGGGTCTTTCTGCTCAACTGGGCATCAAAACACAAATAAGCACGTTCAGACAAGGACGGTCTACTCCTCTCCCGTCTTTCAGACGCAGGCTCTCATAGTCATAGATTTATGACTCCCGCACCTCCCCGGGCCCTGCAGATAGCATTGACCAAAGGCAAAGTACAACAGAGTCAGCTACTCTGGTGGCAGTGGGCTAATATATGATAAGGATATACTGCCTCGCGGACTCCCCTCTCCGTCTGACCTGACCGGTTGGTTCTTTAATCATAATTTACCATGCATAGAACTCTATATTACGTTTTTACACTTTATGATGTAAAGACTATAGAGAGTATTTACAGACATAAAAAGTCAATTTCCAGAGTTATTTGTTCAGGTGTACTTATAGCTGAAGTTTTAAGCCGTTTGTGTGTTTCTATGATAAACATTTTCTAAGCTTTTTTTCTTTTTAAAGTTATATCAATTAGCAAGGCTGCTCATACTACCCAAACAGGCTTATTGGATTAGCGCGTCTCAAATGTCAGAACAATAAATACCTAAACTGTATCCCAGAATCCTCAAACGTTTTATAAATTTGGGTCACATCGAAAGACTTTTATTCATTGCACATAAGATACATGTAGTTACTATTACTTGATTGCACATGTTCCTATTAACTTTGCACCCCACTTAGTGTTTCTTGAATGCTGATGTAACTGGTCAATTTCTACATTGTGAGATCAATAAAGTCCTATCTTATCTTATCTTATCTTATCTTATCTTATCTTATCTTATCTTATCTTATCTTATCTTATCTTATCTTATCTTATCTTATCTTATCTTATCTTATCTTATCTTATCTTATCTTATCTAATCTTATCTTATTATTTACTCAATTTATTAAGAGCTTAAAAACAATACAAGTCACCTCAGTCAGCCATTTTGTATCATACATGTTATTAGTGGTAGGGGAAACCGGAGTACCCAGAGGAAACCTCCCCACACAACATGCAAACTCCACAGAGAAAGGCCCCGTCCAGGTGGAAATCAAACCCCCGGCAGCTTCTTGCTGTGAAGCACAAGTGCTAACCGCTGTGCCGCCGTGACGCCCCACCGTTATTATATAATGTGGCTCTTCAAGCCTCTGTGTTTAAAACTCCAGTCTATCTGACAAGATTACAAGGTTATAGCAGCAACTAGCCTGACATAATAGAAAATATGTGTTGTAAGTCAAAGAAAGGATGATCTACAGAAAAAAAAAGGGCATGGAAGAGCAAGATGGAGATTATGGGAGCCAAAGTGTCACCTTATCCAGTTGCTGTGAATAAATGTATTATTGTAAGAGAGGATTAGTTCCCTCGACTGCTGCGCCTGCTCCCTCCGCCCGAACAGAACGTGCATTGTGTGATTTCAATGTGTACAAAATGAAAACTCAACAGCTTAGAGTGATACCATCAAACTGACTTATTGGCATTTCTTTAAAAGACAGAGTGTGATACATACTGCGCACTATATTAGATATACTAAACTTCATGATATCTATGTCCACAAGTCATGCAACGGCGTTTTCAAGTGATAACTTTCTAAATAACTTTAATTTCACTTTTCACTCAGTTCTGTAGCCTTGTAGTTTAGGAGTTTGGGGGTAAATCAGTAAAGTAAATAAAAGGAAAACATACTTCATTTGCTTAGAACCTAATGATAAAAAAGCATCAAGAAAGAGGTTGTCAATGCCGATGTTTGGGTATTCTTCCGCATGCTAGCTAATACTCCACAATTTCTCAACGTGTCTTTAATGTCCCCTTGTTTATTTCCTTCTAGACATGATCATTCAGTTCCCTTGATCCCCACTCCTCTCTCCTCTCTGATTGCAGTCCTTCTTTGACCCAGCCTAGGTGGGACCTGTCAGTGGGAAAAACGCTCTCAGAACACCGCCTGTCAAGATCAGTCTTCCCCGGCCTCTCTTCTCCGTCTCTGCGCTTGGTTCGCGGAGGATAGAGGGCCAGCGCAAGGCTAGCACACTTCACCTTCATGTCGGCTTCCAGCTAATAAGCCTTGTAAGTAGTCTGCCAGGCTCGTGCCAGCAAACCTCCACTGCAGTAATTTGCCGTAATGACTAAACATCGCCAGGTCTGTGTACTTTTTTTAGTTTGCTGTTTTTTAAGAGCGCGCGGAACATTTGGCGAGTTGGGTCTATTTGCAAAGAACAGCAGAGCAGTGAGGGCAAAGTACACACAAAAAAAAGTCAAGGGAGACAAAAAAAAAAGAGTGATCAAGGCCTCGCATTGAAACATGTTGTTAATATAAAAAACTTTTGAAGGAGCATTGATGTGCAAAATAACTCTTCTTTTACATCTCTAGGACTCTTTGGTGGCCATGGAATTAGTTTCTTTTTTATAACTGCACAATTTTCCAATTCTCTTTGCTCTGACAGTATGTCTATTGCTTGAAAGTAAAATCTTTAGTAGCAGCTAACTAGGGATGCACCGATCCGATACTGGAATCGGATATCGGAGCCGATGCTGAAAAAAAATGTGATATCGGGTATCGGCTACAAATATCCGATACTGAACCGATACCAGTTTTGGTTCTCAACGCCTTAAAAACACATTTTTTACCACCTAAATCTAAGTGAATATGGGCGCCTTTTGATCGTTGCGCAAAATGTCACGGTTAGAAAGCAAACACCTGTATACCTAAAGTAGCCTAATAAATTAAAATCAACAACTGCTGAAGCCAAGTGTTTGTATTTTAGTTTAAGAAATATCTATGACTTTATTGATCTTAAAATGGAGAAAAGAGTCAATTAAATGTTTCAATCAGAGAAAGCCACTGTTAAGAAAGTGGTACTGGTAAATATTGGGTATCGGCAGATACTCAAAACCCAGTATCGGTCTCGGTAGCTGGATCGGTGCATCCCTAGCCTGGCCTTAGCCATCCGTAAACTCCGGTCAATTATAATTGCCCTACATGTGTCTGGGCTTGATCTCAGTGACTGCGTTACATCGGTTGACGTTCTACCTACCATTCAGCGAGCGGGGGAGGCGGGCGTTGTAGGTGACGTCAAGCATTTGCGCCGATTTGCAGGTTGTAGTCTGGCAATGGCGGCGGATACGAAAGTAATGGAAGCTCTTCAATCCGTCCTGGCTCGGCTCCCAAATATCCAGAAATTAAAATTTAAGCCTTGGAATGTGCAAGGAATGCCCCCAAGAGTTATGATGGCTCGCTTCACTCACTCGGGCGCATTACGTACGTCACGACCAAACGCTAGTAAAAAAAAAATCAGATCCAATCGTTTCAAAGGAGTTTGCCCCTCCCACCTGATAACGGAGCTCAATTGAGAAAGTCCAGACCCTTATACGAAACGAACTAAGTACAAGGGTATGGTAAAACCAGGCTCGTGCATCCCTACAGCTAACGCTTTGTGTCACTCTTTTCACCTTTCACCCGAAAAAGACTAAACTGTGTAGACCCAAATCGTCGCCCCTGCCCCAATTCACTGCATTAATAGCATCAGGGTTGGGAAGCAGCTGCATAAGTTCCAACAGTCAAAAGACTTACACATTAGATGTTCAAACAAAACTCAAAGTACAAGTTTTGGTATTCCTGTCACTGATTTCAGATTTGATAGCCAAACATATTAGTCAGAGCGAGAACAAGCTCTCCAGTTTATTTACTTGAAACAGCATGTTTTGCTTGTTGCTGGCACAAAAATGTCTCTGGTGCTTTTGCTCGTTAATGATGACCTCACAGGGGGAGGCAGTGGTCCCGGCACTGCAGGGCACAGACCCTCAGACAGCAGGGGGGGGTGTTCACACAGTCATCCTTCTTCCCAAATAAAAGCTCGTGACCATTTGCAAGGTACATTTGGGTACAGTTTGTTGCTTCACAATGTACAATATGTGGGCTCAGCATAAACAGCAAAAATCCACAGACACTGCTTACATAGGCAAATAAAACACCCGGTAATACGAAAAGACTGTCTTATATACTTTTCACTGCACTCATACGTAGTTGCATGTTTTGTGTGTGAGCTGTCCTGTGTGTTACAAAAAGCATGCAATCTATATCAGTGTATTTGATTGACAGGATGATTAAATGGTAATGACTGAGGCACCGCCGACATGACATTGCCATAATACGGATGCTCATTGGTATGTGTGTGTGTGTGTGTGTCGACCATGGCATGTCTGGTATACAGATCCATGCATCACACATTCTGACACCTTTCTATCAGTACCAGTGGGCTGAGAAGTAGCTTGTCTATCCATCTACATCTGACATCCTTGGACTGCTTTAGATCGATCGCTAAACTTCTCTGCTCTTCACATGAAAACGGTTGGCCCATTTTGTGATTGAGGTACAATTTTGGTGTTTCTTTTCCTGCGAATAACCAATTCTCACCGGACCCCACACAGGCCACTCAATGTGTGTGCTTAAAAGTATACAAATTTCATTACCCGGCCGACAAGCTCCAGCAGCTGTGACAATAATAGCCGTGGTCACACCTTCAGAAACACCTGTTCTGAACCGTGCTACTACACACATAAACACTTGACATACACCAACTCAGTGTGGTCCATTTAAGTCTGCTAAAGCTGCAGGCTGCCCTCAGAATTAGACATGTCATAAGCATCTTACATGTTCTCACAGGTGGCAAGAAAATCATTGGATTGTTGGGAGCTGCTGATCATGTTTAGTTTTTTTTTAGCATCCTGACCCTGTTCTAGAGCTACAATATTCTGCCAGGTTGCTGGTTTATTGCAGACATAATATGACAGCATTCAGCCATTGCCCTGTGTATTTTGGAACATGGGCCACTATTTTGTCTGCAAATCTCTTACTGAACTGAGAGTTGTGTATTGTCTCCACAAAGTAATATAGTGGACACAATCCTCAAGAATGTTTAGTTTTTATATGCACAACATATTCTGACTGTGGGTGGAACACATAATATACTTTAGCTATTTGTGAGCATGTTGCACATAGGTCTTTTGATCATTTGGTCTGCCTTACCATATCGGGGACCCAAATCTTAAAGTGATAGTTTGCAAAGTGAGGAGAGAGAGAGAGTGAAATTTGAAAGTAAACAATCAAATGTCTCCCTTTAACCAGAAAGCCCTTCTTTGTTTGCAAAAATTAGGAAAACAGAAGCAGAATATTAAAAAGTAAACAATCAAGCTCCTCCCCCTCCTCCTGATTGGACCTGACAGGCTGGTTCACAGGAAAAGCTCGTCTCATTGGTCAACGTGGGAGGAGACTAGACTCTGATTAGTCGCTGAGATCCGGCAAGGAGGGACTTTACAAAAATTAATGTGTATATATTATTACTAACTAAACATCAAAATGTAGGACAAGGTGGTGGATTTTGCACATTTTATAACATTTGTAAAACATTTAGACTTCCAGACTATCACTTTAAATTTAAATGAGAGAATGCTGCCTGATGAAAAAAATTGCAAATGACTCTGCTGCCGATACACTTTTGCAAGTGCCACTCATTTTGCACATGAGCAAATGCCTGGTGAATGGCCCTCTCAGTTGTTTAGGCGTTACAGTGCGGCCTCTGCCAAACTTGCACAAATAACTCATTCCTTCCATTTGTTGTTGTCAAACGCACCCACTTGGACAGGTATTGGCAAACTGTTTGAAATTGCCACATTGGGCTTTTGTTGAGGTTGCTGGGGAGCTGGGCTGTTTGTGCTTTGGGGGTTTTAATCAAGTAGAATTCTCAAATAGACTAATCGCTAGGGCCGCACTTATCGAATCGAAATGGAGGTTTTAGCTACTGCGATTACCAAACCTCAAGGAGCGTGTTTTTTTGTTTTTCCTGCCTTGCGCCTCCACCATTTAAGTGAAACACATGTTCGCTAATGATCGAGCCTCACAGCCTTTGACTGCTACCAGTCAGAAGTGACTGCAGGAGAATCATGTTGCAGCAAACAAACTCCACGAGAGTCTCGCACAGTCCGAACTGCAAACTGTTCTCACTGATTGCAACGACAGTGTTTCGTGAACAGCTGGTCAGGTTGTGTCACGGAATCATCATTTGTTTGCGGAGCGAGTTGCGGGTGGCCAAAAAAATCCGATCGCCTCAGCGTACGTGCATCGCATTGTGTTAAACTGCATCTAAATCTTTACAGGAGGTTTTTGATGTAAACATGAGGTGGATTTTCATGAGGCTGAGTTGGGAGAAAAAGAGTGAGAGGGAGCGCCACATTTATTCGAGAATGATTAAAACTAAGCGTGTTTTTTCTGACAACTCCATCAAATTCCTCGTTTCCTCTTGCAGATATGCATCTTGCCGCTGCATGCTGAAATGTAAAAACTGAGTACCATGATGTTTAACAGCAGTTTTAGAAGTTAATATGCAGCAGCTCGACGCTCAATTGCACGAATCATAAAACATACTGCATAGGCTATAAAATACATCAAATATTAAAATCGCAAATCGCAATATCCCTCAGTAAAATCGCAGTGAGGATTAGGATTGTCAAAATCGTGCAGCCCTAGTAATCGAATATGCATCACATTTCTTTGTGTCTGCAAAATGATTGATGTGGAGCACTAAGGCTGTCCCCAACTATAAAAATCCTGAGTTGGCCAAAACCATGCCCTCAGCAACAAGTAGACGACTTAAAGGGGGCACGACCTAGCATTGACATAAACTCTGAAAACAAATCCGCAAAAAAACGACCTATTTATGTGTGAAAAGACTAAACTCACCATTCATCTCAAGCTCACTCACTCCTGCCTTTTACTGCTGTACATCCGTGTGCCTTCCTCTTACATTCACAGAATCCAGATAAAATGGTACTTTTCCTCTTCCATCATCGTGATCTCAAACATCCCCCGAGGTCCGACAACATTTGTCTCAGTGTGCCACATGTCTCTGTTTTCGTCGTGATATAAGCATACGCTTTATGTGAAGTACCCTCCTGTGTCGGACTTTACATTTAGCGCTGTGTGGCGTTGTGAAGGAAGAAAGCCACAGCAACATCAGCTCCATGGGTTGCCGCCGCCTGACGCTGCACTTTAGGTTTCACTCAAATTTCACTTCTTCATAGCCTGGAGAAGTCGAGCCTATTGAATGTGACAGTTTTAACCTGGTCATGACGCTGAGCTGCAGAAAGAAAAGAAAAAAAGAAATGTGAACCTCCCAGCTTGACAATGTTGAACTGTTTGAAAATTACCCTTTGAAAATGTGTTAAAGAAGCTCTGAGCTAATGCATATCACATATAGAACATCGAGCAGTCGGATACCGCTCTGCCGCTGCTAAATAAGTAAGTAAGCAAACCACGTCTGGGTCTATTCAGATTATGCCAGGAGCAGAGAAAGCCCATACAGTACACTAAATCCTCACTATAGCTATTTGAAGGCATGAAGCCACAGTTCATCTCAGATCCTCCATTCATCCAGCGTATACCACTAAAGTCGCGATGTGAAATGCATCCAAAACATGGATCTAAGTGCATCTATGCCTGTGCTCGCATGAAAAGGAGCACAGGCAGTCACACCTTGCACTCTCAGTAATAAAGCGGTGGAATAGCTGAAAGGCATTTTGGCAAAGCTTCAATATGCTTTAGGGAAGGAGTAGTTAAGGAAAACGCCCGGCCAAACGCTTCCTCATTTATCAACCCACTGAGCTCTGTCTTAAAGCCAGACTAATGGAGGACGGATGAGACGGAGAAGACAAACAGGCAATAATTCATGCAGCCCCAATGAGGTCCGCACCTGCACTAAGTGTGGTATGGCGAGTCTGGGAGGAATGATAATTGAGGTAGTTCTATTAATGGGAAATCTCAGCACAGAGAACGACACGGAGCCAACTTCAACATATTTCACTGATTCTGACCTATTGTAACTGAGAAAAACATCAGCATCTATCAAGTATCCATTCAGAGGTGGAGGTCCTGCCGCGGCACGAGGGATCTTCTATCCTGAGGCAAATTACAGCGATCAAACTCACCACCGTGACACATACGGAAAGGTTGCCCGGACTCCGCTACACCCTTGCAGCTTTTGATGACACATAGAATTCCATGAATCCCTTTGATTGTTGATACAGTATCCCAAAGCTCAAAACAAAGACACTACGCACAAAACTACTGCAATGAAAAAAAAGATGCCTTAAAAGGGCACCATCCATGCTCATACATTTGTACAAAATGTCTTAGTTTGATTGAGGATTCATAAAGAGAAAAACATTTCTGTGGAGTGAATGAAAAGCTGAAAACAGGAATTGAATAGTTTGCAGTCAAGGCAAAACCTTTGGCAGAATCTTACTCAAGCGCAAACTATTTCAAGATTGTGAGAAGCCTTTGTAATGATGACAGTTATAATTTCAAAAGGACTGGTTTGATGTCAGAGTGTGCGTCATGTACTTGTTACTTAGTGACTGGAGAATCACACAATATGACATTTGGAACATTTCCTAGAACCGCTTTTTAACCCGTCATATGTCAGACTCGGTGAAAACAAAAGTCGCACACACACTGATTTATTCTGTCAACAAATGCCTGATTAGAATAATTTAAGATGAGGCAGATGTTAAAGGTATCTGCTGGAGTATTCACTAGAGGGTTCATGAAAAATGTTAATGGATCAATGGTCGAAGTCTGTTCAAAAGCAAATCACTGAAATACGGAAGAGTCTCTCAAAGAGTTTAGTGCTTTGCGTGTTGATCTGATATCAAAACACTTTACTTCTTACTAACTTTTAAGTAATTTTTAGAGCACCTCTGGGTGTTTCTGTTGTATATTTCACTTTAAGCTTCTCAAAACACAACATTAGTCCATCACTCCTCACTCAGTCATTCTGTGATGTGGCTCACAGCCCTGATTTTAATTGAGTCTTACTGAAGATCCCTCCAAACAGTCAGAGTCTCTTTTGTCCGTAACTGCAGACAGAACGGAGCATATCAACTTGTGAAATGGTTCTGTCGTCTTTCTGCCAGTTTTGGAGGAGAATCTCTCGACAAAAACAGATGAAGTCCAGTTAGCAGTTGCTATGACACAGCAATAAAAAAGTGGCACTACGTTACACATGTGTAGCATTTTAGATTACAAAAATAAGTTGCCTATAAAGTGGATATTAATCAAGTGTCTCAGTGTCTTCCAAAACAGGTGAAGAGAAGAAAAATGGAGTGTAATAAACAGAAGAATGATTGATCGGGCAGATGCTTAAAGCCTCTCAGAGTGGGAGGGATGGATACGCAGCAGTGATGATTTGAGAAGATGTGCACAGAATGCAGAACAGTGTGTGTGTTTTTTATGATAATTCCTTTTTCAGGTGAACAGGAAGCCACATCCTCTACCAAATCTCATTATGCTGGGCTGTCATAGACTCTCTCTGTCTCCTCTCTTCCAGATGGGTTAGTTCATCCTCCCATTTCTCTGGTTGGTCTCTCTAACATTCTGTCACTCTCTCATTCCCTCCCTCCCTCCGCTTCCAATTTCTGCTTTAAATAACTTGTTTCTGCATGAATGACCCGGAATCATATCTGGAGTGACACATCACACATTTGACTTGTGGGATTAATTTCTAATGCCTGGACTCGAACGCTTTAATGAGTTTTTATTGCATATTGATCACACTGATACCACAGGCAAAGCATCAACGATGCATTATACAGTGACGGGTCCTGCATGACAGCTGCTGTCTACGTTAAGGCGTGCAATTTCCACAACAGCAAGCTATTTAGAGCCTGAACGCTCATTTGCCTAAATTGAATAGCTCAGTACAAGATGTGTTTTGGCATGTTGGTGGTAATGGGTACACATGGGCATGGCTAAATCCTGAATACAGGATAAAGCTGACTTTTCGAGTTCCAGTAATGCTCAGGGAATAATGACACATTCCAAAAAGGGAAATAGAAGATGAATTTTATTTCACTGAAAGAATAACAAATATTAGCTCACATATAACAGATATGTTAAAGGGGCTAGATGCAAGTTTGCCATTTTATACTCACTACTGCCACCTCAGGTCATACGTGTAACTGCACCTTCTATATTAAGCTCGTGCATGACGGCACTTCGGACCCGAATTAACACCTTTTTGAGTGACAGGGCAGGATTTTAGAGGCAGTTGTGGTAAATATGGCTGGGCTTATTCTACACCTCAGGACATTGTTGAAACCCGTAGGGGGAGGAAAATACTTAATTTTAACATGTTTAACTCTTAAAATAATATGTTTAGAATATTATTTACTTGAACGATCTTTGGCATGGGTTATTTGTTAAGTGCCCGTCCTGGGACAATCATGCTTCTTCATTAGAACATACTTTACTTTACTTAACATGCTTTATTTCATGCGTATGGTTATTTCATGGCGTTTTGTGTTATTACATGCTGCTTAAATGGTGAGTCCCAATGACTGTGTGCCGTTGCGCTGTATCAACTTAAATTCCTTGTAATGTAAGATCCCCACAATCTTGCAGTATCTTTGCCTTTTACGCTCTGGCCTGTGTAGACATTTGGACCGGCGGGCTGTAAAGGACCCTCCAAGAGAAGTGGGATTAGTGGTGGGCAGGATTAGAGCAACAGCCCTTTGCTAGAGCCTAATCAAACATGTCCCTCTCATCTCTCCATCCGCTCTCTTAACGTGTGTATTCAGCGAGGACAAGCTGTTAACTGACATTGACTGACATTGGCCAAGGCTTCTTCTTCGCTCTATGTGCACCGGCATACTAACAAGCTCTCTAGCACCTTTTTGCTCATTAGCATAGCGGAAGCTGCCCTAGCGTTTGACATAAACAAACAGGGGATATTGTTTGCAAGCTGATAGGCAAGGGCATTAGTGCATTAAATCAACACCCCACCGTGCAATTAGTATCTTGTAGCATGTAGTCCGGTAACCATGGTAACCCGGTGTTTCGCAATTAAAAAAACTGTATCTCGGATAAACTTGCAGTGTGTGGTTGTTAAGAGAAAGCAAACAATAGGTTGTGACGGTACAAAGGATGCAAGCATTATTTATTAAAGGGATAGCTTCCGCAGTGCTAAGCTCATTTAAATTTCTTTTGTTTGTCGGACAGCTTTTCCCTGGCTAAGCACAAAGCTGCCGTACAGTATATCAGTTATGTATGTTTAAAAGAAACAATTCATTAGTTACCAATTAGCAGTAAATGCAACCAGGAAATGAAGTGGAAGAGCCCAATATAAGTATGTAGAGAAGAGGTACTGGAGTTAATGGAATGGAATATTGTTTGTACCTGTTTGCTCAAAGTAAATGGAATGGATAAAGATGGGCATTAAGCAAATGTAGGCGCTGAATTTAAAGCAGCATTATATTGTCTATCAGCTTGAGCTCAATTATAGAATTAGTTAAATGACAAAAAAGAAGAAGACGAAGACTATATGACATATGCACAGCGCACATAAACAAAGAGGCTGGTCCGTTTTAGCGGGATCAAAGAATGCAGAATACACTTTTCATATTTTTCAAGCAATTTGCACAATTATTTTATGACACTGCTGACAAAGTTGTTGTGTTCTTTGTGCTCCATCGATACAACATGAAAAATATATATATAATAATAAATCACAACATAATTTCTCAACCTGAGCAT
This sequence comes from Gobius niger, assembly GCF_951799975.1. Classification (NCBI taxonomy): domain Eukaryota; kingdom Metazoa; phylum Chordata; class Actinopteri; order Gobiiformes; family Gobiidae; genus Gobius; species Gobius niger. The sequence continues at coordinate 14,733,043 of NC_136865.1, forward strand.
TAGCCTTAAGATGTCCCTGTCTGTGTTCCCACTGAAACACATACTCCAGCTGTAAAGGCTGCCTTAATGGGCCATACATTGTGGTGATAATGCTGCCCTCATGACCAAGCTATTACACTCCCACAATACATGACACAAAGGGGATTAGGGGTGTGTCATGAAGCCTCAATCCCTCACAACTTTTGCTGGGAGGTTCAGTGACATTTACATCCAAGTCAGTTGAACAAATGTAATAGGATCGACTGATAGCCTGGTCTTAAAATTTTGTTTTGAGTAAAGGGGGCTGATGCTTTTGAAATGAGCAGGCAGAATGAGAATGAAGTTTGGCAGGGGAAAATGTCTCTCCGGAAACTCATGCTATGCTCATCCCGTTGCACATGTCCCTAGTCAACACAAATCCATAGGACACTCACATCATTCTCAAGTCTGAAAGTGCAAATGTATGAGGGGGGAAAAGCATTGATGTTGACAACTGCAGGTAGCGCGGCTCAGTCGCAGCAGCTCAGGACGAACACCTGAACACAATTTCATTGTACGGTTGTACAATGACAAATAAAGCACATTCTTTCTTACTTACTTACGTACTTACGTACTTACTTACTTACTTACTTACTTACTTACTTACTTACTTACTTACTCACTTATTACAATCAATTACTTATTACGGTCATACCGCCTTTGCTCTCCCCAATCCCGTCAGACCTTGGAAGCTAAGCAGGGAAGGGCCTGGTCGGTACTTGGATGGGAGACCGTTTAGTAACACCAGGAAGCCTAGCGAATGTAGTGAGTGAGTGAGTGGTTGGTGGTGGTCGGAGGGGCCGATGGCGCAGACTGGTTGCCTCGCTTCCGTCAGTCTACCCCAGGGCAGCTGTGGCTACAATAGTAGCTTACCACCACCGAGTATGGAGTGAATGAATAATGCAATGTAAAGCGTCTTTGAGTGTCCAGAAAAGCGCTATATAAAACCAATGCATTATTATTATTAATCATGAGAATGTCTGATCTTAGGCCTATGCAAGGTTGAGCTTTTGTTATGGTTCAGTAGTTCAAGCATTTGTCCACGGATCTAAATGATTGGCAGTTTGAATCCCGCTAGGGCCGGTGCATACTGTTTTTGTGTTCCTGCACAAGACACTTCACCCGTATGAATGTGACTCATGAGTAAGTGAATGGGGGTAGTCAGGGTTCTGATGGTGCAGATTGGCAGTCGCGCTTGGGTTCTTCCCTCTTGCGATAAGGAATAAAAAGCCTATGCATGCTTTAGTGTATATTCTTCTAATCCTATGAGATGAAAGCATAGCCAAGACAATACCACTAATGAAACATAGAACATTGCATAAATAGAACTATGAAATGTCTGGCTGAACCATGCATTTTTAATCCTGGCACATGGCATTACATCAGACTGGGGGGGGGGGGGGGGGGGGATATTAGCAGCAGAATATTGAGTTGTCTGCTAAGGAGCAAGTGACAGCTCACAAACATGCATGTGATGTGACACCAAAACTGTGTTAATGCTAATTCTTCTGGTGCTTGTAAAAAACAGTCATGTCTAATACTGCACGAGCAAAGGTCTGTGTGAGGGGGGGGGGGGGGGGGGGGGACAGAGAAGAACAATCAGTGATTTATTCATTTTTTTGTTTTGTTTTATAGCTAGTATTATATTAACCATGCACATGTACTTTGCAGGGGCTAAGTATTTCATATTAAGGGTTTAGTGTCTATATTTTGAACACAGTGTACTACCATTTGGGCAAATTGGTAGCAGTTGATGCCTGAGGAATGAATGAAATAAGCAGCAGCACTCTAGAAGTAAGGCAGTACCCACAGTAGAAATGAAAAGCTCAATAAAAAAAATGGTAGGAAACCACTGCTGTGGAGATCAACAAACTTGATGTCTTCTCCACACAGGACAGATGGCACATATACAGTCATTCACTTGCCTTACAGAGAGAGTGGACATCTGAGATTAGTAAGCTGGCAGACATGATGACAGAAAAGAACTCTAGCAATCCCAATCAAGTGTGAATAAACTAATTTGATCCCAAACAACCAAAATGCCCTTTGGGGATTAATAAAGTTTAATTGACTTGAATATAGCTGAGCTGCCGTGAGCCGGTGTCACATAAAAACTACTCTTCCATCTAAAGTGGCGAACATCAGGAGGCCTACTATACCAGTTCGGTATAGTGCCAAACTGGTATAGTAAGGCGCTGTCACTGCAAGCCTTTTTCATGCATCAAGCACGAGGAATTTTGAGCTGTCCGTGGCACTGTTTTGACTGCTCTTGATGAAGTGTTTCTCCTCAAAATCTCCCTTTTCCCTTGTAAAATCAATTATATTCTAGCACTTCCCATAATTAGCTACCATGGTGCTGAGTATAGGTTCCATGTCATTTAGAACAATGTCAAATCAAATCACTACATTACATATGTGGCCGAATAATAGGGCTAAGAAAAAAGGACTGTGAGCAATTTTCCACATTCAGGTTTGGGAAGAAAAGCACGTCAATGTCCACAAAGCAAATCATTCTTTGGAGAAAAGCATTGTGTTTGAATTTTAATCAAGTTAAATCAAAGGAAGAAATAAAATGAAAAAAACAAAACAAAAACAAAAACAATGAAATGTACAGTGCATGCCGGGTCAGAGTCAGTCCGTGCATGTGTGTACGTGTGTGTCTGAACGTCTGGCTAAAGATATTTCTCACTGCAATTTACCGGTCCAACGAGACATTTCCATTTCAACTGGCGAGTTTTGTTATTTGGAGATAGCGTATGCGTGTGTGAGTACGTGCACAGCGGAGGCGAGCGAGAGGTTTAAAAAGAGAGGGCTTCAAAACCGCAGCAAAATGAGTCAGAAGCGGGGATTAGCGGAGGGATATAAGCCTGTTGTAGAAGTTAGGGCCTTTTTAGCTTGAGATCAGACAGAAGGCAGCGCTACAGCCAAATCAGACACCCATGCTTCCCACACTCGAGTATTTTTTTTCTTTCTTTCTTTTCTTATCATTGTGGGACTACAATGACTGTGCAGTGCGCCCTTGGCCACACTTCACTGTTCAAGAAGCACAAATCTGGTTTAATTGTTGAGGCTGCGGCAGGAGTTGGATGGGGAAGATGGCTCCCACTGACAGAGCAAATGTTCAGGCAGTGCAAAGGCAGAGGGGTGTTGTTTGCATATAGGAGGGCCCACGGATCTCAGACAGATTTAAAACAACAAACTGGAGTGTGCCAGGAAGAGAATGACTGTTAGGAGACTAAAAGAGTGCCAAATCTTGTCATTTTAACGAAGAACAAAGAACATAAAAGTGTGGCGCGTTCATGCTTGGTTTGTTGATGCTTTCTACCAACCGTCCAAAGAGGCATGAGGCCATCGAGCATGAATGGAAGAGTGTATCCTGCCAATGTCCAAATTTGATGGGCTTTGCTTTCCTTGAAACGTACTGCATATAAAAGCACGGGTAAACAATTTGATATAGCCCACAGCCATTTGATTTAGCCGACTGCTACATCCAATGAGCGTGATCGTCATTAAAAAAATGAAATAACTTTGCCACGAAGATGTAGGCATGTCATGATAAGAAATTTGAAGTTCGATATATTGGGGCAGGAAAGCATCGCGGTAAACAATATTATTGACTCTAACGATACTAGATGCGGTCAACTAGATACCGTTGACTCTAAAGATACTAGATACCGTCAACGATACTAGATACCGTCAACTAGATACCGTTGACTCTACCGATACTAGATACCGTCAACGATACTAGATACCATCAACGAGACACCGTTGACTCCAACGATGCTAGATACCGTCAACCGTACTAGATACCGTCAACTAGATATAGTTGACTATAATGATACTAGATACCATCAACGCTACCAGACGCCATCAACTAGATACCGTTGACTCAAACGATACTAGATACCGTCAACCATACTAGATACCGTTGACTCTAATGATACTAGATACCGTCAACGATACTAGATACCGTCAACTAGATACCGTCAACGATACTAGATACCGTCAACTAGATACCGTTGACTCTAATGATACTAGATACCGTCAACGATACTAGATACCGTCAACTAGATACCGTTGACTCTAATGATACTAGATACCGTCAACGATACTAGATACCGTCCACTAGATACCGTTTACTCTAATGATACTAGACACTATCAATGATACTAGATACCGTCAACTAGATACCGTTTACTCTAATGATACTAGACACTATCAATGATACTAGATACCGTCAACGATACTAGATACAGTCAAGGCATAAACATGACAGTAAATCTTTGTTCTAAAAGTGCATAATCCATCCATCCATCCATCCATCCATTTTCTTCCGCTTTATCCAGGGCCGGGTCACGGGGGCAGCAGTCTCAGCAGAGATGCCCAGACTTCCCGATCCACACACCTCCAGCTGCTCTGGGGGGACCCCGAGGCGACACCAGGCCAGCTCGGAGACATAGTCCCACCAGCGTGCCCTGGGCCTTCCACGAGGCCTTGTCCCGCTAGGACATGCCTGGAACATCTCCCGCGGGAGGCGACCAGGAGGCATCCGGAACAGATGCCCTAGCGACCTCAGCTGGCTCCTTTCGACGTGAAGGAGCAGCGACTCTACTCTGAGCTCCTCCCGGATGCATAATCATATCCCAAAATACTGCAAACTGAATTTGCTTCAGTTAGAAATCAAAGTTTTGCAAAGAAAAAAATAGGGGGGAACGCTAACAAATGTACAGACGATAAATATCGAGCCCAAAAATGTATCATTTATGTTATTTATTGAACAATATGTTGATGTAGTGTAGATATAGAGTATATCGTAACAGCCCTACGAAGATGCTGTTTGGATGTTGCGTAAACGTTGGCATCTGTCTGAAACCCAGTTGTCAATGCAGTCAATAATATGTCCCTCCTGAAGATAGGTCACACCACTGTGTTACATTAACAGAAATATCATCCATCTAAATGTTGGACTGGACTCTCCATGTTAAAGGTCTTACATACCTCATTGTGTCCTTTCATTCCTAAGCGTCTCATTTGTCACTGTTTATTCAACAGCCCAGTGTAGACGCTCTAAACCTAATGCATGGCCCTTGTTTCCTCATTATCTTACGTACAACTGCGATCTACTTGGCTGCTTCCCTCACTGAACATGCAAATATACATAATTTGATGCATATACTCCCATGAACACATGCCTACATTACATATCAGGCTCTCGGTTGATTTAGTGGCCGGTGAGCCGTTTGGGATTTATCTGCATATTTCCTCCAATGAATAAAAGCTGAATGCAGAAAAAACACTTAAGTAATGAAAAGGATTTTTTTTCTTCGTATTCCAATTAGGGCCAGTTATTTTTGATATGCGCCAAAAGGAGCAGCACCCTTGGATTTAATCAGCTTACCTGCTTGTCACCAAGATTTCTATTACTGTCTGGGGCTTATAAGGAATGAAAGTCAGCTGAGTTAAAGGCCACAATTGCAGGGGATGAGACATACAGTCCATACGAGCAAAGATGCATCATGTTCTCCCTTCAAGCCTTTTTCAAATCAGAATTGCATATGGATTTAAAGCATATGCCGTTCCCTTACACTCCCTTGTTTTTATTACTAATCATTATTACAACATGTGATTTTCTTGTTAAAACTGTAATGAACACATGGAATTCCAAAAGCACTCTCAAAATGACATTAATAGCCGCTTCATGGCACAGTAATGAGATACAAGCATGGGAACTAGGTTTAATGAGGGGCCATGCATTTTGCAGTTATGTGTTCAAATCATTAGACAAAATAGGAACTATGTTGTCTCATTTTAAAGAGAATTAAGGTTAAGATGAATCATATTATGATTATATAAAGTAGAATGTCAGCTGTGTGTCCTATTTCTATGATTAATTGACAGGATTTGTTCTGTAATTACCGTGTTTGTTTGTTTATTTGTTTGTATTTGGTCGGGAGAGTGCATAAGGTCACATGTGACTCATGCATGTAAACACGGCATGTCAGATCGTAGCCATAGGCTATGTATGCAGGTACCATTTCCTATTACAATATTGTGCTATATGTAAATTTCTTTAAAGTGCACATGACAGGTTTGAATGCTTTTGAAAATTTGACTTATTTAGAAGAATAACATCAGTTGCAAGTTCACCAGTTGCATAATTATAATTTTTAAGCAGAAATTTTAATGAAGAAAATATCTATATTTATTTATTTTAATTTTCAAGCTGCTACCAGGAACTGACATAGATAAAGGTAAATGTCCATAGCAGTTGGTTAGTGCTAGATTGTCTGCTTGAGAGGGATGGTCTGCTTTTTTTTGTTTTGTATAGATCTATGAGTTGGTTTGTATAAAAAAATAAAAAAAAACCTAATCCTAACCTTAAGGTTAACCGTTTTCCTTGCCCGAACCTTAATTTGTGTCATGATATCTCACGTTTTCACAGCAGACTGTCCTTCCGGAGCAGACAATCTATAACTAACCATAGCAGTTTGACTCCATCATTTCCCATTGCCTTAACATGGTCGGCCCGGCAGCAGTTTAAAATTGTTTGCCTTCATCTATGTCACTTCCTGTCAGTGCCAAATAAGGAAGTGAATCTATAAACATCATAATAATGGCCAAACTAAAGAACGCTGGGTGATATTTTTAGCACTAACTACGTTTTAGCAAAAGATGTGTCTAATGTGTCATATGCACTTTAAACCTGTTTGGCAATCAAAAGCAAAGCAGCAACGTCTCCATGGAGACGAGCAGGTGTCGTCGCACTCTCTGCATTTTTTACCCACAAAAACCCGTAATGAAATGAATGTTCCTGCTTTATTTTATCTACTGGATGAAATGTCAGTGTGGATTTAAATATAAATATCGCAATCTTCTAGTTCTACAATTGCCATCCGTCTTATTATATGTACAATGTCAGCTGTGCAAAATGATTAAAATGCACATATGTAAGATGAGGAAAGAGATGACTAATCATTCCACTTAAACAGCAGACCACACACACCCACACACACACACGCACGCACGCACGCACGCACACACACACACACACACACACACACACACACACACACACACACACACACACACACACACACACACACACACACACACACACACACACACACACACAGTGTTGAAAAGAGTTTACAGATGAGATGTGGAGACAGACAGAGGTTATTACAAATATAATTCATCACTCACTGGCCCCAGTCAAACCAGAATTTTACAGCCTACAAAGAAAAACACTATTGAACACTATGGAAATGATTGAAGCACAACCACATGTTTTCTAACCAGGTTCATTTTATCAAAGTCTTTCAGGGGAAATGAAACAAAGTAATATCGTTTTGGAACAGAAATTAGATACATTTTGATTATCTGTAATTAGATGTGGTACTCATACTGTAGGATTGCCACAATATTTTAATCTAGTATAAAGAGCCATTTCAAAATGGGTCAGCCTTACAACTGTCCCCTCTTGGGAACATGACATTTATTGTGCATGAGTATGTAATAATTGCGGTGCAGCTTTTGCAGCAAAGCAGCCATATTTCCCCAGATATTACAGAAATTAACACACATTTTCCTCCATGTATATGTGTCCTGCGTGTATGCTGTGAAAGAGAGAAACAACACCAAGGGTAAGATAAAGATTGGTCAATTCACAACATAAGTATTGTGCCCTTGTGACTAAAGTTAGCAACACTGGACCTGTCTCGTAGTGAAATACAATCTAGACATGGTTCCATTATGACAATGCTATTATTTCTAACCCAGTGCCAACTGAACCTGAACTTTGTGTTAATAAAAAAAAAGGATATGGGTTTTAACACTGAGTTTCACCTTAGGTCAGGACAACAGGCAGTGTAATGATGCTAAACAACTGCGGTGTGAACAGGGTGGAGCTAATGGCAGATTTAACTCTTCCGCACTTAATGAGAGCATCAATCCATTGTGCAGACCAAAGGATGGACAGAGCTCATGACCCTTCTCAAGGTGAAGAGATTTCAGCCAATCCAGATGACTTTTTTTTTAAAACCTTAACAAGAATATTTGATAGTTGGTTTGAACAATTCACATGTTGCTGAAATAAAGCAATTAACCCATGTCCTAATTAGAATTTCGTCAGCACCTATTTCTCCTCATATTGGGCTTGTTAAGGCTGTCTTCACACATGACTGTCCTTTACTGCTATTGGATTATTGCTATATGCTCCCTGACAGCCTTAGCTCTTTAAGGGTTAGTGGTCATAGCTCATTAAACTGACATTTGTGCTGCCCATTACACTGATATAGTGGCACAGTGACACTCATGCCTGTTGGGATAATACTCAAATTCTGTCATTTTTGATAGGAAAAGGAGAGAAAAGAATCACAGCCATCACAACAATTTTATCATAACCATAACTGACTATTATCCTTCATTATGTCCTCGGAAAGAGAGAGCGACAATTTGCCGCCCGCAAATGAACGCCACAAATCCATTTAATGTGCATTTTTGAAGCTCGGCACACTAGAGCTTGTCAATCAAAGTTGGTGTGTTGCTCCACTATGACTATGAGAGCTCGACTGATTACGCCCCCGGCTTGAGTTGCATCATTAGCTTCCCCTGTGAGTGCTCTCTCAGATAAATGTAAGTTATAAAATGAGATGATGGGAATGACTGCCAACAAAGCTGGAAAAGTGTAAGGAAGGGATGAGTGGGATATGAAAAAGGCAAGAAAATCTTCAAGCACCCCGCCTTAAGAACTAGAGAGCATGTCAGGGCTTTTCATAAATACGTGATGAATGAGAGACTCAAAAGGCGAGCGGCGGTGAATCACTGGGGGAAATGAAGAACATGCGAAAGGTGCACGTTGCAACGCTTTGACGACAAAGCAAGGGCAGATGTGACGGGAAGAGGAGCGGCGGGGGATGTTCAATTGATTTTGTACTTTTGCGAAGTACACAACATTGTCAGAGGGAAGGCATTTTGATTTGCAGGTAGACAAGACAATGCAGTTGCCTAATGATTTTAAGATTAAACCTTTCCAACAACGTTTTAGGGTGTCACACACAAGAATCTAAAATGATGCTGTATTTTGCACAGCTTGGAAATGTCATTAGGTCATAGGTTCACTAACTTTCCATTATGAGATCAATAAAGGCTTATCTTATCTGATTCATGAGTTAAAGACAAGCAAACAATGAACAAAACACTTTGGTAAATCGTTCAACAAACATAGTTTGGCAACGTCTATAGTCCATAATTGTTTGTGGGCACTCCTGGTACTCTGGTCCTTCCCACTTTCCAAAGCCATAAGATAGCACATGAATCTTTATGTGTCAGCCCAACAAACGGACACTGTCCATTACGCTCCTTGCCTAAGGGACATGGTCGCTGAATAGGTTCCAGGATGTAGATACGGTTCTGCCCAGGGCTTCGCAGCTCACTTTTCTTTGTAAGGCAGTGAAAAATAACACAAGAAAAAACAGGGAAAAAAAGCCAGGAATAGTTTGTGCGAATTGTTCAACACATGTTTTGTTCGAGAAGAACTTCAGCGTAAGGATATGGTAACCATAGCAGCAGGTGTGAATAGTGAGGACAGAAAACAAAGCATTTTCTGAAGAACAGTGATACTACGGCAGCTTCAGAGGAGTGCATCCACACGCTGAAGAGTAATAGGAATAGACACTTAAACATATTTCACGCTGAGCCATAAATAATAACACATCTGAGCATGTGTGTCTGTGCAGTCAGCTCTGGTGTAGCCCAGGGTGCAAATTAAAGCCCTTTTGTATAAGCTAACAGCACCCAAGCCAGTAGCAAAATCCACACACGAAAAAAAAAAAAAAAAAACAGTGGAAGTAATAGTCCATTTTCGACCTCCTTTTGGGGATATTTCAAGCAATTTGTCCAACCAATATCCCAGCCAGTCTACCAGCACCGTGAGAAAGACAGCAACAGGGGATCTTCACAATGGTTGGAGAAGCAATTTTGTGTTATTTTTTTTTATTTCTTATTTTACAAAGCGCTACTGTTGTCTAGAGCACGCTGTGAACAATATAGTTTTGCATTGTTAACTATTTGCAATGTTAACCATTTTGATAGCGTCTCATAGGCTCACAGGCAAACCATTCTCATTGTATCTTTTATCAGCATTTATACCTCCCCTCCCTGGTTAATTACTGCTCTTTTCTTGGACTCCTTCCTCTTTTAGTCTAAATTGACCAAGGGGAACAGTGCACAATAACAGCATTTATCCGTTCTTATCTGTAAGTAGTCACCGGTATGTGTCGCTTGTCAAACTTGCTCATGTCAAAGCTGCTTTGGACAGGTTTTTTCAGGGTCCCCGCACACAGTCACTTTTGGTAAAGTCAATCCCAAACCAACCCAACCAAGACTGCTCCTTGGACTTGATCTAATAACCCAAAATCTAAATAGCGCAATGGAAATGTACATCAACTTAAAATCTGAGAGTTGCACATTTTCACAATGAGAGAAAAAGTCAAAGCTGACCCCTCCGATGCCCGAAACAAAGATTGCCTTCTTGCTCTGGGGCCATAATCATAATAAACTCTCCATCTCTCTGAAAGCAACAATGCAATCATCAGGGGAAGTGATAAAGGACTCAATGAACAGAACAAAAAAGATTAGTCTTTCACAGAGGATGCAAATAATTCTGCTGAACTACCAGAGCTCCAAGTGTGTCGGAGGAAATAATAGAAGCAACAGTGCAGACAGGACACAACACAGAGGCGGCAAATATTCCTGGGAGAAATAATCTGATGAGCAAAAGTGGCAAAAGAGCATCTCGTAAAATGGCTGACATCTTAATTAAATACACAAATGAGATTGCATTTGTGCTGGCATTGGTGGGTTTGGTGGCAGTTATAGTGGACAAGGGAAAAAACATACACACTTTTGGAACTAGCACTGGCAGAGTGGGATTGTGATAGTTGTGTCGGAAAATTCTAAAAAATAAACAATACAAACATTTGAGCGAGGTCCATATTGTGCAGGTAGAACATGTATGAATTGGCAAAGTTTAAAGTCTAAAATCTAAATAAATAAGAGACTAAATAGTGGTCAGTCAGCCATAAAACTATACACTGCAACTACAACCGACAATTGGTGTACCCTGCTTGTTGTGAAATAGATTTGCTTAAGTTTACTTCTGCCCAAGAAGATCTTCCACAACAGTTTTTACTTCTTTACTCTACTTGCTACAAACATGCCAAATCTCGATAACCATTGAGCCAAGAAAATAGTCTTTCTTTCCTGGAGAGCAATGCAATTGTGATTCTTGGAGAGACAGGGTTGGCTGAACATTGTGTTGTATGTAGCAGCCATGTGTTTAAATCCTCAATCAGATATTCTGCACACACTGAACAGACTTAGTGCTGGTATACAGCAGGGTTCATTACACCATGCATCACAGCAGACACCAAAGACAGGCACATATGAGTGAAAAATGGCTATTGATTTGATCAGACCAAGTCTGTGAAGAGATCGTGATCTGCAGCTTAAGACCATGAGATAGATGTGTGCTGTGAGAGAGAGTGGGAGGGAGTTTGCGAAACAACACAACTCCATGACTGGGGAGGTACCTGCAGTTGTGTACAACTGTGTAATGCCTGACCCTTGGTTGGACTGGCTTTAGCTTTGATAATAATAATACATTGGTTTTATATAGCGCTTTTCTGGACACTCAAAGACGCTTTACATTGCATTATTCGTTCACTCCATACTCAGTGGTGGTAAGCTACAACTGTAGCCACAGCTGCCCTGGGGTAGACTGACAGAAGCGAGGCAACCAGTCTGCGCCATCGGCCCCTCCGACCACCACTCACCACTCACACACACTACATTCGCTAGGCTTCCTGGTGTTACTAAATGGTCTCCCATCCAAGTACCGACCAGGCCCTTCCCAGCTTAGCTTCCAAGGTCTGACAGGTTTGGGCAGAGCAAAGGCGGTATGGCCACAGATGACAGCAGGCATTTGCGGTGGAATTGTTTCAATAAGCTTTTGCAAGTCAAAAGATCCAGTGTTGGAAACAGTTTTCATCAAGATCTTGTACTGATGATCGGCACAGCACATCCAAAAGATTGTCAATGTGGTAAATCTAGACTGGTGGTCAATCTATGGGTGAAAATTATCTCAGTTATGGCTTCCCGCATGCTTAATACCACACATAAGACTCACACATGGAAACATGATAATGAGTAGCTATGGGCTAATGTCCATGTGTAAACCATTGTCCCACATCTGCACTCACAAACTCAGTTTAATTCATCCCAGCCTTTTGTACAAGTTTGCGGTGTCGGTCACACTGGAGCACCTGCAGGCACGAGAACATGTAAAAGACCCCGCCAGGGGAGTGAACCCAGGAGCTTCTTGCTGTCAGGTACGAATGCTAACCACTGCGCCAAGGTGAGATACATTTAAGTGTAACATATTTTACGAGTTATACTACCATAAACACTCAGAGGCAGATCAATTTTAATATTAAAATCAGAAAGAAAGATGGTGTAAAATGATAATTAAATACTTTTTGCCTTTGCAGAAAATGTGAGAAGGTTATGCCTCTCCCTGCGGCAGTGTGACAGCCATATGACTGGTAGTAATTGCTCGCTCAACTCCACCAAGTGAGGGGTTAATAATGCCAGGAGCCTCTTACTCCAGCCGTCATACTGGGCTGTCCACCAATGGCAGCAAGCACTCTGTGATAGCCTCAGCACAGACACACCAAACATCCCCAAGCTCCATGCTAACCACATAGACATATAACTATATATAAATATGTGAAAATATACTCGCCCTATCACTGCACATGAGGCTTGGAGAGCGTGCTCATGTGAACGAATCCGCATGGGCAACGGAAAAGGACACTTATACAATGATTCATAGAGCCAAACTGGCGGTCTACTTCACTCAATAGGTCTTTACAACCATTCAACCTTGCCTTAGGGAGAAATAAGAGCCCTTATTGAAGAGAGAGCCATGCATGTATGTTCCAACTGGGCCACCATGTATTTCCATATCTTTACTGCATATGCATACCTATGTCAATCAAAGTGATATACGGGTTAATCCAGTCCGTAATAGCTACATGCACGTATATTAAATTCTCTTTACCATAAATATCATGAGAGGACATAATGGCAGCACTAGAATTTGAATGACATTGGAAGTAGATTTAGAACAGTAAGGAGCCTATATGCCTGAGCTTCATACACAAAGTCTTTAAGGGATTTAAAGGCACTTTTATATCAGGGATTAGCACACTACTGGCGACTTCAGTGATTAGCCAGTCCAATACAATACAATTTTCTCAGTATATTTTGTTGTGTGTTGTTTTGACATACCATACCATACATAATGGGTAGTCCATGGATGCATGAAAAAAGATATCATGTCCACAAATGTTGATGTATCAAAGTGGTCTAGTTCTTAAAGATACAAGCATGCAAAACCCCATCTCGATTAGGAAAGCCAGTGTAGTCTAAATCCCTGGTGATATCGAAAGATTGGCAGCATCTAATTACATTTTGAGGCAATATATTCCAAGGTACTTTGGGAGCTCCTCCGAGAAGAGCTGGTGTTGTAGGTCTCCAGGGCTTCCACCATGCTAGATTTAGGATCAGCGGCTAAATTGGGTCCGGGAGAAAGGTGCTGATGGTGTTCCGAGAAGCGATGGGGCCTCTCAGATACTGAAACCGCTGGGGGAATTAAAATACTGTCAGGCCGCCAGCAATAAAAATCTATTTCAACATGACCAGGGATTGGCTTCTCACATATAGGCAAAGTCATAAAGCGTTAATGTGTGATTGAAACCAGATGCGAGTGTAATGCGGTAATGTTGGAAGTTAAGTTAAGAGGCAGGGCGGGGTTCATGCTAGGCTCATGATTATCAGCTGATTATGCCCAATGCGCTATATTTTTCTGGTTGTACATTTTTCTAGGGTAATTATTTCGTTTGTTAATCACAGCATCAAGGAGCCATTCACCCATTCAACCACTAGTAGCACATACTATAGATACCTGAGGCAAGGTGTGCTGAGTATCTACAGTCCAAGAAGAAATTAAAAAAAAAAGGATACCTACACAGGTCAGAGCTGGAATCAAGCCTTTGAACTGATGAGCAAGCACCCCTCCGTTGAGTCATTGCTGTTCAGTTAGTTGAAGGATGTATAGCTGTTGTTCCACTGAGTATGGCTCTACCGCGCACGCCACGGTATTTGAGCTCGCATTGTCACGTATCGACTCTACCCAGTACACGCATGTTTTTCCACTACATGACACAACCGCAGTTGTTATGGGCAGCGTCCCCAAAGCAAATTTTTGGAAGCCGCAATGACAACAAATGTGGACGAATGTTCCCTTCTGGTGGGGGTTATGGAATCATTCAGAGGTGCCAAGGCAAATACTAGAGGAAAGAAGCAGCTAAAAGATGACACTATGAAGGGAAGTAAGCTAATCTTATGCTAACACCAGCTAATGTTGCACTAACAGCGGCTAAATGCTAATATCGGCGCAATCCCCTTTGAGAACAGCGGTATGATGTTGTGAAATATTGAGCTGCCTGTTACGGTGAGGGCTCACTTCACTCTCCCGTTGGCCAATCAGAGGCCAGCAGTCTGTTCACGACACATTAGCCACAGTTTAGCACAGCAAGAGATCGATTCCAAAACATATACCTGGTCAGACCGGTTTGGCCCCGGTCTCGGCAGTTGAAAAGCTCGCCTAACCGAGTTGACCAGGCATTGGGCTGACCAGGCCCCTTTTCTGCCTGTGGAAAAGGGGCTTATATGAATTATGATGTGGAGCTTGGTTAATTCATTGGTCATTGGTGATTGCAAGAAAATAGCAAAAAATAAACATTTAGAAAGCACAAAACAGGACACCGTGGTTTCTCTAGATCAGTGGTGCTCAACATGGTGTTTCGGGAACCAACAGTGGATCGCAGGACCATTTTCAGTGGGCCTTGTTCATTTTCAGTTTTATGATAGATGCTTAAAACTACTGAACTCTGCTGAGAAATTCTGCACTTTTGCCATCAAATACACTCGAATATGGCCAAACTGCAAAATATTTTAAAATAATAATTTTTGGGGGTTGCGACTTGTCATGATACATTGAAGAGGTCCCAAAGACACCAGATGAGAAACATTGCTTTCAATACTCCCTGCCAATGTTCTGGCCAAAATGTTAGAAAAAGATGGGGTTTGAGAAAATATCCCTTGAAGATGCACTGAATAAGTGCAATAATTGAACTCATTTCCAGCTGAAAGTTGAAATGTTTAGAGAGCAAACAGTCCCAGAACCTGCAAATGAACATGGCTGTACCAGAAAGTGTGTCTGATGTGCAATCAAAAAACAAGACAACACACAAAACAAAAGAAACACTTTGAATCTTTTGGTTTTTGAGTATGTCTTTCTCTCTAATCTCTCTCTAACATTCGGAACATTTGTCTCTGAACACTTCCCTGATTGAAAATACCAGATTAATGCCGGTCTCCCAGCATGTAGCGCCATGCAGATATCCCTCATTAAGCTCACCGCTGCCTCGGACTCCATATTTTAATTACATGGCCAAACAATGCCAGCGTTCCATCTCCCAATTCCTCGGCTGTGAAGGTAACAGGGGGGACACATGATGACACAGCAGCTGGTCACTGTGTTTTATGGAGGTTAGTAAATTACACAGTGTATCTATGGAGGGGGGGCTGCAATGGGTGGAGTCCAGGAACCGCATCCCCGTGCAGCAGTCCCGAGTCGCATTATTAAGTGCAGTAACTCAGTTTGAGGGACATAAACCTGCAGAGCCTAAACCTGATTTGTTTTGCAGAGCTGGTTGTTTTCCCTGCTAGTACACTCGGTCTCTTTTCCCTGGGTTGATAAATTTTAAATGCCGGGCAGAGAGAACAAGCCAGCTCTATAATCGTGTCACGTGAATTTGTAGTGGAAATCTTCTTTACTTGCGGCTTTTCTCGAGTCGGAGCAATTCTTGGCATGTAGAGATGGGAATGTTTATGTTGGAAGAGGTTTAATGCCCTTCCATATAAGGGGGTTTGGCAGGGGCCGTCGGACTGCGGGGGTAGAGGGTGCTGCTTACCCACCCTTTTCCTAAACCGTATGCTTAAAATCAACACTTACGGTATGGGCCTACGACATGCCTGCATGGACCTGCACTGGGAATAATTACCCCTTGGGGTGCTGGGAGTAAGGGTAACAACAGGGTAACAACACAAAATGATCTAATACACAAAACGTAATTGAAAATGTTCCAGAATTCAGCACATCCCCATTTGGGCGGCGTGGGGACCTTTCCAACGCGGACTATAATTGCCACGAGCAGCCAATTGAATTCTGTCACTATAAGCCCACATAATCCCAAACTGAAACCACAGCACTTTTCATTCCCTCCCAAATACTGTACATCCCACTTGCATTCCTGCTTCTTGGCGTTTCCGTCTATGCCGCAAGAAAGATGACCCACTTTAATGAATTTCTTTCAATGCAAATTCAAAATCAAGCAGTAATAGCTGGAGTATTAGTTTAGCCATATTTCTTTACACTGATTACAGCAGCAATTAGTGTAGGTAGTGGGAGTAGTAGTACTATGCAAAAGTAGCAGTGGTCGTACCAGTTGTGACACTATTTTTCATCTTCTGCTAGGGCGAAAAAGGCACATGCCATCAAAAGCTCGTGAGTGCAATGGCAGATTTATGTACAGATTCAAAAATGGCCGCAGGTGGCAAACTTCAAGTGTAGTGACAAGACAACTTGGGTAAGAATGAACAGCATTTCATCCCTGTCTGTTTCATAAAACTCCATCTGATAAATGGACTCTGACAGGAGATTGAAAGGGCATAAGAAATGTCCTTGCGACGTGGAACAAAAATAGAAATTTAAGTCATGCCACCCTTCTTTTTTTTTTTTTTTTACTATGCAAAGGGCAGAGCGGATTTGAAGAAACATATGCGGACAGAAATGAAAGACACGTATAGAGTATAGCATCACACCAAGTCACTACATTACAAATGATTCCCCGTGGCAGTACTTACTCAGTTACTTACTCAGTTACTTATGTAAAGCAAAATAGCAATCATTTTAGGGTAAGGGTTAAGGTTAGGGTTAGGTTAGGTCTATGAATAAGTGTATTATTAGTATGTAAACAGACAAAAGTATTAATGCTTATTAATTCTTAAGGTTAATATCAAGTGTTACCGCTGATTTTGTTTGTTTTGATTTTGTAAGACATGTCCTAGTGATGTGGAGTAGATAAAGAAGTCGCATATCTTTTTTACAATTTATGGGAATAAATGATTGTGACAGAAGCTGTGCAGATTCAAAATATGTTAATTTCTCATGGTGACCTCTGTATATGGTGCATTGAATACAACATCACCTTGATAGCATGGCGTCTAATTGTAATGTGGAAAGCTATCATCAGAACTGTAAAATATCTCTTTTCCTAGTGCTTATTTCCTGGTTTATCATCATTATTGCACAGAAATGACAAATCAGCGGTGACCTTCATCATAATAAGGTCCAATGGGATTATCTAAATGAATAATGGTTACTATAGGAATACTTAACCATGCACAAGCCCATATATACAAATATATATTTCACCTATCAAGCTTTAAGGCTGCAAGGTAAAGGATTGATTATTTGCTGCAAAACTTGCAAGCAGCAATTTGACAAGGTGCTAGAGCTTAGTGGGGGTTATTTACATACCCCAAATTAGCCGTATTGAAATTGAAATATGAAGATTTCTGAAGCTTTTCAAACAATTGGAGATTTTATAAAACCAAAATGTACTTACGACAAACCATTGTGTGTTCTCCACTTTCCGTGGAAATGTTGGCTTTTATCAGTTTGAGTGTTGGTGTGAATTACACTCAAATCCCTTCAAGCAGCTCGGAGCTCATGTAAATTTAGTTTTGAATCATTGTTGAGCTGTTCTGCAAAACAATTACACCAAGCACACAGGCTCACTCTCGCACAATGCTTGTAAATCCAAATTACATTCAATCACCATTTCCTATTTTTCAGATGTGTTTTGCTATGTTCACGCAATTTGAGGTTGTTTGAAATCTTTCACTATTGTCTCATCAAAAACTGGGCATTCAACAAAGATAGTCGTGAAGATTCTTGCGTAGACACTAGACACTTGTGTGAAGGAAACATGGCCAATTCTTAATGTAGATAAAACGTTCCTTATACAGAACAAATGCTGTAGCTACCAAGAAAATCCAATTCATTATGCAAACAATCTAAACACTTGTAATGTATTATTATATTTGATTAGATGCCAATGTACTTTAGTGACATGTTGGAGCCAAATGAACCATCTCGGTCTCTGACAACCTCAGGGATTGGTCAATGGCTTTTCATTTTTATGCCACTAAAATCTGGTGCGATGTGAGACAGGTGTAGACTCTGACAAATCCAGGCAAATGAGTTCTGTATAATGACGACTGAAAGTACTCCAATTGCACTCTTTGCATTTTATTCAACTTCATTATGATTGTTTTGGTTTCATTCACTTTGTTTGCCTTCTAAGTGTGTATTTAGCCTCATTTCCAGTTCTGTGAAGTACTTTGAATTAATGTGTGTATGAATTGTGCTCCTCAGATAAAGCCGAAATACAAGTCTCTTCTTTTTTCTTTTTAATCTCCCTGCACCAAAAAAAAGACAAAATGTTACTGAATACTGCACATAGTTCTGTATTAAAGCAGTATTTAAATCTCGTACATCTATGGTGAAAATACACTGAGCTCTGCATATTGCTGCATAGATGTCTCCCAAAAGCGAAGTCAAGTAAAGGTTATTCAAAGCAAAAATCCATCTCTATTCAACCAAAGGGAATAGACTGGACGTCCCCGGCTATATTTACATCTGCACTCGGAACAGTGGACAAACATGCACACATCACACTCCATCAGATCAAGGCGGCACATAAATGCAACACTTTTTTTTCTCTTTTCGCCTTCCACTTGTTGGCCTGCCACACCAAAAGTGTGACACAGTTGGATGAATGTCAGACAGGGCTCTGAGTAGAAGATAAGTCCCATGATGGGGATGTGCCATTTGCTTTTGGGCGCCCTTTAAATGGGTAGTATTAGACATAGGGTTATGGTGGATGAGGTATGTGGATTACTGCACCGCTGAATTAAAAGGGGGGAAAAAAGCAATCATGAAATAGAAACTTTAGCTATTGCTATCCTCAAGGGCCCTCCTGTGCAGTACGATAAAATAGCAGCTTTAGATGCTTTGAATCAATACGCCGTGTCGACTCTTGGTACTTTCCCAAAGGCATTATGAAAAACATTGCGTTGAATTATTATTGTACAACTCAAGCTGGACTGTGGGCATAAGGGAAAAATAATAACATATTCAGAATATTTACTTTATGAGTGGAAAAACAAAAAACTTTTCAAAAGAGTTCACATGCCTGGCTTGGAACAGGCACGTTGGGAATGTAACATTTCAGCCATTGGCCTTCGTCGGGAAAAGTCTTTGCCTGGTCAGCCAGACGCTTCTCCTTTCTGTTCAAAAGAAGAACAGTCTATCATTTACTGATGTTCCACTCATGGACCAAGAGGTGGGAGTTTGTCGCACCAAGAGACGGAAGTGGTCACCGCACTCTACCAAAACATTAAAGATGGCGCGTGCGGCGACTGATACTCTGGTTTCTTCTGCTTTTCATCTGTTTTAAATAATAAACAGAGTTGTACTGGCAGACATGCCATCCCCTCCTTGTTTAATGTTTACTGAAAAGGCTTCCTGCTGCTGGGTCCTGCCTCATATCTGGCGTTTCTCTAATTGGTTGATCGCGTCTGTCAATTATGCCCATCGGGAAATTGCTGCGATCATACTCGCTCCCAGACTACATATCTTTAAAAAGCCTGTATAGCTGGGCTGGCAAGGCAAGAACCACCCCAAGGGGGGTAATTCAGCTGTAGATGGAGTAGTAGCAATAGCAGTAGTGATGATACTAGTAGTTTTAGTAGTTTTAGTAGTCACAACAAAAGCCCATCCCAGCTCCACGTGGTATACTCCTGTGGATGTCATTCTATTGAACCACTCAGGTACTCAACCTGTCTGAATCTGTGGGAATCCACACATCACCGCCCGCCGTGTGTGGAGTGAATGAAAACTTAGTGTGACCATGTCTGTGAAGAGCAGTGTACGACACTGAACCCCCCAAATTTACAATTGTTGAACTGAACCGATATCCCTGTAATTGACAGTAGGAATGAAACAGTGTATGCCAGTTTTTAATTTTGATATGTGAAGGATTAAACCATGTCAAGCTGCACAGCCTATTCTCTGTGGATCTGGATCTATTGACTCATTTATGATTAAATCTGCTGCTATCTATGGTTATTTGCGGCAGTGTCTTATCCCTTGTGTGATCAATATTAATAAGAGGTGTGAATTATCTTTGCAATTCCACACAATTAATTTGCTTTGTTCTCTTTTTCTTACCTCATCCTTTAGCCGCCCTGGACCTGCATATTCCCCAAAGAGACCGCCGCTTCTCCTTTCCCTCGGCAAAAGGTTTGATTAAATGTACAAGAGCAAGCTCATTGTGCATTTTCTTTTAGCCCTAGCTATAGCGATGTTTAGTCATGAGCTGTTCCTGAACTAAAATGGCATTCACCATATTGACACAGTCACCCAAGGCCGTGCCAAGTGCATCTGCTGCCCCACTAACAACAGGCATATGAGCCGAGAGGTATGGCGTGTAGGATGTTCTGGGAAAAACTCTGGACTCCATTGCAACTACTATGTCTGTATCTGTTGGGCAATTCTGACTCCAGTGATTAAATGTTTAATGTTTCATCATGTTTTAGACCATGTATATAATTCTACATGTGTACTCATGGCCTTTTATTCAAGTAGTAAAACATGACAGGCTTTTGCTTTATGAGCAGTTTGCAGCAGTAGCAAACAGCACTGTGCGTCACACGGTTGATGTGTTATCTTAGTTTATGACCTCTATATCACACCCATGTTCGTCACCATAAGGGATGAGTATATAGTGAGTGTACAGATATATACATTATCCTGCTTGCAAGGTTCACACCAAAAACAGTCCAGACTCGAGTCATCTCAGGCATGTCCAATACAGTGTCACAGTTTAACATTGCAAGACAATGTATTGTTGCTTATATTACAGGATCTAGAAGCTGAAATATGCAAAGAGAACAGACAGGAAGTGTATGTCTGTATGTGTGCGTGTGCATGTGCGTGCATGTGTGTGTGTGTGTAAGAAACAGTGGCCGTGCCAAAGTGCAATGATCCAAACAAACCCAAGCTGTCGTCATGCCTCGTCTACATATGCACAATACAAACAAGAAGCATGTGTGCACTCTCTCACTGCCACCATCACCATGTTCACACTCCATGCAATTTCTTGTATTTGTGTATACATAAATACTGCTATAGGAAGAGTACGGTGTGCCTGCTGACAGATGACCCCTCAGTTATTTGTAAATGCATTCAGAAAAAATAAAAATTCATTCACAGACGCTTCACTCATGTACTGTAATATATATAAGCAATGCAAATGTTAACTCCGCCGGCCCGTTCTGACCAAACTTGACTAAGGCTTCTGCTGTGATTTCTGTATTATTTCAATGTAAAGGTGCGCCCACAAGCGAGAAAAGACCTGCGGAAGCGGGTCGAACGTCAGTGTGATGCTTATCCAGCATCTTGAGCATTTGCCCAGCAGATTGTAAGCAGTGCATTACAAGTAAACCGTTGAAGAGAAACCAAGGGATGAAACTCTGTACTGATGTGAGCACAAATGCCAACCTGCTGAATGAGGAGCAAATTGGCAAATTGGCTACAGCTATAGGGCAAAGTTGGGTATTTGGCATAGACAGGCACCGCACACTCTCCAACACACTGTCCTCTATTGGGCAAAGCTAATGAAATAACCCCACTGCTTGTGGACTGCTTTTACTGTAGTGTACCCCAGGTCAAAAAGAAAGAGAGAGAAGAGGGAAGACGAGAGAAGACTGATCTTGATAGTCAGTGTTCTGAGAGCGTTTTCCTACTGACTCATTGTCTGGGGAAAGAGGCTAGAAACTCATGTAGTGCAGAGCGGAGTATCTGCTCGCACAAGCTAGAGAAGGGGTCTAGAGGCCCAAGCTGCACGTCACCAAATAGCTGGAAGTTGCCGCCTCACACTCACATTGCAGTGCACAGAGCCGGAAAGGCACGGGACAGTGTCGGGGAGCGGAGATCACCAAGTCCAGGGAAGGTCAGAGGTTAGATGGCTTTGCAAGGTTTGTTTGATAGCAAAACTATTCAGCCAGAGCAAAATCAATGAACCAAGAAGCATGTTTTCATTCGGAACCTTGTGCTTATATAGCAATCAGACCATGGAATAAACTGAAACAGGTTCTCTCTTAATCGCACAGTGGCAGTGACTCCTCCAGGCACAAACCGAGTAGCGTTAATTCTAGCGAATGACTGCGACCATCTAGGCACACGAAGAATGTGTCGCCGCTTCCAGTTTCATAAAGGTTAAAATGTTGCAACATTTCCTTCTGGCAAATGATTTTCCAAATATAAATTGACATTGGAGCAGGTGAGAGGCAGGTGTTGAATGCCTGTGGGTGGGATAAAGATTTTTAGCATTGGCAGCCTTCCTTGCTGACATGTGGGTGGATATAGACCATATTATTAGGATCACGTTTAGGGGAGTTATTCAAGTGCCACTGATCTAGGAGTGCTCCATAGATCTCTCCATGTCAAGGCACCATTTGTGTTTCCCTTCCAGCTGCTGCCTGGATGATCCTTTGCTGATAAGACCGTCATTACACTGCATTTCATTTCTCTCTCCCATTTAACCTTCCTGCTGCGCTTTGGTCACAAATTACTCTTTTTTTCTCCACTGCCACTGAATGCACCCAATAGACACACAAATAGCTTATCCAAAACCAATGAAGCCAGACATCCACAGGCCAACTGCTGAGTCCAAAACAATATGTTTTTCACACGCTGTCTACTTTCTTCAGATATGTCAAAATAAACACTAGTATGTTTGAGACCATGCTGGCACTAAATGTTTCCATACTGTTCAATCGCCTGTAGTTTAGGCAACTAATGTTCAACACTGACTTTGGCCAAGACACTGGTCCTTTATCGCAATGATACCCAGTGTTGGAGTAGTCGCAAAGTAAGTTTCCTGTATAAAGATAGCTGGTCATGCATCCACCACAATTGATGTTTTTTTTTTTTTTTTTTTTTGCTGAAACCCGTGCTCCTCTCTGTGTGCGCTGTTGATTAATTGTGTGAGAGCAGATCCCACCCTGAATGCTGGCCATAATGAGCTTTAGACCATTGAGCCCGCAGCTCATACATTCCAATTGGAGGCTCATCTGGAGGGACTTAGGCAGATCTGTGCACATCTCCAGACACCGTGTTGGCCAGTTTGGCTGCAGCCCATAGGAGCCTCAGCTATTGGAACTTCTCCACTCTACAGATTAAGAAAGACATTCATTCATGCCAGTACTGTTTCAAAAATGAGAAGAGAGAGAGAGAGAGGGGGGGAAAAAATGGCATTGTGGTCCATTAAGGCAGCATGCTCATTTGCAAGGCAGATTTGAGCAGCACGTATCTTCGCAGATGTCACCAAATCGAAAGACCAAGCTGGAGACAGTAACACAGTGTTCACAATGGGTAATTTAGGGATTTATTAAGTTAATGCTTTTGTGCCAGGGAATGCAATGGAGATCAGTTAAACAACTATACTTTAATCAAATGTTTGCAGAATGTTTACTAACCCGAGGTGGCACTGAGGCGCTATGAACATGCTTGTTGTTACTAGAGCTCCAGTTTTCTTCCTGAAAGTTGTGAAACATGCTTGTAATCTCATCCCTGAGATGAGTGTTTGGAAGGAATGTAAATGTGGGTTTGACTATGAACAATTGAACGGTCTGCCTATGTTAGGGATCAAGATATAACCTGCTTGTACCTCATAGAAATATAACAACTTGACATCACGATTCCATAATTGACTCATAACTGCATAACCCAAGAAGTGCCCAAGAAGTGACTTCCTGTTTCGATCCAGCACGCCAGAATAAAAGCACACAGCTCGTCTCATTGATTCGTTCAGCAGGTACTTGCTACATTGCGAGAATATAATTAAACACTCACATTTTTTTGTCTGTTAATAGTTAGGCAGAAAGAAAGCTGAACTAATGAACTGCTGAACTAATGAGTAAGATGGTGCTTTTATTTTGGTGTGCTGGATCGGAACGGGAAGATGTAACAACGCCACTATTATGATTTGAAGTCATTTGGGTTTTTTTATTTTCCCACTAATGCCATTTGTTAATTCATCATTGTTTAAGTATTTCTAAATGCTAGAGAGGCTTGAAAGCATAGATGAAGCCAGATCAAGAGTCGATTCAGTTTGGCCACCCAACTAAAGCCGACGTGCACATTTTACATAGTCACAGCACAACAAGACAGACAATAGTTCATCACCTGTTGACCGCTATAATGATAGTATTTAAAAGTGAACAATGACTCGTGTGCCTCTGATAACCTGTGTGTGACTGTTCCCATATAAACGCGCTTCGGTCCAACCTCTGTGTCCTCTATTCAGCGGCTCGGTATAAAAAAAATAAAACTGCCTTCTCGTGTGCGCATGTAATCTGTGGGTTGCTCATCTCTGCTAAAAGGGGACATGGCCCTGGCGGCTCCATTAGTCCCGACAGCCGCCCCAAGAAATAAAACAAATGAGGTTATTCAGTGCATTAAAATCAAGAAGAGAGAATGTGATTATTCACCACTCACATCAGACAGAGGGCACTGGAGAAGAACTCCTGAAGAAACAGCAAGGTAATACTCTTTCAGGTGGCAGTGTGGGTGAAATATCTTTGGACAGAGATTCATTAAAATCACTGTCTAACTATGAAGACATTTGCCCTTTTTCTGATCTTCCAACAGGTGAATTATCTCAGAGAGGCTTCATCCATGTAGCCCAGTGAATCCTTGATAACCACATGAAGTCGTTATGTGGTTTGAAGACAGGTTGAACGACTGCCAAGAAGACAGTGTGCCAATGAATGTCTTGAGCAGTTTCACCCACAGGCGCTATGGCTCGACAGTGCCTGGAATAAGACGAAGATTGTAGGAAATAGTTGAACATGCTGCAGATGGCTTCTTGCGGAATGGAATAATGGAGGTCGCTTGTGCCGTGTCTGATCTACTCTATTATTAAAGGCCGTTTGATAGAGGAGTTGGAAGTGCGTGAGGAACAGCGCGCATGCACTGCACGTTCAACAGATGGCTATGTAGAAGATAGAGGATGCTTCAAGGCTGCTCTGCACTCCCGCTTGTCATTCCTGCTCACCGTCACCGGGGCCACCTGCTTGCTATCGGGGACTTTGGGGGGGGGGACGTGTTCGGGAAGAGTCCACACACGGGACTCCACATCGTTTGACTGGAAAGTAGCGTGGTTTAAAGCGGAGCGTCGACACTGCGGCAGACGCTGTCAAATCAATCGCAGCTCAGCGCGTAATCAGGTTTCAAAGGGCTTTCTGTTACGCGCGGGGATAGGATGCCAGGACGGATGGAAGTCACAGCAGCCCCCCCTGAGTGCCCGAGTGCACGCTCGCTGGAGTCTACATCCTTTCGTGGCTCTTTAGCATGCAGCGGGGGAGGCAGCGGGCGCGCACTGGAGAATAGGACGAGAACACATCCTGCAGCCATTTAGGGCTCCGTCAGGGAAAGCTCCCGGCGTGCAGAAGAGCGGCTCTGACTCTGAATCAAACTCAAAATGGCATTGCGCGTGAAAGTCCCCCCCCACGCTTCTGGAATGTGAGCGTGTTTTTCAGGGGACAGACACGACTGTGATACATAGAAAGAGGGTGTGCAGCTGTAGTAACGTGCGCCCAGCTTTTTTGGCCACTGCGCAAAGTTCAATTTCGGGCAGCGCGCTAAAACACCAAATAGCACCAAGTTTGCGCACCATAATACACCATGGCATCACATTGCGCCTGCTCAAAGTCACCAATGGCCTGTGTTTCCACCTACAACACTCGCATAATCCGAGTATTGGAAAACAAAACGGACAATAGCGATGCGCAGGTAATCGCTGTCATTTTTGGATTTGGGATCACAGAAGTAGAGAGAGAGAGAGAAAGTTACCTGGTCACTGTCTGTCAGCTGTAGTTATTCAACGCGACGGCTAATCCCGGGTCGGTTCCGTTGACACAAATTAAGTTTCCCATCCATGCTGGGTTTCAAGTGAAAAGGGAGACCATGGTTCTTCTCTCACTGAGCCTGAGCCTTTCCTCTGTGCGGAATCTTCCACCACAAATGTTCTTCGCGAGGCATCCCACTTCTGCGCCGAAAACAAGTGGAGAAAAGAAGAAGAAGGGAAAAAAAGCAAAAGAACCGAACCGGGGAAGGATCACTAAGGACATGAAACCATAGCGTAGTCAAACCCCCCCCCAAAAAACACGGGGTAAACACGGGGCAGATGAAAAGGGAGATACTGTTGAGATGTCCAGTTAGATCATTAATAAATCCACGTCATTTAAGCTCCATGGTTTGGCGCATACAGGCAGCAGAGTATTCCTAAGCGGTGAGGGGACGTGTTCGCGAACAGCAGAACCGCAGCGAAAAAAAAAAAAAAAAAAAGCGAGTTTTTCCTACTGACTGCTGCTTTTCCAAGTCCACAGCCTTTCACGTGAGGCGGTTGAGCAGATGAGGGAATCATGCCCCTCCATCTAGCGCCACTCTTCTCCTCTCCTCCCGTTCAGACGTTGAGGTGATGCGCGCTACGTACGGGCGGCGGCAACCTTGGCATTCGGGAAAGAAGTATCCACAGGCAGCGGCTCACTCTCGGTCATCTGGCTCCCCTGCAGTCGCTTCACTAGCGGAGGACACAGATGCGCGCCCTCGCTGCCCTCCTCTGGGAGAACTGTCAGGCGCGTTCACAGTGGATCCCCCTCCCCTCCTGTTAGCTATACCCCCACATCCAAGCACGGAGTGACGTCAGCACGCGGAGGTTCTAACTATTGCACATGGACCTCCTCTTCGAAATATATCAAACATTTTTGCGACGCCACACGTCGTGTACTTTTTTTTTTTTATGATTATTTTCAGTTTTATTGAGGCGGTGGTGTGATGATGGCCTGTATCTTGAGCTCTGAATGGTAGTTTGATGAAGCCACGAGGCAAAAGCGATTTTAGCAAAGAAAAATACAAATACAGATACAGATCAATAGCAACACACAGAACATTAGACCAGGTAAATATCTGAAGCTCTTGTTCTGCTCATAGAGGTCTGATTCAAACCTCTCCAAAAATGTCAATAAATCTTCGCTGTGAACACATGATGCAGCATCATGGGGCCTCACAGCTGATGTGATTAGATAGTTCTGCTGCAAGTATTTGCATATGGATGAGAAAAGGTAGAGGGACGGGATACAGCACAGAATATAGGTTACAGGTTTCTGGTCAAATCTTACAGTCGTTTTCCTCAATTTTACTTACATGTTATAAAATGTAACATGCCACTAAAATGGCGGGTTGAAGATTAATGATGAGAATGTAATCATTGACAAAAACATTTATGGAACATGTATTTATTTAAATAAAACAAAAATCATACGTTATATTCAAACGTGGATCTGATGACTTTTGACTTCAAATAGCCAATAAAAGTTGGCTCTTAAAGGAACAGGCCACCGTTTTTCCATACCGAGATATGTTCTTACCTAAGCTTAGACGACGTACCTGTCTGGTCTTTGTGCGTGGAAGAGTGTGATAGTTTCCAACTTCACCCCGGTTTGGAGCTATTGGAAAATGGACAAATGCTTACAACATCTTTGGTCGTTTTGTGCGATTGAGGGCACGCACAAAGACCAGACAGGTACGCATCAACTCATCTAAACTCACGTATCTCAAAATGTAAAAACGGTGGCCTGTTCCTTTAAGGTGGAAATTATTTCATATGAAGGTGAGGGGTGTATGCAAAATCGACTATTTCGAGCTTTTCACCTAGTTACGATGTTGTTCTCTCATCAAAAAGGAAACACACCTGGAGCTGTGTTTTCAATGGCGTAGAGTAATCTATACACTATATAGTAGCTTCTCCTGAGGTCCTACTTTCCAGGACATGCTTTCCTCTTCTCGTCATCTCTTGTTTAGCTTAACCCTTTCATCGCAAGTAAAAACACTCACCATAGCTAAACTATAACCATACGGGCTGCAGAATCTGTTTTGTTTTTCCTTTTTGTCCTTTTATGAAACAAGGGGAGGGTTGGCGGACGCTTGAAAAAAAAATGGAAGTAAAACTACTGGAGATTTTGTTTCAGCAGTTTTGGATCAATATTGCATTTTCTAACCAACAACACGTCAGATAGTGACAAAGATGTGCTTCAAATGTTTACCAAAAACCTGCAAAACGCCTATCCATGAAGTGGAGCAATGGGCAAATGTTTCAGCACCACGGAGAGCTCTACAGGATCTCATGCAAATTATTTGCAACAATTAAGGGGGTCAATTACCAAGCGTTTGCTCGAGTGCAAATGGAGTAGCATGTGCAAAAGCGGAGAGGGAATGTTTTGCATTTTTAACTCAGGAAGCAATTCCTTTCAATGCTTTGTGTGAAGGGTCTGCAGTGGTTTGGAAGGGTATGGATGTTATGTCGAGGTTTTCTTCTATAGAGAGAATGTACTACAGATCATCACTTAAAGAGGAACAATTTAAAGAGGTCTGGAGAATGTTTATCACACTCTCAGACAATGTGTTGATTGGATACTGATGCTTTCTCGTATAACCAGCTCTTCAGGTGGGATGAGGTGTCGGGAAGTTCAAGGCTGTTATTCGAGACATCTATGGAGAAAAAAAAAACAGTATAGAGGCATCTGATACTAATATCATACGGACTTGAGGCGCACTGAAGTAAACAAGTGAGTCATTTACATGTGTTGTGCTGTGACTGAACACACTTAAAATTGTTCAAGCAAATGTAGGTAAGGTCTGCATACCTGTGACTCTAATATCAAAACACGCAGTTTGTGGCATTTTCTGTCGTCATTGTTGCCTGTCTTGTTCATGATTTAAATGCAGAAATCTATACTGAGTTGACTCACAGACTGTAGCCGGGAGCTGGCACGGAGCATGTTATAAAAACTGCATGGGCGGGGGAGAAATTGAACTTACTTCCATAGCTTCCTGCCAAAGAGAAATAATCGTGCCGTCAGAACTCGGAATAATTCTCACTCTTATAGAGAATGGAAGGATCGTTGTTGTGCGTTCATGAGTGAAATAGAATAGAAATGTGAAGATTGTGTTTCATTTAATTTTGTGAAAATAAAAGAAAAAAAAATCAGAGTATGTGGGTGTTTGCTGGCTAATATTGATGCACAACTATTCCATGGGGATTTTTATACTTTTATGGATTTTTGGCTGGTAGGCTTTGTTAGACAGGGCAGCTCCGTGTCTTCATGGCTTTTTAAAATGTTGCTCTGAACTGTTTTAGTTATAACATTAGAAGAAAAATAAAGTACGTTTTACTGTTATTATGCGACAAAATTGCATCGACCAAATGGAGAGCTTGCCCTGAGCCTGCAAGTCCGTACGCCCCCACCAACATTGTAGGCCAACCAGACCAGCATGTTTGGAGAGAGGGGAAACCAGAACAGACACAAGGAAAACATGCGAACTCCTCACAACAATGCCCTGCCCGGTCTGGGAATGGAACCCAGGACTTTCTTACTCTGGGGTAAGAGCGCTCAACCCACAAGCACCGCGCCACCCACATTTTATTTAAAATTTCATGTCAAAAGAAAAGGAAATTGTGGTCAAAAGAAATGAAAATGTTTCGTTAACTAAAAACATTTTCTTCATAGATTGCATCAGTGTAATATGTTTGCTGACTAAAACTCAAGGTTAGAGTATAAATTCAAAACAGTATCATACAAAAACAAGGGCAGGCCGGGTTGCCTTATCTTGTTTATTATTTACGATACTTTTTTTTATTTTTTATTTTATAAAATCTGGCAGTCAAAATGATAGGATACGTGTAGACATTTTGATTGGACAATCTGACTGACTGAAGCAGGGGTTAAAACCAAAACATGCATGATACAATATCAACTGCAAATGTCTACAAAGGCAACAGATTGAAATTGATAGAACTTAAGCTCTATTAAAAACCAAAACAAACAGACTAATACAGTAAAACTAAAGTAAAACATTTTGTGTTGTCCTTAGTTGGAATATTGGAGCTGCCACACATACTGCTCATGTTTCAGCACCTTGGAGAGCTCCGCTCGGTTACTGGCGGAGGCCCTGCACATGTTCAGACTATTTGAGGACGACTTAGACAGAATAAGCTTTACTTTGTGCCATCACACTCTTCAAACACTGAACTGCTCATGTGTCTTGTGTCTCCTGGACGATCACCATGATGTGTTGAAAGGAAGGCAATGCTTGAAACGCTTGTGAAAGTTTTATATGATATTGCATATGCAGTAACTCCAGCAGCCAGTAACTAAAGCAGAGGAGGAAACACTCTGCAGGTTGTCTGTCTTGGGAAATCACCTACCGTGTATTACAAGCTAACAAACTGTAAATCTCCTCATAAACTCACAATTCTGGCCTTAATTGCACTGATAAAGTACCGAGCAGCAAATAAGATAATCTAGTTCAATCGCATGAGTGGGTTGTCCTTGTCAGGTCAAAATTATGTACAGTGAAAGGCATATTAGTGCTTTCAAATGGTCTTCTGCTGTATGTTAAACTCAGTCCAGAAACTTAAATAGGCTTGGACGTTTTTACAAATATACAAGACATAGACAAAGATAGTAACTAATTACATGTAATTGTCTTCAAGGGTATTGTCCAATGCTCCTAACAAAAGAAAAGCATGGCTTTCCTCACGGTTTCAGAACCACGGAGAGCTCCAGAGAAAGGGGGAAGTTGCAATAAATCTTCTGTAAATTACAACCTGTCACGCTAATTGTTTGTTTTTGTTTTGTTGCTGTTTTCTTATTTCTGCAGTTTTTCATCGGTCCACTGTCTGACTGTAAGTAAGAGCTCCAAAGGTGACCTGTGCCGGAGGTGGGCATGCATCATGAGGCAGCTGGGTCAGTACATCTCCTCATGCATACACTGAACCAGGACGTGTCAGTACACTGTATGTACACATGGGCACAAGTCAATGGTGCTCTTGACCTGATTAGCTCACATCATCTGCTTCTGCTGCTGCTGCTGCCGCTGCAGGGACAGGCTGAGTAAACAGAGCAGGGAGACAGGAGGACCTCTTCAAACAATAGCGGCATCAGTCTTTGCATACAAGGTGGGTAAATTATAATATGTTTCTTGTTAATAAATGTTGAGAAAAGGATTTTTAAATCTGAACTTTCCTGTACTGTAGTGTCGGTCCTATGCCTGCAGTGTTCATTTCTTTGAATTAGTTTGTAATATTTTGTTGATTAAAGTACAGACTGAAACTAAATAAATACATAAATAGTCTCTGAGTAAAATCTCATGATATTTCAATTGACTAATACAAATTAGGATTTTAAAGAAGTGACATAAACACTGACTGTTTGGAAGCTCCATATCTCTTAAATTTGAAGCTCTAAGAAGCAGAGCTGTTGCATACAGTAAGATGTGGGTTCTGTAAAGATAAATGTTAAATATTAAAGATGCTTAATCTCTTTAATATCTGGTATTTCACAATGATGAAATACCAGATATTAAAGAGAAAGAGGGAGTGATATTAAAAAGAACGTGAAGCTCAGATAGGTATATGCTGTGTTTATCAGAGTCAGATCGCGGGTGTGTTGTATTTCTGTTGGTCCTGGTGAGTCCTTAGGGGAATGATAGATTAACAAGATGCATTGGTGCATGAACTCACCGTGAATCCTTCTGATCAAATGTGACCATTATGATATGCTCGCTCCTCTTTCCTGTGGGACTGCCTTCTTTGCACACCAACAGTTTATTTGGTTCAGGACTAACTCAACATCTGATGTACGCATTTCCCAGAACACTGGCCTATTGGGTATACCTCAAAAATGGATGCTGGTGACTTCAATGTTTGCATTTATTACCAAAAATACGCTTAGTTAATAGAAACTGTTTTTTTTGTTTTTTGTCTTTTGGTTAAACATTCTGTAAGTGTTTTGGAGGCATTCATGGCAGTCGTGTGGAAACTCTTTTGCCAACGTGCACCACACAAATAAACTATAGAACGAATGCATGTAGCACTAGAACAAGTATATTTATTTGTAAGCAGAGAAATTGGAGCAAAGGGAAGACTGCCTCTGAGATCTTCATGTTCTTGTGTGTTTTATTGTTTTTGATTTGACATTGAATGTCATTCACGGTGTCAAGTCACTTTCTGCTCAAACTCACTCAAAAACATAACTATTTGTCTAAACCATGAACACAATTCATGGTTTGTGAAACACTGTCTAAAACTCAACAACTGAATAACACCAAACTTTACACTTCACAAGAATTTGATCCAATAAAGAAAATAGTGTGCAGTGTTTCCGGGAATGTACTCTATGCATCAGGAAAGGAGAAACTAATATTTTGTTTATTAGTCCTGACTATGACAAATGCATTTTCCCAGAATAATGTGACATTTAGACTCCTCTTACGTTCATTTCACTATTTAGAAACAAATAACATCAAACTGCATTTGCAACACAGTCTACCAGCCTAACAAACACCCCAAAGTAGGCTACATATGACATCTACCACACTGCAGCGCAGGACGAAGAAAAATCTTCCCGCCAGCTGACAGAGACAGATCACAGGCCGTAGCCGCCGCCCTCTCCACTCACCTATAGCCGCTCTTCTCGCTGCTCGTCGGCGCCCCCCACAGTCCCTGCCTTCAACCTCCTCTGTGGACATGCATCACCCCTGACTCGGCCCCTTCTCCTCATACATTTCCTCCCATTCTATCTCATCTCCGTGCCCGCTCCTTTCTTCCCCATCCCCCCGGCAGTCCGGCCATACATTTAAGAGTAGCCCGAGCCCAAAGCGGACCACACTCTGTCGCCCCATCTATCACTGACGACTGGAGGCCAAACAAGTTCAGCCAGGACGGAGAAAAAAGAGCGAGGAAAACTCAACTAGTTATGATTTAGGTTTGCCTTACCGCAGGATGAACGAGGATGCTCTGCCTCTGCACACCTGGCTTCTTCTTTACGAAAGCAGAAACAGGGGGGTTTGAGCTGCACTGTGCACAAGAGCATATACAAGGTTGATTACACTTGACAATCAACCGTGGATCAATTCTCACAATGGGGAACTTTCTAAGCATTGCAATTACAGCAATCAAAAGTAAAGAAAAAAAAAAAAAAAGTATGTCATAGTAGAAACAGTGTAAGAAACAGACGAGAGGAAAGTAATCAAAAGTGAACATGCTGTCAGACTATAAAAGCCTGCGGTATTCCATACTGACTTTGCAGATCCGTTCACGGTTATATTGTTCCCTCATAAAAAAAATATTATGATAATTTAGCAGGCTCTTTTCTTTAATGTATGCATGTTTAAGTAATCTTGCATATTCAGTCAGCCTTCGCCATCTGACAAAGCTGTACATGCGGCTGAAACATGCATGTAATTAATCCACATGAAGAATCAGGACTTGAAGAGACACAAACAAGTGTAGCGGTTTAAACTCCAATATCTCCTCTTTTCATGATTTGACAACAAGAAATATCAGCTTTAAATGACGAAATGCGAAATAGGAATTAAAAAGAAAAAAAAAATCCAAGTTTGACAAGTATATTACCATGCCATCCGTTCCCTTGTGTCAGCACAGGCCTATTACACGGTGCCTAATGCAAACAGAGTAATTATTCTTGAAACTTTAATGATCCCTGGAAGAGGAGCGGGAAAAAAAAAATGATATTAAACTTGCTAATGCGTTTCGCTGCGCCCGTGTACAATCTACCTGACTGCTCCGGTTGCCAGATATGATCCTAATTGAGCGTTCGCGGCTTATGAAATACAGCTCTTCATCGCAATAGATCAGCGCGAGTTGGGCAGCGCGGCCGTGATAAACACCTGGCGTGACAGTAGCGCTTGGAGATATGTCGGCGATCCCGTGCCAGCGGGAAAACACCCATCACCGGTGGAGAGGCTGCACTCACTGAAGAATGGCCGCCGTTTGTATCCTTCTGACAATACCAAACGGGAATCAAGAGGAGACCGGGACATTGCTGGCCCCGGTGGGAGTGCCAGAGAGGACTGTTCTACTGAAATAAGTCATGCATGATTAAGGAAAACATCAAATCAGCAGCAATAACTTTCTTACTGTGGAAAAAAAAAGAGGTTATAAAACATTTCTCAGTGTCATGGGTTCTGGTCGTGACCTCAACAGCTTGCTGAATGTCCCATCTTGACCCGCTTTTATGTTATACAGTTCTGTCGACAAAAGAAGAGCATGTGGGCCAAGAAGAAGAAGAGGCAAAATGAGAACAACGCAACCAGAAAAACATCTGAGAAAAGTGAATGTGCATTTGTAATTCATCTTAAAATGGCATCGTTGGACTGTTCAAGGCTTTTGGAGGTGTGGAAGCACAACATGGGCAACCCACAAAAAAAATAGCATCTTTAGTCTGGTGTGAACATGGACTAAAAACAGGTTTGGGGTTTTGTCAGTCTCCACTAAAGTCATAAAGACGTGCATTAGCGCCTCTTCATTCCCGCTGTCCGTCTTTTTGTTCCTCCCCTGCCTCCCTTGCTCTGCGTTTGGCCTGGAGTCAGGTCATCTTCAGCTCTTAACTAAATGGGATCTGTGTAGGGGCCATTGTGGAGAGCTGGGCCGTGGCACAGACAGCACGCTCCAATAAGCACTGCAAACACTCACAAGCAAAAGGCCAAGACCCGCAGTACAACGCAGCAGGAGATTTTGGAGAGGAAATACGAGTAAGCAAGAGAAGTGCGAAAGATGCATTTAATTCTGAAAAATGTCAACATGACCTTTTTTACCCGTAGTACAAGATCTTAAAGGGGACCACAAGCCAAATTGACTTTTTTGAGCTTTTAACCATGCAATAACACTGTTTTTATGGTGCAGAGACCCCTCACCGGTTTAGGTTAAAAGTAGCTATGAGAGAGGGGGCAGGTCATTGATGTACACAGAAAAAAGTATAGGCCCTAATATGGAACCTTGTGGGACCCTTTATCATTTGTGTTAAATAATAATAAAAAAAGAGCTATTTTTCCGCTCTTTTTCAGTCCATTCAGTCAATTAACATAATCCATTTCTTTGTGTCACAGTGATTAAGGAGAAGTTTAAGCTTTCTCTTTTGCACTCGGTATTTCACATATACATATAATCTTATTTGACATTGGCGGAGAGAGTCATATATGCACAGCTTCATTCACATAAGTTTTAGCACTCCTGTTTACGTTGGTCAATTTTTTCTGCAACTCTTTGACTTGTGTTTCCAGGACGTTGTTGCATAATAGATAGAACGTAGTGTCCTCTGCTTTTTTAAAGTTCATAAGCCAGCACCGCACCAGCTCTCCTCTCAAACTGCATTCATCACAACACCATTGACTGAAACACTGAGCCCACAAAGTCCTTGGGGATAAAGAGTTATTTTTCTGCACAATAAAGAGGTTATTCTCAGTCATAGGATGTAAACTAATGTATCGGTGCTGAGGAGTCCAGCAGTTAGTATACGTTATGGCATTATTAAAGGTTTACACTACAAGTCTGGCTATACGAACATACTATCATAGAGGACCTAATGAACCCAATTGGACTGACAAAGAAACTTTTGGAATACCTTTCTCACCACTCACTGCACATGTGTGTTAAATTCGTTGTGACATGGTTTTCAAAATCAAACACAAAACAATTTTGCAGCTCTTTTAAAGTGAATTAAAATATTGCCCAGGAGGTGCAAGGCAAAAGAAAGTGGCTGACATGTTTGTATGGAAAAATATCTCAAAAGTGTGTCATTATGGCATTTTTATAAGAATAAGAACGCAAAGTCATTCCATATAGTCTTTATCTTAGATAGTTAATAGAAGATTATATAGCTGCCCTGTGAAAAAGATAATAACAGGCAAAAGCGTTTAAATCCACTTTTCTCCTTTTGGTCTGAATTTAGCCTCGAACAGTCCATCCATTATTCATACATGCATGTTCTGTCTTTTAGTAGATTTGCTCAGATAGAATCACAGCATGTGCTCAGTGACACAGAAACAAAACATACTGCACCAAATGTGGTTCAGAGTTCAGCAGGACATGAAATATTCAAGGAAATGTGTTGCATGTTGTTGTTGCAGGGACAGATGAATCAGCGGCAGCAGATATCGTTCTGCTGCGTCGGAATTGGCTGCCGTGAGACTTTGGCGACCTTGCACGCAAAAAAAAACAGCGGGAAGTGGGTAAAATCTGTCCAAACATGGCTGTCACGTGCATACTATATGAACTACCGATGAAATATTCACAATCAGCTAAGAGGTTTGGATGATGCGCTGTTAGAAAAAATCTGCTGTTGTGACTATAAAGGAGGACAGGATTTTTCGGTAGAATTCACCTTTCAACTGTCAAAATAAAAATACAGATGTTTATGATGTGAGCATTAATATTTACACATTTGAAATGGCGTCTAAATGGATATTATACAGCCACAGGAACCAGGGATGGGCAGGATTTCGAGTGGAGCTCCATCTGTTGGCAGCAGAGGGAAAGACACAGTGAACTCAAATGTTTACTTTTACCTAATAACCGAGGTAGGTAAGTAAGCACTGTTACTTCAACAAAATAGAAGTAAAAGGTACTGTTTGAATGACTCCAAGTTACTGAAGAACATATACTGTTGTGAAAACTCTTTGAGAACTGGTATAAAGGATGATAGTCCAGGAGTACAAGGGGAAATGACCAAAGTGAACAGGACAACTTTCAGCTCATACCCGAACGGCAAATGTCTTTAGTTCTAATCACTTTGTTTGATCTTTAGTCACAGTTTCACTTGAATGCCCTCTCTGTGCCCTTTTGCAATGTACAATCGATGGAGCTAAATGTAGAACCATTCATCATGTTGTGGCATTTACAATCACTAGTCCTAATAAGTCTGGAACAGCTCTCTTTTCCTGTGTGTTTTATGTTATTACAAGATAATTTTACCCAAATAGCAGCAATTAAGGTGTTTGCAAATTCATGTACCGCATGATACGGGCAAATAAAAGCATCTGTCTTTATTCTGTGTTTGTTTTTGATACAGCCAACAAGTGACATGCCCTACAGAGCATCAAGCACATATTGCATCTATCTATTTAGCATCACACTCACAGGACAATATCTAGAAATGCAGGTAATATGTTGCAATCTCAAATTAGTATGCAGCCCGGATCAGTGCACAATGATACCATCTCCTCCTGCTTCTTATTCTCACACACATTTTGTTTACTTGCTGAAGCATCTGTTTGGTGACATTAAGTCACAATCTATGACTTCATCACATATGTCTGCAGCCACCTGATGTAAGTTATGTCCTCAGAAAATAAAAAGATCTCGCGCAGACAAGTCCGCGAGTTGTAAATGTCTTTTCAAAGGTGAGGGTTATTCCCTTTATGGTGGGCAGCCGCTGTGGGAAATGTTCTTTGTACTTAAATAAATAAAGAATAATAATAAAAAATAAAACAAAGCAGTTGAAAGTATATGAGTTCCTATACACTCACAAGTTTAGTAGTCTCCTTACCTGCATAATTCATTGTGTTGTGTTCAGCAGTGTACACAATGGATTAGGAAGTGTTGTGTTCAAAGATTGTAAAACAGAGGGCACTTCAATTCTTATAACAACTGACTTTACTGAGCAGTACCAGCATGGTTCTGGAAAGTGTAATAATGTGGTTGTTATGGCAGTAACACGAATCGTAGCCCTCGCCCTAACTTTAAACCAGTATACAAGGAATGTGAGTGATGTGGCACCGTAGCAACCGCATGGCAACAGAAGCCTAATGAGGGTCAAGTGTGCACTATTGGTTGTTTTGACACTCTGAGGAACGCTGAGGGTTCTGTTTAAGAATGACAATTATGGTACTTGTATCATCTATAAAGCCTGTCAATTAACATGAAACACAGTTATTGTTTTCTTAACAAGGATAATATGAAAAGAGCAATATCCTTTGTTAGTCACACTGCTGTTTCTATCCTATTACCATGTTATTACTGTACCGTAAAGTACCACATTCGGTGCTTTGCTGTGTGGTTCAACTGCATGATTTGAGCTATTTTAGTTTATACCAGGGGTCTCCAACCTTTTTTATATGTTGAGATACTTTTACAAATCAAAACCATCAGAGAGCTACTCAAAACTGCTCGAAGACACTTGTAACAAAAGCCAAAATTCACATGCGCCTCCGGGAAAAAATTCTTCCAAAAGTCCTGACTTCAGCAGGACTTTACCCTGCTGGGGGCGCACATGTGAATTTGGTTATGAGACTACGGAGGCGTACATCCTGGAGAGTTTATAGCCAAGATATTTCAATAGAATGAAAGAAAATAACTTGAATTTTAACACTTTACTGATCTCATACTGGAGAAATTCACCTATTCCATCAGCTCTCAAGAAACACTTGGGGTGCAAAATAGATAGGAAATGTGCAGACAAGTAATACACACATACTTACACATAAAATAATGTATGGTTAAAATTGAACAGTTATCAGAAACATTATTGTCATAATCAGTGTATACAGTCTTGATAAAAAACATCAAGCAGGCCTATGGCTGGGAGGGATCTGGCTGGGTTATTCTGACCCCTGTGTGTGTCCTGGCAGGTGATCGGGAGGTGGTGCGACATGTGGCAGACGGGTGCCGGCTGAGGCGCACCAGGAATGAAAACGCGAGACACGGCGCTCCCGACACACCGCCAGGCCCCGAAGACGCAGCTGCCGGGGGACCCCTGCCGTGCGTGTCGCTCCTGGAACTGGATTGCACCATAACTTCTGAACTTTTTGTTTTCGCTATTAGTTTTTTTTTTCTCCTTCTCAGTATATTTTACTGTCATTCATGTTTTTTATTAGGCCTAATAAATTGTAATTGAATCCTTTTTAACTGGGTTTGTTTATTGGATACCCTACAACTCCCACATTAAACTAATCAATAATTAACTAACTGAACTATTCGGCCACTGCTAACTTACCCCTTACAATAAAACACAAACCTGTGACATTAGAAAATACATTTTGAAAATAGGGGTTATTTACATTACATACATATCTAAAATCCTATCACGATCTGATTTCTGGAGTACTCAGACTGTTGAAATGGTGCGGTTACCGTGTTACTAGTGGTGATGATCTGTTGTCAAGATCACTGCAAATGATCTTGAGCCATAAATAGAGGTCCAGTAATTAGCCAATTATTATCCACTTGTTACGAGTGAAACATCTCCTGCTTATAATCGTCTTGTCTTCTGGAACCTCTGCTTACGTATGTGCTGTTTCCAAACCAGTCAACAAGCAGATTGCCTTGCCAAGCTCAAAGACTTCATGCATATATAGTCTGAGGTTTTGGGAGTTGTTCATACATTTATTATTGTTGTTATCATGTGCTACTGATTGTCCCCCTCTGCACTCATCTTCCTGTCCCCTGCTCCAACGGCCCAACCCCTCATTCACCGCATTAACACCATCCGACTCATCTACGCACTCGCAAAAGTAAATGAGTAAGTGACGATTTGCCTTTTTTCTTTCACGCAACCGACCACATTACAGATCAATTCTAAAAAGGGAAGCTCCGCGCATGTGGGTATGATGTGACTCTCCACTCACGTTGGCTTTGATACAGCAGGGATGACACGGACTCCGCTCAAATACGTATTCATCAGCTTCCTTGCACTGATCTTTGAAAAGCAGCCGGCGTCACTTCCATGCGGCCTGGCAGTTGGCTCTGCTTCACATGGATAACGTATGATTGATTGTTTGTAAGACGTAACACACTTGGCTGCCCAGGGCTCTCTGTTCTCACCACGTGGTTAATGGTCCGGGTAAAGGCAGGTACACACACAGCTGCACCCTCATGTATATGGTGTGTGCGTGCGTGCGTGCGTGTGTGTATTCTAAGCATATTCCAAGAAATTGAGTGATATTCATAGCCCATGTGCGTATGCATGTGAAAAGGTGCGGGTGGGTTTACCCTGAGTCAGAATGTATCATGGTTGAATTATCAAAGCAGTACGTGGGAGGCAGAGCATATAGGCTGAGGCTGGGTTAAATGAGCCAGATAAAAGTATGCATTTGATGAAAAAGATATTCAACATAATGCCAGGTTCAAAAAGGGATATTATTGCCCAATGGTGATCTCAACAATATAATCTATGCTTACTGATAATCTGGTACCAAGGGTCAAAAACAGCTCAGGCTGGGTAACGTTAAACCAG
This sequence comes from Gobius niger, assembly GCF_951799975.1. Classification (NCBI taxonomy): domain Eukaryota; kingdom Metazoa; phylum Chordata; class Actinopteri; order Gobiiformes; family Gobiidae; genus Gobius; species Gobius niger. The sequence goes on from NC_136865.1 coordinate 14,773,474, forward strand.
GGGTGCCCAAACTTTTTGTTTCCGAGGGCCAAAATAAAAAAGTGCCAGTGGGTCGCAGGCCAAACACGCCGATATCATGTGAAATACATATAACTGCAAATAATAATAATGACTTTATTTGATTTTTCGGTATACATTTGCATGTTATCCTAACTATGCAAATTATTAAAGTTTTAGCAGAAAATCAAAAAATTTAACAACATAGTGCAAAGCATAAACAACAGCAACACAGCACATACAGTGACTTTATTACTTTCTTTTGTTAACTCAAAGAAAATGTGATATTACATAATTTTTTAAAGTGTCAGTTCAGCATAAATTCTTTTATAAATCCATTTCTAGCACGTACCTTTGTTGAGGTCAACATTCTTTGCAATAAAAGTTGGAAAACTGGTGGCTGATGTGCTACAACACTGTGTGATTGACAAACACCAAGACACCACAACAGTACATTGTTTCCTTAACTTTGCGAAAGGAGTGAAACAGCGCCCCCAATTTGACGCTGGTGGCCAAAAAGTGTACTGCATCAATATTTTCCATTGAGAATGAATGGGAGAGAGTTAGTATTAATCATACCAGCGCAAGAAGTCACTCTCTGGCGGGCCAACGGAATTGTTTTGGCGGGCCAATTTTGGTGTGCGGGCCCCACTTTGGGCACCCCTGCGTTAAACAATACCAGCATGGTATCGATATAAAGCGTAAGTACTACTAGTATCAAAAAATATATATCTTTAGATCCAAGATTTGATGCCTGTTGACGCAGGGACAGCATTAAAGGAAGTGACTTGGTTGTTTCAGCCCAAATAAATGATACACATTTAAAACAAATGGTCTTTTATGGAATTAATTCACATTATTGTTCTGTTTTATGGAGCTCTAGATCAGCGGTTCTCAACCTGGGGGTCGGGACCCCCAAGGGGGTCGCGAGACAAATTTGGGGGGTCGCCAGATCATGTAGATAAAACATACATACTTTTTTTTAGCGCATATTATAATATTTTATTGTTGCATGTGTGTGCTATTTTACCACTATATGTTTATAATTTGATGAATTTTATTTTAGCCATTTGTTTTTTTCTTTGTTTTTTTAAGAATTATGTAGGCTAATGTTCCAATTTCTCACGGTGTGACCCGGGCAGGGGGTCACGAACCCCTTTAACTGTTTTAATGGGGGTCGCGGCTCCAAAAGGTTGAGAACCACTGCTCTAGATGACATAAAACAGTATCGGAAAAAAGGTATCATTCAGGTATTGGTATATCGTTAAAGTACTGGTATCGAAAGAAATGTGATGGTTCTCAGCCCAATTACAAACAGCACAAGACGTTCTTTATTTATTCATTTGTTAAGACATTATGTAGATTATCTGCAAAGCCAGAACACAGATTGTACATGCACAGAGAGGAGTGAATCAGCCCCATCATTTCCCTCTTCTCAGCTCCTCTCAGCCAATCTGTAGATCCAGCCTGTCCTTGAGGTTGTGGTCGTGCCATCCGTCAAAGCCTCTCAAATTAATGTACATTCTCAAATGGATTAAGTGTGTACCTATAGCTGCTCACCGCTGCTCGGCATACTCATCCTCCTCCATCTAAACCCCATTATATGAATCCTACAGTTCCCTGTTTTATTGCTGTTATTGTGGCAATTGTTGAGTGAAAAATGTCTGTATAGGGCTTTGAGTTTGCTCAGATGTATATACTGCACCTGAATAAATAAACAAAAACTGATTTAAATAAACACAATGGAGGAGCTTACTGTAAATCGTGTTACCCAATCATGCATATTCCATTCATATTTGCACTTTAAAGGTCAAGTGTACAAATCACACTCATGACCCTAATTTTTAATAGTGTGTCAAGTCATTTACAGCGTTTTTGCCTCTACACCGTGCACACAGCGCTGCACTCCCCGGTGAGTTCAATCCTGTGGGAGTAAACGGGAGGTGAACAATAGATTTACGAGCCCCCATTAGCCTTTTATTTCTGTAAGTAACTATGAATAATTGTTCGTAATCCCGACATTGCATGGTGAGAACAGTATTGGGTTCACCTCATATATCAGTGAACAAAAAAAAGAGGAGTAAGGGCAATAACGGATGATGTGGAGGGGTCGATATTGTGTAAAAACCTTACAGTTTGTATTTTTTTTAAATATAAAAATCATGCTTAGCCACATGTGTTTCTGTGGAGATAGGGCCAAAGCAAAGACTCACATTTTGCACGACTTCCCAAAACGTTGTGATTAATGTGGCCAAGATCCTATTTATTTATTTTTTTGCCAACAGCTAAGTGCAATTAATTATAACAGTCTTCAAAAGTACCACTGAATAAAACTGAGCCAGGCCCCATACTGTAAAGTAAAGGCAATTCCTTCCTAGTCTTTTTTTATGCTAATGCTGTTGAATGTTTCCTATTTTTGCTGCATTTCACTCAAAACACACTATTCACCTAAAAATGATCACAGCTGCAGTTTCCATAGAAGAGCTCCCTAAGTGCTGTTAAGATGTTGATGGCTGCTGAAACTACACTTCCCAAGAGGCCGAGCTTCATTGCCGGAGCTCCAGCCTTCTCCTTCTGGGGGTAATAAACTTCCATTGATCCCGTGACAGCCCTGATTAAAATCAATCCCAGTCCATAGTGTCCCTGTGTGGCAAACTCAAGACGCTGGAGGCTGACCGGAGAGACATGCTTGGCTGCAATTCCGTTTGATAGCTGAACAAAGCATTTTATGATTCTGGCTCTTTAAAATGCATTAAGGTCGAAATGCTTGCCTCCCCTACCTGTGTATGTCATTAGGTGGTGGTCCTCTGTGTTTGTGTACAATTGTATCCCCCCAGGACTGTATGTGAAAAGGTTGTGAATCTCAGTTTGATGCTCCTGGTTAATGTCTTACTTGTACATTACCATATTTTAGGGACTACAAGTCGTTCCGGAGTATAAGTCGCACCAGCCAAAAAATGCACAATGATGAAGAAAAAAACATATATAAGTCTCTCCGGAGTATACGTCGCACCAGCCAAAAAAGGCATAATGTGAAGGAAAAAACATGTATAAGTCGCTCCGCAGTATAAGTTGCACCAGACAAAAAAGGCATAATGTGAAGAAAAAAACATATATAAGTCTCTCCGGAGTATAAGTCGCACCAGCCAAAAAATGCATAATGTGAAGAAAAAAACATATAAGTTGCTCCGCAGTATAAGTCGCACCAGCCAAAAAAGGCATAATGTGTAGAAAAAAACATATATAAGTCGCTCCGGAGTATAAGTCGCACCAGCCAAAAAATGCACAATGATGAAGAAAAAAACATATATAAGTCGCACCAGCCAAAAAATGCACAATGATGAAGAAAAAAAACATTTATAAGTTGCACCGGAGTATAAGTCGCACCAGCCTTGCCAACTACCTGTTCATGGAGGCGTAACTGCTGTTGACAAGCCTCTCCCGGCAGGCACGTTGTTCAAGCACCCATTTGCAAACTCGTTCCTCTAGCTGTGGGCATTTAGCTCTTAGCTCGTGATTTGCTTTTTTTGTTTTCTTCATTGCACTAAGAGTAACCTACGCTTTTCGCCACTCCCTCAAGTTTCTTGCTCACTCCAAACTTTCTTTCTGCTGCTTGATTACTGTTTTTTTTTATCTTCAGTGGTACAGGAGTAGCAGATGCTGATCCACAAGCCTAGAGTGCTAACACTGTGGAATTATATATTTTGATATATTAAGTCGCACCTGAGTACAAGTCACACCCCCAGCCAAACAGTGCGACTTATCGTTCGGAAAATACGGTATCTTAAATTGTAAAACGTAAATGCTTTGAGTACTGTCAAAAAGTATGTAAGAATGTAATGCATTAGATGGTGCCTTTACCATTGCGAAGCGGAGAATGTGGCAGTATCAGATGTTGGCAAATACGCGTCCATCACCCAGTGGGCTGAGTATATCCAGAGCTGCTCCAATAATGCTGATCAGCGAAACCTCCAGCCATAGCCCAGTGCATAAAACAAAGCACTCTCCATAGCTCTGCGCTCACTGCCCCGGGACACCACATTGATTAAAAGCAAAAGTGAATCTCTATTATTTCACTGACCCCTGTTCCTTAAGCCAAACACTAAAGGCGTATTTATGTAAATGATGTGACCACGGGACTTTTCCAATTTTTTGGTGCCAGCTCTGTGCGCCGGTGAGTAATCATCAAGACGAGATCCAATATGCCCCGTGAACTGTGCCAGCAAAGCACTGCCGCAGAACACTGGGTAAATGTTCACGAGGTTTTAGCGTGCAAAAGCTAATAAAAGAAGATGGAAGGGAACCGAGGAACTTTTTTTCCTTTCGTTTCTTTCGTTTTTACACGCACTTGAGTAAATGAGTTCAGAGAAAATGCAACATTTTAGCTCAAAGTTTGAATTTGAACTTTTACTGCTTGCCTGTCTCTACAATTTGAATCAACAACAAAAAAACTACTACTACTCTAATAATTTAGAGATTCTTTCAGATAGTATGCAACATGCCTATAGCACCATCTGGAGAATTACAAGCCTGAACAGCAGCGGCTAAGCGGCAGAGAGCCATTTTGTTTACCATTGTCAGCTAATTTTGTGTCAGATCTACTGTGTAGATGTATAAAAACAGTAAAAGCAAGGTATAAGATGTGAGGATACATTAGTGCGTGTCGAGATCAGCAGGTGCATGATGCGAGTCACCCACTTTGCCTCCAGTCTGTGAGCTAATTATCTTAATGAGTAAGGGACTTGAATTTTGTTATAAAAAAAATAAAATAATAAATTGGCCGTGCCAAAGCCTGAATAAAAAGAATTAATGGATTTTCAGAATAAATAATAAATAAATGCAAAAGATGGCCCCAGCTTTTTATGCAAATCTTTGGAGATCAGCAAGTCGAGGATAATGGGCAGCTGCCTTAAAAAAAGAGCTAAGAGGTGAAAAGAGCTGAAGTCCATTGTATTTTCTGTGTGCTCTTGATTGGATTGTGAGATCTGACCATCCCTCTCATTCTCCGAACTTGCCGATTTTGCATCTCAGGAATCAATAGGAGGGCACATTATTCGCTTTTTTACAAGGTGGAGCACACTTGGCAAACGGATTGATTTTGTGCCTGACAAAATGAGAATTTTCAGGGCGAAAAAAAAGAAAGAAAGAAAGAAAAGCCACTTCAATTTGTTTGGAGTCTTTCTAGGGCACATCACTTTGCAAGATCAATACCACTTTATAGTTTACAACACCAAACCCTGGCATTATTGTCAAGTACAGAAATAATAATACAAAATGTAACTCTCAGATTCTGGTAAAGGCGCACAGTCAAGGTTTCTGAGGAAAATCAACAAAGTCAAAAGTGCTACACCTGAACAAGAAAATAATGTCAGATTTAATCTGCAAACTGCCAGAATCCATGTGAGATATAAAAGCAACATGGCATCTCGCTTGTAAACGCGAAGATTTATGTGGTGAAAAAGAAAAGGTTTGTATGTATGTAGAAATCATTCATATTAATTGATAAAAGCAATAAAAGTAATATGTAACTATTTATTTCTGGGCACATCTATCGGCATGACAGTCCATTTTGGTCTCACATAAACAATTTACAAAACGATTTTGAGTGTGCTCGTTAAGTATTAATAAGGTACTAATAAGTATTAATAATATGCTTATAAAGTATTAACACACTGCTTAATATACTTTTATCTGTAAACATACTAATACGCTTTTTCATAGCCAATCGTTAACCCTTACCCTAACCTGATCACTAATGCTTATGTTAATGAGCACACCTTCATCTAAAGCGATACCCACATTTACATAGATTCTCAGTGACAAACCCCACCATTGCATTAGCCATATTGTGCCAATGTTACATTCAAAGCTGTGGACTATTTGGATAAACAAAGTTTTGTTAGAATATTTTCTTTCTGATGAGCTTAATCTTTGTTTCCGCGTGGGTAAGGAGCACAGTACATACAGTGAGCGTTGGAGAGTGTAAAAGATAAATGCATGCACATAAACTGCTGAAAAGACATGCTAATTAACTGATCTGCATATTGCTTTCTCAAGCTGTGAATCAGAACTGAACATATTGCGTGTGATTTATTTGCAATATGTTCTGATAAAAATGGGAATGGCACAAATCCCAGGTTTACTACCTTCAATTGGTTGCACAGTCATTTTAATCCTATAATACTTAACAGTTGACTAGACTTCCATTTTCTTCACCCACAGTGAGTAGGAAAACACTTTGAAACCTACGTGCCCCTAATAGCCTTTGTGTTTGAGGACAGAAGGAAGTTTACTGTACACCGAGCACAAAAAGACACACAATAAAATAAAAAAAAACAAGACATCAAATTAGCTGAGGGTGACAGAGAAGGCCAATTTAAACCCCGTCTCTTCAAAATTCTCGCTTTGTTCCCCGAGGTGTTTTGCTCCGTGTCACTATGCTGTCGCCCACGGCAACAAGGCTGTAAACCAAACCAGGATTGATGTTTAATGAGGATCACTCTCACTTGCTCCTTATCACAGGCCCGTCAACCAACACTGACATGTTTAATACCAAATGTCACTCATGGCATGCAGCCACGGAACCAGAGGGACCATCAGAGAACCACTTAGTGCTTTCTTCCATAAACATGCAAGGAAGATGTTCCAAATGCACTGTAAGGGGCCCCAGGCTTGTAAAGTTTTTACATCTAGGTTATTGTGATGGAGGTGTGTCCAGAGAAGACAGGACATAAGCAGGTAATAGTCTCTGGGTTCCTGAAAGACGATAAAAAGAAAATCACAAGAAAATAGACAGTTGGTAGCACTAACAGAAAGGATTTAGTTGATACTAAAGGCTTCATGCTATTTTTAAGAACTGTTATTAGTTACAAGATGTTTCCATGATTACAAGGCAAAAGTGACTTTATTAAGACATTACATTTAACGTGTATTCATGATTGTAAAGTCATATTTCCAAAGATCCAAGTGCATATTGCTGTAACAGCGTGGTTTATACACCAGCAATGAGTAGACCTCAGCCGTGTGATATTGTCCTGTTTGTGCTGAGTCATTGTTGATATTTATCAAGAAACACACAAAAAAGTGCACTTAACCTGTCTTACCTTATAACTTTGTGTCCAGCAGTTGGTAGTCCGGTCCAAGTGGCCTTTGCAAACATTACCAGCTTTTGTAAATGTGTTTGTGAACAGTCAAAGGCTTTTGTACAACACAGAAGTGCGGCTGTTGACTGGAGGGACAGGAGATCAACAGCATTGAGAAGTGGAGCGTGGGTCAAAGCCTCTTGGTTGACTCATAATAAGCTATTCACAATTTCCCTTCAACACAGCAAGGTGCCACGGAAGTAAAAAGCTGGTTAAAACCAATTTGACTGAGGCTTTGTCACAGTAACAGGTGAATTTGGTTCTTTGCATAGCCTTTGAACAGCGAGTGATGAGGGCAACTTTGTTCGTTTAATTAGACCTGAGAGGTTAGATTCTATATTAATTATGAAAAAATATTACTAAAAATGTAGTAGTTAAGGCTGCATCACCCCATAACAAAAACAGATGGCGGATGGTGTGCAAATAATTAGTCTTCCTCTGCAAAAAATCTGCATATCACTTCTAAGTTGAAAATGCCACAGTAGTTGCCTGAAAAGTGCCGTCCTTTATTTTCTGTAGAGCTTACAACAATAACAACTCATGGAAAGCTTAAAAGTCACTGTTCTTGTGGTTTTGTTCAAAATTCCTCTAGTGTCAATTTCCCCAAAAAGAGTCATTGGTAAGCACTTAAATTAAACCCTTCCTTTAGCGGTACTTTAGCTGTACTTGACAATAGCAAGGCAACTCTTAACGCGTCTACTGGCCACATGCTCAGGGGAGGTATTTATGAAGTCAAATTACTTATTTCCACATTTCCTCATACAGACCCGCCCGGCGGGGCTGTGAGCGGCTTAGCGATCATCTTAAGACTCTCTAAGTACAGCTAACTGCTCTCTTTATGCTTGTTTGTTCCTAACATATCGACTGCCAATTAGACAACATTATTCAAACATCTCCGTGGCCCTCAGTGTACAGTAAGATGTGGCGTCCCCTGTCACTTGGCTCATTATGCCATCTCCTCAAAACAAAACAGAGCCAAGCCTTCCATCTTTTAAACGGGAGGTGTACACAAGGATAAAGCTTAAGTCAACATCATTACGACTTCGTGTTCTTCTCCGGAGCACGGTGACGTTGGATTAGTTTTCCAACGCCGATGTGACACACGGTAGGCTTTGATCTTGAGCCTCCGGAGTCAGAGCGGGCTAGTCCTCTTCGCATCACAACAACCATCACGTTTTATAATGAAGCATGCTGGTCAGGAGAGTAAATATACCCCACGCGCACATTAATATGGATGAGCTCCACAACGTGGCTGGAGTCAACGTGCAACGTCTTAAAGGATTTCAAGGAGATCCGTTTCTATTTTCTAGCATGTTGCTTGTTTGTATGTGTTTCAATTATACAACCCTGGGGGGGAAATAGACAGCTTTATTCTGAGAAAGAGTGAGATGACATTTGCAAGCCAAAACAATATGTGATTTGCCTGTGCAATCTGGGAAGGGAACTCCAATAGATAAGGATATACTGTCTGCAGGTTCACCATATTGCATTACTTTGCAGCAGTCCCTGTAGTTTTCCCGAGCTGCTACGGTTGCATTTACAAAATCCGATCCAATCCATTTTATTGAATTCCATACTTGCTGTGAAGGTCTCTCGGCCTTGCCCTTTGCCTCTCTGCTCTTTCTCTATTTTTTCATGTTTGTTTTTTTTCCTATTCTGTCACATCAGATGTCTGACATTTCCACAAAACACAATTTTGGGGTCCCGCCACAGCAAGTTGTATAGCACTCTATGACAATTGCTTCTTTGTTGTGTCCAGAGGGGCAACATGTATTCCTTTAAACCCAGCAACGTTCTACACAAGTCTGTTTTTCAATTGCACGGTTTTTGGAGACCTGTTTACAGAAAGCAGACAAAATGTTCTTTCACCGGTTGTTTTGGAAGTTATTTTGCCATTTTCTCGCTAAAAACAAAATAGCAAGAGCTGAGATTAGAAACCATAAAAGACATTATTTTGAGCTTTGTGATTTCATATGGAATTGGCAGGATGTTGGCCGAGGCATGGACCAGTTCTGAGAAGTGATTGACGTTTATCACACTCATGTAAAATCAGTGTCTTTACAAACAGAGTAAGAATGTGTACAGAATTAGTCATGTATGTCACTGCTGGCTCGATTCCATTCAAATGTATATTCAGCTTTATTACAAATGTGTCATATGTGAGCACTTCTTAAAACGGCAATCAATCTGAATACATATTAAACAAAACAGCAATTGCTATACACTGTATGCTCCGGTCAGGAAGGAAACTCCTAGTTGAGGTTACAAACTTCTCTCTTTCGTAAATCCACTGTCACTGAGTCACTGAGACTTGTGCCAGTCAGATAGATAAAGGCTTTAGCCTCTGAGGGAGTCCACTCTGCACTGATGAGCGCTGAAAGGGATGGAGAGAGCTTCATTTCAAAATGTGAATCCTGCAAAGTCCTCAGGGGAACCACTATAATGAAACTTGTACTTTCAAATGTATTAGCGTTAAGATAAGATGTGTGTAACTCAAGGGCAAGATAAAAACTGAAAACTACCTGTCAATGATCACAATGACAATGTGATGGCTCGTCAAAGGAAATTGCATTATTTTGCGGCAAGTTCTCAGAATATTCTGTTAATGTGATTTGCTTGTTTAACATTGTGAAACTTTCAAGGACAGGAATGCATGTTTTTGAGAATATAAACAGTGGAAAGAAAACCGTGACGCCAAAATACAGAACAAACGGTCAACAAGCCCACATTGCTCTGTGAAATATTGTATCTAAACATTTGCATTTATTGTTTTGCATGTCTTCAAGTATAAAATGAGAGATTATTACCATTGTGGAACTAATTAAGTAATTATCATGTTCCCAATATGACTCAGCCTTGTCATTATCCACTGCATACTATTGACCACACCGCATTTACCATGCTTTTCCATTTCCATAATCCAGTAAGTTGTACTTGACATTTAAATTGAGCCATGGCATGGACAGAAGAATAAAACAGGAAAGGTTAGAGTGCAATCTGGCAGTCCTTTTTTTGACAATAAGAAAAAGACTGTTTATTTGTACCATGTCTCCATTAGTGCATGCATTTGCGTGTGAATTCTCGGCTGCAGTGCAGAGCCATGACAGGTCGCTGAATGAACAGCCAGGTTCTGATTGACTGACTGACTAAGCAGCTCAGTTCATAATTGCGTCGTGAATAATAGATGCCCATAGTTACATTTTCACTAGCATGCCTTGCACATCAGACTCCAGCAAATCGATGTGGAACCATTGTGCTCGTTTGTCGTTAAAAGTAGTTTACAACAGAATGGTGATCACAAGTATCTGTGTCAATCAGCCCTTAGCTAAGCAAACCTCATAAGGAAAAGATTTGCTTTCTGAGGTTTGACAATTTGCAAAAATGGCAGCTAAACAATACTGACTATTACACTGGATTACTGGTTTGTCAGTTCAAGCCTGCAGTTATTTTTGGCTTCCTGTGAAGGCACCCTCAACTAAAGTCAAAGATCTCATTGAATAGCTTTGTCTTGAGTTATAAGGATTTGGGGCCAGATCTTGGTTTTCTAAATGCAGACTGTGGACTAACATTTGTGCAGATGGGGGAGGGGGCGCTGTGTGCGATCTTCAGCTTCATACCTCGTGCAGTAAGTGGGCTGGACAGACTCCCATACCCATTTCATGCACAGCAGTGGTCCCTCCTCAAGCTTTACCTACTACAGAACATACTAAACTGGAATATTTTCGCTACTGTGCGCTCTTTAGAGGGACTATCGATATATTCGGCAGCTGGACAGTGTTTGACTCACAGTGGAAGAAATTGCTTTGTAGTTTGTCCTGTGAGCGCTTGATAAGATGCCCGAGGCTGCGCGTGATGTTAAAAGGAGTTTTTTAAATTAATGCAGTCCTTACATTTGAAGAGTTTATTGGTGCTAGACTAGTGCTAGGCTAGCGCATGTCTATGGTAACTAGTTAAATTAAAAACAGTCTGACCCAAGCACAGTACACCTGAGGCAACAACACCAGACTACACATATAAATGTCTGTGTTGACTGAATATTTTTTTTAATGTAACCATTTTGCATTTAAAATAACTTATATTTGAGCAGCATCCGCTTCCTGGTTGTAAGCTACGCAGCGGTGGATTGATCTGCTTGGTTACCGGATCTACAGTAGTTTGTTTACCTGCGGCCGGCATTACATCACAAAGGAGCTTTCTACAAATCAGATTTGGCAACGTTTGGAGGACTACTCGATGATTTTGAAGAGGTTTTTAATGCAGGCTACTAGATACCATAGACATGCGCCATAGACAAATTAAAAAAAAACATCTACAGAAATCAACAATACTCTGGATAACTAGGAAAGGAAAATCCTGAAATATCCCTTTAATGTAGAGAAGAGGAAGTGCTCGTTGTAGTCAGTGCTGCCGAAACCTTTTTTTCTTTAAGCAACTCCCTCCGGCTACCGGCAAAAGCGCCGGCCCACTGTTGTTTGTACGCAAGATACCAGCTTAGATCGGGCCCTTAGAGTGAAGATTATCAAGAACATGTCCATAAAGTAAAACAATTAAGTACATTTCTGGTCCTGCATTTTATGTTATGAATGTTTAAAACTGACCTTTCCGACCTTTCACTTTCTGGTATTTGCTACTTTTAAATTTCCCCATTCAGACAGCTGTTTTTCTTACACTTGTCTCTTGCTGCCCTCTCTTTGTGCACCATGTCACCTCTCTGATTGCTCAGAAGTGCCACGCTTGTTTATGGCAGTCAGCTTGGCTACTCATTCGTGACTAAGAGCCAGATAGGAGTGCAATTAGGAGCGCAGACAGACCTGATTACGGACCTCTATGTCATTATCCCTTTCCTGTAAGCTTCTGTTATTTACTTTTTTCTTTCAAGACTTCAATGAGCAAATCTGTCCATCCAGATTCCATTCCTTTGCACAGGAGAGAGAAATGCAATATAGAGTGGGTTTCCTCATCCTATTAGTGGTCGGCCTCTTTACTTATGCTGTGTCTATGAATATGTGCGCATCAGCTTGACAAAGTGCACCTACTTTTTCGAAAGAGAGTGTTAAAAGGAAATGAGGGAAACATAAAAAACAGGGAGCGAGTCATGTCAAGCCTGTGTGTTTAGCAGTGTTTATCTGTGTTCTGTCACACCCACACAGCAGGCGGAGAACATTAGGGACACTTTGGGTGATGGAAAGGTTTTTTTTTAAATAGGCGAGATAATGTGCCAAATTAGCATAATAGTTTGAGCAAGTTAGTCTGAGAATTTGGCAGAGTTCTTTTCAATGTGGCATGAGGTTATCCGTCCAGAGCCTCATTCCAAGTGAACCTCATGAACAGTTTTAGGTCAGACTCTATATTTGTGGTCACTACTCTTTTTAAAAATGTGTTTTATATACTAATGGTGATAGCTTTATACATTTGAAATCTGCCCTTCAATGTCACAAAATTCATTACTACAGAATAATTTCCCAACCTGCACGGACAGCTCCACTGTCAACCCCCATCAATCACTTACTCTCAAACCACATTCTTTTGAAGGTGGGTCATGTGTCTTGCCCAACAACACAGCAGCAGTTGATACTGGTTGGGAAATGAGATGTAGTAGTTACTGTAGCATTTTTGGATGCGGAATGAACTTTGGGATATTTCTCAAGACATGTTATGTTGCAAAGCTAGTCTAAAATCAATGTACAATGAGAAATGGCTATAATGCAGGCTTTCAAAGCTGCATTATAGTCTCGCTCCAAGTCTAAATACTAATGTAACCATAACCACTAAAGATTTGAACTTGTACACACAGTGCCACTCTGCTGCATGTAAATGAGAAACAATTAGCCCCAAATGTGTTTGCATTATGTTGACTGATAGCATTAAAATGATGACTTTCACACAGTTGAGAAATCATGGGTGCAGGGCTGTTTTCTAATGTACTCAAAATCGTATTATGATGGCGCATGTTCAGCGGGCCTTGTCAAGGTTGAGGCTGTTTTCTCCCTCAGGGCCAAGAGCAACGAAGCACAAAAGTCTACAGAGATTTCTTCACAATATACTGTTGTTGTGCACTTTCTGCCTTGGACTTCTCCTTCTGCAAGGACCCTTAGCCTGATGGCATTAGAGTGGGATGTCGTCATGTGTGAACATGAGAAGTGTGCATGTGAGTGGAGAAGGTCGGAGAGGCTACACGTAGACATAAGAAGACACACATTTGCAAAGTTTAGATTAGTTTTTTTTTCAAATTTTGAATTATGTTCCTTATGTGGATACATACCGTAACAAATAAACTAAAACATTATAATCCAACCCCTCCTGGAACCGCCACCTTTACGTGGTGGAGGGGTTTGAGCACCCGAATGATCCTGGGGGCTCTGTTGTCGGGGACTTCGTGCCCCTGGTAGGGTCTCCCATGGCAAACAGGTCCTAGGTGACGGGTCAGACAAAGAGCGGTTCAGAAGCCCCTTATGAGAGACCAACAGGCCCGGTTAATCGTGAGGCCGTCCTTCTGTGGACCCACCACCTGCAGGAGGAGCCATAGGGGGCTGGTGGGTGGTTTGGGCAGCTCCAACAGCTGCCCCCACGAACCGGCAACGGACAAGTGGAAGAAAATGGATGGATGGATGGATGGATGGATTATAATCCGAAAAGGAGTAGGTAGAAGTAAACCTTTTTTTCTTCTTATCTTTTACAGCATTTCAAAGTTGCATTTGCTTTGATGAATGACAGTTATGTTTGTCTTTTCAAGTCTTTTCCAGTGACTTTTATTGTGTTTATTGTACATATTGTTACTGTTCTTGTACAGCACTTTGGTCGACTATGGTTGTTTTTAAATGTGCTTTATAAATAAAATTGACATTGACATTGACATTGACATCAGATGACATTTTCTTAATCATATTAACACTCTTATTATTGTAATTGTAATACAACTACCATAAATGAGCATTTTTTAAAGGACACAAGGCAGCGCAATGTAAACGAGGAAATGAATGTCAGCGGCGTTCCCATCAGTGCAGTCACCTCCTCTTGTGAAGCCCCCTCACAGGTGGCGGAGGCGAATGGCGCAAATAGCTCCGCCACTCGGAAAATAACTGGCCAAGAGCCTGCGCCCCTCCGTGCGCCACCACAAGATCTGGCCCAAGGCTTTTAGAGCACGTTTGGAGGGTGGAGACCCCCCAGCCGAACTATTTCTCACCTGCCCTAATGTACTAATATTGGGATATGGGAGGACCACTAATTTACTTTGCATGCCTTTGTACAGTGTAAGGCTGAAGGAGGATAGGGAGGATAGCCAGATTTTGGGTTTGAATTGCCTCTCTCCAAGGTTCATCACCATTACAGCAACTTTAACCAGTGAATCTAAGCTAATACTGTATGTTTGTAGTGATGGTAAGGTATGTAGATTTTACAGTACATCAAGAGTAAGTTGTTGTCTTTTGTGTCATTTGTTAAAATAAAGGTAAAGATGTGTGATATTGAGCTACACAAGCTGATTCTTTCGCTCCGTGGGCTACAAAGAGCCAGTGGTGCGTTTATTTCACCTGCTACTCATGGCGCTCGCTCAAGCTTCGACTTCCCTTTAGTCATCAAGTCATCTCACTCCACACGCTGTGAATTTACTTGGCAACTCTACCCGTGTGTATGTTTTCTCCGTGTGTGGGCTGTGATCAGGTGCGCCGCCGCCAAGACGCTGCGAGTGAGTGTGTGCGGTGATTTGTTCATGCTTCAGCGGTACGGCCTGGCATTGGCACTAACAGGTGGCTGCTGCAGGAGAGCGGGCACGTGTTCACCCACAATGCCCTCTTACACATTGGCGACAGGACTGAAATGACTTAATGCTACAAATCTCCACAGCTCCTTGTTGTTAAATCATTTAATATAGCTTTTCCGCACCTGCAGTTATCAGTACAGTAATAAAGTCAACTTTATTCTTTTACGTTAGGATGTCAGAATTCCCTGTGATCAGAGCTCGAGCCTCCCACACCTCATGCACAAAACATGACGGTAGGAGAGGAAGTGCCAAACATTTCCTGCTCCTCCCAGACATCACCAATTCAGGAAGCCGAGGCTGCTTTTTTTCTCCCCTTGGCTTCTTTGGAGAATTGCATCTCTTGAAAGTGCTTCTCAACGTGGGACTTTTGAAGTTGTTCGAGAGCATCAGATGCGACATGACCCAATGATTAGAACCCATGTCATCATCGAAGGCGCAGAGGAGAGAGAAACAAAGAAATGGCACTGCATGTTTTGAATCAACAGTCGAGCTTTCATCCAGGAGCGGAGCTCTTTTATGATACCACTGGCTTTGAAATGCACACCAGCCTTTTCTTTATTCTGCGAGGATCCGGAGAAATACTACAGTGGATTAAAAAGTAAGTAGAGTGACGTTGACGAGGCTTTTTGCGGACCAAGTCGGGGAAGGAAATCGTGTTGAATTTTTTTTCTAAAAGATGCTAGAGAAAATGAAATAAATATCAAATCATAAATAAAAATCATAGCTACTCGGTGGCCTAATTTTGTATTATTTCAGCATTAAAATATAGCATAGTGTGCTTGATGTGACTTGTTAAAATGAGTGTAAATTAAAGTTGTATTATTTTACACAGTAAAATGTGAAATCTACATTGTCTACTTTGAGTTTGGAGTCAAATAAATGAGTTTTATTTAAAGTTGTTTTGTCAACTTATTGATACACCTTAGTCAGATCTCGGTCCTTACTGATTTGCCATTTAGCCATTTTAATTACATATAGTTCACTATATGTACCATTTTATAGTCTTGTGACTCACTACCTTTTGCACATGAATTCTTTGTTCATCACAATAGCAATAGCAAACTCATTTGTTTGCCATGATTAAGGCTGGGTACCGTTTTTCCGATACCACTACTTTAACGATAACTGCTTTTCAGTACTGGTGCCTTAAAGGAGCTATCCTTGATTTTTTAATCTTCTGTTATTGGAATAAAATTTATTTTTCCCTTTAGAATATGGTGAAAGCAGACATTTATCAAAAAACACGGGTTTTAAAGCCTTTTAAACAGTCATAAAATGACAAGCAAGGCATATTTTTACAGTGAAGTGTGAGTTTTCCTCCCTGAAAGTTGTGAAACCTGGTTTAAACTCAGTCCCTGTGCCGAATTTTGATGTTGTAAATGCATTAGGAAAGTGTGAGATGAGTTTGGACCAGAAGATAGCAATTTGAATTTTGAGTGACCCTGTGTCTTTGTACAATCAGGTATAGCTCTTTTAACGGTACTTTTTCCGATACCTATGTTATTTAAAAAGTATTGTTCAGGAGAAAATCCTACAGCACAACAAAAAGAAAACAGGCCGCAGCAGCGTCACCTTATTTTTTGAGCAGAAGTTCCACTTAAAGGGACTATACAGAGTTTAAAAATGGTAAAATGATCTAATTTCCTCCCCCAAAATGTTCCAACAATGTCCTAAGGTGTAGAATGAGCCCAGACCTGTTCACCACAACTGCCTCTAAAATCCTGCACTTTCTCTCAAAAAGGTGTCACTTCGGGTCCGAATTGCCATCATGCATGCGCTTAATATAGAAGCTGCAGTTACACGTATGACCTGAGGTGGCAGTAGTGAGTATAAAATGGCTAACTTGCATCTAGCCCCTTTAAGCAGCGATAAAAAGAGAGAAAGGACATTATTACCTCCTGAGCTGCAGAGACAGATCAGATCCACATCAGCCGAACACTGCGCTGTTCGTCAAAGTGAAAGCGCTCCACACGCCAAAGATCTGTTACATAGTGTGAGCACTCACTCTGTCACTAAAAATTTACCAAAACTGTTCCCAAAATGGCTAAGGGAGAGTGAGTGCTCACTTTTTCAGAAACAAACTTTCATCTCCTTCTCCGGTGCAGCTGGAGTTTAGTAAACAACAGCACGTAACTTCAGGCTCTGCGGCATGGAGCTTTTGGAGTTTCTTATTCAGTCCTGTATTTTAACCAGTTTAGTGGTTTAGTCCTGGCTCAGACCGCAGCTCTGCCATCTCTGATAATGACTAAAGTTTTAGTAAGTTATAGCTTTGCTTCGCTTCAAGAAAACATCTGCATTTGTGCTGAAGCTGCTCGAAAGTTTAGGTTGCTTTTTAAGCCTCACTGCGGATAATTTATTTACGTCTGAAGAGAAAAAGTACCAAATATTGGCACAGAAAAAAAAAGTTTTTCGATACTGCTCCCTACCGGACCTTTTCGGTCGGGACCAAGTAGGTACCGTTTAACGGTACCCAGCCCTTGCCATCATGAGCACTGTGATGCAACAGCTAACACGATAGAGGCTGGGATTAGCTGTCACGGTTATCAAACAATCAGTGATATAAGCGAAAAGTTAACTTTCAACAAATGAGATACTCGAACAAATCCCTATAGAACATAGAAGAGGACGACCTAGCCATTTTCAGAAGCATTACAAAGACAGACTGAGTTATCGCTGTGCTAGTGTGGGACTATAGGGAAAGGATCATTGTTATTTAAAGGAACAGGCCACCGTTTTAACATACTGACATATGTTCTTCCCTGAGCTTAGACGAGTTGATACTGACCTGTCTGGGCTTTGCGCGTGCGCTCAGTTATGCAAAAAAGACCAAAGATGTTGTTAGCATTTAGCCTCTCCCAGTATATTCCTATAGCTCCAAACAGGGTGAAGTTGGAAGCTACCACGCTCTTTCACGGGCAGGCACAAAGACCAGAAAGGTACGTATCAACTCGTCTTAGCTCAGGTAAGAACATATCTCAGAATGACAAAACTGTAGCCTGTTCCTTTAAACAAAAATGACATCAGAATATCTTCTTATTTCAAAGTACATTCTGTTACACAGTACATTCCCAGGGCAGCATTTTCCATTCACCCACATCTAACCCGATGTTGGAGAACCACCAAATTGCACCTTCTCATATTTAAGCATGCAGACACATAAACACATAAACCTATTGTGATTGCTGCCCTGCTCCTGCCCTAATTGCCAATTAAACCATCGGCTCAAAGCAATCAGGCCACGGGGCAGGGCCGCTATGACGCCAACACACTCTTATTCAGCCTGCCATGGCAATAGTTTGGATCCACACGGTGCAGATGAGTCATAATGAGGAAGGTAATATGTGTATTTATTAGGAGTGTATCAGTACAGTAAAATGGCATTTCGATTTAGTTCAAGTATTTGGTAAAAATCTGAAAATAAACTTGCAAAATGTAATGTTCAATAATCCATGTGTACCATTACACCTTAAGTATATATTTCATTTCTATAAGCAATTTTGGTTCAGTCTTATAATAGTTGTTAATGTGGAAAGGAACAAGTTAAGAAATGAAAGGGGATTCAAGAACTCAAAATGAACATGTTGTGTTGAATATTACACTTTAAATGAGAGAAAACCTAAACAAAAACAAAAATCAGGACAAAACCATGTCTAAAAAGGGTTTACAATGGACCTACAATGCAGTAAATGATGGTACATGTACGACAGTTTGAGTTTCACTGCAGTGTTGTCTTGCCTTAGGGATAGTAACTTAATGGTCAGAACATACAATGGTTACTGTTAATTAAGTATTTATCTCAACAGATAATGAGATTGTGAAAGAAAAATCCTCAAAAGCGTATCTTATTAAGCATTGTTTTAGATGAGGTGCCACAGGGAATTGCATGCTATCCACAAAGGAGAACAAAAGTTTATTTCGGCTCATTTTCCTGCTAAATATTTTTAGAGCTGGCAGATTTCTTTGAAGTTATTTTTAATTGTGTTACTCTGGTGGGGCAATAATGAAGGGAAGTCATTATGAGATTTTCTGGGCACAAAGTTGCAGAATGAAAACTTCTTACATTGTGTTCATCTATAACAATAAAAAGGCACGGTGTCATTAAAAGGTGAGTCAGAACGTAGTTTGTTATTTTTGTTTCGTGTTTTTGTTTTTACACAGAATTCCAAAAACAATAGAGCAATATTTTTATAAATTACATCTTCATAAGCACTTACTTTTTGGAAAAGTCGGCCAGGCGGCTCAATTAACATAGTGTTTCTGTCAGTTCCAAGCCAGGTTAAGAACAGATTTGTCAAAACATTGCCATCTTAACTTGGAACAAAACATTGAAAGCAACGACAAACAACATGAGCATGAGTACCAACTCATTTATAATCTAGATTTTGATCCTTGGATCTTTTTTTATCGACAACCACAAAAACACAATCTATGTAATAGTTAAAGACAAGCTTGTGTAAACATTATAGTCAAATATGGCATTGTAATTAGGGGCCGGAACTTTAATGGCTTAATTTCAATTAATTAATTATACAGACGCGTTAATTTGAACTGCTTGTTTCTAGTACGCCCATAGATCAGACACACACGCTACATCTGCTAGCAACAGTGGCTTGGTCCGACTGACCTCCCTAGTCCCTGACCCCTTCATTCACTATACATTAGCGTACAGATTCTGTTGGTGTTTTGGACAAAAAGCCCACTCCTCTTTTCTCGCCCTCACCGCGGGTTGTCTTGCGCAGCGTGCACAAAGTAGTGAGCCAGCAGAATGAGTGCACACGACATCTGCTAAACTCAGTTCGATAAACTCCGGGAACAATGTATTTCTGCGATGAAGACCGACCAAAATCAAGAGACAGTGGAAAATGTATGGATAAATATTAGTGGTGGGCCGTTATCGGCATTAACGCGAGACTCTTATCGGGCGATAAAAAAAATATCGCCGTTAATCTATTCTCAAAGCTGGGTTGGGAGCTGGGTCTATACTCTGCAAGCTATGATGACTTTCACCGTGATATTTTATGGTCAGCACACACTACACAACTTTTATGCCCAATTTCGGACGCACAGGAGAAAGTGAGTGAATATTGCGTCTCCAAAGCGACACACAGAAGCAGCGGCCAAAGACAGAGTGAAAAAAAGACAGAAAAACACCGCAGCACCTCCCTCTTTCAAAACAGCGACATAAACAACTCATTTCATGGCCACAGCCCCACACGAAACAGTGCAACTTTATCGCCGCAGCACTTATTGAGTTTGGAGACGAGCTTTACAGCTCCTTTTCTCCGAGTCCATTAGCTTCTCTTTCTCCGCTCCGCCCGTTTCATTTTCTTATCAAATCCAAAGAAATACGTCCCGCATCTTCATGTTGTCGACGTTTATCTCCATTTTGACAGAACTATCGCCAAGTTGAAGCTCGTAGTAGCAGTAGCTGCAGCAGCATGAACTGCGTGGTTGTGACAGTGATCACGTGACACTGTTGACACTGCTGACCAATCAGGAGACGCGCACATGTTTCCCACACTCACAAACAGAGGCCTATTTTTTCTGATCTGGTAAATAAAAAAAATATAAAGAATGAACTGCCCGTAAATAAATACTTGGGGACTCCTGCCACAACTGTCCCATGTGAGAGACTTTTTTCTTTATCAGGTCATATTGTGCAGAAGAGGAGATTTAGTTTGTCACCAGAAAATTGACTGTAAACAGTTCATCAGGACCTCTTATGTAGTAAGCCTACAGTTCAACATTAATGTTTAACTGAATAAACAGTTAGTAAACACAAGTGCATCTTCTTGAACATGAATTATTTTCATCACCAATTATCATAGTAGAATGTTCTCAAGCAGTTTGTGATGCATTTTGGAAACAGGAGATGAGCCCCTGGTCTAACGCGCTAGCTGACTTGAGAAACTAGTTCTCAAAGACTTACTTTTAGTCATTATTTGGGTAGCACACATATTCTGAATGGCTTCGGCAGAATTCAAGCGAGCCATTTTAATCTATATTTATCTAGATTAATTTCAAAATTAATCTACACTGCGTTCCAAATTATTATGCAAATGTGCAATTATGCAATTTTTCAAAAATAAATATAGTAAAAACCTCAAAATCCACTGGTCCAAATTATTATGCAACTCATCGTTTCAATACATTTTAAAGCTTGTAATTGACTGAAAATGGTCATTTGTTGAATTTGTGGCATTAGGAGGTCATATTTACTGAAATCAAAAGCTATTTCAATCCAAAAAATATTAACAGGTCAAGTTATATTTTACCATAGGAGCCCTTGTGAGATAGCAGCTTCAAAATTCTTAAATCCATTAAACTTGTGAGTTTTTGGAGAGTTTCTGCTTGGATTTCTTTGCAGGATGTCAGAATAGCCTCCCAGAGCTGCTGTTTGGATGAAAACTGCCTCCCACCCTCATAGAAGTTTTTTTTGTTGAGGCTCCAAAGGTTCTCAACAGGGTTGAGGTCAGGGGAGGAGGGGGTCCACATCATGAGGGGAGCCTAAAAGGGCCTAAAGGGGTTGACCAGCTCTCTCACCATGATTCTGGCCCAAAACATGACTCCGCCACCTCCTTACTGACGTCACAGCCTTGTTGGGACATTGTGGCCATTCACCAACTATCCACTACTCCATTGATTTGACCATCCAGCGTTACACGGCACTCATCAGTGAACAACACTGTTTGAAAATGAGTCTTCATGTATTTCTGAGCCACTGCAGCCGTTTCTGTTCATCAGCTTCAATTAACAGTTTAGGGGAGGCCCGGATAGAAGGTTTATGCACAACTGCAGCCAGCAGCTTCAGATACCTGTATGCTGCTTTGTAGCATCTGTTCTCTTAATCTGATGTGTTTGTCTGGCAGAAATATTGTGCCATCATCCGCACAAACCGGAGTGTGCTCTGAATTATCCACAAATCTCTTATCAGTACGATGATTACGCTTAATCTTTCATGAAATATCAAAGGTTTTCATACCTAGACCAAGGCATTCAACTATTTCATGCTTTTCATCAGCAGAAATACCCTTTTTCTTTCCCATATTACTTGAAAATGATGATCTGCATAATAAAGTGGAACACCCTTTTTCAGTAGTTTTTCCCTTAACTGGGCTTAACCTGAAAACTAATCATCCCAGGTCTCTGAGATGAATGTCAGTGATTCATAGAGCCCCGAGACACGATACCATCCACAAGTTTCATTTTTTTGTTTTTTTTTGTTTACCTTTTTGACACAAAAATCCAATTTGCATAATAATTTGGAACGCAGTGTATATTAATCTAGATTTTAAAAAAATTAACCTATGCCCACCTCTAATAAATATTCATCAGATACGTTTGATTTCACATGGATTTGTCATGAATTAAGAAAACGGCTTGAATTATTGCCTTTATGCTTGAGAGAGGAAGCTATCGATCATAAACATCTCAACAGCTCAAGCTAAAGGTAAGCAGCTAACGTCAGCAACTTCTCACCGTAACCATTTATATTCAAGAACTTGATTCATATGCAACATGCGATTAAAACAGTTGTTTTCACTTATTCATGTTGTGTATAGTTTGAACAGTCAGCTGTTCTCCTCTGTTACGACCTTGGCTCAACAAAAGATGAGCAGGACTCTGAATACGAGTTAACCCAAAGGGTTAAAAGCGATAAAAAGTATATTACATTGCTGTAATCAGTATACATGGATCATATGCTGTAGTGCAGAGGGTGTAGAGCGAATGAGAATCAGTAAGATAGCGTTTGTGTGGTGCGAGTATAGTGTTGACGTGCGTGTAAAAAGATTTAAGTGTGCGGCATGGCTGGCGTGGCTTGGCAGCCCGGGCGAGTTGACGTGCACCCAGGAGATAAACAAGAGAGCGGCCACTCCACCTCCGCCGTCCTTAACTGCAGCCAATCAGCTCAGCTGGATAAACACAAAGATGATTAATACAGAGCGCGGGGCAGGAGCTTGCACGTGCAACCCCCCCGCCCACAGGTGGACATACACAGTCACATCCTCTGACTGATGCGATGCATTGTGGTCTAGTGACCATCGCTGCTCACTACTTTTCAGAATGCATTGTGGGAAATGTTATTTCTCTCTGGACATTTGGACACACCTACACACCCCTACCACGATTTAGTCATTTTGGAGGAGAATACTTTAAAATTGTATGATTATCATAATATGTATTCATAAAAATGTGGGATAATTACAAAAATAAAGACTATAATTGTTGGACACCTGTCTTAAACTCACTTACCATTAATTAAAGGGACTATACAGAGTTTAAAAATCTTTAAACTATGTACCTTTTCGCCACAACTGCCTCTAAAATCCTGCACTGTCACTCAAAAAGGTGTTAATTTGGGTCCGAAGTGCCGTCATGCACGAACTTAAAGGAATAGGCCATTGTTTTTACATTCTGAGATATGTTCTTACCTTAGCTTTGACGAGTTCTTTAGGACCTGTCTGGTCTTCACCCGCGCCTTCAGTAACGTAAACACAGCGCAGACGGCGTTAGCATTTAGCCTCTCCCCCTCTCCTCTATAGCTCCAAAACAGGTCAAGATAGAAGCTACCAAGCTCTTCCACGTTTTCCCTATTTAAATATGGTTACGTGAAGTGTTACACTACAAAGTATAATTATAATAAGTAATAACAGTAATAATACCAGGAGTAGTTCGAAATCCGTGCAGTAATCTTCACTTTACTGTGCGATGCCAAATTACTCCTGGTATTATTACGCCTTACAATATAGTTCCCCCTTTTATCCGCTTAGAAAATCCACATTGTTTAATTTTGTGTAATTATACTTTGTAGTGTAACACTTCACGTAACCATATTTAAATAGGGAAAACGTGGAAGAGCTTGGTAGCTTCTATCTTGACCTGTTTTGGAGCTATAGAGGAGAGGGGGAGAGGCTAAATGCTAACGCCGTCTGCGCTGTGTTTACGTGACTGAAGGCACGGGTAAAGACCAGACAGGTCCTAAAGAACTCATCAAAGCAAAGGTAAGAACATATCTCAGTATGTAAAAACGGTGGCCTATTCCTTTAATATAGAAGCTGCAGTTACGCATAAGGCCTGAGATGGCAGTAGTGAGCATAAAATCACGAACTTGAATCTAGCCCCTTTAAGAACTCAAAAGCTCTATTGGCAAATGCACAAGTGTAGCAGATACAGCATCATGTCACACATGCGCAGTGTTTGTATGAACTGTGGCATAAGGCGTTTTAAATCTTTATTTTATTTTAAGAGAGAAAACAGATCAACATTAAAAGTTCTTTCTTCACAATGTTGTGCAATATGGAGCTAAAATGTAATGATTGAGGCAATGCTTTATGCCCCTTTTGGTTAATTTATTTTACTATACAATGTAAAACGTGGCAATGTAAAAACTTTACTTACTGATTACAAGTTACATGTATGATCAGAGTTCCTAAAACACTTGAAGCTGAATAGCTGTAAATGCACTTTGCACCGATCTATTTGTGAGCTTAACAGACTAACAACACTAAATATATTTGAAGTTGTGCTCATGCCTCTATCCATTCAATTCTATTCAATAATTTAGTTGCAAAAAGGGTTTTTGAATTGAAAATGTTTTTGGTTTGCGATTAATTACGATTAATTACTTACAGTAATTAACACAATTTAAAAAATGTTATCGAGTCCCACCACTAATTGTTATGTTAACCTTGAACAGGGTGTCAAGCCTTAAAGCTATTGAACCCACACATCTCTGGTTCAGATAGCACACTTTGATATTGAAATGCCAGTCAGTGTCAGGGCTGCAGAGCAAAGTTGTGCAAACTCACTGCCACAATCAAGAAGGATCTTTAGTCCGGCCACAGATCTCATTTCCTTCTCCCCACCTCTGTGGCAAAATACTCATTCAACATCAAAACCCCCCTCCTAGGCCCAAACGCCAGTCGATAAAGAGCAGCAAAACAACAGCACGCAGGAGAAAACAGCTGTGTTCCACAAGGATGACCACTTCTCATTAACCAAGGCAAATTGGATAGCCTGTGGCATGGACTGGAATGGACTAAAAATTTGCATGCTCCTTTTGTTTATAAACTTCGAGGCATGAGGAAAGTCAATTTTACTTATGGTCTTTTTGTCAAAGAAAGTTTTGTATCTGACATGAAATCCAGGACACAATTCATAGTTCCTTTTCTAATTTACATTTTAATGCTAACTCAAGTACATCTTAGAACCTACCTTGCAATTGTTGAAGTACAAAATTATTTACACGTTAAAGCCTGTTGTAAATCACTTTAAATTCAGTGATATCGGCAACTGTAATGTCACAACCAGCATAAGTATCAGATGAAGGACAACTTTGCCTTGGGGTCGCCATGTGATCTTCTTCATCTTTCTTGTTATATGTTATTGAAGTTGCCAAAGTTTATTACACATATGCAGTGCTTTCCCAATCTTTCTTTGATGTCTAAAAGATGCGTGTGTGCATGTGTGTGAGGGTCAGGAAGAGCAGGAGAGTCCTGTGGGCGTAGATAGTGAAGCAGTTCAATCAGTTGTATGGAGATGGAGGGCACAATCAGCCTGATAGAAAATAATGGCTCTGCGTTGATTGGAGAGGTTAAGTGTAGGCTACAAGAACGCATACAACTGATGAGACATGGCTGATACACAAGTCATTATTGTACTCAAGACAATCGAAAAGATATGATTTATCCTTTCCTTTCATTTTTCAAATTTAAATCTTTCATTTTCTGGAATAGTCAATGCATCTCATTCTCTCGGTGCAGCGTTCTGAGAGTACAGTCAAGATCTAAACTGAGGGGACAGGATGCAGCCAATGGCTGCTGGTTGTACTGCTTCATGACTGCGACGTTAGAGGCCGACATTGCCCTCCATTGCTGCAGTGCCTCCATGCGATCGGCAAAACAAGCTAGTTTTCCATTAGATAGCATTGCACTTCACATACGATTTAAACAACTGCAAAGCCTGGATTAATTTTTTTGGAACTTCCTACACCTAGATATTGCTCCTGTGATAACACTGGGTTAGGTACAATTAAATAAATCAGGCTGGTTTTCGTAAGAATTTAAAAAAAAAATCTTGTATACTAATGAGGGCCGGACTTTGATTGACAGGCCGCTAGCATTAGAGCTAATGGCTTGATTACGATCAAACTACACGTCACACGAGGGCCAAGTCTACAGTGAAGATCCCGCCCTTTTTAGGAATATGCTCGGTCAGAGCTGGGTCTGTAAATCTGCCATGATTTCCCTTTCGAACATGGTCATTGTGGTAAAATGGGCAGGATACAATACAAAGAAATCTAAATTGTTTTAAGTTAATTAGACATTATTTTCCAAACCAGGCCGCACTCCTGTCCATGCATGCTATGATGTTTTTACATATGGGCACAGGCCGCTCCCTCAGTCACTGAGGGAGCATATTGGATCATAATACAATCAAGAAATCATGGACAAAAAGCCAATCTGCTACCATCACTGCAATATCCTTGAGAAGCATAAACTGCTAAGCTTTGAAAACTTTGGCAAGTTGTGTCTTCTCACACAAATATTCAAATGTGTCAATAATCTAGCGCCCGAGCCACTCCGTTCATTTATACAGAGACAAAGCAGTAACAGAGTCACCAGAGGCTCCATCAATCACAATTGTAGAATTCCATACCGCAAGACCTCATTTGGTCAGTCTGCCATTTCGTACTCAGGTCCGAAGCTGTGGAACTCATTACCCACAGAACTTAAAACCGAACCTAAGTTTAAAATGTTCACTTCTAGGGTTAAGTCTTGGCTAAAAACAAACCAAAGCTGTACCCATTTGTAAATAGCACTGAGTCTGTGTTAATGTAGGTTTGAGCATATACAGTATGTATGTGTGTGACTGAAAACGTTTTATACATATGTTTATATTATTAATGTATATCTTATATTAATGTATTTTATTATTGTAAATTATGTAGAAAGGCCCAACCAGGGACATGAGCTGCGAAATACCAAAAAGCTAAAAGCTCTTCATGCATCGCATCAGCTGCAAATGTTAATTGCAACGTTGTTGATTGTACTATGTCGATTGTATCGTCCCTGCTGCAGAATATGGACACATCACTTTCATAACTGTGAGGTCACTTCTTTATAGCAAAATCATGATGCCGGTGTTAACAGCAAAGGACCACATGTTTTAGTATTGTGTCGTTCTGCTATATAATGTCAAGTAAATATGCTTGTTAGTTCTATAACAGCAAGTTAATGGTAAACAGTGAACATGCCAGATTGTGACCAAAGACAAATTTCCTGTAGTCCCACAGCAATTCATTGTTAGTCTATATACCCAAACATGTTTTTCCTATTCAATTACAAAACGTGTATATGAACTGATCTCAACCTATCTTAAATCACAGACTATGCCATCCTTACACAGCCTCTGGAAACAGATTTTTGAAGGATCCAAATTTTGTAAAGAAAGTAAAATGTACTTTTTAGCAAGTAGATGTTTTCCTAATGCATTAAAAACATTAATCCCAGCTATTTGCTTTGTTATCCCTCTGTGATGCTGAGGCTAAAAACCTCTCCAGTATGAAGAGCTGTTTAAGCATTACTCTGCTCTTTTGGTGTACGCGCTTCTTTTATCTAAAGGCCAATTTAATGGGAGAGGAAAGGAAACCACTTTTATCCACTCCCCGTGTCGCTGCCTCTGTCTGCTGCGTTATACAACTCTGGGTCTTTGTTCTCTTAGTACTTTGCACACAGAGGAAAGTTCCGTGAAGTGACTTTGACGCAGCCTCCTGATGTGACATTAAATTAATAAAACAAATGTGCTTTGGAGAGATAGAGTGCTTTAAAGGGCTGAAGTCAAATCCTCTTCCCTCACCCCGATTTCTTGGCGGGCGCTCTTTCTTCTCCCCTTCTTTTGAGGATGTTTGGTGTGGGTGCAGAGTGAGCGTGTGCACACCTTCACACAGTTTAATTCCAGTAAATCCTCCGGAGTTGGATGGTGGCCTGCCTGGATCCTGCCTGCCTCCGCTTTGGTTCAGAGATGATTGAGCCCAGCAGCCGCCTCACGCTGCTGCAATTTGTGGAACTCTTCCAAAACCTGGACACATGTGAAGACGGCTATTGTTTGGTTTGAAAAAAAAAGAATGAATTGAGGTGGAATCTTAGCGCTTAAATAATGTATACACTGATGTCGATGTTGAAATTGAAATAAAACATAGAAAATAATGAAAAAAATAAACACATTTATTTTGAATGAAAAGGCTGTGATCAAAAGTTGCACTGAATACAATGAAAATATAATTAGCATAGAATATAATTGAATGACATAGCATATAATAGAATAGAATAGCATAGCATAGCATAGAATAGAATTAGAATAGCATAGCATAGCATAGAATAGAATAGAAAAGATTCGAATTAGAATAGCCTAGCATAGCAGGGAATAGCATAGAATTAGAATAGCATAGCTTGACAGAGAATAGATTAGAATTAGAATAACATAGCATAGACTCGTATAGCATAGAATAGAATAGCATAGCATAGCCTAGCATTGCATAGAATAGAATTAGAACAGCATAGCATAGAATAGAATAGCATAGCATAGCCTAGCATTGCATAGAATAGAATTAGAACAGCATAGCATAGAATAGAATAGCATAGCATAGAATTAGAATAGCATAAAATAATATATAATTAGAATAGCATAGCATAGAATAGCATAGCATAGCATAGAATAGCATAGCATAGCATAGAATAGAATTAGAATAGCACACCCTAGCATAGTACAGTAATAAAAATGTAAAAAAAAAAACCGACATGTTTCGATACGCTTTGCTCTTATTTTCTGCCTGTCACATAACATAGGAAATGTAATTTGACACAGTTTTGAACAGAAGATCCTATAAAAGTCAGCTTCCATCATCACACTACACTGATTCAGACAATTTTGAAAGTTTTGGTCCACTCTTTTTCTAGTATGTTGACTAGTATATTGGCAGTTTCGTTTTGGATGTCATTCTGTAGGTCTTCCAGGGTCTGTGGATGATCGTTAAAAAACAGTGATTGGAGATAACCCCACAGGAAATAATCACGGGGCCTGATCAGGCGAGTTTATGTCCCCTCCCAGGGCGATCGGTCGCCGCTGGAAGGCTTCTCTCAAAAGAATCCATTGAAATCCTGGCGGTGTGTGCAGTGGCTCCATCTCGCTGAAACCACACACTGTCCTGTTCCATCAAGAACTGAAAAAAAAAAACAGTCTGGATTCATACAGCATGACAGTTATTCTTGAAGAAAGCATATGGAACAATGATCCCTGAAGGCATCCACCCACAATAAAATGGATTAGCGATCAGGAATGCTGTCTCCCGGGGGAATTTTGAAGTGACGACAAAAAAAATAATACGCCTCTACGGTTATAGCTCCCTCAGCCTATTTGGAACAGGTGTGGACACAAACCTCCCATCCAGCACCTTCTATCGGGCTTCTAAACATCACCACATGCTTTTCAAATGAGGAAGCTCCCATGCTCCACCCTGCAGATAAGTTCATATTGCTGAACTGGAGACATGTTTGTATTTGATTGACCTGCTTCATATGCAAGCATGAATGATTGTGGTGGCCAACACTTTAATGTCTTACACTTTTAGGTCACACATTTTAAATGGACATTCTTGTTTTTTTTAGTGGGTTTGTGCTTTTCATATTCAAAAAAACAAACAACTCCACCCCACTTTTAATAACACAAGGCACTATGGGTCTCTTTTGTTACTGCAAGAGCCTCAGCTTCACATTTGCACAAAGTGTAGGCATACAGTCACCAACAGTGACCTTTTCCTTCCTCATTAAAAGCTCTCTATCATCCCGTACACATCGACCGCCCGCCGATCATGGTGCCGGGACCTTCAGCCTATAACCGCTCGTCAGGGGGCAGGTACCATAGCAATCAACCCCCCACAGGAGACACATCAATCATACCTGACCGGCACATGAAAACCAACACACACAACGTGCAGCATGACACAGCAAGGCGCCATGTTGGGTCACCATCCTCCTCCTTTCCTGTCCATCTATGGTGGACATGTGTCAGGGCCAGTTTAGGATTAGGTCACACAGCGGGGCAGCAGTTTGACCGCAGATTGAAGTCACGCTGAAATCTGATGTGCATCCGATCTAATATTACAAACACTACATGTTATTAAGTATGTTTTATATCCTGAATAAATATTAATGGGAAAAAAGATGCTACTTAAAACATTAATAGCTGATGCCAGATGTAGTATATCCCATCGTGTACAATCACGACAAATTTCCATCAGTGTAATTTCTATATTAATTATTGCAGAATAGAATAGAATTAGAATAGCATAGCATGGCATAGAATAGAATTAGATCAGAATAGCATAGAATTAGAATAGCATAGCATAGAATATGATAGAATTAGAATAGCATAGCATAGCATAGCATAGCATAACATAACATAGCATAGCATAGAATAGAATAGACTAGAACCCCCCCACAGGAGACACATCAATCATACCTGACCGGACACACAGCATGACACAGCAGGTACAAAACTCTGCAGCGAGGTTACTGACTCGCACAAACATTACTCCCATTCTGAAAGCTCTTAATTGGCTTCCAGTCTCTTTTCGTTTCCATTTTAAAATGGTGCTGACCTTCAGAGCCTTGCATGGCCAGGCTCCCTCATACATTAGAGACTTGTTGTGTCCTTATACCCCCTCTCGGAGGCTGAGGTCTCAGGATCAGAACCGTCTCATGGTCCCTCGTACTCGTTTCAAGACCAGATGAGATCGCTCCTTCCAGGTGGTCGCGCCGATGCTCTGGAACGATCTTCCGCTTTCCTTGCACTTACTTGATTGTGTTGATGTCTTTAAAAGCAAATTAAAACCTACTTTTTTCAGAAAGCGTTTTAATTCCAGTGGAATAAGGGTTGCTTTATGACCACATTTGTGACTTTAAATGTAAATGTAAATGTACTTTGTATTTCTATTTGTATTTTTGTGAAGCACTTTGTGACCTTTGTCTGTGAAGGGTGCTATATAAATAAACATTACTTACTTACTTACTTACTTACTTACTTACTTACTTACTTACTTACTTACTTACTTACTTACTTACTTACTTACTTACTTACTTACTTACTTACTTACTTACTTATAGCAAGGCCCCCATTCCTGTCCATCTACGGTGGACATGTGTGTCTACAAAGCTCCATCAGTGCAATTTGCATATTAATTATTACATGTTTTGTGTGTCTCCACTTCACATTGATTGGTTAATTGTGCAACTTACTGTAGTTGTGAACATAAATCAATTTCACTATGGTGCAGCAAACACTTATTAATCATGAAAACTGTAGCAAACCCTGCTTTACCAAACTTGAAGGAAAGAATTCTGAGAGACAAGTTGCTAAACTCCATTGGTGTCAATATTTCTGAGACAGTTTCATCAATCCCCAAATATATTTTACATAAGGGAGAACATTGTTATGACTTCTATTATTCGAGCTGCGAAATTGAGTTGAGAAAGCAAGCAGCTGAACTTTTATCCACTCTCACAAAATCAATTCAAATAGTGATTCACTGAGAATGAAGAAAGACTATTGCAGGAATATTTGTCTGCTGACTGAGTATAAAAAAGTGTCTTTTCCTCCATAAATTTTCGTGTTTATGAAATGGTCATTTGAGATATCTTAACAGTGTTCCTTTTTCACAGCGACTGAACATAATGGAAAAATCCAGGTATTCTGAGGTTTACTTTCAATATAAATTCACTGAACGTAGCTATACAAGTATGAGGGGATGTCAAACTCTTAGTTCTCTTAGTTAAAACCTTTCATGTGTGTTGATTATTGAGTTTCAAAACCTGACTTAAGAGCTGTGCACTCACTATAAATTGACCCTTTACACAATCAATGTGTCTTTAGTTGTATTATGCAATCGCCTGACGCATATGCCATCATAACAGTGGAGAACGAAGGCAACCTTGACTGCCGTAATTACATGCAACACACCACTAACCAGCAATTACAGTGCAATATTTTGATTAGTTTGTCACTAGAAGCGGATGCAAAGGCAGATTATAACAGCCCTAACAAGGTGGGAAATACAAGAAATGACCTTATAGTATGTGAAAAAAGACTTTCGCCAAATTACCAAAGAAATATTCCTGCAACAAAGGGAACATTTAAGATTGAAATGATCTCCATGGGAACAGCAATTACCCATGATCTAGCAGAGCTCTCCTGAATGCTTTTACAGTGACGCAGTGATGTCTTTCTTAAGTCAACTTTTTTTTTAATCATCCAAGCAGGAAATAAAAAGCGCATCGGTCCCAACTTTCCTGATTTTGCTGAGGTTTTGGGTAGTTTCTCCCAGCTTGCCACCAGGTGACTTTATTCAAAATGCAACTCAAATTCCAGCAGCATTGATGTGATTGAAATTTTCTCCTATTTCATGGTTAGGCACCAAGCAGAAAGAATTGAAACATCCCAGTTGGCGAGCGACTGCTGCATTAAATTCCCAGTAACGTTGCTCGTTTCAGCACATTGGACACTGAAACCTTCTGATTATGTTTCTGAGATAACGTTAGAACACATCAGATTTGATTCTGTGAAAATGCAGATAAATATTAGACTGTCAGTAGATGACATGGATGTCAGCTGGGAAGAACGATACATTACATTTTCGCTGAATAACAGACGTGTACAAGATTGAATGCTGGGATTGTTGCTCTGGGACTCATTAGAAACATGGCGGCAATTGCATTTCTCTCCTATTAGAAAGTGGCAATACAGAGAGCTGACCGAAATGGATAACTAACAAGCTCGGTGCATAGGGACGACAAGGAAGGAAGAGACCGGCAGAGGGAGAAGTGATGGAGATAGAGTCAGGGTTTATGGCGTAGGCCCGAAACATTAGCCAGAGAGTTAGCTGGGGAGACACATAGCGACGCGTTCATAAAGTTTTATAGGGACGTAAAATGCGCTGATTGTTTACTATGCAAGTGAGAGGCAGAGTGCAATTGGCCAACAAAGTCAGTGATGAGAGTTATTAATTGTTTACCCCTGGAGAGTACTGATTAAGAGGGTTGTTTTCATCCACTGGGCACACTTCAAGGAGGACAAGAAGTTACTCCACAAAAGATGGAGGTGTAAAAAACTTTTGGCCGAGCCAAATAGAGTGTTTGTTTTATTGCCCATTCAATCTGCAGTCAAAACCATATCAATAAAGTATGTTCTATTAAGTTTAATAATAATAAAAAATCCTTTTTTAATCAAACAACAATTTAAAAGTACAAAGTCAGGACCATCCATCCATCCATTTTCTTCCGCTTTATCCGGGGCCGGGTCGCGGGGGCAGCAGTCTCAGCAGAGATGCCCAAACTTCCCGATCCACACACACCTCCTCCAGCTGTTCTGGGGGGACCCCGAGGCGACACCAGGCCAGCTCGGAGACATAGTCCCACCACCGTGTCCTGGGCCTTCCACGAGGCCTTGTCCCACTAGGACATGCCTGGAACACCTCCCGCGGGAGGCGACCAGGAGGCATCCGGAACAGATGCCCGAGCCACCTCAGCTGGCTCCTTTCGACGTGAAGGAGCAGCGACTCTACTCCGAGCTCCTCCCGGGTAACTGAGCTCCTCACCCGATCTCGGAGGGTGCGCCCAGCCCAGCCACCCTGTGAAGGAAACTCATTTCGGCCGCTTGTATTCGCGATCTTGTCCTTTCGGTCATGACCCAAATCTCATGACCATAGGTGAGGGTGGGAACGTAGATCGATCGGTAAATCGAGAGCTTTGCCCTCCGACTCAGCTCCCTCTTCACCACGATAGACCGATACAGCGACCGCATCACTGCTGACGCCGCACCGATCCGTCTATCGATCTCACGCTCCATCCGTCCCCCACTCGTGAACAAGACCCCGAGATACTTGAACTCCTCCACTTGAGGCAAGGACTCCCCACCGACCTGTCAGGACCAAACAAACCAAAAATATTCAACAAGTTTAGTAAAATAGATTTTAGATGACCATGCACCTATGATTTTTGATGTGGATATTGCATTACCTAATTTTGCAATAATAATAACGTGTCATGCAGCCTTGCATAAACAGTCTTGATTGAAGACGCAGGGCAATCTGAATCATGTGACATTTTGTTACTGTTTTTATTAGTGTAGAAAATGCTTTAAAGACAGACGCATGCTTATGCATCTCTGACACTGATGCTTCTGGCTCTCCTCCAAGATGTTTCTTTAATCTCATGAGCTTTGGACAGCCTCGAGGGGATGTGTATGTGAATGCTGCTTAAGACGCTTTTATAAGGAGCTTATTGATTGATTGCACTGTTGTGCGTGTTGGGAAAAAAAGCCTGGGAGGCATGGGACAATTCAAATAAGTTGCCTGATCTGAGCACATGCCAAGAAAAGGACTACTGTTATCAAATAAATGGTATTCTTCTTCTTTCAGAATAGTTTCAAATAGAAAAGGCTGCAAACTTTTCCGACGACTTCAAGCTTGTTTGGAAGGACGAAATGATCAAATATTCTGGTTCTAATGGGCCCTGAGTGGCTGATGCTTTCTTTGATCAGGCTGGGTTTCTCTTATTCAAAGAGAATGCACACAAACATATGGTTTAAAGGCAGTTTAAATCAAAGAGAATTACTGGGCCTTGCAAAGGGGTGAGCTGAGGTTGACTGGTCTGGTGACAACTCAATTCAACTTCGCCCTCACTTTTGGGATATGCACTCAATCTTATAAACAAATCTCGTTGGACTTTCTAACCCTCAAATAAAGGATTGTAGATCAGAGTGAAAGTTTTTCCAACCCTCTTAATTGTTGAGATGAGACTCTTTTCCAACCTTCAATCGAAACCGAACATGCAAATGAAAAGTCAACAGTGAGATCAATAGTTTTTGCCCCAAGCACCCCCCCCATCCTTACACCCTCCTTCACAGCAAGGAAAAGCCGTCCCAACGTTTTTTGATATTTCAAGAGGGCTGTGTCCCTCTGTACAGCTAGTAACAATTTGTGACTGTTTTGAAGGTTTTTTGGCAAGGGAACATGGCTGCAAAATAATTCTGCACACTTTATTCAGAGCGTGGACCTGCTTTGAATGCTTTAAAAAACACTTTCTCTCAGGACCACTGCAAGCCATTTTGGTGCCCTAAGCAGGCATGTTTAAAAAGGAATCAGGGAGGAGGGGTAGCTCATTAAAATTAAACTCAGGCTCGAAATTACACCAATACTATTTGTAGAGTTAAAATAATTGAGTTCAGATGTTTAACAGTTGGTGCCCCCTCCCCCCAGAACCTGAGTTTCTGCCCCTGTAGGTGCAGCGCACTTCAGCTCAGACATGTCTTCAATCTCCACACCTTCCCCTCTTTCCTTTCTCCCTTACCGCAGTGAGCGCAGGCATCAGAGAACACTACAGGATGAGAAAGTTTTGTCAGGATCTGAACTTAAGTTTGCAGCGGATTTGCCACGTTTGTATGAGCGTGAAGCACAGAGACTCCTATATGCGTTGTGTCATCACTCACATTGGCACACACAGTAACTCTTCTTTCTCATTGTTCCCATTGAATGCAAGCCGTTTTTTTTGTCAGCTGCGTTGATAAAACGGCGGCACAAATACTATACAATGCCGTCCAGTCACATTGGCCTCAATGTGTTGCTCCTCGGAGACGCAGTGCCTATACGCGCAGCGCATTGTCACCTTATAGGCAATGTAGCCATCACCTGGGACGATGGCTGGGTAGTGTTGTTTTTTTTCAACACCACTACTTCAACGATACCTGCTTTTCGATACCGGTGCCTTAACAGTGCTTTTGTCGATACCTATGGTATTTGAATTCAATTAAAATAACGTGTAAAAAAAGTATCGTTCAGGAGAAAGTCCTAAAACAGCACAACACAGGCCACTGCAGCGTCATCTGTAACCTCATGTTTGAGCAGACTTCCTGAGCTGCAGGGACAGATCCACATCATGACAACACACTGTGCTTCGACGAAGCAAAACTTCACACGTCAAGGATATTTATACGGTGGGAGTGCTCACTCTGTCTCTAACTTACCAAAACTGTACCAAAAATGTGTCATACAGAGTGAGCGCTCACGTTTCCACAAACAATCTTTGACATTCTCCTCGCTGCAGCTGGTCATAAACAACATACAGCCTCCAGGTCTGTGGCTAAAGGTGAAGACATCTTTCTTGTTGTCACTGCTCTGTTCTACTTTTCAATTTGCCTAAAAACTCTAGTTTCTTATTCAGTCCTGGTTTATAACCGGTTTAGTTTAGCTGTGGGTTACAACCGGTGTAGTCTAAGTCCTGGTTTGGTCCTGGCTCAGTCCTGCCGCAGACCACAGCTCTACCAGCTCTACCAGCTCTATTACAAAAGTTTAGTAAGTTATGGCTTTCATACTTCGCTTAAAGACAACAGCCTGTATTTGCGCAGAAGCGGCTCATTATCTGCATACAACTTCATGTTGCTATTTTTAGACTCACTGTGGGTCATATATTGAGATCTGGAGAGAAAAAATACCAAAACTTGGCACAGAAAGAATTTTAGTTTTTCTAATCCGCCCTTTACCGGAGCCTTTCGGTCAGTACCAAGTTTCACCGTACCCAACCCTACCTGGGACACATCAGTCCAACAGACTTTAAGTTTGAAAATGTGAAGAGAAAAAACATCAAGGTCCAAAAACAAATGTGCGTAATACTTCTGCTGTAGTTCTCCTGTCCTTTCCAAATAGCTCCTCAAATACATTTCAATATACACTTGACGAGTCACTTTTTACATGCATAATATTTTGTTCTGAACATCTTGAAAACTGCAAAGATATTAGTAGCAGAGAGTAAACTCAAGTCATTTTCGTAAATTGTCTTGGCTATAACTGACCATTGCACTCCACATCTTCGAAGCACAGGTAGATCACTACATCCCCCACTCAATGAAGGAATGTTGACCAGAGCAAGACAGCCCGATCTTTAAAAGTAATAAATATATTTCAAAAAGTAAAAAAGACTGAACTAGATACTCATTGTAAGTTGTAGAGGTACACATAGGTGGAGTGGCTGTACACACTGAATGAGTAGCAGTAGAGTAACAGAGGTGTCCAGTGGGAGCTACTGAACTATTAGCAGACCATTTCCCTCTCTGCTCCAGCATGCTGTCTTCTATCATACTTGTACTGTCAGCACTGCCCCCGGAGGATTGCTGAGGAACACAGAAAACCTGAGTGTGAGTGTGTGGTACAGGTGGGGGTGAGGGGAGATGGAGGAACATACTATAGAGGGAAATTGAAACATGTATAGCCCTTTTGTGCCCCCAAAACAGTGATTATTACCTAGTTGGCATTTTTTTCATTCCTTTGAAAGTACAGTCCTCCAGGGAGTGTGCTCCTCGTCGATGTGAACATAAGAGCTTCAAGGGAACTAGACTGTCTGTTGGTGTTGTTATGATGGAGCCATTTTCCACCACACACTTTTGGAATGGATTATTAACCCTTTGGGCGCCACTTTTTTTATATATACATTTCGTGACATCTATATAATAAAGTAAAACAATAAACAGTACTACAGACAGTCCTGAGCATCACTTTGACCAAAAAAGTGGATTTTATTGTGTGAGTAGAGCTATTGATAAACGTCTGATGGAGGAAAATATAGGAGGAGGGAATATATTTATACGAGAGCCTGTTGCAGTCGCATTTTTGTGACTTTAGGTTAGAGACATTCAGCAAATTGTCGGTTTTACAACCCTGCTAAGCTAGGTGTTAAAGGTGTAGCAAAAACCAAGATGTTAAAAGGTTAAATAAAGTTGTAATTTAATTAAAGTAAAGTAAAAGATAATTTCAAACAAAGTGGAGTAAAAAGGTGAACAAAAGGGCTATTTTGCAACAAAGTCATGATGGGCTCAGCCGTGATGTGTCATGAGTGCATCCTTTTAAGAAAAGTCATGTGACCAAGAGTTTTTTTTAATAAAAAACTTGATTTACGATATATATAAAAATATTTTAATTTTTTTTATTTCTTGTATTTAAAGTGCATCAACATAAAGAAATTTGCAGAGGCAAACCCTTTCTCTAACTGAATAGTCACTGTGCAGTGTGCAACAAAGATTGTTAAACATCCAAATTATTTATATTTGGATTGAGCAAATAAAACAACAAAAAATCCTGAGGTAACTCTTAGTTGAACATGTAAACAGTAACACCATTCGCCATAAAAAATGGCTTGAGGCAAGCTCGGTGACAGGTGACAATACCCCCGAGTCCCCGACCCACACTGAAGACCCTCTCCGATGGGGCGCAGTTGCTGGAATGACCAGGTATTTTCTTGCCAGACGACTGAGTCTTGTGAAGTTGGGCTGATGCTACTTCCACCACTCAAGTGGGTCAGTGTCAGAATCCACCTCAGGACCCAATAAACAGGAGGTGAGCTCTGCTTCGATTGTGTCCTTTACTGACTGGGACAGTGATGCAGATGTTGCTTTCTTAAAGAAGGCAGTTTAAGTTTTCTTCTTAGGTGGGCTCTGTTGTTGGCACATTTGTACAGCAGGACCATCTTCAGGCAGAGAATGAAAAGAAAGACAAAACATATATATATATAAAAAGAAAAAAATATAAATTTGAAATTATTTATCGATTTGACCTACCAACTACATTTTTAAATCAATGGATTTTTTTCTCGCCCGAACGTGACCAACACTTTCACTGTCTCATTTTGTATCAGATGGTGTCATGTACGCAACGAGCAGCAGCGAGCAGCAGAGCGCGCCATTGAATGAGAGCAACATCTGGCTGATTTTGTTATTTGGATTTATCATAATAAGCACAAGGCATCGACCCCATGGGTGCTGCTGAGCTCCAACACCCGAATTTGTTCTGATTTGCTTTAATTACATTAATAACATGTCAATCACAAGAGCCATCTCTTTTCTTCTCTGTGTGCAGGTTAGTCTGTTGATACAAATGCGGCGTCAGCCCAGACTATAGACATAGTATGATATATTGTAGTTATGTCTAGCTCAACAAGGAGACCACCTGACACCTGGAAAGTGTCTGGCATTTGAGCTTTTTCAAACATTATGGTCTAGATTATTTTGTGGTGCTGAAGGAATGCAGAAGTATGACAATGGGTCGGAACACTATGGCCTATGACTGAACGGTGTATGTCCCATCATTTTCCACAACTCAACAATCTGAAATATATTGACTGCAGTCATAGACGTTGCAAGCCCCCTGGGCATTGCAGTAGAAAACAATACAGATACAAACATAGCAAAGCCGTGTGCACAGTTAAAATTGCTTGTGAGGTTTGCTAGGGCCAGACACTGACATTAGTGCTGCTCTCTGACCCCCTGTTCTCTTGAGGGCTGCACTGGCTGGGGGCAAAGTGCTGGCCCTGGCTGCAACAGCCTGTCATCAGAAATAAGGACACCCCACCGCAGCTAAAGTGCAGGGACAGAGGGAGGAGAGGCTGCAGAGATGGAAGGTCAAACAGCAGAGAAAGAAGCATGAATGAAGGGTTAGCTGGGTGTCTGCAGGGTAATGGAGCTGGAAAGAAGATATAAAAAGCCCAAATTCATTGCTTGAGTTGAAGGCGTGTGGATGAAGAGGTGTCCCATGGGAAAGGCTTGGGTGTGACATAACAGCTCGTAGGAAGCTACAACAGAGAACATTAACCAAAGGTCATGGTTTACAGTAACATCATATGAATAATAACAAAAGGTGCAATTAACTCAAGAATGAATACATTAACGGTACAACAAGAAAACAAGACTGATCACTTCATCATACACTTATGTTGTCAATGAAGTCCAATGAAAATGTAATCTAAAAAATATATTACAGGTCAGTGGTGTCTGATTCGTTTTGATTCTGTAAAAAGTCAAGTAAATGTTGTAATTAAATGTTAGTACCTCATGATTAGAGTACACAACAGAACAAAATGCTCCCCTAATCTAGATGCCCTTATGTAATACACTCTTGCTGATTTCTGATTGGCTGACAACGTACCAGACTCTTGGCCAATAAGGAATTGCTTGGGACTCAGCACGTTTTATGCACAAAATGCTATTCTGGTGTCTCTCATTTAGGGGAATTTTCCTCCCAGCTCTGACTGCTGCCTTAGGCCTCGCTCGCAGCCAGCTGTAACTATGGAAAAACTATTTCCGCTCTAGTGATGAGGCAGAGGGGAACTGCAGCAACAGCTTGATCATGTATTCACCTTATGATTCATAAATGACACGAAATCAGCGTTGTGTTGGGTGAAATATCATTCTTAGCAAAAACATCCAGGGGTCTCGTTTATAAAACACATTAGACTCCTCAAGTGCTGCCCCCCCCCCTCCCCCCCTCCACCCTGCAGACCAGCCTTGTCAAAGAACCCCTGACATCCCAAATGTCCAGCTCTTGGAGGGCCGCGGAGATAAAAACTTTGCCATGGATCACTGAAGCATCTGACATGGCAGCGTCCTCCGTCTCCGGCGGCTCCGGCGGCTCCTCTGCCATTCACTTTGTACACAAGACGACCTGCTCACTCAGAGAAGAAGCACACACAGGATCGCCGTAATAGCTTCACAATCACTTGGACAATGAAGAAGCGATGATGAAGGCCAGCAGTTGTAGAAATACGCACTAGATGTTGTAGTAAAAAAAAAAAGCATGAGAGATAGATAGCTTTTGAGAAATATAGGCTTAACATGACAGAAACAAAGACTATGATTAAAGTCAGCAGTTCCTCCTCCATACTCTCCCCCCCTTCCCCTCCCCTCCCCACTGTTGGCATGTACCTCCTCCCTCTTACCACATAAAAGCCTCTTCCTCCGCCTTTAATCTCCTCTCCCACTTCTTCACATCTCACTTTACTTTTAAGACAGCCGGATTTTGAATGCACTATTGTTCCAGGGCCTCTGTGTAAGTTATGCAAGGAATTCATTCATCTTTTACCACACGTGTCAGCCTTTCAGTTCAGTGGAAAACTCATTCCTAACCACAAGCATGTAAGCTGTATAAGAACAAGGACAATGTTTTTTTTTTAACTGACTGATCTCATAGACTGTCATGCCTACGGATAAACGCCATCATCTCTGTTCCCTAGACCTTCTGTCATTACCAATTCATCGTGAGGAAAAAAAGAGCTCTTCAAAAAAATGATACTACAATTTCAATAACTGCTTAATATGTCATGATGATAGATTGATTGTCCAAAGGCTTGAATTTGGTTCGAACATAATTATCCTCCAAACCATTCCTCTTTTGCAATGTATTTATTATTCAGGCATGAAATGGATAACTTATAAGAGGCAGCTTGTGATCTTTAAGACAGAGAAATCTAGTTATTGATGAATTCTAATGCTCTCTCCATTTTTAAATCATCTTTTTAAAGTTTGGATGTTTGTTGAACATGTGCACTTAAACCCCTTAACCCCAACCGTATATTAACCGAGTGCATTTTCTCAAGTTCAGCTTACCCTAATCTAAAAGCTTCTGGACTGGCGCTTACAGACTATAGGCCAGAGTAACGCTTCATTTGAAAGCTAAGACCCACAAAACTAATCTAAAAGCGTCTTCTTCGTCATCGTTTTCATCCTTTTTGGTTGGGTTTTCGTCATGTTTTTGTTGCTTTTTTGACATGTTTTGGTCACTTTTTGTTTGGAATTGATCAAACAAAATGTTGCTAAAACGCTACAAAATTATATAAAAACTTAGCAAAAAGGCGACAAAAAGGCAACGAGAACAAAAAGCAAGCATGAGAACAAAAACCAACGAAGCTTATATGAGTATTGTAGGTCTTAGCTTTCAAATGAGGCGTTACACAGGCTGCAAGCTCCAGTGCAGAAGCTTTTAGATTTGGGTAAAACTGGAGAAAATGTGCTCGGTTTAGGCGGCGGTTAAAGCAGCACTAAGTAACTCATGTCCCCTACAGGCCATAAGCGTCACTGCAGGTGTCGGTAGCATGTTGCGTTTTTTTTTACTCATTAATTGTCCGTGAGAGTAAATACGACGCTGACAGAAAAGACAAAGGGCCTCACAGCAAGAGGGTCCTGGGTTCGATTCCCACCTGGACGGGGTCTTTCTGTGTGGAGTTTGCTCCATCCCACTAAAAATACGATAAAAACGACTCAGTGGGACTTTCAAAGGTCAAATAAAATAAAATAAACAATACTCCTGCAGCAACATGAGTGTAATTCCAAGTTTGAGAATACCTTAAGAGTGAGAAATTATTAATGACTCCTACCTCAGTAATACAGTATTGCAAGTGGAATTGACAGTATGCTCCAGATAACTACACATATAACATTAGCACTGTGGGCAGCTCCACCGTAAAAGATAATTATCAGGAAATTGCGATGCCTCAGTAATGACCTCAGATTGCACGGGAGGAGCCTAAATGCGTGTTCTTCTACATGTGTGTTACAGTATGAAGTCGATGTGTGTGATGTGTGAGTAGCAGACCGGCGTTGTAACTAACAAGCATAGGCACTCCTAATCACGGCTTCGTTCACTCCCGGCAGAAGCATAAGGTCACCAGTGATTGATTCAAACGAGAGGAGGCATCACCCAATACCTCACCCATGCCTTTTTAAAGAAGCGCTGTATCCTGGGGAATAAGGATCTTCTTAAAGGCAGAAGAAGCACTACTTTTAAGGAGCCCGTCACCCCGTTGTAACACTCCATGACAAACCATCTCAAGGCTCCATGTCCTCAACCCTTGATCTCTCAGTATTTGTGGTATAATTGCAACAACCACGACATGTCTAATGCACTAGATT
This sequence comes from Gobius niger, assembly GCF_951799975.1. Classification (NCBI taxonomy): domain Eukaryota; kingdom Metazoa; phylum Chordata; class Actinopteri; order Gobiiformes; family Gobiidae; genus Gobius; species Gobius niger. The sequence goes on from NC_136865.1 coordinate 14,816,152, forward strand.
GGTGTGTAAATGACGCCCTGACCTTCAGTCTGCTTTCCATCACTCTGACTTTTCGCTCCGAGCAATCGGATTTCCTCCTTTCTCTTGCATTTAGCTTTTGTCCATCATGGCATTTATGGCTCCGACTGTCCACGCATTTCAGATCAGTTCTCATTAGCAGTTCATCTCTAACATTTGGAAGTACAATATTATGAAGTAGGACTTTGCAGAAAAGATTTAAAAAAAAACATGGCTAAATCAATCTATAGCTTTAACTCCTGTCCTTTACATATTTTCTTTACATTACCTGACTCAGCCCATTCCTTGAATTGCATAAAAACAGTGACAGCACATGAGCCCTTTGACAGGTGCTCACGCTTGTTTGGGAGCAACAAAAACAGTGTGCATAATGGGTATGCTAAAACTGATCTAAAACCTTGGCCCTCTCATCCTACCCACGACAGCCTGTGCCGGTTTGTTGTCGGAAAAAGCAGGGATTTCATTTGGAGTCGCATTTTCATTTTGGTGTCATACACTGCATTGTGTTTTAATGAGCTTTAATTAAGGTCTTACAGAACATTCGTCATTGCCACTGTGATAAATGGGGTTTTGTAACTTGTGGGGGGGGGGGGAGAGAAAAACATGGTTAGCTATGACCAAGTCTCGACTCACACCATTTCATGAAAGCAACTAGTAATGATTTAGTATGCAAATCATGAGAGTGAACAAAGACTTGAGCAAGGAAGCCGCGTATTACTGCAGTTAATATGAATGAATCACTTATCACTAAGCTACACACAGGTGCAGGCCAGCCATTCCAAACAGTTGCACAGTGGATTGGGCCGGTAAAGATTGCCCCATAGACACTCTTTCTGGGGACACTGCAAACACCTGCAAATGCAATTACAGATGACGAGCAACAATGCACAAGATTCAAGGGTTCTCACAGCGCCATTTCTAATTAAACTGTGGGGCACGGGGACTGGGGGGAGAGAGAGGCGTTGTGTAGTTGGACAAACAAACAAGAATACATTCGGAAGGACAAAACTGGGAGACTGAGGATGTGTGGGAAACATCAATAGAGATTCAGGTTGACAATGCATGTCATATTTCCGATGACGTTGAATTTATTTCCTCACGATCGTGTCTTTACATGGGCTCTATTTCACATTTTAAAAGGTAAACTGCTGACGTACCCAATTGTTTTTAAGGCCCAATTATGCAGGACACCCCCACTGTAAATCTCTGAGCTCTCTGCCTTCCCGTGGACTACCTATAAAACACCACAGTACGACGCTGTTCATCTCGCCAGGGCCTGGGCGCAGACGCCGGAGTAACAGATGTGTTATGCAGCACTCCAGCCAGTGCCAGCATTCATCAGTGAGCCGCCTCTCCATGTCTATTTGTCATCGGAGCTGTTTGCGAGAGTGGAGTAAGTCAGGCTGTACTTTAACATGATGGGGTGTAATGATCCCAGTTCTCTGCTTTACAGCTCAGACACACCGCGCTCATATTTAACCGAAGGAAATGCGGGTTGGTTAGCTCTGTGGCTATAAATGTTGCAGCGGGTTACTTCACTTCAACAGTCTATTGTGCAGTGTGTCAAAACATGTCTCTGGAGGACCGGTGGAGGTTACAGATAGTGACGTGACAGGTTGTTGCTTTTACGAGTGAACTTATGAATGTGTCATATGGCTAACCTGAATGCGGATGGAGAGTTTACGAGAGATCGGGGTTGGAAGTGTGTACTAATGTCACAAAAGCAATGTTCACAATGAAGTAATGCTTCCCTTGCACGGTGACAGATCTTTTGACCTTCCATTACATACGGCGCATGCCTTTACTACGTCAACGCGCATCAGGTGACAATCGTGAAAGTAAACAACAGTGATCGCACCTATACTAAATCTGCTGACCATGGTAAACTTCATAAATAGGGTTCACATATCATTTCAATCTGTAAAGACTCACAGAGACAGAATGTGTGGAAGTTTTATTGAACATGGATTATCATTGGTAGACTGACTTTATTTATGTATTTATAAATACATATAAAAGACAGTCTGAAATTGTGGTAATAAGACGCAATATCCAAATCGAGACTCGAGGCGGGGCTAACGATCGTAGTTTGAACGAGAGCGAACCAATCAAACACAAAGCGACTTACGCTTTGCGTTCACGTCCTCCGCCATGATTGTTTGCAGTCCACACGTGCAGTCGAGTAAATGCTCCGCTGAAAGCCCTCAGAGCAGCTTCTTGCTCTGGCTTTAATGACAAGTCCAGCTCATTTAAAAACAGAAGAAAGGGCACTGGTAAAAGATTGTTGTGTCGCGGCCGCCATCTTCACTGTTTTGGTTGCGGCCCGGAGGAGCACTGGTTGATAGGAAGTCCTAGCACGGAAGATGACGCACCATTTACTCCCGCCTCCCGTGCTATGATTGGCTCTGCCTGGTTTTGCCGGAGTCAGCGAGATTCAAATCGCACAATTCCATACTGTATCCCCATGTATCTCTTAACATGGAGGATCAGTCTCGTGCCAGGCTACATCATTGGGGCTCAGACCCCGGCGGAAGATTGCACTGACGATATGGAATAAATGGCGATGATGGAAGACAGCCAGAATCTTCCCCCAGAGGCCGGACACTGGTGGTGGTAGGAAGAGACCTGGGGACGGCCGGTTGACATGACGAGCAGAGCCGAGGAGAGGCCAGGCGGAGGAGGGTCGCAGCACGGCTGGGAAACGGCCAAGTGATTGACCGGGGGAACTTAAGAAAGGGGATCCTGGGCGATGAATGGCTGAAGCAGGATGAACAGCCCCGGTGATTGGCTGACTCGAAGGTGCGGCTCGAGATGGGACCGTGAATGGATGATTGGATAATGAAGGTTGTAGGTAGGTCATGTTGTTTTTATTTGAACTAAATTGTAAGTGTCAAGGGCGAGCATCTTTAATTTTGATTGCATGATATTTATATAGTCCTAGTGTAACTGTGGATAACACAGTCAGATTTGATTGTTCTGTTTCCTTCTATCTCAGTGAGTTTGGCTCTGCCTGAGTGGGTTCTCTATTGTTGAGAAGTAAACATCGGTGGGTCTCTGTATGTGCAATAAACATCGTACCCGAATGTCCACATTTCAGTTCCTCTGTTTTGGGTGCAAACGCTGGGGGGCACGGCTCACAAACTGTCGGAGTCACAGCAGTGAGCACAACATGTTGGCTAAACTCAGGCTGGCAGACCGCAGAGTCGGCTGGAACATCCACTGCCAACAAAGCTTAATGTTGCCATACAACACGTTCGCTCTCTAATTACATGTCGATGGCTGTGCATAAGCTGGGGAGTTCTGCTCTCTAATTGAGGGAGCAATTAACCAAGTAACAGTGTGGGCCAAAGTGATAGTTAAGACTCATTTTCATCAACAGGGAATGTGAGGTAAAAATAGCAATGTGAAATTCCATTGAAACTGTTCTGAGAGATAATGTATTTGCTATTTTTTATAGAATCATAATGGATACGCTGTGAGAGTGTGAGTGTGGGCTTTCAAATATACAATGACAACAAAACTGCAGTGGTTCTCACAACAAACCACAACCCCAAATTAACAATTGCATTTCACAATAACATTTTTGCTGTTCCTTTTGAAGTGTAAAATATGAGAACACTCAACTCAGCTTTATTGTCCCAGAAGTCCGGTCGGTTCGTAAGTAGTGACAAGGCAAAACAATATAGCTCAGTAAAAAGAAAAAGGCTACAGTGGAACACTAGCTTGGATCAGGAAAAAAGGCAGTCTCATGGCTCTGGTCCAAGCTTTGATCAAAAGGCTGACAATCCAAAACTCAACAGTTGAGAACAACTTGTATAGTTCAATCTACATTTTTTGGAACCAATGCAGAGAAATTCAAAAGTGCGTTTGTTCCACAGACAGCGTACAGCACCAGGTGTCTGCCGGTGCTCCTGCTGGCTGAAAAACCTTCACAGCTGCAGCGCCTTGACATCATTCCATTTCATCTCATGTACTGTCTCTGCACACCCTCCCCCATGAAGCCGAGAGATGTCTACCAGGATCAAAGTTTCACACAGGCAAACAGACAGGGAGCTCCTCTGACTCTCCTGATCACAGTGGGCCGGCATCATGAGAGGAGAAGGCGTGTGTCAATAACATTTGTCTGTCCTTCGATCTGCCGCTTCGGCTGCCAATGTGTCAGTCAAAAATCCTGTCTGCTGCCATAAACCCTTAAAGCCACGACACGTCCTCCTTGTTTTGTCTTCGTGGCAGCAAAACACACACGCCCTCCGGATAAAGCCATCCTCTACACCAAAGTCATGTGGCTCAAGGAGAAAAGTGTTGATGGGAAAGTAACTAAAGGCTGTGAAGTTTGTTTACTACAGTTGCAGAAACTTCTAACATTCATAGTGTTTTATTAACAAAATATAATTAAAAAAAATGATACATTGCCTGTTGCTCGGTAAGGTGCTTTATTTGCCATTATACAACAACTGCACAACGAAATGTGTCCTCTGCATTTGATCCATCCTTCAATGCTGCTGGGACGATCCTAGTGCTGAGCCTAGGAGACCAGATCATAAACGGCCAAATGTGGGACATGAAGCATTTTTAAGAGGGACATGGTGAAGATTCCCAATAATAAACCCACTGAGCAAACATTAGCAAATATAATTCAGTGAAGGCAAGGATACATCTCTGTAGCAGCTCCTGTCACTGCAGTGACAACAAAACAATGGACTCTAAAGCCAGACTGAACTGTTCTACTTTAAACAAAGGAGAACATCATCAGTGGTCCACAGGAGAAAGAAAGTTTTCCCCCACCGTAGTTACGTCTTGTTCCCTCGCGGAGTTCCCATTGGAGTCTGCCGCTGCGGTCTGCACTGGAGCACCAGCGACCAATCAGAGACAACCTGAGGAATAAAATAACGTTTGTGCAGCAGCAGAGTGGAATGGGGGACACGGCTCCAATTTACGTGATGCGGGATTCGAGTTGAAAATGTTGTGGGCCCGGGGACCCATCTCCAGATGTTGTGCCAGGCTGATGGTCAGAATCACCTGGCTGGAGGATTCACCTATTGGACATGTATTTAGTGGTAGGGGAAACCGAAGTACACAGGGAGAACATGCAATCTCCACACAGAAAGGCGGTGGGAATCAAACCCGGGACCTTCAAACTGTGAAGCACGAGCCCTGACGGCTGAGCTATACCGAATTATGTATCCAGCACATCCTAAGGACTCTCACTGGGGTTAAGATCTAGCTGTGTGGAGGCAAATCCATGTGTGAAAATGACATCTCATGCTCCCTCAACCCTGCTTTCACAATGTGACTCACAATGTGAATCCTGGCCTTGTCATCTAGAAATATGCCTGTGCCATCAGGCACATATCAAGAAAATCCATTGATGGAGTAAAAACCTGGTCATTCAGGATGTTCAGGTCGTCAGCTAATCTCATTCTTTGGGCGCGTAGTGTTGCTGTACCTAGACCTCGCCAACTGCAACAGTATATAATGTTGCAACATTTTGGTAAAAAAAAATCTGCAAATCTCAGCCAGTTTAAAGACCACAGTGATCTTGCGATTTTGGCTTTTTGCGACATTGACTCACACATTGTGATGCCAAGAATTTGGCATAATATTATAGCCCTATTAACAGCATTTATTATTTATTTCATTCTTCTGTACTATGTGTCCTCTGAAGAAATAAAGCAATAGACCAACACAATTGACTTTCAGCATATCATTCTAGTGCATCATTCACCTGAGAAATTTATGGCAGAAGGATCGGTAGCTGTTGAGTAAAAAAGGAGAAAGACATCAAACTGAAATTAGAGCCAGACAAAACCTCCCTGGTCTCAATCAGGCTGGTAAACAGTGCAGTGTAACACCTCGTTTTAAATTAGTCACTAATAGGAGCACAATGATGGGACAGGCACTTCACTGCAGGAGAGCACACAGCTCCCTAATGGAAGTCGGATTGCCTCTTTCACCAGCTGAGCCCAGTTGTATTGTCCTTTATTATTCGCTCCTAAATTAGCAATTTACATCTCTCTTGGTTTCAGATAGCTTTTAACCATTGTCTTTTTTTATTTTTATTATTAGGCGTCATGCACACGGTTTTACTCACGAGAATAAATGTAAAATACGGAGTAATTTGAAGTAAGGAGTAACCTTCAAAAATCATGTCGCTGAATAATCTATGCATTAAGATGTGTGTTGTCTTGGAAACGACTCGAGTAGTATGCTAGAGATACAGATGGCATATCGTCATAGAAGGGGGCGAGGCCTCGCCGAGGGGGAAAATAGAATCTTTTGGGAAACACAATTTTTCACTCTTTTTAGCCATTTTCTGGCGAAATATAAAAATATCTATCACATACTAATAAAGTCAAGTCTAAATCGGGTCCATATGGATGTTTATTGACAGCGGATTGTTCAGTAGAAGTAAAAAAGGGCAGTCGTAGCTAGTGTTACCATTAGCATGCTAACATGAAGCACCAGGTTAGCATTTGCTGAATGTTGAACCACTTTGCTCCTCTCCATGTCTTTGTATCTTTATTTAGTAGAAAACTATATTCACAATTCAGCATTTGTTTAAGTACTTTTTGAAAAAAGTATTTTTTCTCTAAATTGTTTCCCCCCTTTACTGTTTTCAAAAATGACCATATATGGGCGATTCCAGAGATGCCGTCTATCATGGTGGAAATGTATGGAGAGTCATTTCAAACTCTACTGTAAGTGACGGAGATGAATCCAAAGTTGCCGTGAATCTTTGCTAACTCACAAGTATTACATAATGTCTATCCTTTCCTTGCCGGATTTGTTGGGGGGGTCCAAGTGGATCGCTGAGCCTGCTGAGATCCACCTCTTTGGTGCATAATGAGTTAACAGAGAGTGCTTGAGATGTTGGCTGACGCCGCTAACCACAGACGCTAGTTTATTTGCACCTGCTGTGGTAGTTAGAGCACGGATCAGCCAAGGGTTTGCTGAGCCTTGGCATCACAATCCGCAGTAAGAACAAACATTCGATTTATTTTTAGTCGGCGGAGATCCCATCACAGTAGTGAGGCTGCGTGCGACAGGAAAGATATGCAGCGTAAGGATTTTGACGAATTATATGAATTTATAATGCGCGGGAGTAAATGTAAACAAAAGGCTGAAACAGGTTTAGGATAAAATGTCCTTTTTAAACCTGAACACAAGCAACACCAATGCTCCCAGTGCTTTTATTATTTCTTTTATTATATTCATTAGGAGAAATGGTACATATCATAATTTTTGAATGAAAAAATCCAACTTTATTTCCTTGGCCGTCTCTGCCACCGTCTCTGCTATTTGCTTTTGTCTTCCTGAGCACCATCGCTTGTCCGGCCAAAGTGAATGCGCTGCTGACTGAGCCGCTCCATATTCATCACATGAGGACCAATTCACTTGTGTGTGTTGCTCCACTCAGCCCCTCATCCCACTCTCATCTCACTCCCTCCCGGTACGTATATCTTTATCCATTTAATTAGCGCGACAGGTTATAAATTCCATGTCTGGTGTGCAACACAAAAGCTTATTTATTTATTTATAGGCCTTTTAAATCAGTACACAAACTAAGAGCCAGACTCCATTACAAGGCAAAGATCACCGCGCGGCTTTTAACACTCGGCATTCGTTCAAGCAATGTGGCATGAGGACTCCCGTATGCTGCGCGCCGTACTCTGTCACACATGTGTATGTACTATAACATGTATGAGAAGTTAAATATTGATGATAGACGTGCTCAGAAAGCGCATGCCTCGAACAAGGCATTAACGCAATGGTGGACGTGCCCAGACCAGGACTGGAATCTCCATTGTTCCTTTTTTCCTGATAACATTAACATCATTGCAATATGACATATCATCAGCCTTATAGCAAAACTGCCTTAATCCATTTTTGGTCAAATGGATATTTCAGTTTCAGTCTACTCTTTAAAGGGGCTTTGTGGAGTTGGTCAGTTTTGTACTTGCGTAGTTTTGTACAAAGAGTTTGTACTCAAAAGTGGCAAAAGTGTAGCTGCAGACTCAATGATAAGCTCGTGCATGAGGCGCGGAGACTGTACGAGCACCAGAAATAATAGTCCCGTCCTGGTCAATTCACAGATTTGCTGGCGTGACTTCAACTGAGAAACGTTACTGTTATAGACCAAATCAATCTGAGTGTATATTTTCCGAGATGTGATACTGCAGATAAATGAATTAATGACATTTGAAGGAGGAATAACAATCCTAGTATACTTTGTATGCATAAATGTAGGCCTAAATGTAATAATAAAATAATTCCACTAGTAGAAATGCCACTAGGAAAAGCCAAAATCGTCTCTTCAATTCCCTGGGCCTCTGGGCTAATGTCAGTTTTTCTTGCGTTGTGGCCAAGAAAAGCTAACATTAGCAACATTATTTTTGACACTGTAAATACACTTGTTCTGTTGGCTTCAACAAATCAGGACCTTCAGCACGCTCTGGGGCGGTTTGCAGCCGAGTGTGTAGCGGCCGGGATGAGGATCAGCACCTCCAAATCTGAGGCCATGGTTCTCCACCGGAAAAAGGTGGCATCCCCTCTTCAGGTCGGTGGGGAGTCCTTACCTCAAGTGGAGGAGTTCAAGTATCTCGGGGTCTTGTTCACGAGTGAGGGACGGATGGAGCGTGAGATCGACAGACGGTGTGGCGTCAGCAGTGATGCGGTCGCTGTATCGGTCTGTCGTGGTGAAGAGGGAGCTGAGTCGGGGGCGAAGCTCTCGATTTACCGATCGATCTACGTTCCCACCCTCACCTATGGTCATGAGATTTGGGTAATGACCGAAGGATAAGATCGCGAATACAAGCGGCCGAAATGAGTTTCCTTCGCAGGGTGGCTGGGCGCACCCTCCAAGATCGGGTGAGGAGCTCAGTTACCCGAGAGGAGCTCGGAGTAGAGTCGCTTCTCCTTCACGTCGAAAGGAGCCAGCTGAGGTGGCTCGGGCATCTGTTCCGGATGCCTTCTGGTCGCCTCCCGCGGGAGGTATTCCAGGCATGTCCTAGTGGGACAAGGCCTCGTGGAAGACCCAGGACACGCTGGTGGGACTATGTCTCCGGGCTGGCCTGGTGTCGCCTCGGGGTCTCCACAGAACATCTGGAGGAGGTGTGTGTGGACGGGGAAGTTTGGGCATCTCTGCTGAGACTGCTGCCCCCGCGACCCGGCCCCGGATAAAGTGGAAGAAAATGGATGGATGGATGGATGGACTGTAAATACAGCACCATTACCACTGTAACTACTACTAAACTAATGTTTTGTTGGCACAGCACAATTACTGTTATTACTGACAGTACTAGTCTGCAGTGTTGGGAACGTTACTTTTAAAAAGTAATTAGTTATAGTTACTCACTACTTGTTCCAAAAAGTAACTGAGTTAGTAACTGAATTACTCTATAATAAAAGTAACTCGTTACCAGGGAAAGTAACTATTTGTGTTGCTATATGTCAAAGAATTTTGTTTTTTTGTTGTTGCTGTTTTCACAAGTCAATTGAAATGGTTAGAACAGACAGGTGTTCAAAGATGTTCAAAGATGTTCATAGTAACTGAATGAACTGAATGGGGGGTGAGTGGGGGAGGCCCCTGTGACTGAGTGGTATTGTATTTGCGCCGCTGTTTTATTAATGTAGGAATATGGCCGTATTCAAAGAGAATGGGGAGGAACAAGAGTAACATGTGCCAACGATCAGGGCAGACTTTACGCACAAGCATGATGTCTCTCCGTGAAACAATCGACAGCAAATATAAGTTTACATGCCCCAGAAGGTTAGTGGCCTTGCACTGTTCTATGGAGCGGAGAGCGGGGAGAGAGGAAGAAGAAAGGCGCTGAGAGAGAGAGGGAGAAAGACGTGTCTCCACCGCGTCCACTGCGTCTTTGGGTTAAAAATAAGTTCCAACACTACTGATCAATGATCACCAACTTGATTCTCCCCTGCGGCTGCACCGCGCTGTGGGGATGACAAGCCGCGGGTCGGGGACACAAGTAGTTTATGGAGCAGAGAGCGCGATGCAGTACTCTGCACGGACAGTCAGATGTGCGTGTTCTGCTCCGTCAGACTCCGCCCACCCTCTCCACTGCTCTCCCCATGCTGACACCGCGGCGCTTCATTCAGCCCAATTGTAACGTGCCACTTTGTTTACCCAGTAACGATAACGGCGTTGTAACGACGAGGAGAGTAATGAATTAGATTACTCCGTTACTGAAAAAATAACGCCGTTACCTAACGCCGTTCTTTTAAACGGCGTTATTCCAAACACTGCTAGTCTGCTACTAATACTACACAACTGGTTTGTAAGTATAAAACTATTTCAATCTGAAAAGACTCAGAGACAGTTTGACTGAATGTGAATCATGATTGGGGCTCAGACAGTGGAAGATTGCAGTATTAATATGGAATACATGGCGTTGATGGATGATGGCCAGATTCTTCCCCCGGAGCCGGACACTGGTGGTGGTAAGACGACCCGGCACTGCGACGACAAGCAGAGCTGAGGAGAGGAGGGGCGGAGGAGGGTCACAGCATGGCTGGGAAACAGTATTTGACCAGGGAGCTTAAGAGGGGGATCCTGGATGAAGATTGGCTGACGCGGAGGTGCGGCTGGAGCTGGGGCCGTGATTGGATGATCGGTAAAGGCTGCTGATGATGAGGCAATGAATGAAGGCTGCAGGTACATCTTGCATGTTGAATTTGTGCTGAAGCTTCATTATATCAACTAGTTGGGTAACTTTCAAATCTGCTTGTCTCAGTGAAGTTTTGCAATACATGCACGGACACCGCTGTTTTCGAAAGACACTTTTCCCCCCACTTATTTTGCAATAATTTCTTACCTTTCAAGCAAAAATGATGCCAACTGCGAGTCTTTTGTCCTACCCAGTGATTCTCTCAACACTGGGCTGGAGTTTCGATTGTGCCTGAAGCCGGTCTCTTCTAATTCTCCACTAAATCCATCTTTCCAAAGTTACCTCTCGCTCGGTGGCTTCAGATAGCTAACACTACACCTGAGTGTGAACACGCATGACGTCATTACGCTGTTTGCTTATTCACCCTGAGGCACTCTCTGTTCAAGTGAATTCACAGGCATATATATACACATATATACACAGGCAGTCGAAAAGGCCAGGGCTCATTCTACTCACCAGGGCATCGCTGGAGCATGTATGAGGAAGACATTTTAAATGTGTAGAGATTTATTTGTGGTCAAACTTATGCATAGTCCCTTTAAAGGTGCACTTGTGACTTTCATGTAAGGGCAGAAATGCTAATTTACGTTGTGCTTCATCTATCGTTGATTACAGATGGCAACAAGCACTGACATTAGCCTATGCATTTAGTAAATACATTGTTGGCCGTTGTCTACTGTTGAAGATGTCGCATCAGTTGTTTTACCACAGTGTGTTCTTGTAGCTGTTGCCTTCCATGTTTGCTGCGTTGTGTGTCAGTGGCTGAGCCCCGGTTGGTCATAGACTGAAAGTCAACGCTTGTTCGGAGAGCTTTGGTGACTATGTGGCTAAAACAGGCTTATGATGACTCCAACATGCCAAATTAGTGCCTTTTCTTTCAGATTTATTTGTAGCTCAGTCATGATTCCATTACACTCTTGCATCTCTACTTTAGTTGCTTCTAATCTACAGACTCCCAATCTTTCCAATCTTGTACTTAACATTTTATGCAGAAAAGTCTAATTCCTAGCCTTATTTGAGCTTTGGAACACATCAGCTTTTCTACTAATAACTATAGCTTATAAACAAGATATCCAAAATCTCTCAGAGCAAATTATTGTAAGCAATATATCTGCAAAATAAAACATAATTTAAACCTGGCTCTAACCATTATTAGTGTTTCATTGTAAAAAAAGAAAAGAAAAAAAACATAGCATTTTGTAGTATTTTGTATCATTCTGTTGCATGTCGACCTCTGTCCAGATAAGGTCTTTGCTCTCCCAGGTTGTGGAGTCCTGTTGTCATCACATCATTTGAGACTCAATGGGCTGTCAGTGATCTAATAGCTGCAGGACGTATGTGTGCGCCAGGGGTCAGGGCCGTGCAAGAGTCCGCCTGCTCCCCGGTGCGTAGTGATCCTCTCCACTCTGCAGAGTCAGCACCTCTCCGGCTAATACCATGTGGTAATATGCCCAGCTCATGGCTTTCTATCCAGGGCCATGCTTAATCATTCGCTAATTGAATCAGTTTGTGCCGGGCTATGGGTGTCAGTGCTGGTCAAAAAGGTGAGCAGGCAAATGAGTAGTTACTTGTACGGGGATCAGCAAGTGTTAAATGCATTAAGTTATATGTATTAACTATTAATCAAATTTGAACAGCTTAATTGTTCAGGGCCAGTGTCATCTGCATCTATTTTTATTCAAATATACAGACATGCAACAAATATTAATGGTAATAATCCATTGGTTTTATATAGCTCTTTTCTGGACACTCAAAAACTTCAAAATGCAACAAAAATATGACAAAAGAGCAACAAAAACATAACAAAAATGTGACAAAAAAGCAACAAATAAGTGACAAAAACACGACAAGAAAGCAACAATAAAAAATGATGACAAAGCCACAAAGAAAGAGTGACAAAAACAACACAAAAGTGACAAAACATGACAGAAAAAAAAAAAAAAAACTGATGACAAAGCAACAAAAAACACAACGAAAACATAACAAAAAAAGGGACAAAATGCAGCAATGCGCAGGGGCGATTTTAGAGTTTCAGCTTTAGGGGTGTATTTCCTGTAATTTGATGCATTTTAGATGAACGAATTACATTGCAAAAAAGTTGTAAAAACACATATATTCAAAATGAGACATTATTTTTTATAACAATTTATAAGTCGTTAATCATATTGTGGTATAATTGTATTTCAAGAGCATATGACTGTCATAACTATTTATATTGTGAGAGCTGCATGAATCTCTCCCACTTCTTGTGTCACTGATGAAACAAATGAAAACTTTATTTTCATACAAATATACAAATATCTATATATAAGTCTGTGTATATGAGACAGATTGTGATGTGGAGAGCCTTTACAACATCTATACAATTCCTACAATCAAAGTTGTTCTGCAGTGGAGAAGCTTTTGGATCACTGTAAAGCCGAACTAGGGAAAATACGCTCGGTTAAGGCGGGGGGTAAGAGGTTAAAATGTTTTGTTGCGACATAAAACTAGGATTTACAGTGAAATAAACTTGGTGACTATGTTACTTTACATTACTGCTCACATATTCAGCAAACAGAATAAATGAATGAATATTGAAGAATGACCATCATCATCTGCTAATTTACTGAAAATATAATGCTGGTTCCAGATAAAAATCATTTCACTTTCCTTCGCCACAGCTGGTTAATAATTTTCATTCAAATCCCACAATCATTATTACTGCGGGCCTTATCGCAGATGCACTTCACTCCGAATAATTAGCTTATTATTCACCATCATATCAGTGGACGTGTGGCGTGCTGCCGTTGATCTACATGGCTGATTGTGTGCTCTGCAGTGATGGCCCAGGTCTTGATGGCGGGCTATTAGATTCTCATTAGTTGGGCTTCAGTGCACTGGAGTCCACAGTCCCTGAAGGGCAGTGACTCAGGCTGGGCTCACACTTAAATCTCCTCCTCTGTCTCCAGATCCGTCTGCTCGACCTCTGACCCTGGTCAAGTGTCATTTACTGCTACCCATTCTCCAAGGACTCCACTTCTGTGAATCTATGGCTAAAGCTTGTGCTGTCTTCACTTCCACCTCCTTCAGCACGTTCCAAAGACGAGATGAGATGTCGTGAATGTACCTATTGTGAATGAGTGTATGTGTGAGTGGGCGGTGGTGGTCAGAGGGGCCAATGGCAGAGATTTGGAGCCGCGCTTATGTCAGTGTATCCCAGGGCATGTTGTGTGGCGACAATTTCTCACTTCTGAAATATGTGCTTGGTCATTGTTGAGTCGAGTTTCGCATTTCCAAAAACAAGAGAGAAGGACAGCTATTTGGGACATAAACATGAAGTGTGACAGACACAAAGCTATTTTAATCCTAAAATGAGTAGAACTGCAAAGCTAAGTCTAGGTAAATATTAAACAGTAATCATGTTTTAGCAGGCGCAGAGCTGCTGTGGACATTAGCACTAGCCACGTTAGCATTAGCGGCATTAGCATACCGTAAATTCCTATTGAGCACACCTGGATATACAGCAAGCAGTGGTGGAAAGTAGCAAAGTAAAAAGTACAAATTATCGGTACTTGAATACGTTTTACTTTTAATCCACTACATTTTTAAATTGGTTTAAAAGTAAAAGTACTTTATTTTCAAAGTGACCTCTCTACGATGAACTGGTTTAGTCTGAGTTTAGACTTGGTTTAGTGGTTTACTCCTTTAGACCTTGTTTAGATCTAGTTTAGTCTCGGTTTGGACCTGATTTAGTTCCTGTTTTTGACCTGGTTTACACCTTTAGACACGGTTTGATTCAAATGATAAAAAAAAGCCTGCACATTAAACTCTTTAATACTTATACTTTTCACCTGTAAAGTACATTTTACAATGCACACTTTTATTACTTTTACTTAAGTAAAAATTGTATCCGATACCAATACACTGAGCAAGTGTACCGACCCCCCCCTACCCCCCCTCTACCTCCAGCTCTTTATTGAGAGAACACATTGTCTGTTCTCAGTTTTCAGTCGGTCTCTCCCGAGTTTAGGCAGAATTGACAGGCGGATTAACCAGTCCGATAAACACGTGGTTCTTTTGTGTCAAAACATACTTGGCAGCTTATTTAGATTAGGAAGAAATGCTTGAACAAAGCGAATTAAAAAAATAAATAAAAAAGGACACAGAGGACTGAGAAATATGGCAGTGTTTTGCCAAAATGCTGTTAATCAGAGGTGAGGTAAGCTTTGAATAACAAGGATGTTTGAGGAAAGAAAGCTGGGCAACAAATATGGCTTTGATTGTATTTTTCTACATTTTAAATCAAGGTAGTGGTCATTGAAATGCCCACAGACACATCTCTTCACAGTCTAACAAAGTGAAGGACTGTGCAAAATCTATTTGAATCTCCAAATATGTAGGTTTATGCCATGTTTGCTCCTTAAATCTGCCAGGGTCGGCCCAGGACAAATACCGAGCCCGCCCTGTGCGTGGCCTGGGATCTAGTTGCATCCTTAATAAACATAATTGGCCCTGACAAAAAGATTTAAATGTTGACGAACAGATGGCTCCGTCAACACGCGCTGAATACCAAGAGGCCCCGTCGTCCAATCTGTCGGAAAGGGAAAAAAAAAGGCTGGTGAAACTTTGGAAATCATTCTCCCCTAACTCAGACATCACGGTCATAATCAAATGTAAATTACCTCGGCAAATAAATCTTTGATCAGCTCTTATCCCAAGCTGTTTTTGATTGTCAGGAGCATGGCAGTAAACGCAAGCCTCTTGTGAATGGGAGGCGTGTCGAACATTGTCCGCCACGCTGAAAGTTGGGCCTGCGCAAAAGTATGGAGCTGTGCAAATACAAATTTACATTCCTAAGAGGGAAGAAAGCTCTCAATGATACTAATAATGTTTGTAGAGGGTTGTAGGCAAGTCATCTCCTCCTACTGGCTTTGCTAATTAAAGTCGGCACCACTGGGACGGAGGGGGAAAACAGTGATAGCTCTGGGCCTGAACAGATGCGGCACTTTGATGAGGACTGGGGTTAGCTCGCGCACACAGTCTCCGCTAATCAAAAGTGGAGGAGCAGGTCAGTACTAATTACCTGCCCATTATCTTCAGGCTTTTACAGTATGGCACACTGTACTCGCCCTATTGTACACAGGGCTATAAGGGGGTGTTGTTGATGTTACTCTGCATGCACTGTCTTTGAGGTACTTCTGAAGCTTTTAAAGCAGTACTCATGCCCCAGAGGTCATAAGCGCCAATGCAGGTGTCGTAGCATGTTGCTGTTTTTTACTCATTAATTGTCCATGAGAGTAAAGACTACACTGACAGAAAAGACAAAGGGAGAGAGGGATATTGTTCATTCAATTACACAATGGAGATATTTTTTGTTCACTCAAACTTGGCGGTAAATACTGTTTAAGTGGTGCTAGCCCGGAGTTAGCTTTGCCCGTTAGCCTGTTAGCTTCTTCTACGTGATGCCAATAGTGTGTATTGGTGGCTCCGACCCGGTGGCAGGAAAGTTGCAATTGTGGTTTTCTGGCTAGACACCAGGGGGAGATTAAAGACCCCCAAATCATCCCATCAACACTTGTATTACCTCCTGAGGTACTACGAAAAGGATTTATTAAGGTTAAGTTACTAGTAATAGTAGTAGTAGGGGAGACCGGGTATGGTTGTAACACTTTTTTTCAGCTAAAGTTCTCAAATTTTCATACAAAGTACCCACATTTGTTTACTACAAATGGCACCAATTCAGACCTCTGCAAGAATAACACAGACCTCCTGAGGTGATGTCAAATACATGGCGGTCCTTTGTTACAACCTACGCCACTCCCGGGGTGGGTTGTAACACATGGTGGGGTAAGTTGCAACAGTTAAACAAAAGAAGCAAAAACAGAGACCACATGGCGTGGCCTATGTGATATGCTTCAAAAAGAGGAGAAGAACAATGTCTCTCTCCTCTCTCTCTCTAACCTGTCATATGCTAACCTCACGTTAGAGTCAGTCCATAATACAGGTCTGCTTGTCTGAGTCAAATAGTCTGCCAACACTTCCTCCTGCATCTCAGAAAACTTGATGACTTGTTGATGCTCAATAACCTACACTAGGATGATCACTGGACCCATGTTCTCTCAGCTTCTGCTGTGTTTTGCAGTATGCTCAGTGTTATATGACAGATCCCATGTGCCTTTGCAACTGATCTGACTGACTTTCCTTTCTGCCTGACCTCATCAGATGCTTTTTAAAGACATTTGAAGGCACCTCTATCACTCTTTCTTTTCCATTGCCTAGGCATTATGTAAAAGTATTAAAATCAAGAAAGTGTCTTTAATTGTATGTAAGGGGATGGTTGTGTTAATTTATTTTATTTTATGTGCAATAGTATAAGCACTAAACATATTATAGTCTTCGCATGAACCTGTTTACAACCTTGACAACCACCATGTGGGATCAGGGAGGAGGAGGGTAAACACCAATATGTTCATTTGACTCCTATCTTATCCCTGAGTGGTGGAACTGGTGGTGTTATAACTCTCCCCATGTTACAGCCATAGCCGGTCTCCCTGACTACTATTACATTTTTGGTTGTTTTTTTTGTCGCTTCCGAGATCTGACGGGATTGGAAAATACCTGTCCTTGTCAAGCTGCCATTTTTTTTTTGTATTTTCATCCTTTTTATAATTATTTTGTCTGTGTATTTTAGCATTAGGTCTTGTGAGGCATGTTGTGATCGCCTATACTGCTAGCAGCCTGTTGATTTGTTTCATTTGAACATACACACACAGTCATATACGTACACCACATGACATGGACGCTTCCAATTACCTCAGCTTCAATGATCCGCTGCAGCACCGCCCACTGTCAGCGCGCTAATTCCACTATAGCACTAATTAAATATTCATTTTAACAATGAGGTCCTTGGGGGGCCGCTTGTTTGGAGACGCACTGATTGCAGTTGCATTTTCTGCAGTAGTGGGTTCATTGCTCGCACTGTGTCACACATGACCTTTATGGTACATTTCTTCCAATTTTTATCTCTTTCTCTATAATCACCTCTCTTTATTTTCTTTAGCTTTTTCTGCAGGCTGTGCAATTAGCGTGTGCTCTCTCTGGTTGCAACGGGCAGGAGAGGCGAAAGAGGAAGGACCACCCTCTTCAGTGGAGTGATCAAGCCACAGGACAATCCCAGAGATTTCATTAAAGTGCCCATTTAAGGTTCCATCTGCCCTGGAGAGACAGGGGAATGGAGGCCAGGATGTGTGTCACTGGTGAGGGAGAGGGGACAGCAGTCATTCAGATCTGCTGATTTCCCCTGTCGAACTCAGGGGGAGACAGTAGACGGGTTGTCTGGACAACCACAGGTGTGTAGATACGTGCCAGATATCTCTTTTGTTTGCTTTTTTTCATACAAAGATGTCTAGTTGTTTGTCTAGTTGCTTTTTTCCATTCAGACTTTTTCAATTTCATTTTGTACAAAAGCAATGTGCTGCAGGGCTCAAACTAAGACGAGAACATGAGTGTTGGTGTCTGCTGTTTCAACCGGCAAAGTAGATGTACTGCACTGCTTCTTGCCATGTACTGCTTCATGCTCATGCTGACATGCTGTTGACAAGGTTGAAGTGTCTGGCCCACAGGCACGACACACCCACACACGTGCCAAACACCCTAAAACACTGCTGGGTTTTCAACAAAGTTCTGAACAGCACTACAGATTCCACAGAGGAAGGATGCGCTTTTCGTGCGTTGCATATTCAAACAGTACAATATACCTGAGTTTATTTTTTATTCAGAGTCATATTGCTGGGTACATGCAGAGCAACACAAACAACAATGTGCTGGCATCAAAGAAAAGCCCGATCATGCTGTTCCGTGCTCTGTCGTGCTCTAATCCCCACATTCATGTAAGTGGCTCACTGCCTTTGAACTCCCCCCAGCTGTTTAAAGTCATGAATTATCAATCAGATATGTTCCCCAAAATCGCATGCATCAGTGAAAACCCCATGAACACAAATTCCACTCACGTTTCTTTAGTTTGATACTAATTGAAAAACTATTCAAAATATATAATATTATGTGTGAATATTTTATACAAAATAATAATAATATTTTTCTTCTTTCTTTGAAGAAGACAGTTTTTTTTAAGAAGTCAGGTTGAAAACAAAATTATTACAAGCTTCTGAAACCGTCCAAATGCAGACCCAGTCTTCATTGGGTCAAGGCTCTGGGATTCAGTTTAATGTGCTAAATGATCCAAATGAAATATGCAATGCTTTCATTTTTCACATGCAAAGCTTCTGAATTAGCCTGTGTTTGTATTTAGAGCAAGTCATTATCACACACAATGCTAATTTATAAGTGAGGAAGAAATCATGCATTTATACATAAAAAAGATGTGTTTCCTATGCAAAACAGAAGCCTGTGGCTCTTTAGCCAGCGGCTACTTAGTGCATAATGCAGAGCAGCCCGTTATCCTGCGGTGGCAGCGTATTTCACTGAGAGTCCAAATGTGAACTGACTTCTGAGCGGTGCTTTGTGCAGCCTTCATCCTACAGCATGCAGTGCTCACACAGGACGGGAGCTGAGTGGAGGCCATGCTTAGGAGATGGGAGCTTGTGTAAATGAACATGAATAATGCAGGGAGCTGCTCTTGGCGCTGGCACTAGCCTTTGAGAAGCCTGTTTTAATGTGGGCTTCTCCGCTTGATGCTTATGTAAACTTTCCCATGCTGTGCTATGTGAGGTGAATACAGTGTATAGAACATAAGGAGCAGTGTAGTATGTATAGAGTCATACACAGTGACAGGGAGCAGCAGTCATGTGCTTAAAGAACAGGAGCACAGCTCAGACTGTGGAGGGTCACTCACCCTCACTTGGGAGTCACATGTTCTATGACTGCTGTGAGTTGTTTTTCTTCTACTGAATAATGCAAAGAAGTTACATTTGTACAAAAAGCATAACAGAATCCCACAAAGCCCACCCACACAAGTCCTAACAACACCAACCATGCACTTTTGTAAAATACTCCATCCAATACTCTACTTAACAGGCTTGTTTTAATGTAACCTCTGTTGTCAGAAATCTGCTAGCTAACATTAAACTTACTCACACTTTCTTGGAAATACACTGAATGTCAGTACTTTAATTTTTTTTCTCATGAGAAATAGACATTTGTCTGTCATTTACTCACTTTTAGAGATTGCACTTTAGAGTTTAATCATGATCTATAATCATACATTTTGGTAGCACACATTATTGTATTATTTTATTGCTACCACCACTTGTAATACATGAGGGGCAGAGAATATCCATGCAAAAAGCCGGGTGGTCACTGCTGTCATTCATATTCAAACGGAAAATAGCGGTGTTGAGATAAATGGCTGACTGATTGCACAGTCCATTATTCCAATCAATAGACGATGTGAATCAGTGCATTTAGATTCAGCTACCCAACCTAATCCCACAAATCATCTAACTCTGTGGTTGAAGCAGTGTGCCTATCAATCTAGCATGCAGCCCTTTTCATTATTCCCCATAAATGCCTGATTCTTATAGGTTATGTGTAATGGTGGGCAGGTGATACATTTGTTTCACCTCCACATACATGTATTTAAGCACCACATTCAGCACATCTGATATGGTTCACAGTGCTCCAGCCTGGTGTCAAAAGAGTTGACGCAGATTATTGCTGTTGATTAGACACTCCTTAAACTCTTGTATGTTATTTATTTGGAAATGTGAACAATAAATGAGCTGTTCTACGACACTAATGCTGGCAGGCATCAGAGAGACTCAGTGCAGAAGTCCTCCATCAGTAATTCAAAGCTACACCTCAACGTAAATCAAATATACATGAATCATTGTACTGAGCATGTCCTACCACCAGGCTCATCTGCTCAGGGCTCCCAAGGTCTTTATATCGAACCGCCACCCCATAAATTCTAATACCGTTCTTATTTATCATGTCAGTGCTGTGATGCTGTGATACTGTGGTACGGGCATATCATGATTTCAGAAACAGCTTAGTACCTAGAGTTCGTTGGCTTTGAGGGGCTGGGGTGAACCGCATATTGTGAAGGGCAGGGAAGGGAGAGAGTTCAGCTTGACATCACTGACATTATTAATGAGAAAAGGTAAACAGTGACAACAGATGGACGAGGACGGGCTGTATGGAGCAGAGTGAGAGGGACAGCATCATCGGTTGAATGATTGGATCAATAGGCAAACTCATATGGGTCCAAGGAGAGGGAGACTGGATTTGATGCTCGCTGTTGCATCACTAACCGTTCAAAGCACTCTCATTATCTATATACTGGAAATATACATACTTTTTGCCATGTATGCGATAGAGGGCAAGTCTTTGATACGCCTCTTTTGAATTGATTACGGTGGAAAGTTGTGTTTTCCTCTTGCTCCAGTCGGGAACTAATGGCACATGACAGACACGGTTAGCCGAGCTGTCTGCCCTTGACCATCTCCTGCTCTTAATTTTTCTCGCCTTGTTTCACCACTTAAAGTTTCCCCACACAAACAACCTCCTTTATTTGCCTCCCAATTCCACACAGAATTGACTTCTCCTCTCACACATGCAGACCTACACGAACCCGCCTCTATTTTCTCATCTTGGCGTCTAATGATAGTCGGATGCGGGCGGTAGAGTGTGTACCCTCTCCTTCGCCCCTGCCCACTTTGATCTGCTTTCTGATAGGTTGAGGGTCGTGCCAGTGATGATGTATGATTGGTTGTGGTCTTTCCGCGTGGAGAGAAGGGGGAACTCATTACTGGGCACTATCAGTGGGGCATAGAAGAGCAGGAGATGAAGAGCCGGACCAGCCCGAGGAGATGGGGAGAAAAATGGCTATGTCCCGACTGCAGAGGGTGCACCAGAAGTGGCTGTATAGGATTATGGAGTTGTGCATGATGAAAAGCCAGCAGGCGGAGAAATAGGAAGCAAGCAACATGGACAAGCCAGAATCAGGAGCAAACTATCTTTTTTTTTATATATATACTTTTCTGGCAGGTATAAAGTGAACGTAGAAATCAACTGTAAGCATACTGATGACAAATATAATGTTGATCTGTGCATTTTCTTTTGATGTAATCATTGTTTATGTATGTGATTACTTTTTTTATTGGTAGATTTTCTGAGAGAATGTAGAAAGAGCCTCCGCACTTTGAGTTCCCCGATCTTATTGAACCAGAATGCACTATAACTATCTCTGCTTTTTGAGATTCTCTCCCAATAAGCTTTTTCTCACTGGTTTTAACTCTCCTCCAGAGAGAAGTTGGAACTGCCACAGCCCTGCCTTGATCTTCTTTACCTTGTATATGGGTGAAGGTGTTTCACTAAGAGGGGCAACAGGGCCACAGGTGACATCGTAGAAAAACACGGCGGAGTTAGCCTCCACTCAGTCTGTGTTTTTGGACTGACCGTAAAAGTCCAGTCACTGACAAACTCGTCTTTGTCTCTTATGTACATCGTAAATCCATGAAGCATTCCACAAAAGTTTACTGTGCATGTGCTATTTAAATCTTCTTCTATTATCTGTGGTAGCGTCACAGCGCCGCACACAGGCCTGGCAGATGAATCGCAGTGGTTTTACAGACATGACTGGCTTTCATGTGGACGCACACATTTACTGAGCTGGCTCTGTGTTTACAAAGAAAGTTTCTGACGTTATAAGTGTGTTGTCTTTGTGTGGATGCGTAGTCTAAGGTATGCAAAAGTAAGAATCGTCAATATGGTTTTCACCGTCCTCTGAAGTGATTGAAGTGTCTGAAGAGTTTCTCATATAAATGCCAAAGAGCATGGCTTACTTTTTATATGGAATCAGTTGCTATCAGTTGCGCTGTACTGATATCAGCGACCGAATGCACTGACTGATGTCTCACTGCTATATTGAAGTAGGTGATTTTTTCCCCCCTCTAGTATATGATACGAACTGTTGCTGTAGAAGCATCAGTCAGTTCTATGTATTTTAAAAACAAACTAAAATGATGACAAGAAATAAGGTGACTAATACGGCTCTGATGATCCCATGTCCTCAGTCACAACTCGCACAACAAGCCTACAAACCCTTCCTCCAAGCCAACTTAATTGGCGCAGAGTTGAAAAGAGCAAGTGTGGGAATGTTTTTTTCCCCCCAATCCTTCCAATAATACGTCTTACAGCCGCTTTATTCCTTCACATAAAAAAAAGTACTTTAGGTGTAAAGATATTAAGTAAATCCCAGGGAGACACCTTGACGTACGAAGCCTTGACATTTTGAGTAAATCATTTAGATGGCGCCGGTGCAGTATCCGAGGACAGTGGGAGGGGCTGAGGGAGAGTAATGAAGAGATGAGCAGAAGGCATAACTTGTATTCTATCTTAGGTCAGAGAGCATGCATAAGCTCGCAAGTGTTGAATCACATGGAAAACCCAATGCTGATTATACTACAAGGCACACTATATGAAGCACTATAATCCAGGGGAAACAACTGGATTGAAATGTTTTGGTTTAAAAAGGGAAAAATCACTGTTAACAAATAAGCTCAGGGCTTGTCTCAGCTCAGTAGTGCCCATTCACCTCGAAACCCGCTTTCACGCCGGCGGCACTCTCTCCATTTCTTTTTCTCATGCACATTTTTTGAAATAACCAATGTTGCCATATTTTCAAATATGTAGTATTTCCTCGTTATCAGTGTTTCCGACAACAGCTTTAATGAGGTAGAATTTTATTTCTATACAGTGCATTGTATAGACAGCTGGGCCAACACTGAATGGGGGGAGGGTGTCATAATTGGATTGTATGAAA
Source organism: Gobius niger (assembly GCF_951799975.1). NCBI lineage: Eukaryota > Metazoa > Chordata > Actinopteri > Gobiiformes > Gobiidae > Gobius > Gobius niger. The sequence goes on from NC_136865.1 coordinate 14,839,618, forward strand.
ATCCGCTCAGTGATTTCTGAAGAATTATCGCGCGTTACAGTGATGAGAGCCTTAAATGTACATCCTTGTTCTTGCAATACCATAGATATAGAGGATTATTTCTCATAATACCACACATAAAAGCAAGGAACATGCAAGGAAATTCTATGAGCATTTGGCACATTGGCCAAGTCAGTTCAAACTAGGGATGATCTGGGAATTTGAGAGTATCGGATCAGATTTGATGACTGGATCGGGTCCGATACAAAAGACGGCTGTGAATCTGCGGTCCTGGATCTGCAGCGGCTCCACTGCAGATCCAGGACCGCAGATTCTCGGCCGTCATGCTATTACTAAGCTAGGCTACTAACACTAACCTGCCGCTAACACCTGCCTCTTAAAAACGTTCTAATTTAAAATTCTAAGCTCTTGCAGGTTTATAAAAAAAACGGCAACAGGTGAAACTACTGTAATATCCATAGGCTACAATATATAATGATAATGTAGGCTATATTATATAAAAATATAACAATGTATCGGAATGGATCGGTATCGGCCAGCAAGAAGTGTCAAAATATCGGATCGGGAGCTCAAAAAAGCGGCACATCCCTATCTCAAACCTCCATTAACACGACGATAACAAATGTTTGATATGGGTTCAATATCAGATCAACCAATATGTGTATACTTTGCATGCAAGAACCATTTCATACTGAACATGTATGGTACAGATTAATATGACAGTGTCTCATAGAAACAAAACAGAATCAAATCACGTCGAGATGATGGATGTCTAAATTTAAAATGCATTGGATCATTGGATCATTGGTTTATGAAAATTGAAATCAAATTTGTGGAAAGATATGCAAATACAGTGCACACACCTCTCACTTACACAGACAAACGTAGTTCACATGTGGTCCGCAGGTGCTATCCAGAGCTCCCCGTGTGCTTTCAGACCCAGCATGGAGCATTCAAATGGCTGAATCTGGGTCCCCCTTTGTGCTCAGTTTATGATCTTATTATGTGGCTTCATAAAGAGAGTCTGCCGCGGCTGGTTTGAAAAGAAATAAATAAATACTACAAGACACATGAGTGGGCGTAATGCAGAAATGGGAAATGCACAGGATAATGGAGGAATTATCCATCTTCAGAGAGAAACAGTGGGAGGTGGGATCCTCACAGCCCAAGGACATGGGTCCAAGCATCAGTGCAGATTCAAATATATCAGGTATTGCATTACTATTTTTGGTTATGTTGATTTAAAGCAAAGAGATATGATAAGAGTGAAAAGTAGCAACCTCATAATCCCAGTGGGGAAAATAAAAATCCTTACTTTGATTAGACTTATCCTTTCTTCAAAGAATAAAGGCCAGGATATTGTGTCCAACAGGCATCAAAATCACTTGTTTTCTTCACATTTCACATCTTGACGGTAAAGTTGTGTGATGGACAGACGTATATTTAAAAAATAAAATAAAAGGTCTGCCGAAAGATCCTTTTAAAAGGAGATGCAATCGTATATGTCTCAAGGTGCCACTGGTTAAGCAGTTTTGAGAAAACAAAAGCATTGTTCAAGTGACAGTCTATTCATTTTTAGCATTTCTCTGCACGTATCCACATGTCTCCATTGAAAAGATGGTTTGCCCTTGAGTGAACATGCTAAACCTATCCACCTTGACTGCCAGCATGAAACTGTACCTGTGTGCATGTGCTTGGCTCCTTTCACAACAAATCAGCAGGGAAAACTCCATTTTCCCCTAGTGCGCCACAGCAGCACTCACAGTTTAGCCATGGTTCTAACCCAAGCTGGCAAGTGGAATGCACAGTGAAGTCCAGTGGCTAATCACGGCCAAGACCATGTTACACACTCTTGTCTGCTCAAATCCCAGCAAATATAGACACATGCAAATGTCTGCTGTACTGTAGGCATACATGTGGTGAAATGGAAAGAAATGTTCCACCAAATCACATCAAATAGGAAAAAAAATATAAAACTTTGCTCTAAAGAACTTCAAGGGAGTAAAAGTGAACACCATGCTTAAAAGAAGAAGTCTGATTTGTTACGGTGTGAAAAGCAGAGCTTGTGTTGATGGCAAGAACAAAGACAGTTGCTGAAATCATTAAACGAGATACAGGGAAAGGTACTGCCTCGAGAAAAAGAACAAAAGGCAAATAACAAGGTGTCAATTCTTATTGTAGTATAATCTGTACGTTTATCCTGGTGAGACAGTATGTCTCAGTTATGGGACAACCTGCTCTACCATTTGAGCCACTGTCGTTCATTTGGTTCATATCTTACACCAAGTATCTCAACATGTCCAATTCTTTTTTCTTATCTCTCAAAAAGTTTTTCATTATTTCTTCCTGTTCACTTGCAATGTCTTGGACTTAATCATGAGCACCACTTGAGAGTCTTCTCTAATCCTTAAGGTGGACAGCATCTTACTGATATGTAAGTGTGCTTGTGCCTGCTGACGAACGGTCAATGACTCTTCACTTAAAAAATATCTTATATCAGAACCACATACTTCAAAAATATTGAGACGCGATTACAATAATTGCTCAATTACATCAAGAGTCATAATTACGCTATTTAGATGTTCCTTCTGAAGTCAATTACAGGCTTAAGCGTGGTCTTATGTCGCACGTAAAGGATTTAATAGGCAGAGGGGTTGCATATTAAATGTGCTTAGCTGTGCGCGTACATATTATAAGTGCCAGAGGACAGGGACTAAAAGCTCCTGAGTATGTTGTCGGACTTGGAGAGAGTGTGCTCTGTGGGTGCTCCCTGTATAGAGACATTAAGGAGCTTGTTCCATCGCACCGATAAGCTGTGTAATGTCATGTAGCTGTGATGCCCTGACAGAAGCGGCCACTCTCCTCAGAACTTCATCTCCATTAGCAGCGTATACATTAACCTTGACTTGATGTTCTGCGTACATAAATACTCACAAGGGTTGTTGGCCGGAAGTTTTTACAATTTCCTGATGATAATTCTGTCGATGTACTACTGTATAAGAACAAAGCATCTGCATCCACGTTTCAAAACAAGGATAAGACGAGAAACTTCGTCTTTGTACAGACAGTTGCTATAAGTTTATAGAGGTTATGCAGGTTATGACTTTCCATCATGGCAACGGCATAGCAACCGAAGCCAACTGAGAGGCAGGTATTTTATTATTTGATTTAACACTCAGTCTGTTTGAAATGAAAAGAACTCCTGTGCAAACCTTCTATAAGACAGCCATCATGAGTATTTTTTTTCTTACTATATGTCACAACAGTAATCCCCTCTCAGAGTTGGATAAACTGCACAAGACAACAGCCTGTCCTTCAACTCTTCAAGAGGGTAAAGGGAAAATAGCACTAAAACCTCAGGGAGAATGCAGAGGCAGTTTTCCCCTCCCACAGGTCAATTCCTGACATAAACAACAAATGCCACAAGCATACTCTCTACATACTGTATTCTTTTGGCTTCCCCCTGACATACAGACTAGAATACAGTAATTCCCATTTTGATTTGGCTTAGGCTTGATATAAGACGCCCTTGGAGTAAAAGCCAGCTTGTTTTTGGCTCATGTTTAAACGCATCATTAAAGAAAATCAGTCCTAGCAAAAAAATAAAAGAACACATTCTCATCTCACACCATCCAGGACAACAGGGTCGAGCGAGTGCACTTCTGCTGTAAATCGTAAAGCTGTGGAGAAGTGTGCCTCGCAGAAACGTGTTGCATAATGTGCTGATCCCTCATTCAAGATTCACTGTTGTCAAGGACATCCAGAGCAGACCTGCTAATACCTGAGCCTCGGTGTGTCCCGAAGCGGCACCGTCCAAGGTCCACAACAGTTGCGGCGCTGCGTCGATGGAGACACATTTGCAGCGTGATAAGGTACTGCAAAATACCCACACCAACAAGGAAAAAAAGTCAGCCTTTAAAGCCCCACAGAATGAATAAATGGTATCTTATTAGGCTTAACGTTACCAATGCAAACATGACCCCCGTGAGATAGAAATTGAGACGTTCCTTTCCTTCTAAACCGATTACAATGGTTAAAATATCCTTACATACAAAGTGAGTGATTTGCTAGTGAAGACAGAAGACAGCTTTAACATATGCATGTGTTAGAAATTCTAACAATAATAATCATCATTCTTGGACATCTATGCGGCGAGAAACAGTACAAACGGCTCTCCAATCTGTGGATTACCCAGTGTGGTGCATTCACAGTAAGGTAAGAGTTGAAGAGCGGGTAAAGCTGGGCTTTTGTTTGAACTATAAACAACCTTCTGTTTTCTTGGTGCGGTTAAACATAAGAAAATGCGGCGCCTTGTATCATTCCACAAAAAAGGTGTGCTTTAGCTTTTATCAAACAGGTGAGATGGTGGTCTATTTTGTCATGGTTGCATTTGTATTGTAGTGGTTTGTTAAATCAAGTACAAAAAAGGTGAGCCAAAGAGGTAGGAAATAGTGCAGCTACGACCAGGGCCACAAAAGCAGTTAGTTGAGGACTTTGACACAAATTAAACCGAAATCAAAATGCAGCAAGATCTTGACTTCAGCCCCATGAATTTAGAAAATTATGGGCTTTTTATTGCACTACTTAATTCCCTCTAAATTAACAGACCTGCCCCTTGTTTCATGTGTACAAAAGATGCACAAAGCCAATACAAAGAGAAATGCTAAATCAAAAATGTTAATCTAATTTCCAGGGAGAACGTGATAAAAGCTGTTTATACAAAGGTGCAACGATGTACAAGGTTAGCTTATCTCCCTGCACATTCATACTCCCCAACCTCAGCAATTCTATGTGCACATTAGTATTAACGATGCGGCAGCGGGCCAGTGCCTTGGTCCATGGTTACCACAGACACAACTGATAAAAAAAGGGGGGGTCCTATGCAGCAACCATCACCCACATTTATTTTGTTTTCCGTTTTTGTGCAGACTTATGACTGGCAGTTTAATCAACATATTTTTTACACAGCCGCAACTTTGCTATCTGACAAAAACAAAAGCGCATTTTAATATTTATGTAGCCATTTCGCATTGATATATCACTGGGGTGTCTTAGAGTCGGAGGTGCTAAATAATGGAGGAGTGGAGGCCCACAGCTCAGTGTGTAATGTGTGTCTGTCTGCGCTGCCTCGCCACATCACTCATCGCTCTGACACATTTGTTTACCAAATCTTTTGACAAGGGAAACATTATGTAACTCAATGGGATTTCCTGTCTGTTTGTTTGTGTGCCTGTCAGTGCATATAATGTCATAAAGGGCCTGGGGTGTATTGGAGCAAATCCAAAAGATCTCATTTTCTATGTTCATTTTTATTGTTCATCATCAGCATAACAGCTGCAACAATATATTAATCTGATCAGGTTAGTGTCATGTTTCTCAATAACAAGTTTACAGAGTCAAACCCAACTCTGTCTGACAACAATCTCTGACCGACCTCCTCACATGACTGTGAACTCTCTCAGGTCATTTAAAGGATCTGTATCATGCTAGTTTAGCCATTCAAAAGTTAAGTATAGGTATTTACATGATATATTGCCTCTACCACTATGGTGTACTCATTTTTGTGAGGTATTTTTCAAACCCGGAAGACAAGATGCTTGGATTCAGTTAACTCCGCCCCCTCTATCTGTTCATGCAACAGTAGAAATATAAACATCACAGCAAAAAGTTACTTCACAATGCAGTTAAAAGGAGTTGAAGTAGCTTCATAAATGGCTAACACACAAGCTAACACGCGTTTTGATTGACTCACCGGCCGCTCCATCGGGTGTTTACATCATGGGACTCGCACTGGTTATAAAAGTTAATCCACTTTGCATCCAGAATCCCGGAGACATTATCGTCAGGCAAGAAAAGAGAGTTGTGTCCAGAGTAGGCTTTCATTATTTCTGTCGTAAGACAGATAATTGCAAAAAAAGCTGTTTTATGAATTAAAATCAGTCCGCAAGGCATCACATTACAGACGTTGAGCACTTCCGTTCCTTTCTGACGTCCCAGTAGAATAACTCAGTCGTTTTCCAGCAGAGGGCGGAGCAGCTGCTCAGAGAGCAGGATTCAGGAGGATTGCTGAGAACTGCATGAATGAAGTCAAGAACCACTCTGGGGGTGTTTTGATAAGGAAATAGCATAACAACATGGTTAAAAGCTCCAAAAAGTCGATTTTGCATGATATAGGACCTTTAAAGCAGTACTCAGTAACTTATGTCCCTACAGGCCATAAGTGCCACTGCAGCTGTCGTAGCATGTTATACTCATTAATTGTCTGTGAGAGTAAATACTACACTGACAGAAAAGACAAAGGGAGAGAGGGATGTTGTACATCCCATACACAATGGAGATATTTTTTTCACTCAAACTTAAACTTAACTTAATACTGTTTAAGTGGCGCTAGCCTGCAGTTAGCTTGTCCGTTATCCTGTTTGCTTCTTGTTCATGACTACACTAGTGTGTATTGGTGACTCCGACCCGGTGGCAGCGAAGTTGCAATTGTGGTTTTCTGGCCAGAGACACCAGGGGGAGATGAAAGACCCCCCAATCATCCCATCAACACTTGAATTACCCCCAGAGGGACTATGAAAAGGCTTTATTAAGGTAAACAAGTAACATAGTACTGCTTTAATGGTACGTATCGAGAGAGTGGTTTGGTTTAACACTGGCCCTGGGACTAACTGCTTAGTTTCAGATTCAGTTTATTTGCCAGTATAAAACCACATTGAAACCACAAAGGGGGCTTTTGCCACTAGCTCAAAGTGTACTGTCCAAAATTCACTCGTAACATAAAAGCCTGTCTTAAAAAAAAGCCACATACAGTAGTTAAATAAGTCGAAAAAAGGTTACAATAGAATATTAATCATAAAATTGTAAAACACAATTTAAAGGTAAATAATAAAGCCTGATCAGAGAACATTGTTCAAAGACATCACAGCTAGTGGAAGGGAGCTTTTATTGTGGTAACATGTATCGTGACATGCATCGCTTAAGAAGTACAACAGTAGAAGCAAGTGTGGGACTTGGAAAGAAAGCAGAGTCGAGGTAAGCTGGTAGCCTTGCTGAAATATTTTTTCTTAAGAGACAAAAAAAAAACTCAATAAAATAAGCACATGTTGTACACACATGCCAGGATATTGCACACACTGCCTGCTTGTTACTCTGCCTCATGTTCATCTACTTTGATAGAATATTCATATTTCCTCTTATTAATGTGTTATTTCCAAATGTAATGTTTTACCCCTCAGGTCGTGTCACATAACAAGCTCTCCATGTGCAATCTGTGTCATTTCCCTTGCATAAATTACACTGCCCATTAAAAATACAGCACAATCACGCTCCCTGCGCTAGTGTGGAGCGTGTCCTCTGTTTATCCTACTACCTTTTTTATACAATGTCTGAACAAAAGCATTTAAGATCATTTTTCCTCTCAATTAAGTATAATGAAATCAATTCTCCCTTTTAGCCTGGTGATATAGCTTTCCTTTTAAATGCAATTTGCACTAAAGAAAACACTAGGAGACATATTAGCAAAGAGAACTAAACAAAGCGCTTAACTTGTATAATTTCATTTAGTGTTTGTAGTTCCAATTTGTCTAATGACCCATATTGGTAAATAAGCCAACAGCACAACGCTTATAATGAACTTTAAAGCTCATATTGTGCACAATTGTGGCCGAAAAAATATTTTGGGTACCTAAGCTTTGCTATTTGACTTTTGTGATTCAAAATAATGTCCATAAGGAACAGTATGACTGAGACAAAGGTGTCTGGGCAGGCCAGGATTTCGCCTGGAGCTCCCTCTGCAGGCAACAGCTGGAATCACACAATGACAACATCGATATAATCCAGGAAGTACTGAACAGAATGCTTCAGCAATAGAAGAAGTAACGAGAATTATTCATGCAGGGGTGCAGTATGTTTTGATGAGAGAACAATATGATGTGTTTTTACTTTTATCTAAAAAGAATAGAGCTTCGGACAGAAAACACCAGGGCTGCTGCTAGCCAGTTTGGTTCCCTAAGCCCTAAATGTTTGATGGTAATGTACTCAGGAAAATTCAATCTACAACTGCTCAGTGGAGGTTTGAGGGCTAACCATTCTGCCACAGTGTACATCCTTACTTATTAACACTTACTTATTAAATGCAAGTGAACGGTGGAGAAGTGAGAGTAAAAAGTTGGTTGAGTTAAGTGGGAGAGTGTGTTCCTGTGTGCATTATGGTGGACCGCTCCATCCTCAGTATTTTTCAGTTGGCATTCTGCACAGTTCACAGAAAGGTCACCGTTGTAAATACAGGCCTATTCTGAGTCATGTTCACCTGGGCCTCAAGAAAGCAGAGCCAGTAAGCCACAGAAAGGGCAGAGACTATGGATCTATGGGTGCCTTTTTGTTTTCCATCTATTCTGCAATTTGGCAAAGTATATTTTGAACTGCCGTACAAGTGAAATTATATTGCTTTTTTTTTTTACCCTGTAGACCGGTGAACAAAGAAAGGCTGAAGAGACCAATGCAAATGGCAGCCACTGTACTGAGGTATTTTCTGGTGACAGTTCTTTGTTTGCCTGCTCTCTGCGGTGACACTGATGAACCGAATTCTGGTGCCAGCGTTTTGTGAAACAAATTGGCACGTCCAAAGTGGTAGGCGCTCTTTGATGCATTTGGCTTTACTACTGTGATTAGTCAGTGCTATTTCCTGCTGTTGAGCTTCTGCAAATAATTGTTCTGGTAAATTCAGGAGCACAGTATGAACTAGGCCCATAGTCACAATTATGAGTGCACCAGCTCAACTATTGCATTGATTTATCGAGTTTATCTGAGGTAACCGAAAAGCAAAGTAACTGCTGTTTTTATTTGTTTTTTAATTTGGTTGTTCAACGTGTAAAGTAACAGAATCATTAGCAAGGAAAAAGTCAGAATGTGGGAAACTTGTTGCATTTGTTTTAAAATGTGGGACATGGCTTAAAAACATCTTCATACAGTCCCATAGGTAACTTCAGACAAATGCATTGCACTTCAGCCACAAAAGCCTACAAGTGAGTCATAAAACCCAGGGCCAGGGCCGCTAAAAGTGTGACTCACATACTTTGAATTCACATTTGCATAATAGTATTGATCGGCCGCTATGTGTCATCTGTCCATTTTACTTTATTCCCACAGACTTTAATACGTGTTTTAGTCAGGTGACAAGCCTTACAAACATACTTACTTATTGCGGGCAGAAGTGATGAGCTCGACTTGACATAACAGTAATGGAATTCTCCCCTGAGCCCCTGAAAGCCTTTCATACGTCTTAATGAGAAGCCTTCTCCCGGCTGCCTGATGTGCGAATGTGCCACATGTGTGCTTATTAAAGCCATGATAGTGTTTCATGTGTGAAGCTAATGCTGCGTTAGCCCATAAGCAGCTTAGCCATTATGAAGCATTAAGGCTTCTGTATTCTGTCTCATGCAGGTTCTCATTGTTGTGGAGATCTGTCAGCACTTTTAATACCGAACGATTATACAGCTATGTGGAAAGATCACTCATCATTGCGCTTTAAGCTATTTACCCAAAAACTTAAACGTCACAGGTTTGAAGCAAGACACCGTCATCCATGGGCTATTCTTCATTTGAATAATTGTGGCCGAGTTAAAGTATAATGTTCTCATCTCAGTATGGGAACTGGAGAAAACATTACGCTAAACTCTATCCATAATGAACCAGTAGAGTCGGGAACTTTACTGGGTTCATTCACCATGGCACAGGGTGAAAACTGTCAAAAAAGACAGAAAAATAAAGAATATTAATGAACATGAAGACATGACAATGCACAACTTAATTCAGCCTCAATTAGTATAACTGTGATTAGCATTAACGTTTTTAGCATAGTTTTTAAACAAAAAATATACACAATTTTTATGAAATCCTGACTGATATTTGTACATAAACTGATTAATGCATTACCACTTACTTAAGACATTGATTTGTCAGTCCTGAGTAGAGGATGCGAACAGATTGTACTGCTGCTTCTTAAAAACTAATGGCTTCCCTGTCTGTAGGTAGGAAGATAAGTAGCTCTGCTGCATCTAGCTAAAATGTGGCTGAACCATTTAGCTTTACCATTTAGCTGCTAAATGTTCAGGACAGAAATAAACCAAAAGTGACATAGCCAAACAAAATAAGTAATTTAACATTTCACAAAATGTGTTTATAAACATCTCATGAAGTAAAAAATACTTGATAATGCATTGATTTTTGTGTATTTTTAATAATAAGCTAAAATCTGTTTATACAAACCAAATGTATACACTTTACTTTTACATTGACCTTACAATTTTGTATTTAGCTACTCTTTTATATAAAGGTTTTGGAAGCGCTTAATCTACTCACTGTAAAGACATCAGTTAACAACATTATGGAGACCTGTCACCACCTTTATCTCCAATAGTGATTAGTTCCTCCTACGGACAAAACCACCTCGGCTAATTCAGCGCTCTTAAACCCCACGCAAACCCCTTTATTATCATTCTGGGGCCAGCGCACTGTATCGATCCAGCCCATGTTAATTGAGGCATGGGGTCTTTTTCTACCAATTCCTCTATTGATCTGAAATGCCATCATTCAGAGGCTTAATTAAGCAGCTAATAGAGGGAAATGCTATTGATTCACAGCGCAATGGTGCTATGTTTAAAGCACAACACTGTGAACTTACTGGGAGCTGTTCCAGTCCCAGAGTCCGGATCACAAAGCCTCATTCTTAGTCTGTGCAAATGCACTTTAATAAAGGTCTATATCGGGAATGTTTACAGCACTTAAGACATGACCATATATATTATGCACTCCAGCCTGATGAAGCCAGGAAATCTCTTCTCTGTGACTCTCTTCTGGTCGGCTGGATTTCCTTCGGTTCCCTCTTTTTTAACCTCCATTTAAAGTGAACACTGAGATTAAGTTGTTAGTAGTTTAATGGATTATGCACCTCTCTGGGAATCAGGGTGTCACTGGTTTGAGTCCTTCCCCAGAAATGTCGGGTCAATACACCCATATTACATTGCCCACATTTCCCCCCTAAAACTGGGGAAGGACAAAATAGATTTTTCAGAAACACAAATGCAAATTTTGTCAAATGTTGCTTAATGCATACACAGATTTATGCAAATAACAATGTGCTGCTTTAGTGCTGAGCTCGAGATCTCTGTGCAAACATCTGAACACAACTTGCAGAGCTTTACGTTGAGCTTATCATTTGACAGATTTATGCTGCTGTCAAAGGGGAGACTTTAATAACTTTGTCAAGCAAAACCGCTTTAATTTTTTGAACTAAAAGACATCCTCTGACTTATTCATCAAAGATTTTAAAATGCTACTGGCTTTCTTACTGATACAGGATAATTGATTTTCTGCCAGCATAGGTGATTTTTCTTATGTGCATGCATTACCTTTTCATCCTCACCAGGAGAGTCCTTGTTATAGATCACAGCATATCTAATGCATTGAAGGAGGAAAAACTAAACTGGATTTAGCCCGAATACCAAACAGCACTAGAAATAACTATTATGAAGGGCACGGGCAAAAGGCTACTCTCTTTTAAATCCAATTTTTATGCTGGATTGTCCTGGCAAGAGATACCACCATTTAGCGCTCTATTTATACCAGTATAGTTTATTAAGACAAATGGAAATATTCACAATGTAAGCAATATGGTAATGCAATGTATTGGATTGTGTACTGGATTGTGTAGTTCCCATATGGCATCACTTTCAGATTGAATATCACACACATTCCTCTCCTCCAAAGTCTACTTTTTGAGGAGTCTTACAATTTTTTTTTTCATACTTTGCAGTTAATGTATTATCTATCTTGGCTGCTTATGCACTGGTGACTGCACCTCTGCAAATCACACACATACATTGAACATATACATTAGCCTGTTAATGGTTACTCAAATTTGGATGCATGCTGGGTGAGTGCAATCCCAGTGAGTGCAGCCAATTGAACGCTATATGAGAGAAGAAAAATGAGCATCGATTTGATTTGTGCAGATTAATTAAGCAGCGTTTTGACAAAGCCGCTCTGCCCGACAGCATTAGCACTGGCGGCCCAAGCACATAATTGTTGTTGCTGGATGGGCTAGGGTGGAATGACACGGTTCCCACACTGATTGTTGGTGGTTCTGACAAGTTGACAAGCGTTTCTCTCTATCTGACTGCTCCGGCCATTTCCATCCATCATCAAATATGTGTACGAACCAGAGCCAGAACTGTATGAATACTTAGGTAGTTGATGAACACAAAATGTCAGCACATCAATGTGGATGTAGTCAACAGTATTCATGAGCTTGGCACTTTCGATTCGAGCTGTTTTGGAAAGTTTGGGACAATGTTTGACAAGCCTGCGTGATTTAGGAGGATATCGGAATAGGTTTACATCAACCACAATGCAGCACTAGGGGACCTACAGTGGGGAGGAAAAAGTATGTGAACGCTTTGGAATTTCTCACATTTCTGCTTAAATTAGTCATAAAATGTGGTCTGATCTTCATCAAAATCATAAGAATGACTAAACAGTGTCTGCTTAAACTAATACCACCCAAACAATTACATGTTGTCATATTTTATTGGCCATAACATGTAAACATTCACAGGACAGGGAGGAAAAAGTAAGTGAACCAAGGATTCTCGCTGAACTGCAACAGTTTTGTAAAGAAGAACGGTCCAAGACTCATCCTGATATTTTGCAGAAAGACCTGAGACATTCACAACAGTGTGGAATAAGTAAGTGAACCCTTGTATTAAATAGCTGGCTGACTCTTCTTTTGCAGCTATAACTGCCGATTAGACACTCTCAACAATCAGGATGAGTCTTGGACCGTTCTTCTTTACAAAACTGTTGCAGTTCAGCGAGATTCCTTAGATTACTTTTTCCTCCTTGTCTGTTAATGTTTACATGCTATGGCCATAAAGAATATGAAACAATGGAAATGTTTGGGTGGTATTAGTTTAAGCAGACACTGTTTATTCATTCTTATGATTTTGATGAAGATCAGAACACATTTTATGACCAATTTGGGCAGAAATGTGAGGAATTCCAAAGCGTTCACATTTTCCTCCCACTGTGGTTTGTGTTAATGCCCTAAACATATATGCTTCCATTCGGGGAACATTTGTATGCTTATTGTTTCTGCTAAGATGTCAAGACCCCTATCAGTAGCCCACTCTTGTATCGTCGCTCCCTACTGGGCCGTTTTACTTTGTAATCAGCGCCTCTCCTTCTGCCTATCTGATCAAAAACTGAAGAGAACTCAGAAAAAAAAGAGATTTTTCTGTGCTCCTCAGTGGACTCTTTTGTTCTTGGTACACTCAGCACTGGGAGTTGACTGTCAGGTAATAGTGGATGAATAAATGCATCTTTAATCTTGTACAGTCACTGGCTAATGTCTATCTTCATTTCAGAATCAAATGAAGAACAATGAAACTTAAAAAAGTTAAGGGTTGTTAAGGATATTTACTCTTTTGATACTTTTGAAATATAAAACTATAGAAGCACAGAACTAAAAGCTTTTATTTTGCTGCAGACACTCTACTAGAGAGCATCCTCAACCATCAGATACTCACAGATCAAAATAAATTCATAATAATTCATTATGATATGTATGAGTTCAACAAATAAATGTTATTCATTCAAATAATTTGGGTATTATAATGTTAAAATGTGTACTTCATACACCAACCAGCCTATACAATCTTTTATATTTTTGACAAACAGCGGGGCTTTAATTTTGTTCCATTTATCTTCTTTACTGTGTATTAATGTGTGAGTCAGATACAGGTGAGAGGCAGATAAATCAAGCAAAAGCAGCCTGCTTGTACTGTTGGCACATATGCGCTCCGCTTTCTCCCCACCGCGCCTCGTCTTTATTGCGTAACTTAATGAGGCGTCTTGAATATGCCGCGTGCATATATACGGACCTATTTGTACTCGTACAGAAGGAGATTTGGATAGATGGCACAAGTAATTTCATATGAAAGTCATTTTTGCAGGTCCAGACCCTCTTGGTGAGAGTATATGTGCTTCCCTATCAGCTATTCGTCATGCTATTGTTGGAAGACTGGGGCGAAACACAAAAGGTCATGATGCGAGCAGACATAACTCAGCACGACTAGGAAAAATATATCGAGAAAACACAGTGGAATAAGAAGGAGATAAAATATAGAGGAGAGACACTGAGCGTTAAGGGAGGATTGGAATGGTTTTCGTTTGAGGCACAGCGATAGCAGACAGAGAGACAACAAGTACAGAGTCTGTACAAACCTTCACAAAATGTGCATTATGTTCTGCTTTTTTTCTCAGGGATCCAACAGTTGTTCAGTGTTGTGTTTAGAAACAAAACAAAAGCAAGCAATCGAGGTGCAGGGCAGCCGAGAATATGGAGGAATGCGCATTGTATCTGTTCAGTTATACAAACTGACACAAACTTTAATTTCATTTTACCAGCATAATGTCCAAAAGTGGGACCTATTTTCCAATTTTGTCAATGTCAAATTTCAGTATAATAGGAAAAATGCATGTGAAGTTTCTGACTGAAGGTAATCTGCCATGATCCTTTAAAGCAGCCTTTGGTGGTACGCAGAGGCATCAGGGAAGTTTTTCTACAGTATTTACCTTTTACGTTCATATATTAGCGGCAGTTAGTCAAGGGAGAAGAGCACATGCACACAAGAGGAGCAAGAAGTGGGAGGGCGCAGCCTGAAAACAGATTGTGATTCACTCTGATTTCCGCGTGGTCATAGAGGTGCTTCTTTGTACCAGAGAGCTAATGAAAAAGTTAATACGTCCCCCTCCCCTCAGCTGCTCTCTGCCACAAATGCAGCATCACCAGTGTTATAATTTTACAGCACAATTAAATATCACAATTTAAATTCAACAAAATTCAAAAATGCACAATGGAGAGACAATAGGGAGATTTTCAGATAAACGGGGTACTTTTTTGTTTTCCTTATCAGTTGATCATTTTATTGTTTATTGTACCTCTGTGCGTGAGCGGTCAAGTAGCACTGTGATTTGGAGCTTATCTGAACCTACGTCAATGCACCTTTTTCCTTGGGCTTGACTCATTTCATCTTACCCGGGTGCTTTGGGGAGGTGCAGGAGATTGATCTGGCTCATTACGGTCTCAAATGTCTCCACTCTCACAACACTGTTTGTTACACACCAGAGGGATCCAGCAGCACATGTTAAGTTAATCCATACATTATGGGAAGCATAAGTCTCTTTCCAAATGACTTGTGTTAGTCATCAATGCATTTTAACAGATATCGAGCCAGATCTTGTTCCTGGTGCAAGGACAGTGCAAGTTTCAAGCGCTATGTTTACCTTCCATGTGGCAGAGCTGTTGCGCCATGTGCCTGTGCCATTTGCAAGAGGGGTTGCTTATAAAAAAGAGAGGAATGAAGCGTGTTTTATTACAAGCAGCACTGAGAGCGGTGCTCCGATGGCAGCCTCACATACATTTCCTTGTTTACGTCGCACTGCCTTGTGTTCTTCCTTAAGCATTATAGGCTCTCACGGGTCAAACTCAAAACTTTATTAACCCCATTGTGAGCTAAACAAGGGCCGTGTCCGAGAGAAAGATATGTAGCCTATGCCGGTCCCACTGTGGCGCGGATCGGCACTCGCTCAGCCTTAATTGCGTTAGCGTGACCAAAACAACAGCACATGTTCACCCCCCACAGCCCCTCTCCCTCGCCCCTTCCCGGCCACGCAGTCTGGTTGGAGGAAAAAGGCTTTTGTACATAACATCGGCATTGGCCATGGGTGTTTCTTCATCCCACGTACTTCCCACTTAAAAGCGCTAAGTCTGGAGTGGCAAGATCTGAAAGTGTGCTCCTACTAAGCGCAAAATGTTCCGCTGTAGTCTGCGTTAAGGAAATTAGTTGATGTTGACATAACGCGGCCGGCTTTAACAAAGTTTTATTTTCATTTGTACGTTTTCCCCTTCAATATCAAAATGGAGCCTGAGTGATCCAAAAGGAAAAATCCAGTTCAATATCCCCATTGACTTTTCAAAAATGTCAAATTCTACGAGTCACAACTAAGCAGCTCTGTTACCATACGGCACATATTTTAAAAGAAAATACCAAATAGGCATGAAAGTAGAGCAAAATGCTTTCATAACTTTTTGGTTCTTAAGTTTCGGGTAGTTTTTTCCATGTCCGTTACTAATAAGTTGCAACTTTTCTTTTAAAATCTACAGGTTTGTAATGTTGAATCCAAATATATTTAACAGATGCAGATTTTGTGGATCAACAAACATAGTGGGATAATGGACCCCCATGTGTTGATTTTTGCAGCTACCCCCGCTTGGTAATATCCACAATCTGAAAACATCTTTAACGGCCATTTATTATACTGCACTGTCTCGGCAATGAATTCCTATTTCCACCCAGTCTTTACTGTACTCAGGCTGCAGCGTGGTCCATGGGGTGGCGGCAAAACTGAGTAAAGAAGGATGGGAGCTATTCCGTCTTCACTTCTATATTGTAAGCCCGGGAGTCGTAAAAAACATTTTCTCTCCGAGAGCTGTCTGTGCAGGCTTTAAGTTACACATAAAGTAGATCCCCACAAGTGCCAATGTGCAGATTACTGTTACTGAATAGTGTTGGTGTCATTTTTAGTATCTTCCTATCTGAGCAATTTCATTAACTCCATTTTTTTAATTTTCAAACTGCTTTTTTGAACTAGTTTATTCGTGCAGTTGATTGCTAAATGCTGTTCCCTCCTCACTGTCAAAATGGTTATTGACCTCTTACAATTCATTGAATACCTGGCAATGATGTTCTACCTAAACTTAAAGCAGAACTAAGTAATTCATGCCCCTAGAGGTCATAAGCGCCACTACAGGTGTTGTAGCATGTTGCTCATTAATTGTCTGTATAAATAGTTCTAACAGAGTTCAAAGTAACCACAAGGATAGAAAGCTACCCTCTTTGCCACCTTCAACATTGCATCATGACATGGTGACATGTACCAGCCATGGATCACCTCCACTCGGCGGTGCGGACACTGGTGCGGGCTGCTCATCCCGATACGCAGTGGTCCGCGTATGCGTCGTGTTTGCTCTTTGACCCTCTCTCAGACTCTCTCCTCCACTTCCCTGTGTTTCACCATGCTCTGCGGACACCTAGTCACCCTTCGCAGAGGCCACTCAGCAGCAGCATTCGGCCTGATGCATGAGTGCTCGGACGTGACCCTGTTTTTTTCTGCTGAACCCCATGAGCCCCTTATTTGCTAATACCACAGATTACCTTTCACAGAGAGAGAGAGGGACGGGGATGGAGAGAAAGAGCTGTATTTGTGTTTTGAGTTGTATTAAAAACGGTGTGTCTTCTGTGAAACTATTGAAACATGGTTCAACAATTATAGTATAAAACCCCTGCTACCACAACCACACAATGCAGCTCATGTTGCTTGCTGAGGCAATGACAAGGAGGAAAAAGCCAAAAGAAGACTAGAGAGTGGAAAGTTGGAAACCATTTCATCTGGTAACAGCTGACCTTGTCCCAAAATTTGGATAATGAATGGAGCAGCTACAAATTCCAATGTGTTCATTCATTTTATCCAATTTACGCAGTGACCTTTTTAAGTGAATCTGGACTTATTCTTTTGAAAATATCAAGGCAACCAACTGCAGTATTCATCGACATCTGACAAATTCATAAGCGCTAGGATTGCTGCATGAATCTTGAGCTTGTCTCGTTCCTCTGTTTCCTGGCGGGACTCAGATGGGCCTTAAACGACGTTACGCTTTCAATTATCAAAAGCAACATGAACTCTGAATGTTGTGTGCAGCAATTTCCTTCTGAATAAAAATCATTTCTATAAATTGTCATCCATGGCAAACTGATGAAAACTTAATGTACCGGAAATGTCGTGCTGGAATCAAGTTTGTTTCCTCAATTAGGTATGTGTAATATGAAGCACGCTGCTTTGACTGAAACAAAAACTCATCTTAATCAATGCAAGAACTGAGTATAGGTCTATAGATCCACAGAGCTGTGTAAAAACACATTTAGCTTGATTGGATGACGGTCTTTAAATCTTACCTCCTGTAGATTTCCATATTGGGTATACCGTTGTTCCTACCATGTCTTTGCCGTATAATGTCTGTGACCTGAGGAGCTTCTGCACCAAACCATCCCATATTTACTGGACCCCTCCACCTTTACTGGCCCAGTGAGGCGGTCCAGGGTGGCTCAAACAGGATTGTTCGGTGACAAGCAATACTGGAGTCCTCATTAAACACATATATAAACATTGCAGGGAAACACCGTTTGGATGCTGTGATTTGCTGCTGCTGGTGCGCTCAAAACAAAGTCCAGGCCATAACTAATCTTCTTTTGTATTCTGTGCACAACTCTCCTGTAAAGCTCGTAAAACAGCACCACATAAAACACACCATCTTTATATCTCTATCGGCGTGTGAATAATTTAGATTTGTTTGAGTGTATGTGTGCCTGAAGCTGCTGGATGTGTTTCAACTGCGGTAATGAGCTAAGTATTCGTGAGTGGTTATTGCAATTATTTGAACCAATATTGAACTAAAAGTGTTTTGTTTTTTTTTTTACATTTCTTATGCTATGTGATGTCCATGGAACTGAGAGAGAATAAATCTAATATTGTGTGGTATTATCAAATCAATAGGCTGTTTCACTTGACATCACAACATTATAAAAATACTTTAAAATTGAGTTGGTGGGCAGTGAAGAAGTCTACAGTAGTATCAATCAAAATGGTTTAATTGCTAATTACTGGGCCTGTCCACAAAAAAACAAAAACTGGCATGAATGTTATCTCTGTCAGCAACTTGTTTTACTCATGCAGGTGTCCAAAACTAGTGACAATGTGTGACAAAAGTAGACTATAGCAACGTGTAAACAAGCAGCAACCTCCGTCTCTCTTGGTGCAGCTGCGTTTTTTTGCTATTTCTGTGTTCCACATTGTTTTACTGGATACTTTTGTGCGTCTTTACCATGCTTTTGTGGAGGTTCGGTGGATTTTTACTTCAGAGAGTCCATAATGGTCCTGAAGAAAGCTTTTAAAGTAAGCAAACAGCTAGCTTATGAGCTAAAGCCATTTGGGACCTAAACATTTCTTCTTCTGAAACACTGAAGAGGTACCATGAGCGGAGGGAGCAGAGGAAGGAAGAAGAGGGAGGAGGTGGAGCTGACCATTGCAGGACACCACGCTCTGAAACAGGGACAAACCCAGAAGGCGGAGCACTGAAAGCAGCCAGGTTTCCTCTGGGTGCTACAATTTCCTCTACCTCCAAAAACAAGCTAGTCAGGTTAGCCGACTTCAGTGGCAGGCTCAGTCGCAGCGGCTCAGGACAAATACCTGAACATAATTTCGTTGTACGGTTGTTCAATGGCAAATAAAGCAGCGACTTGACAGCAGTGACAATAGTCAAAAACATGGGCATGACAAAGCCTACAATCAACACTGACCCTGTGGTAGTCTAATTTGCGTTGTATTCTGTTGAAGGAACACTCTTCTATATCCCACAGCTATGGAGCGAGACACACTTGGACACATTGGTATATGAGAAAGTAGAGGTCAGAGCCCTTCCTCCTCTGTATTCTCAGCCCCACTCCCTCCTTATGAAACCCTTGGAAATTACAGCACATAAAACTCACCATCTTTTATTCCTAGCGCAAAAAGGGGGCCTAGTGCAATCTATTCTTTCTGTCTCGCCTTTCTCCGGCTGATTACAGAAGGTGATGCATGGTATTATCCACAGGAAACTCTGATTAATACAGAGCGCCTGCCAGAATTCATACTTGGATTCATAGAGCCCTCAAGTTACCCAGCAGCTGCTACTCTCATATACAGGCAAGAGCTATTTCCAAAGCACTATATTCCCATGGGATTAGAATTACCAGGACCTCCTGTAAAAGGCAAAAAAAAATAATAATAATACTAATATCCTCAGAGTTTCTATTCCCCTTCGATTCTGCCATGTCGGTAATTTGGAAAGTTTTTACCACCCCAATTACCGACATTGCAGAAAATGTCCCAGCAAACTCCAAAGTCCTGAGGGAATTCTAGTCCCGTGCAAATCGACAATCAATGTGGGTGTTTTTTAAAGTTTGTCTTTGTTAATGACGTCTAATGAAAGCAACATCCATTCAAAACGCCGCTAGCCATCCATTTACATGCCGTAGTAAAGGTATCAATATGTTCTTATAGCCAGACCTGTGTCTAATTACTACATATTAAAGGTATATAATTAGCACATGTCATCTAATTCACATAATGACACGTAATAACATTAAGAGACACTTGCTGCATCAGAGTGAATGGATTTAAATAGGTCACTGCTGTTTTATGTGAAAAGCGAACAACCTGATACATAACGTGTATGTCGTTTATTGTAGCAGGTTGTAAGAACTGAGCTTTTGTCGCTACTGCAAAGGACACACAAACCAACCGAGCCTAAAACAGAAGCAGCATTCACAACACATGGATTAAAGGATTGTTGTCAGATATTCACCTTATTCCGGAGGTTCGTGAATTGTGCCCGCCCCTTTTCTCCTAACAGTTAACATAGACCTAGAGAAGATAAAATCAGTTACTACACGATTCTATGTTGAAACGCGCAGAGAAACGGCGCAGTGTTGACTTGTTGGTGCAAATGAACATTGGACATTTTACATTGTATCTGCTAAACATCGGATTTTAGCGGCGAACATTTTTATATTGAGGTTCTTGGGTACATCTCATCCTGTGCGAATAGTCTCTCCTCAGGTGCGTTCTTTATTTTAACATGCATACACTTCAGTACCCACACACAGTCAGGAAGTCCATCTGCTCTCAGTAGTTCTAGAATGTCAAATAAGCCTAGACTTCGTTTTCTCTTACATAAATGTACAGTTTTTTATAGTACACTAGGTCCACAAGTCTCCTCAACATGCCCTTCAGTCGACTCCCCCTGGAGCTGCTGATTCCTCACTCTGAGACTACGTCCACTGTCTGCCGCTTACTGTAAGGTAATGCTTCACAGCCCCACTGCTGAAAATAATACTCTTGTGATTCAACTAAATGAATGTAGAACCCCTTAACAAATGGTCTTACTGCCTCACTGCAAAAACATGTAGTTTTAGTTTTCAGTAAAAAAAAAAAAACATTACACGCATTAAAACCTAAGACCTTTTCATAGGTTTCCTAAATTGCCCATGTTATATTTGAAGCTAACAACTTATCACCATATTAAAAGCACTTTAGTCTTTAGGGTTGTTTTTTATCTCATAAAAATAACACAATAAACCATTTTAAGCCTCAAAAACAAATGAAGAGTTCTCTTTCTGTGAAAGTGTCTTTAATGACCAGAGCTATTTTACTGTCTTACAAATATCAAGCCACTCGTTCTAAATCACGTGTCACCAGAGTACAGTAGCAAAAATCAAAACAAAAGGAGACACCCACTGAGCCATTGCAAAGGTTCTGTCGAGAGTGTGAGTGACTCCTGAGGACAAAAGGATTGAGTGCAGATCACAGTCTGTGACTCATTACCACAACATGTCAATATCCATGTCACTTTTACACAGCAGCCATTTGACTTGAATAAACATCCAAGATTATTCACACACGCAACAGTTTATGCAGTCTAGTCTGTTCCATGTCAATTTGCCAACACTCTTATCTTTCATATCATAATTTTTTTATTTAGGTATTTTTCTGAAGCTAGTTTTTGGTAAGCAGCAGGACAGCAACATGGACATTATTTAGCCCAATGCTGCATGTTTAAAGAAATGACAAAATCTGCTTCAATGCGGCTTTACGACATATGGTTTGAACAAAGACACCGTAAAGACAGGGGACTTTGGCTCATTATAATGATCATTTTAATTATAATTAACATTTAGACTCAACTCCAAACCCTCCGAGCTATTGGAGTAAACCTAATGATTCTGAACCTCACAAATATTTGCTGTACTAGTGTGTGTGAATCTCAGTTGGGCACTGGGCACACAGTGGGGGGTTGTGTCATGATTTTTTCCCCATGCATAAATTTCAGCCCGGTATGATCACCACCAAAGTATTTGTTTTTTTCAGGCTGTTTTGTGAAACCTCAGGAGGAATAGTGCTGTACAAACAAATAGCTGATGGCAAGTTTGAGAATGCAAGTGATCCAGGGCTTGTGCTATATTCTTCAAAGGTCACATTGGGAGAAATTTTAAAGAGTCATGTGACTGCGTTCAAATCCTCCCCTTTCAGGCATGTGTACCATTTTTGCATTCCTCGCTGGTGGGCAGTTCTCCATCTATCAGTGCGCAGAAACACACAGCACATTCTGATGTCTACATTTGCACTGCTGGACCGAGTATCGACCGTATCCTCAGATGCTCAGTCCGCTCTGCGTGCACCATCCCTCATCTCTCTCCCCTTTACAACCGCTCCATCTCCATCATGTCCTCCCTCTCATCTAGTTTTTCTGGTAACCCTCCTTTGACTCGTTTTCAATTCAACTCGGCATCAATCCAGGCCCCCGCTGGCACAGATGTCATGAACATCTTTGATAATTATTTGCCAAAATGCCACAGGGCCTAACAGGAGTGATCTTAAAGGACATCTTCTTCGAGCCAGGGGGGGATCATACAAAAAAAATGCGAATTACAAAACACATCTGTCTCCAGTTGTATGTAGGCTTTTTCAGTTACAGTGAGTGAGAGAATTAGCACTAGTTTTACCGTCCAATATCATGATGAATAAAAAAGTAAGCGGGAACCAACCTGTCGATATAAAATGTATTTTAAGGACACTGTGACATTTGCGGCAGCACAGTGCCCTTTCCATTGGCTTTGTCAAAAGTATTGCCAGGAAACAGTGATTTAATGATTCTTAAATAGTTATGGGCAGATGAATGTCGACAGGAGTCAGAGAGCAAAACAGTTTTTACAGGATTTATGCCCTACATTAGCATTATGTAAATACATTAGGCATAAATACATCTTGGTTGTCATTCTTAGTTAAATGTATGGATCGCTTTGCATGAGCTCATCATGGAGCAATGTCAGCTTGAAGTATATTACAGATTTGTGTTACAGAAGTGTTTCATGAAGGAAAACAAAACTAACTTTAAAACATTCCTCTTATAATAGTAGTAATGATAGGTTTTTCAAGGTGCTACACAGTCATGATTTATTCAATCCGTACTCGGTGGTATCACACACCACAATCACACAGGCAAGGTGGGTGACATGTCTTGCTTTACAACATGATGATAAGCTCTACCATCTCTCAGTCACTGTAGGTCCATTGTGTAATTGGATGTACAATATCCTTCTCTCCCTTTGTCTTTTCTGTCAGCGTAGTATTTACGCTCACGGACAATAAATGAGTAAAAAAACGTAACATACTACGACACCTGCAGTGGCACTTGTGGCCTCTAGGGGCACGAGTTACATAGTACTGCTTTAAATCACACAAAACTAAACAATGGAATCAAGAAATACACTATCCAAATCAGAACATTGTGGTATTTGCAAGAAAAATCCTAAAAGTTAAATCCTAAATTGCCCAAATGTCTCTGTCTTCCATGAATTTTAACTATCCCCCAAATAATGCCTTTTGTCACTTCTCACAGCTGTCCCATTCTTCTCGATGCTAATGTAAGTGGGCGACTCAGAAGCAAAGCAATGTACCATAGTTCGTGCTGACTTACCGCACGGGCTCACTCAACACACCTGGGACTGAAGGGAGGGGGGCTGTGCGGAGGCTTGTTTCATTTCTCCTCCTGATCCAGGTGACAGGTGCCGCTGCAGAGAACGGTGGCCCCCATGGGTCTGACCTGCGGGGGGCGTTCAGTGGGGAACAGGTGTGGGTACTGGGTGGGTGTGTACAATATAGGCAGCACACATCACCTCAGCAGCATTTGGGCTTGTGTTTGTACTCCCCGCGTTATGACAGTAATGCTCTATGACAGAATGATCACACCCTTCTCCCCACAGCACCTCGTCTCCCAGCTCGACTCTGATCCACGCACCTAAGCCCCCCCCCCCCCCCCCCTTCCCTTGCCGCGCTAAAGGAGTTGTGTGCTTTCACATATGTCAAAGTCAGTTTCCCCCAGGGCAGCCCAACTCCTCTGCATCGCCCGCACTCTCCGCCTCCCCGCCTGCCTGCGCCAACTCTCCGGAGTCAATGCAACAGCTAAGCTAATAGAATACATGCAGGGTGCAACATACGGACGACACGGCATGGTAATGTTCAGACCACCAAAGCCACATGTAAGATTAGGCCACTACACCACTGTGGCTGAAGGCTTTATATTGAACGAGCAACAAGTGTGTCCACCATCGTGTAGTTCAGCCTTTATTCACAGACATTGCATATGTAGTGCTCTGTTCAACCTCCAGCACACCGATAATTCTGTTGCCGTTGAGTGAACAGCAAAGACAATCACATCATGCGATGATGGGTGCCAAAATGGTGCAGCAGTCGCTCTTGCCTCACAGCAATCAAGGTCCTAGGTTCAACTCCAGAACCAGATGACCTTTCCGTGTGGAATTTGCATGTTGTTTCTGTCTGTCTGCACAGGTTTTGTGGACTGATAAAAAAAAAAAAAACATGAACAATCAGGTAAAAGGTCAAGTAAAATGAAACAACACTGGCCTTCATTTAACCATGTCTTGTCAATACAAATGTAAAATGTTCCATTCTTTATCAAATCCCTTTTGATTTCGATAAAAGCATTTTGTTAAAGACATTTAAAGCATTACCAAGTAACTTGTTTACCTTAATAAATCCTTTCCGTAGTCCCTCCGTTGTCTACCCACACTCCCCGGGGGTTCTGCAGACCCCCTGGTGTCTCTGGCCAGAAAATCACAATTGCAACTTTGCTTCCTGCGGGTCGGAGGCCCCAATACACACTGGAATCATGATGAAGAAACTAACAGGCCAACGGGCAAAGCTAACTGCGGGCTAGCACCACCTAAACAGTATTTACAGCCAAGTTTGAGTGAATAAAAAAGGTCTCCATTGTGTATTTGAATGTACAATGTCCCTCTCTCCCTTTGTCTTTTCTGTCAGCATAGTATTTACTTTCACGGACAATTAATGAGTAAAAAAAACGCAACATGCTATGACACCTGGTGTGGTGCTTATGGCCTCTAGGGGCACGAGTTACTTAGTAGCCGACTGCTTTAAAACTGAATGATTGAATACCAAATTTAAAATTTCAGCTTGTTATGGCATGTGACTTCTTACCTCTGATGCTGCTGGCTTGGAATAATTTTACAGCTTTTAATCGAGTCACACTACCATCAAGCAACACACACTGTGTAAAATTCAGCCACTTCCTCAGGTCCTCTCCATCAAGAGAGACTCCTGCTCATTTAGCCATCCCATGGACCATAAAGCATCTCACCTGCACCATTTCCACTCAATTACTTGTCCTGAATCACTGCACAGATCGAGACTCTCAACAGAGGATAGCTGTGTGCAGGTGTGTGGTCAGGCTAGTGCCACTGTTTAAATCTCATCTTCTCAAATGGACAACTCTTTGCTTCCAAAAAGAAACCAAATTGTCCACGACAGCTGCTCTGTCAAATATCCTCATGATAATCCTTATGACCATATATAACTTTTTTTTTTTTTTAAATATAAACTTTTAGGGGTCCTCTATTTGGGGAGATGGAGGTCTAGTTGCATTTGTTTTATGTATTTGGGAATGCAAATTAATTTGAGATTGGTGATTCAAAATTAAGAATAGTTCAAAGTGGACTGCTGTGACTCTGTGAAAATTCACACATTACATAGATTTGTATTTTCGATCATTGTACACTTCCTGACTCTAATGTTTTGTTTGACCGCCTTTACTTTTGATTACAACAGACATTCACTGTGGCATTGTTTCAAGAAGCTTCTGCAACGTCAAAAGTGTTACAGGGTCGCATTAATTTTTCACCAAGATCATGTAGTGATGAGTGTGACCACTGTGCAAAGCCTTCTCCAGCACAACGATTCCCACTGGGGTTAAAGTCTGGAGTCTTTGGTGTTTAATGCTCCCTGAACCACTGTGTGAGCCCCATGAATACTGGCATTGTCATCTTGAAATATGCCTGTTCCATCGTGGAAGAAGAGATCCATTGATGGAACAACCTGGTCATTCAGGATGTTCAGTCGGTTGATCTCATTCTTTGGGCACATAGTGATGCTGAACCTAGACCTGACCAACTGCAGCGACCCCAGATCTGAACAGTTCGTTAAATCCAGGTGGCTGTGTATGTTTGTCTTCAAGGTTGCTTTGTGCTAACAGTAGTTTAAGAGATTTTATAATGTATTCAGGCTTTTAAAACTTATTTTATAGAGTAGAACCTCATGACACCTGAAAATGGTCAATTCAGCATTACATGGACACTTTAAACGTATAATACATAATGCTTTGTCATGTATCACATCTCAATTGCAATTCCTAAATCACAAACAGAGATATAGAGCAAACTACTGCAGTTTATAAGTGCTTAGTACTCGTGCGGCAGCATAAATCATTTCCTTAAACGGCCAACAGCTCAACAAGACATCGCCCTTGATAGCTGGTCCGTCAGTGCCAAAGCCTGTGTAGGTTTTACTGGGTTTGATGTGTGAGGAATTGCATGTGTGCGCAGGGAGACAAAGAGTCGCGGAGGAGAGACAAGTGAGAAGGGGTCAATCCGGGGTCCACCGCTGCTGGGCCTCTAATGTAATTGCCTGGACCACTTCATCATAAAAGCAACACTTTTGTGCAACGTTGGCTTATCTCCTGGAACCAGCACTCCACCCACCAGCTGCCACTCCCCCCTCCCGTCCCAGACTGAGAGGGGCGCACCAGGGGACGGGCGCGGGACCCATAAATAAACAGGAGAACAGATCAAACTGTCAGCAGCACGGGGACTAGGCACACGCCACTGGCTTTATGTTAACAAAGGCCGATCTGATGGTGATGGATGGCATGATGATAATGCTCGACGCGTTGGTTTATAACAGAGGACACAGGGCCTCTCCAGAGCTGCACTTTTAGTGAGTGCCTATTTTGTCTAATTGCGTAAAAACATGACTTAAAGTAGCAGGAAAATTGTAGTAAAATATGGATAATAAAGGGGACGTCGATGGCAGTTAAGGTGGCAGTGGCTCCATTTTCTTGTCACAATAACTTACAGGACATCTGCTTGATAAATGAGGATTGTATATGGAAGGGCATCTGTCATTAAAGTTGAAAGGACATTGGAAGAAAGCTAGATAATCCAGTTAAACACAACTTGCCTGGAGCCATGCAAGGTTGGTCATGACTGTGTTTGGCTGATTTGAGTGCTGTATGTGATACCAAAAGGTCACTTTCATGCTTTTTTTGTAAGAGAAGGCTTGAATAACTACAAAAAAAATATTAGAAAGAGTGTTAACTTAACATGAGCAGATGGCAGTATTCAACATCTAAATAGATTTGGCAGAGTTCAAACACAGCCTTCAGCGGCTTTGAGCTTAAAGCTGATCGCTGAAACCACAGAATGGACTGAGAAGATGAAAAGTGTATTAAAAGCACTTTTTATCATTGTGACTCAGGACCCAGTCTATTGCTGTTCACTGTGAATGAACTTGGCCTGAACCCAGTCGCACTTGTTGATTTATACCGGTGTTATTTACGGAGTGCCCCTGTCGAGCCAGGTGCTTGTTGACAGTAGAGTTCGGTGGAAGGCTCAGAGAAAAGTTCACGTGGCTTACTGTTGTGTGTATACGCGTCCACATTACCCCCCCGGTACTTAAGAGCATTAGCCAAAAGCCACCTACGTCCAGAAGGATTTCAAATCTATCTATTGTTGAACTTTGAAGCTACAGTTTTAGTGCTGAAGAGATTACTATTATACCAACCTATTATGAGATGAATCCTCATGAGCCTCTTCACATTATTCCTGGGGTTGCTCAAGAAGAAATGAGTATGGGGAGAATCTCCGGTGAGATGCCGAAGTCGCGCTGAACCATTGATTTCCAGTGGTTTTCAGGGCGAGTTTTTGTCTATATACATAGTGGTTTATTTCAACATTTAAATTTGATTGTCTAAGCGATCGGCCTCCGCAACATTTGAAAAGATGTCCTTGTGCAGCTCAGGAACATGTTTCGCTGTTCGCAAAACAAAGTGACATGTGTGGCTCTGGAACGTGTTTGGAACGTTGTGGACTAAAGCTAGGCTTACACTGTGACATTTTTGGGGCGATTTTGAACATGCCAACTGCAGCTGACCGCAAAGAGCAATAACACGCACGACTGACCTGCTCACACTGTACATGTGACATGAACCGAGCCCCGTGAGGCGACACAAGCTGAGCTGGGTCTCTCATACATCAGTTTTCTAATCATTTTTTAGAAAAACCTTTGACCTAATTAAACTACAGACATTGCGTTTCCGCCAAAACGCGGTGCATGTACTGAGGCTTCATAAACAGACTGTAGCTCTGTAATCCGAAGATCTGAAGATCGCTGCAGATTTTTGACCAATCAACAGGAAACAAAAAGTGTTTTCATGCTCACAATCCATTCTCAAAGCCTAAAGTACCACATGTGAGAAACGTCTTTGGAAAGATTGCAGAATTAGAAGACAACTTAGCCAACACGCCCATGGGTCATAAATAGTGGATTGGAGCGAATGGTCTACATGCAAACAAACAGCAGTCCTGAAATCCCACCCATACTTGACGCAAGGGCTCATGGGGCATAGGAATAAGGTGGATTAACATCTGAACATTTGGA
This sequence comes from Gobius niger, assembly GCF_951799975.1. Lineage (NCBI taxonomy): Eukaryota > Metazoa > Chordata > Actinopteri > Gobiiformes > Gobiidae > Gobius > Gobius niger. Next base: position 14,868,361 of record NC_136865.1, read on the forward strand.
TCCAAATTTCAGGCCAATGAACGTCTACCACTTTAATTATAGTCCGAATACATATAGTCAGAAAAATGTTTTTTCAACTAAATGGTAAATACATATTACAATTATATCCTAATCAAAATTCCCAAAATAAATCATTAATCATTAACAGTAAGTATAAGAAATGGTGTCCATCCCATCTATCTATCCAACTGTCCCTCTGTATCTTCTGTACACATCTGTCTACCCTCCCTGCTGACACCATTGTACACAAATCCATGTTAACATCGTGTGCTTCGGCTGAGTCATGCTCCCTTTTCCTTCACCTACTGCTGTTCATCGTTGTGTTTGTCGGTAGCAAGGAAGCAAGTGACAACAACAAAAAAAACATTCCCTCTGATCATCTCCATTGATCAATATGTGACTGCTGGAACACGCTGAGCGCAGATTGATTTATGGCTTTCATTTGGTACGATCCGAGATAAAGTTGATCCATATCTGCTCAAAAACCGACAGCCCTGTCCTCCTGCTCCTGTGATCTCCTTGTCCGTATTGATCCATCCCTGCCTTTGCGAAGAGCGAGACCGAGAGACTGAAGGCTGCATAATTGTGCACATTCTCGTCTTTGTGCAGACACAGAGATCGGAGGTTACAGATGGAAAGGTCTCTGAAATGGTAAAGTACACTATACAGCCGACAGAAAGCAGGATCTGAGAGCAAACAAAAAGTGCTTCTCCCACTCAGCACCAGCACTTAGAGGGTAAGCTTTTTGGAAACATTATGTCACCCCCTGTTTATACTTTCAAGACCTGCCCTCTTTGAAGACATGGAGTTTGGAAATTGGAGCTCCTGTTTTGCCGGATGCAGAAAATGTAGTGCAAGAGTCTGCAAGAACGACTAAAATTCACGGACGAATCAATCAACAATCTAGTAATTCTCATATAATCTCACCAAACGCTCTCTTTGTGTCGCTGGGCAGAACTCTTAACACCTCATCAAAACGATTTGTTTGTTCATATATCTCCATATTAGTCATCGCCTTGACAACTCTTCCACAAACAAGCCACTGTTTTGCCTTGCCCTTGCACTGATCAATAAATCTTTTTGTTGTGGCTGATATAATCCGATGCAAGAGCCCCGACAGTTTAGCTGATAATACAAAGTTACTGCCGTCTTTCTCATGAAGGCCACACTTTACTGTTTGGATAGTGTTTGTATAAGTTTATAATAATCAACCACTTACAAACATGCCTTATGAATAATGGAATAAAGCCAGAGACGGAGCCTGCTTCACATTCTGCCGCTTTGCCTAAGACTAATTGTGATTGGCTGATTACAACAATTATGCAGATAACAGAAATCCAATCAACTATGGACATTGGCGTCACTCCGATACGTGAGTCGTCTGGAATAACAGTCATTTACGCTTTGAAACGTGGAAAGTGACAAAGAAAACACCTTATGTTTATTTTTTAAATAGTGCAGGGATATTATCACATTTATATTGCGTAGCGTTTGTCCATGCTGTTCCCCTGAGAACCAACGGAAATCAGGCATTTTTGAGTAGCCTTGGCTTTTTTGTTGCTGGTCCTCACTGAAAATAAACCATCTTTTTCCTTTTACAGCTTGTCTGTTTCTCTCTGCAACAATTCCGCTGTGTAGGCCTAAACTGTCCAGATGTTTCACGAACCAGATGCTTCTTTGGCAGCACTTTAGGACCATCGCAGAGCGACACCTCGTCCTTTATGGTTGTTTCTTAAGTGAATACAGAAAGGAGTTTTCCCAGGACAGTTGGACTCTTCACTCTTTAGTGGGTATAGTAAATACTCTTATCATGTTCTTTGCTCACTGGTAAATCCACAGCACTGTTATGAACCATCTTTTTCTCATTTATGCTTAGAGTCTTTTAAGTCTTAAGTCCTTTCCTCTAGAATTCTGATGAATTTGCATATGTTTGTTTGCTTGAATGACCTTTGGCAATAGCTTTGACTTTTCCTCATACTTACCTCCCCACAAAGGAAAATGTGTCCTCTGCATTTGACCTATGCAACCAAGGCAACCAGTCAGGAGCAGCGTGGGTGAAAGCAGTGGCGTCCATATCTAAATCTTGAGCCAGGAGTGATTTGCTGGGGCATTAACCTGCAGCACATGCTTTGGGTTGATTGAGGAAACCCACACTGACATAGGCAGAAAGGAATGTCTCAGAGCAGGAATCGAACTTGAGACATTCTTGCAGTGAGGCTGTTAAAATCTGGTGTGAATTCCATAAATTTGCTTTTAGGCATTTTGCTATTTATACATTCATCTCCCAGAGTCTAGTGCACTGACCCACCAGCTCTTGATGCAACATTGTTATGCAGTCTGGAAGGAAGATGCTATTTAGGCAGGGAAGGGAATGGGGAAGAACAGAACAAACTGGCATGGGGTGTAATGCATTTTGAACACTTACTCATCCAAGAAAGCCCAGCAACTAAATACAGAGTGAAATGACCAGCAGGCAGAGGCCACTTTGTCAAGCAGCCGTCCAAGAGTATGAGGAATAAAATAAAACAACCTCTGGGCCAAAAATAACTATTGCGTGCTTCTCTGTCTCTTTGGTTTTAAATCCAGCTGCTTCGTTTTAGTCCACAGCCAACTCCATAGGGACACAGACTTACCAAAGTGTCTTAAGGTACTGCGGTTGGAAGCATATGACAAACAGGAGAGGTAATGTGACTTGACAGATGGGAGCTCTTTGTCTTAGCCAAATTATAATTGGCCTGACCCTGAGAGAAAGTAAGAAGTGCAGTCTCCTGATGATAATGGAAGGAATGACAACTTACTTGCAAGAAAGCCACTTAAATGTATGTACAGTACTTGTGGTGGTAAGTCCATAGTCCACATAAGACCATGCAGGGTGTTGTTACTGTATGCATTCATTTGTGGATGTTGACTAACAGGGCCCTGGCAGTAGGAGCTAACGACTTCTGCAGTACACTGGCCTAAAAGGCTTTCAACTTATACTTTACTTTGGTTATTTAAGCACGACTTGTCCACTGAGAACTGACCCTATTGTGCATGTTTTAGTAAAAGGGGAGGAGGAAACCAACGCAGCCTCTACACAAAGGCCCCATCGGGAATTGAACCCGGCAAGATACTCACCATAATGATGATTAACTATTAAAACAGGCTGCTCAGCTGTGACTGTGGTGTTTGCCTCTAAACCTCAGCGCCTTCCATTGAGGTTTACATATGTTTGGGTGATGGTCCGCTGCATTACTACACTGAATTATCCATAATTATGCTTCATCCCTGAATTTGATCCTAAGAATAAGCGTGCCAAGTATGAGGCAATGGTTCTCAAATATGTGTGAGGCCCTCAGCAGTTTTGTTCTTTCATTATAATTTGATTTTATTCTTGTGTTTATCCCTAGTTTGAAAGTATTTAAGTAAGTAAGTAAGTGGTTTATTTGTCATTGTACAATATTGTGTTCAGGTGTTACTCCAGCCAGGTTTCCTCTGGGTGCTCCGGTTTCCCCTACCTCCAAAAACATGCTGGTCAAGTTGGCCCACAATGGTGGCGCGCTGAAAGCCATTTCATTGTACAATGACAAACCAAGCACTTACTAACTATTGCAGACCTGGTTTAGCACAATAGCTAAGACCTGACAAATTCCCGAAGTAGGCTTCAAATACTATCTTTTGTGGTAATTTGTTTGAAAAGTTTTAGCGCTATCCCTGACTCTTTTTGTTCTCATTATATTTTTGTGATTGTATTTCATTCTGAAAATGTTCTTTTCCAAAAGCAAAAGAGAATGGTAACAAAGTCATTTACTGAAAAGGAAGCAACACATCTGGGTTTTTTTTGTACAGCAGGAACTAAACATTATTCACACAAAGAGTCTGTGAGATTTTTTTTTTTTTTTCGATTTACTTAAAAAGATACATTGATTGATGTTCTTTCTCTGATTTTTTATTCTTTTGAGTCAAAAAAACCTAGACTAAAATACTAAATAAGTCCATGGAAAGTACCTAGTAGAATTTTGACGGAATGGAGATGCAAGCTTACTGCCGCGACAGAAAGACACCCCAAATCAGTCTGAAGCTTTGGAGAACGGGCAAAAGATTAATATTTAAAGGAAGAAAATAGCTTGAGATCTCAGAAACGTTATTTCTTCTCATTTATTTATGTCTTGGACTCTAAAAAAAACTGTTAGTGAACAGAGAGTGTGGGTATTTGAGAGTGCACTGGGAAGCTGGCAGCCAGATGTCCGCTCCCTGTAGCTAAATGTCTGCTTATCGGGCTGGATGAGGCGCAGCACTGGTGACATTATGTCTCAAATGTCGGAGCCTATGCAGCGAGGAAGAGTGATCTTAGAGGCAGGCCTTCCTTACTCTATCTCCACTCTCCTGTGTAAGAGTCATCCGGAAGTGCCAGCCAGAGTGCCAGCCAGAGTGCCAGCCAGTGTGCTCACGTTTCATAGTAATGTAATATGTTTTTGGGGGGGCAATTTTCACTACCATTGGACTTCAAACAACCTCCGTATGCGATGCCACATGACGAAACACTCTGAATCATGGATCCATTGAACAACATGCAACAAGCCAACTTTATTTTTCATGAAACCTGGCTTTTCATCTGCAGTATTTTTAGAGGCCAGAAGTAGTACCACGAGTTGGACTTTGGTGAAGTGAAGGAAATGCCACTTTCAGTAAGGGATACTAAAAATGATTACTGGTAGCATGTGATTGTGAGTCAACACCATCATTTCATAAATATATAACCAGCCACATTCAGACTTCTTGGCAAAAATAAGTACTCGTGAAGATAATATAAGGGCAAACAACTGAAAACAATTTATCCGCAAAAACAAACTTGTGTCCTCTCTTGAACTTTAATGAACGCTTTGACAGATCTGCTCCCTTGTACCACAGCGCTGCGGGTTACTCCAACAATCTATGTTTTGATTTCATTAAGTCAAGGCCACTCCAGATGAATGGTCACTAACATTTATGGACAAAACAAACAAACAAAGACAGAGTTTGGTCAATGTTCCCCCCTTTCCTCAGTCAAAGCATCAGCAATGAATGTGCTGCTTTCTATTTTGTTTGTAATGAATCAACATTTTGAAACCAATAAACAGATTGTGGGTATCAGGTGCTTTGTAAGACTTTGAAACTCAGTCTAAACACTGCCAGGGACGACTGGAATTGCCAAAAAAAAAGAGCTAATCTATTCAGCGCTACTTTTACTAACTGAATAAAACGTTTCTGTTTGGACACTGGCAGTATAATTCACATGTAAAGGGAAGTTTTAGCAAAAGACTTAAACTTGATACAAAACATATGATCGGTTTAGATTTATGCACTCTCAGATTGTTCTTAAAAGCTGACAATGCACACTTCCTCGTTTGCTTTAGAGAGCCCACTCGAGCATATTTTTCATCGTGAATATAAGAGCGTTTTTGGTGCAGACCAATTACCTCCTCTGTGCGCTGGATCTTCCTTAAAGGTGTCTGAATGGGACCCGTGGGCATCGATATTTCCAAGATGTATTGGCTGACATTTTATCCAATCGAACTATGAGTTTTTACCCGAGCCACCTAATTGCTATATAGCTGGAGTAATCCAATGCAGACTCTAAATACTGCATGTAACTATACTTGGCAACCTGTATATTAACCTGCAGTAACCTGCATTGACCTATGTAGAAAGATATTTATTGTCTGGTAAATTGTTCCGTATTGACTGCTCGTGTAGGTCTTACCCGTGTGCTATGGTTCAATATATATCATCATTGATTATTCTTTGACTTAGCTTGTCAGTGTCTTGATGAAACATGAGGTATTCTTGACAGCATGAGTATTGCGTCAAACTGAAAACTGACATTTCTTAAAGTCGAGGTATTTTGACTCATTTTTTAAAAGTAGAATACAATTATTTTAGGATAATGTAAAATGCAGCAAAAACACAAAGGCGTTTGCTCATGTGCAAAGCAGATGTGGGAAGTAGATTACTAAAGGAACAGGCTATCATTATTCCATACATAGATATGTTCTTACCTGAGCTTAGACGAGTTGATACGTACCTGTCTGGTCTTTCCGCATGCGCTCAGTAACGGCAAAAGACCAAAGATATTGTTAGCATTTAGCCTCTCCCAGCATATTCTTATGGATCCAAATGGGGGTGAAGCTAGAAGCGACCAAGCTCTTCCATGTTTTCCCTATTTAAAAACGGGGTATCACTTTATTATACACTACCCTTGACACATTGTACCTAACAAAATTTAGTACAACGTAATGTGCCCTGTAACAATGTGTAATAACTTGTACCTATGGGTTAGATGCACAATGGAATAATATGTGTTTGTAGTTTGTAGGTACATATTGTAATAAGACATAACTCTAACCCTAACCTTAAGCCCTAACCCGAAGGGTCTCGTGTCCTATTACATTATGTACCTACAAAGTACTTATACAAGTTATTCCATTGTGTATGTAACCCATTGGGTACAAGTTATTACAGATTGTTACAGAGCACATTACACAACCCAAGTAAAGTAAACCAAATTTAGCATGTTGATTTTCAAAGCGGATAAAAAGGGGCCCTATATTGTAAGGTGTATACCATAGGAGCACTTCCACGTCCGCGTAGTAACACCTTCACTCCCAAAGAATTCAGAAGATATTACTGCGCGATATTACTTGGATCATGTCACTACTCACGTGTTGCTGTTGCGATCGACTGCTGTGTACTACGAGTAAGTGAATTACCAGCACTTTATATCCCATGTTGAAGTCTATAAAGAAGAATAAGTGAAGAATATTTCCACTTGTTACTCGTTACTATATATAGAGACATAGATGTGCTGCCAAAGAACAGAAATACATAAACAAGATGCAAATGAAGAAGCGACTTGGCAGCTCCCTGCATCTGAACCCTGCAGTGTGTTACAACCTGTGGAGACTATAATGAACTTGCCATAAAGCGTTTTAATTGGTGCGGCCTCAGTACATTGCCTTTTACTTTCATTAATTAAGTTGAAGGTTGTCCGTTGGCATGGAGTGTACGCCATGTTTGCTCCCTGTGTTTTAAATGGGCCCTGGAACAGAGATATGCAAACATGAACACTGGGGTGGATACAGACAAATAGCCTTGAGTCGGGAAAAGTTGTAAATTGCTCCCTGGGTACATGCAGCTAGTTGGACCCTTTCCTCGAATTAGGGAGTCTTTATAACATCATTGAGAGGTTAAACACGCGTCAGCAGCTAAATTTGGGATGCTAGCCCCATGGTGGTGGCCACGGGTGATTTGGATTCCAGGTAGAGAGAGAATAAATGGGTACAGAGGAAGAAGCAGACTTTAATATGTGTGGGCTTGTGCTTTGTTTCTGGCTGTGACATGGAATGATCCCACTCTTCCTCGAATTAAGCTTTATGATTTGATCTTATTTCTTTTATCTTCAATATTCTTTCATCTTAACTCTTAATTTCGACACGTTTTGTTTGTCCTTTTTTTTTCATTTCCTCAAAGCATTTTACATTTTAATTTTTAATTCAACTTTCTGAGCTGTACATTGCCTACAACAACCTTATCCAAAGTAGGTACAACGTATCGATCTTGAGAGACTGTCCTCATATGTGCGTGGCAGTACATGTATTGGCGCGTCGAGTGTTAGCCGCGTGAAGCTGGGCGCCATGGCGATGGACTGAGGTGTGACTAATGCGCTCGTCCACCTGTGAAATGAGAACACGAGAGACGGGAGCGTATCACATCAGGGCTGCACAGACACCAGCTGACACATATGACACATGTGGAGACTTGGGCCCGTCGCCAGCTCACTGCTCCCCCTCCTAAAGCCTATTCCTGGAACATTTGGACTTATATCTGAAGTCCTTCGCTCCACTTTCAGCCCAGCAGTCAGACTGTGCTATTCTCTCGAGGGAGTGGAAAGTGACAGGGGTCGTTATGGCTTGGGGGGAAACATTTTTGGTCGTACTCCACTTAATCGAAAGCAGTGACTTTTTCACCAAAAACAAATGGAAAGAACTCAATCTTTGGTTTTAAATCATTTGGGGACAGCTTTTATAGATTTAACTCAGATAATATATATTTCAGAGGCAGTATAACATGGTAAATTTAGCTATGCCTTATTTCCCTTATGCCACTTTACCTGAATGACACTGCCTGGTGCACCTACAGAAGGTCACTGCAGTATGGTAATCTTCTATGGACAAAGATCAGAGGACTAGCCTGGACTAGAAGGAGTGAGATAAGCCTAAATAAATTAGAGACCACAGACTCAGGATCTTTCGGTCGTTACATAAATCTCATGACCACTCTCACCTATGGTCAAGGGATTTGGGTAATGACCGAAAATACAAGCGGCCGAAATGAGCTTCCTTCGCAGGGTGGCTGGGCGCACCCTTCGAGATCGGGTGAGGAGCTCAGTTACCCGGGAGGAGCTCGGAAAAGAGTCGCTGCTCCTTCACGTCGAAAGGAGCCAGCTGAGGTGGCTAGGGCAACTGTTTCGGATGCCTCCTGGTCGCCTCCCTCGGAAGGTGTTCCAGGCTTGTCCTATTGGGACGCTGGTGGGACTATGTCTCCAAGTTGGCCTGGTGTCGTTTCGGGTCCCCCCAGAACAGCTGGAGGAGGTGTGCGTGGATCGGGAAGTCTGGGCATCTCATTTAGTTCTATTCTGTTTCAAGTTCTTTCATAGGTTAGTATAGGTACCCATTCAGTTTAACCATAATGTTGTTTTGTTAATCAGAACCAAACAATTAATAACACTGCAGTAATACAGTATAATCGTGTATGGTCAATAAAATTAAAATATAAAAAATTGCAGTACTTTGCGTGTGCCTTGTTTTGCATTGGGGAAGTTTTGCAACGACAACAACAACGGGCCCTTCAAAATAAAAGTCTACATGGGTTTTAACCATTTTAAAATGCAAATAATAATGAAATTGCATGTTTCGCATGTTTTTAATTTAAATGTTTTCATTCTGATGTTTTTAAATATATTTCAGCATATGAACTTATTTATTGGCTTTTTACATTCAAAGTATGTATTGCGGTTTTTATTAACATGCTTTTCCTCTGGTAGCTCTGTTAACCTCTGGGTTACACTGGCAACATTTCAGGTAAGTTCAGGTCTCTTTGTCTCATTGCCTCGATAGAATCTCAAGAACAGTCTTTCAATATAACCTGTGATAAGTTCTCTTTGCGTGGTATCACTCGGGGATAGCTCTTCACAGAAAGTTCCAATAGCATATGCGCCTATGTGTGGAGACTTTGCATGTTCTCCGTGTGTGTGGCTTTCCAATTTTTGCTCCAGTTTTCCACATCAACCCTTCGTAATTCCTGACCAAGCCTAGCTCAAGATTTGGACATGGGTCTCCGGATCACATGTGACCCGAGCCAAACTGAGGAGCCACTCGACCCTGAGGTTGTTTGCATTGGTAACTTTGAAGTAGTCACTGCAAACTGTCAGTAGCACCATTGAAATATTGTACCTGTACTTCACCGTATTTAATTTTCAATATTTCTGCAGCAAAACTAACTTTAGGAAGGTTCAAAAATGGGCGCGATATGAATGTAATGCACCATATTAAGGTTCAAATGGGTAACTACGCTTTTGCATAATAGTCTCAGTGAAAGCTTAACACTGATTGACATATTCTTTAGAGCTGATGACAAATTTCTCATAACCCTTCCGTTCTTGTGTCTGACCTTATGGCAGCTCGTAAGCTTGATATTCCTCTGTGTTAAAAGTGTGGGAGGAAGGTGGAAATAAGAGCTTTGTAAAGTCCATCTGCTCTCTGTCAGGTATTCTGGAGTGTGTGTGTTTTGGATCTCTTACAGATGTCCAAAAGCCACTTAAGGGTGATAATTTTCCTCTGATTACTTTAATACGCTACAGTTCACCCGTCTTCCCTGTGATTTTCTCAATTGCCTGGCAGGACCGCACTCTCACGCGCACCATATGCCTGTTGGCTGTCAGGCACCCAGACCTTATCTCAGTGGAAATTAGAAGCTCGGGAGGGAGGGCTACAGGAGAGGAGCGAGAAAATTGTACCTACTTTGTAATTTGTGAATATTTCATTGAATTCTCCCCTGACGCCGTTTGACATTCTTTGCCGGGCGTCATTGTGTTTTCCGAGCTGCTAAAGCGGAGCTGATAAACAAGGTTGGTAAATTGCATAGACAAAGTTTGGAGACAACCGGAGCTCGGAACGAATGGGGCATAATTAATAAATCATATTTGTTCATGTTTAAGTGATTGAGGGGGTGGGGGCGCTGAACAAAGCGTCACGCACTGATTCTGAACATCAATATTTAACTTGTGTAAACAGATAACAACACAAACCCCCGCAACAACAACATACGGCTATATGATTTGCAAGGCCTATGTGGACAACTGAGTGGATTCAATATTTGCATTGAAATAACTGTGTGTTTTAATTCAGGATGAACACTAGCCTTGTTTATATTGCTCTTCTCCAGATGAAGTAGTTTTATCATTTTATGCGTCAATCATTCACTCAATGTTCAGCTATGTATTTTGCAACAGCTGCTCTGGGGTAGCTCCACAGAAGCAAGCGTGCTAAGCTCTGCATGGGCCGCTCACATGATGGTGATCAGAATTTAAAAGAAAACAATTACATTTGATTTATTTTGCCAGGTGGGGCCATTTTGTTTGTTTGTTTGTTTGGTTGCATGTTATTGTAATGTCCTCATCGGTTTCTCCTGGGTGCTTCAGGTTGGTCCAATACCCCTAAAAACAAGTGCAACAGGGTCACTCTGGGGCCAGAACACTGCTTACAAATTGTAGTGCCTTTCCTGGATAAGCCCATGTCAAATACGTATAATTTTGGACCTTGTTAATAATAGTAATATTGTAGATGGTAATTGCTGACAATAGACCGATTTAAATAAATGAGAGAGTGACTCTAATATACAGGTGTGTGTCAAATAATTAGAATATCATGAAAAAGGGAATTTACTTCTGTTATTCAACTTGAATTGTGAAAAGAATATATGATAGACTCATTACATGCAAAGTGAGATATGTATAGCCTTTATTTGTTATCATTTTGATTATTATGGCTCACAACCTGTAAAAATCTCGGACTGTAAGCCATAATCATCAAAATTATAACAATGGCATATCTGACTTTGCATGTGATGTGTCTACATCATATATCAGTTTCACAGTTTAAGTTAAATAACAGAAGTAGATGCACTTTTTCATGATATTCTAGTTATATGATGAGCACCTGTATATTACCTTTACAAATAACAGGCCCCTGCTGTAATTCTGGGTTTCAACCAGCCGAGCACAGTACATTTGTGCTTCCGATGTGCAAGTGATATTTTATAGACATGTGGACACACTGTGGCTCTGACAGGTCGCTCACTCAGCGTCGACTTTCCACAAAAACCCATTTTACTTCACACCAGGAAACTTTCAGTCATACTCTTTCACCCTGCTCCACTTCCTCCAGTAATCTGCGCCCATTATCTGCATTTCCTCTCAGTACTGTTGGTCGTGTCTATACCGCTGCATGACTGGATACCCTCCCAACCACAGTGAAAGTCTTACTCTCTACCTCAAGGTTTGACTCACTGAAGACTGAGATCGTTAAGCCAAAACTGAAAATGATATAGTAATGATGCAATTGTAGTCAAGGCGTATCTCCGCGATGGACTATTCAGCTATGTGACTTTTGATTGTCAAAAGGGAAACTTCTGAACAACTTGAACAGTATATGAGTCGAAATAAACATAGTTTCCATTTAACGACACAGTGCTTAAAGGCGCATTATGCAACTTTTTGTGTACCGTATTTTCCGGACTATACGTCACTCCGGAGTATAAGACGCACTAGCCAAAAAATGCCTAATGAAGAAAAAAACAACATGCTGTATGCTAATAAATCCATTGAAATCTTCATCCTTGGCGTCACTTCTGAACAATCACCATGGCAATACCTGGACACGGAGGCGTAATTGCAAAGTTGACAAGCCTCTCCCGGCAGCACGTTTTTCAAGCTCTTATTTGCAAACTCATTCCTCTAGCTGTGGCCATTTAGCTTTCAGCCCGTGATTAGCTTTGTTTTGTTTTCTTCTCTAGTAAATAGTAATCTATGCTTCTCGCTCACTCCAAACGGTCTTTCGGCTGCTCGATTAGCCTGCAGTGCTCTCTAGCGGCATGTGAAATTATATTTGAATTTTAAAAAAAGAAAAAAAAAATCACATATTAGTTACTCCGGTGTATAAGACTGTCAAGACCCTGTCAAACTATGAAAAAAAGTGCGAGTTATAGTCTGGAAAATGCGGTTAAAAAAAAAAGTTGATATTCGTGTGTTTTTGACCTTGTAGTGACCTCGCGGCTGAATGGTCGGCATAGCATAGCAAAATTCGGTTAATGCACCCCCTAGCGCACTCTGTTGTTGTGTCCTTCAGCAGGGCACCTCCTCCTAGTACCTGCCATGTGTGTGAGCGGTTACTTTTTTTTTTAAGCATTTTGAAATTCTGAAATGTTAACAAAGCAACAGTGGAATTCCCAAAAGATCCCGACAGGTGACGAAAAGTTCCAAGTTAATTCAATAAAAGTTTTCATCAGCCCCGTTAGGAAATGATGGAGTTCAGCATCTAATTATTTCTCGTTTCACCCCTTTTAAACCCTGTATTAGCATATTAAGGGATGCATATTCAGTGTGTGTCACCTGCTGTGAGGATTTGGCAGCCCGCATGAATCTTGTCTTCATTAGCTAAAAGACAATTAATCAGCGGCTAATATTGCATGTGCATATTATTATTTGGTGGGTCTTTTGGCACTGAGAGGATGTGAGGTCAGAGTGATCTGTCACACTGCCAGCCCGAATGACTAAGCAGCTTAAGTCGTCAAAAAGTATGTTTTTACAGAGATAATCCCTGTACAAACTCGGAATTTGTGCTTCAAGGTTAAAACTAGTGGTGTCCTGGTGAGCTTTTTGCACAATTTCAGCTTGTCTTTGGAAACAAATGTGGAGCAGGAATTCATTTTGAGGCTAATAAAGTACATGTGTGTATTTGTTTTTTTGTCTGTTTTAAATTTGACGGCATGGTCTAGTTCATATTGAAAACAAAATGTAAAATACTGGTGTAAACAAAATATATAGGATTAGTAATCAATAGGCCATTAAAAGTAAACTACCTTATTTATAGATTATGAATATTATAGAGCAATACCGAAAAGTCAATCAATTCAATAAAACTGTCTCAAGATTTTATGTATTTTAGTATGGATACCTGCTCCAGTATCAATCCGCCCCTCACTTTTGTCAGATTTATTCTCTCGCTGTAACGTAATGCATTAAATAACAGACACAGAGAAAAGACGACCGAAAAGTAATTTTGACTGCGGCTTGTGGCTTCAGGAGCCTTCGAACTTGCATAGCCTTGGTTCGGCTTTGATGGTTTATCTTGAAACATTGAGAATTCACCCTCAAAAAAAAAAAAAGAGCAGCTGTAAGTATAACTGGAAAAAGTAACATTTAGCTTAAAGGAACAGGTCATCGTTTTTATATACTGAGATATGTTCTTACCTGAGCTTAGATGGATTGATGCGTACCTGTCTGGACTTCGTGCTGGCCCTCAGTCACGCAAAACGACCAAAGATGATGTCAGCATTTGGCCTCTCCCAGTATATCCCTATAACTCCAAACGGGAGTGAAGTTAGAAGCGACCAAGCTCTTGCATGGGCACATAAGAACATATATCATTATGGAAAAATGGTGGCCTGTTCTTTTAAAGGGACTATACAGAGTTTAAAATTATGTAGTTTCCTCCCCCTACATGTTCCAGCACTGTCCTAATGTGTAGAATGAGCCCAGATCTTTTCACCACAACTGCCTCTAAAATCCTGCACTGCCACTCAAAAAGTTGTGCACGAGCTTAATATAGAACCTGCAGTTACGCCTAAGACCTGAGGTGGCAGTAGTGAGTATAAAATGACGAACTTGCATCTCACCCCTTTAACGAAATACAAGACTCTGTACGGTTTTGATGGTGATAACAGGCAATTAAAACCACAACATCCATTGTGGTGGCCGATACTAGTCTCCATGAATAAACAATTGAGGTCGAGTGAATCAAACGATCACCCATAAAATAAATAAGTAACCTGTTTGATATGCCAAAGCTTATGAATAAATTATCATAATCCTTGGGAAGATGTGTTTGTGAGGCATATTAATGATCAGTGGGATTCTACAGAGCACACCTGGAGCCACCTGGATTTCAAAGCTATTTGTGAATTGACCAATGACCGTGAGAAGTAAAACAAGTAAATGTAAATATATAGAAGTTATACCTTAAATGTGCATTTGTTGCAGTTGAAGTAGGCTAAGATTCAGTGAAGTGACTTGCAGCTGGGCGGCAGTTTTATTGAAAGGTTTGCTATGAAAAAAAATACATAGAGAGAAAAAAAAAAACATATTAGGTCTTTGCATTGGTATTGACAAAGCTGCAGAATAATCCGTGCAACTTAAGCTCCCACTCAGACACTAAATACACCAACCCTGCTTCCCTCAGTGAGCAGACCAAAACTAATGAATGGGTCGCCTTTGCATATTCACCATTATAATTGAAGTTAGACAGAGAACATTTATTTTTATGAAGGCTCATAAACCACTTCTGCAGAGACTCGGCCCGTTGTGACTCAGCTAATAAACATCACCAAAAATGGCGGGTACTGTATATATGCTAACAAAAGGGAATACACAGGTTTATGCCCTGAAATCCTACAGAACCTCAACTGTTATTTTGAAAGGTGAAGTGGCCAGTTTAGAGGAGGCTGAATCAATAGCAAGTTAAGTTTGCTGTAGGATTCCACAGAAACAGGTTAACAAGTTCAGGTATAGACTTTGCTGTTCTTGGAGACAAACGGTCAGGTGCAGTGGATGACCTGACGACACTTCTTCTCACCTTGAGCTAAGATTACAGTACTTCGTGGATGACAGTACAAACACATCATGTTCTTTTTTAAAGTAAATATGTTCAGACCTTTTTTAATTGTGTGAAGTGTCTATTAAACAACTCACCAAATACCTTATCTTTTTAATTATAATAAGTCGATCTACTGCTTTTATTTTTGACAGTTAGTAACACATGTGAAGAGTTTAAATGGTTTACAAACTAAATTATAATCAGGTTTCGTGCATGTGTGCCTGCTTCAGTGGTAGTTTGAACACAGCTACACAGGATAATATACTGGGGCAGTTCACTCAATTACCACATTACATTATAATATGTCGATTCGGATATCTTCCTTTAATAAAAGGTTATATTTGCATCGCTTGGAGGTCATTGAGAACTCCCAGCAGTGAGCTTCCCTTCAGAAGATGTGAGCCGAGCATCCCAGGGTGCCAGAAAATGAAATCTGTGGACCAGAATGGTCTAAATGGCCATATTGATACTCTCCCTTATGGTTTTATCAATATTTCTGTGTGTAATTGGTGTAACCTTACCACGAGGGTGCTGTATTAACACACTGTAAATGATCCTTTAGTCAAGTGCGCATAACCACCAGTGATAAGGGCAAAGAGAATGAGCTTGACGTTTAGAATTGAATTTTCTGAGGCGCAGTATTGAATGGGGAAGAATGCTTCATCTGAACTTAATTAATCAGAGAATGATGTCGATCTATTGTGATTTGTCACAGTAGATCAACACAATTCTATTTTAATTTAATGAAATACTGTGTTGCTGTTTTAAATGTCATCTTTTCCCTCAATTTTAGAAATCAAGGCAGCTCAGATTGTTCATGAATTCAGAGAGTACAATTTGACACACTTCAAAATGTAGTCAACAGTGTAGTTATTTGGACAATTAAATAGGGTTGTCTTGTCACTCTGACTACACTCCCCAGTTCTGTACCTTGCCTCCAGTGGCTGTATAGACTGGTGCAGGAATGAGAGTGTGAATGGATAAGTGGTTTCTCGTAAAGCGTTTTGAGAACCCAATGGATGAAAAGTTATGGGGATGTTATCTGCTCCAGATCTCAACAACTACAAGTGGAGTGACAGAAAATGGAGGGGAGTAAACAGAGGAGACATCGGAGCCAGACCAGCGGTGAATCCACGCAAGCTGCTTGTCCCGACTGTAGAGGCCACTGTTCGCTCTTTGGACATCAAGCTGGACGAAGCTCTTCTAGGTAGATTGTGGAAGACACCTTAACCTTAAAGGAACAGCCACTATTATTCCATACTGAGATATGTTCTTACCTGGGTTTAGATGAGTTGATGCGTACCTGCCTGGTCTTTGCGTGTGCGCTCAGTCACGCAAAAAGACCAAAGATGTTGTTAGAATTTAGCCTCTCCCAGCATACACCTATGGACCCAAACGTACAACTATATTGTAAGGCGTAATAAAACCTTTGGAGCACTTCGACGTCCGCGCAGTAAAGTGAAGTATTAAAAGATACTACTGTGCGGATGTCAAAGTGCTCCTACGGTGTTATTGCGCCCTGCAATATAGTACCCCTTTGTATCCGCTTAGAAAATCGACATGTTTAATTTTGTGTGACTATACTTGGATCATGTAACTTCTCACGTAACCGTATTTAAATAGGGAAAATGTGGAAGAACTTGGTCGCTTCTAACTTCACCCCTGTTTGGTCCCATAGAGGAGAGGAGGAGAGGCTAAATGCTAACAACATCTTTGGTCTTTTTGCGTGACTGAGCGCCGACCAGACAGGTACGCATCAACCCGTCTTAGCTCAGGTATGAACATATCTCAGCATAGAAAAACAGTGGCCTGTTCCTTTAAAGGGACTATAAGGAGTTGTCCAAAAAAAGTATTTTCCTCCCCCTACATGTTCCATCAATGTCCTAAGGTGTAGAATGAGCCCAGACCTATTCACCACAACTGTCTCTAAAATCCTGCACTGTCACTCAAAAAGTTGTTACTTCAGGTCTGAAGTGCCGTCATGCACGAGCTTAATATAGACACTGCAGTTACGCGCTAGACCTGAGGTGGCAGTAGTGACTATCAAATGACCAACTTGCATCTTGTCTTTAAGACACTCATTAATGTGCCTGTTTCGACCGGCCTTTCCACCACAGAAAAGACAGGGCTATGTCAGAGGGAGACACCTCACGGAGATCAGGAATCTCAATCAGTGACAGGTCAGCTTCATCCACCACGCTCAGGAAATGTTGGATCGCTTTTTTCTTTTAAATCAGGGAAGGATTTTCTCTAACTCAAAAGGGATATTACACGCATTTCATATTTGGACATATCTGACAATGTGTTGAGTTGATCCAAACTCTGAGCAGGATATGACAGAATTTCACAAGACAAAACCCTCCAAATGTGCTGTCTGCCGGAACAACAATCAGATAATCTCCCTCTACATGTTTGCTGTTGCTTTAATCTCAGATAGAAACATTTGTGGGACCAGATTGAGTAGTTAATACACTTGTCAGGCAAAAGCAAACAAACCACCCACAGACGCGCGCCACCCATAGTAAAGACACACTTTCCCACCCTGTGTCACCCGCTCTCTCTCACATATGGAGTTGTTCTTTTATAATGGCTTTGTGTCAGCGTATAACGGATGTTGGGCACACGCTTCCATTTATTCCCATCTCCAGCTCGCCTGTGCCTGTCCAAACAACAGCGCGAAACAAAGAATGGAAAACAACACGGGAGACAAACACATCAATCTGGCAACAAAAGACACACATATATCCACAAAGATAGACAGCCCAGTACAAGAGATGGAGATTTTAACGTAAGCGTTCATAGAGTTGAGAAGAATGTTCGGAAAATGCATCTTTCACAAATACTTTACAGTCAAAAATCGGCGAAAGAAGGAACACGCCGACTTGTTGTGTTCAGTGGAATCAGCTTTGGTGGACGTGGAGCGTCTGAGGTGTGGTGCCCACTGAGCGTGAGAGAGTGAGTCATTTGTGGCGAGAGGATCTTTTAGAGGAGATGAAGCTTAAGGCGAGGTGCTAAACCAGAGGCTCTCAACCTTTCCAGTTTAAGGGCACACCCCACATGTGCTTCCTCCAGTCCGCGGCACCCCTTGTTATTATGTTATATCTTCACCCTAATGCCTTTACAATGTCTCCAAAAGAACTGTTTTAATAGTAATTCAGGAACATTGAAACGGTGATGCATGTTTTGTTGGCCACAATAACCTTTAAAAAACAATTTGCATATAATAATAATAATCCATGTAAACTCTTAGCCTGCTTAATTCTTGAAAAAGGCCAGATTCTATTCTTTTTGGCTTTTTGGATTAGTAAATGTATTTATTTTAACATATACTGAAAAGTGCAAAGCAGAAAGACCAAACTCCTCCTGTATCAATCTCAAGTTATCCCCTGACTGCTCCTCCTCCTCCCTGGAGGGGCACAAACGTTATGGAAGAGGCTAAATGCCCATATCTCGAGTGTTGCCGCTGATTGATCACCATTGCTTATTATCGTGTGTGCATTTAAATAGCCTGGTTCTCAGATTGAAGACTTAAACAGGATGTTTCTCAGCCCTCCGTGGGACAATTTTAGCCAAATATGAACTCAGAAATGTGTCAACCGTGCTCTATGGAGAGCAGTGTCAACTCTCCACTGCCTAACGCAGTGTAACGCCACACCCCCTCAGACTAAAATGCGCTTTTACAAAGTAAATCTTTGAATGTACTATTTTTATTTCATGGCAAAACCAACTTTAGGTAGCATCTTATTGGGTTACTGATGATTTACAATAATTAAAATGAATGATTTTTTATGATTTAGCCCTAGTTGGATTTGTCATATACTGTATGATTTTCCCATGGCACCCCTGGACTTGCGCTGTGGCAGACCAGGATGCCATGGCACCCCGGTTGAAAACCCCTGCGCTACACTGCCATACAGGAAAACATGAGGGCCGGCCCCACCTGTAAGCAGACTAAGCAGCTGCTTAGGGCCCCGAGGCAACAAGGGGCCCCCGAAGTGTGCCTATATTTTTAATGCAGAAAATATTAAAAATAATAACTGCAGTATAACACTTAATATAGTTAACTAAACAATGAAATTCTGTATATTAAGCCTAGCCAGGCAAAATGTATGTTTCCTACATTTATTTTTTAGCTGTTTGTGTGGGAAATGTGCTTAGTTTCAAAATACCCTTCTTTTCACAGAACCATGCATTAAGAGAACAATCATCAATATTGAGTACAATCAGCACAAATTCAATAAGGGGCCCCAAGTCAATTTATGCTTGCGGCCCCATGAAGGCCAGGGCCGGCCTTGAGGATAGCAGAGGTTGTCTATGTGCACCATGAATGTAAAATCGGGGTGACCCATTGAAAAAACAGTGAGACTGATGTGCAGAGAGGATCTTTGATTGGGGATGAAGGCACTTTGCAATCAAGAAAAACAAGAAAAGGACAGGAGATGTTTGACTAGTAGCTGATGTTTGTATCTGAGCGAGCAATCATCATGTTGTCCATTGGACGAAGCACAGTTATAAAAGAAGGTTGAAGCAAATGCACCGATTTCATGGAGCTTAAGTCATAGAAGTCTGTCCCAGATACTTTGGACGTGAGACAGTTTTCTGAACCAGAGCTAATCAACAGGAACCAATGTTGACATTTGGGCTGCAATTCTAAAGTATAATTTTCTACACAGCAAAAAATACAGCTTTGGAGAACATAAGCTTAGAAACGTTGCACTTTAGCAGCCACAGTATATGTCTGTCATCATCTCATAAAATATTTGACATTCCAAGTCCCACCATAGGCCAAGATCAAAGTAGGGACTAAACTGCATCTAAAGAAGTCTAATCAATCAATCAATCAATCAATCAATCAATCAATCAATCAATCAATCAATCAATCAATCAATCAATCACATTTTATTTGTATAGCACCCAACAACAACCAGAAGGTGCCCAGAGCGCTTTCCAGGGTAAAAACAAGAATCACAGTAGACAACAATAAATACAAAGACACATAAAAACAGCAGTCGAGTCGGTGGCTATGTATCGAAAGCTTTTCTGAAAAGATGTGTCTTCAACTGTGATTTAAAAACACTCAACTCAGTGATGTTTCGAAGCTGTACCGGAAGTGCGTTCCACAGCTTTGGGCCTTGCGCGGCAAATGACCGGCCTCCAACCTTTTTGTATTTGAACTTGGGAGTGACGAGGGAGGTGTGATCAGAGGAGCGCAGAGTTCTGGCTGGTTCGTAGACCGTTACTAATTTCGGCAAGGTAGGCCGGGGCCAGACCATTGATGGCCTTGAACACAAACACCTTAAACTCCACCCTAAACGCCACCGGGAGCCAGTGGAGAGATCGGAGGACTGGGGTGATGTGTGAGCGTCTGGAGGTGTTGGAGAGGAGACGAGCTGCTGCGGTTTGTACCAGTTGAAGCCGATTGAGGAGTGATTGGTTAAGTCCAGTGTAGAGGGCGTTACAGTAGTCTATCCTCGAGCTGATGAAGGCATGGATGGCCTTTTCAAGGTCAGCTCGGGACAAGAAAGACTTGATCTTACAAAGTAGCCTTAGCTGGTAAAAGCTTGCTTTCACAACTGCACCTATCTGCTTGTCAAAGATCATACCGCTGTCAAAAATAACACCCAGGTTACGGATGGCGAGAGCAAACTGAGGTGTAGGAGGACCAAAACTGGGGGAACTGTGAGGTGAGTCCGGGGTGAACAGGATGTACCTTCATTCAGGTGAAGGAAATTCTGGGAGAGCCATTGTTTGATGGTGTGAAGGCAGTTATAGAGAGGGTCCCACGCAGCACTGTTGCTCAGAATCACAGGTAGGTAGATCTGGAGGTCGTCTGCATAGAAATGAAAGTGGACGTTGTGTTTAGAGATAAGTTGACCTAGTGGCAGCATGTACAGTGAAAACAGAATAGGGCCAAGAATGGATCCTTGAGGCACACCGGATGACAGAGGAGCAGCTGAAGAGGAACAGTCATTGAGCATTACTGAAAAAGTTCTGTTTGTGAGATATGAAAATATACCTAAATTGATAATGCATTTTTGACTGCAACAGTTTATGCCTTATATGTTTTGTTTATGCCTTATATGTTAGAAGAAAATCAACTGCCTCTTGTCTTCATACACCAGAATCATACAAAGGAAAGCTCACATTAAACAAGCAGTGGAAGACACACTCATTTGTTCCACTAACTACCACAGGAACTCATCCAGCCAACATGAATGAACTGCAGCTCGAGCCGATTCGGTGGCACCCATTGATTAGTTAGCATGTACAGCGCCTCATATGTTTCTGTGGCACCATTGATAAGGGCTTTGTTTCCACGTCCACTAAAGGGAGTCTGCTAATTAAAAAGCAATGACAGCCAGATCGTGCTAAACAAAGAACTGTCCCCCGTCGCAGATTTGCCTAACCACAGTTTGTTGTCCTTGTTTTGATGTTTGTTTTGTACTGTGCGGATTACAGTATGAAGTTGCACACTGAATGCAAATAAGGGGGGGGGGGGGGGGGGGGGGGGGGGGGGTCTGAGCAAGTTGCTTTGTGATGACATTTTGTGAATGACATTTTGTAGATAAAAGTCTACAGGAGAGTAAATGGGTAAATTTGTCCTGTCAAAAGAGACACAATAAGCAGAGTACTGTCATTTTCGGACTATTGAGCGCCGCACCAACTATATTTCAAAATAATGTTACATATGCTGCAGGTGTCCACACTGTTAAAAAGTCCCCATTGGAAATACAGGTCTTTGCTCCCTATACGTGGTACAATATTTCAAGAGAATGGCGACCTAGGTACATTTACTTTCATAAAAGAACATAAAAGTTTAAAAATGTGATTGTATTATTCTTTAAAGCCGTGTGTGTTCTGTCAAACTGAAGCACTGCCTGCACGATATCACTTTACAGCGAATTAGTTAGTTCAGCCAAAATCACTTGCAATGGTTCATCCAAACGGCATATACAGGATCCCAAACCAACCTTTTTTTCCCCAATCCATTTCAATTATGTGACCAGTAAGACCTTGCGAGCAATTAGCACTGTATCATTACATGTTGTTTGACCTTGCATTCACTCACCGAGCTGCCGCAACGCAAATGCATATGTTTTCCCCAGTAATTATAACAGCGGGAAAATAAAAACCAACCTGCTGTGTTCAGTCAGGCATTGGCACAGAGGGGATCGGTGCAGGTTACAGGGTCTCCCTCCCCTGCATCACCACCACCAGAGAATTCACTTATTAGAGGCCCCTTAGCTGTCAGCACATCCACACTTCCCTGTGTGTGTGGTCGGCAGCTCATTCTCATTCTCACAGTTATCTAGCAGCATCTTAACCTCACCAAACAACTACTCCAACTGCACCAATAATTAGCCATGGGTAGAGCATGGAGGATACATCACACGGGAAATGGGGACACATGTTGCTTGGGCAGAGAAGAATAAAGATGCCTACCGCTGATAGATTACACAGAACCTGTGCTGCCTTCTGTTTTTAATATTCAAAGCACACTCAAGAGCAGCGTGCAGCGAGGGGGAAAGAGCACAGCCTAGTCATATCAAGCACCTCATTCAGGGCCGCAGCAGGGAGGGGAGAGAACTGGAGCAGCACTGTAAGTTAAAGCGGTACAGTA
This sequence comes from Gobius niger, assembly GCF_951799975.1. Lineage (NCBI taxonomy): Eukaryota > Metazoa > Chordata > Actinopteri > Gobiiformes > Gobiidae > Gobius > Gobius niger. Next base: position 14,890,930 of record NC_136865.1, read on the forward strand.
ATTCTATTTATAAAATACCAGGGAGCACAATAAATCTGTAAACAGAGAGGAAGTTGCTAATATTTTCAACAAGGCAAATGGCTTTTGTACCAATCATTTCAATTGTTTTGTCTTTTGTCTATGCATGTCACATTTTTTTTATTTACTGTGTGTCATATAGATTGCTAGACTACATTTGCATAACATTTGATGACTTTAACTACAGACAAACTGAAAAGAATTATTTAACAAGACTTTAACTAAAGCAAAGAAACATTTTGTTCAAAACACTGGTATCTGTGTGTATCATATGTACCGTTTTCTGTATTTTGCATTTGTTTTGTTTGTGTAATGTCTAATAACAATAACTTATGAGGTTCATTTTGAATTCTAGCTTTACCTTTTGAGGCAAACATGCTATTTTATTCAAACAACTCTGATTATTGTTGTTTCCCATATCTGTTAAAGCCACACTTTCATTTTGCTACAATGCACCACAGAAAATGTTTGTTCAAGGTTTCGGTATACTATTGTATTGTGAGTCTGCACTTATTCATAACGCAAGTCCTTTGTTCTCCCCCCCCCCTGTCAATCAGCATAAAAACACCCAGGCTTCTACAGCAGACAATGGATTTGTCACATAAACATAATGTTCCTGTTTGAAATGTCTTCATCAGCCACGCAAACAGTGCAATCAGAAGCAAACAGGTGTGACTGAATGTTCAGCATATACAGCTGAAATGTAAACAATTATTATTTTTAAATAACCAAGACATTCTGATGGCATTCCTGTAAACTTATATCAAAGTGTAAGCAGTCTAAACATAACTCTCAATTCTCCAGACATGCTGCCATGTTGTGACATTATCTGCATGCCCCATATAATATTGATAATGCCATTAATAGCAATGAAGCCACAAGGGATCAAAGTCATCATTGTCACAGTACTTTGAAAAATAAAGGGGAAACAGTCAAAACACTAAGAACTCATACAAGGTCCTGACTATGAACTAGTTGCATTATAGTGACAGTAGCAACATTGACAGCGGTACTAAGTAACGCGTTTACCTCAATATATCCTATTCGTAGGTCCTCTGGAGGCAATACAAGTATTAATGGGATGATTGGCGGAGGGTCTTTCTTCTCCCCCTGGTGTCTCTGGCCATAAAACCACGCTTGAAACTTTCCCTGCTCCGACACGGAGGCCCCAATACCCATTAATAGAATCATGAAGAAGAAGCTAACAGGCTAACGGGCAAAGCTAACTGTGGGCCAGCGCCACTTAAACACTATTGACAGCCAAGTTTGAGTGAAAAATTATCTCCATTGTGTAAATGGATGTACAATATCCCTCTCTCCCTTTGTCTTTTCTGTCAGCGTAGTATTTACTCTCACGGACAATTAATGAGTAAAAAAAACGTAACATGCTACGACACCTGCAGTAGCGCTTATGGCCTCTAGGGGCATGAGTTACTTAGTACTGCTTCAAAGGGCTATCACATAATTGTCATTTAGACCTTTTGACTCGACGATGTTATATGGCTACTCCTTCCCCAGAGTTTATTATGTTTTGATAATAGATTAATTCATGAGTATTTCCTACTGCAGCTATTTGAAGCCTTATAAAGTCTTTCTTGGTTGCTGGTGGCCCGATATAATGTATTCTGGTACATTTTTCTGACCAACAAAAGGTTGCGGGCTAGATGTGTCTTAATAAAGGACAGGGTTTATTATACAAAACTGTTCTTTTAACATACTTGAGAGTTGAGGCAGTTGTCTGACAGCGCGATATACAGTACATCCACGGAGTATAAGCGGCAGGAGGTTTGTTTTGATGGGGATAGAGGGGACAGAGGGGATTTGCAGCACACGCCCAGGGAAACTGTTAGTAAATTTTAAAATGAAAAATCAGTCCAATGAAATTCCTAATTGGTAGAACTCCACAATAGACATTTCCCAGCGTGTGCAGGGTCTATTTGTAGCTCTTTGACGTCCTTTAAAGTGTATTCAGATGGCATTTATCCTTATCACTTAATGGACTTGCTGTGATTTGACAGATGCGCACAATTGATCGTCAAAGGGAACAATCACTTCTCCATTTGTACATTTTGCTCTTCGCTTAAGTAAACACTCAAAGCGACTTTCAACTTCCCGCGTCCCAGAATGCCCTTGTCTTAAGTGCCGCATGATGCCTATTCTGAATTACGAGCCCCCCCATACACCCACGCCAGTACGCACGCTCACCGGTTTCTTCGTCGCAGTTGTTTAATCACGCCGGCGAACGGGGGCTGTCTGGCACAATGCCCTCTATAATCAACATTAAAACATCTCCTTTTAAGAAACGCACTTTTAATCTTGATCATTGTTGATTTCCCCGGGCTTCGTTCTCACGTCTCCTTACTGATTCATTCGACCTTTATTTTTACTTAAGCGTTTGATGAGGGGTGAAATAATGTCAGGACAAAACAAAAAAAGAAAATCACAAACGCATAACAGAGGAGTTGCAACGGCGCAGTTGTGTTATAAATTATGAAAGCGTAATTGGAGGGCAGTTTTGGGAGACGGCATAAAACTAAATTCAAAGACTATAAAATGTTTAATGGAATTTGGTCATAAAAAGAAAACGTTGTCCAAGGTCTCTCAGAAAAAATCTTGCTGCTGGCGATATAATTATGTATAATAAGTGCAGTTAATGTGACAAAAGATTTTATGATTGCTGTTTATTCAGTTAGGACAGGTGCGTCATGTGAATGTAAATGTGCCATGATTGTCCCACTTGGACACAAATGCACTGATGCACCAGGGCAGAACACACAGACACTGAAGGCAAGAGAACAGGAGGGTGGGGTGTTTGCCAAAGTACTCATTGGAGTGCTGGCCGAGCACTAACCACTGAGCCATTATCACCCCAAGCTTGCAGATTCCCGTGCAGTCTCTCACTTGGACTAAATGGTCCAACTTTGCCTTTATGTCCAGTGATTGGCCGTTCTAAAGGCTTGTTTATGCTCTATGTCTGAAACGCATACGGAAAAGCATCAACCTGACTGACATTCTTCTGTGTACATGTGCTTGTGGTGCTTGAGTTTATCTTCAAACTGCTAAGAAGTGATTCAAATAATCTGCAAACAAACCCTCACTACTTTCACCTAATTTTCTTGACTATTTTTTGGTCATTATGATGAAGTGAGTGGCTTCATATCTATACTCATTAGTTTGATCCATTACAACGCCACTGGTTAGTTTTTATCTTATACACCATGGGTCCCCAATTCGATCAGCTCGAGGTCCGCAAACCTTTCTTTCGTAACTTTCGACGAGACAGTCCTCCAACAGAAAACGACACAAGTGGTCGTTTGTCTTATCCCTGAATTACGACCATATAAGACGTTTGCTAAAACAGCGCCCCCGAGCTCCCATTGAGGGTATGTATATTACATTTAACCCAATTCAGAAACAACTTTATTTTGCATAGTGTTTTTGACCACTTGCGATGACTATTCCAAAACTCAAACACAAAGAAACAAATCACAAACTTGCAAAATTAGCCCCAATTGCAATAAGTGAGGGCAAAGAGCAGGCCTTCAGATCAGATCTCAGGCAGATCTTCAGCCCTGCCACACCTGTGGAGGAACTGAACGTCCAGCTGTGCCAAAGGCTCTCCAAGCGCGTTCTGCGCTATGGACAATATGACAATATTACACATTTTTCTATTCAAAATAAATGTCTTGGTCATCATAATCATTCTACCCATATGTGTTTCTATGCATGACATAATGGGCTAAACACACGAGTGCAGATTAAAGGTTAAGATCATTTATGTGTCATTACAAAATGTGTCTCTGCATGTGGCCCCGCCTTCGACTGGGGCGACCCGTCAGGAGCAGTGGGCAGGAGAGTGTAGCATCTAGGGACCATCTCCAGATGTGGAGCCAGGCTGATGGTCAGAATCACCTGCTGGAGGATTCACCTATGCACATGTGCTCTGGGACATGTTTTATGTTTTAAACAAATGCAATAGAGACACTGCAGATGTGGCACTTTGTGTTCAGTGTGATTGTTTTGTCATGTCTGATTGTATGTACTGTGTGTGTAGATGAGTGGCACTGTAGCACAAGTCTAATCCCCCCTGGGGCTAATAACGTTTATCTTATCTTATGTTGGGGTGCAGGTGAACTCCACACTGAAAGGTAATTTAACCCAGGACCCTCTTGCTGTGAGGCTAGAGCACTAACCACTCAGCCACATGTGCCGCCCATCATGTAAATCATACAGGCTACTGTCAAATGTCTTTTAATAAAATATAGAAATGGCTTTATGGCTTCATGGCTTTATCAAATAGTAACATATGAGGGTGTTGCATTATTTCTAATCTGTTTTGTGCAGAGGAACATCATCAATGTTCCCTATGATGCAAAATCCTAATGAACAGCTGCAGGGACAGATTTGCTTCATGGAGTCCAATTGTGTCCAGTTCTTTGGTCCCTTTGTGAGCCAGTCTACGACACTGAGATGGTCTATTTTAATGGTGAAATGTACACACTAACTTTTATGTTACATTGAGTGACTTAACACTGGTGATATCCACATGCGCCAGTGGCTTGTCCTGTGAGCTCCACTGACATCACATATATATGATCAACCAACACACACATGCACCCACATGTATGTCCGAACCCTCACGGTCCAGATGAAACGTGACATGAATGAAAACTATTAGAATTATGTTTTTATTTCTTTATTTTAGCATTGTTGAAAATACTATTTAACCCCTGAGTAAATGTTTGTATGATTAAGGTTTAGTGTTGATAAAGTAGAGACAAAACATAAAACAATGGTGAAAATTCTGATATGTGTAAATCATATCCCAGAAAAAACTGGAAATACATAATTCTTATGATAAGACACAAGAAAATTAATACAGGTTTAGATTAATTGCGCTTTGATTGATTTTCATTTTTTTAATTCAGTTTGCCGCTTGCAGATTTACTCAGTAAAAAGATAACTATACATTCGAGTACAGATACTCCTAATATTACGTGAGTAAATGTAAAAATTGTGATAAAACTCAAAAAACAGTTAAAAATACAAATAAATGGATCCCAGAAAGAATAGTTATTGTTGCGGTAAATAGATAAATGCAAAAATAGTAGATAATAAGACATTTATAAATAAATAAATAAAATAAAATACATAAACCCCTTTCTTTTTTCTTCCCACCAGTACACCTTTTGCTATATATATATATATGTTTTCTACAAGAAACCTGCTTTAGTCCATATAAATAACAGGCATCAGAAGAAATGCTCTACAGCAGTTTATTTCAGATTGTTTATAATATAATGATGATAATTATTAACAAATGCTGCTACTTCAGCCAATCAGTGCGCTGGCTCACCTGCCCAAACGCCCGGTGCAAAAATCAGATCCAATCCAAAGTGAAGGTCCAGACCCTTGTATGAAACACAATGAGTACAAGGGTATGGTAAAACCAGGCTACCACACATGCAAGACAATAGAAATGCCAGGAAGCATAGATGCAAAAAAAAAAAAGCAACTAAGCTTGGAACATACAGATCCGTATGTGTCTGAAATGTGAGCTTAAACAAGCTTTAACCTTGGACAGTGAAGCTTTTCCAAATGTGTATAGTCTTGAGGTATCTGGATACAAAACTCAATCACTTATCATGAACTCACTTGTTCTGGAAAAAGGATAAGGATGAAATGTTGTGCACAGGAATCTATTATTATTGACTTATTGAATTCTCAACTCCACTGTTTGTGACTTCCACTTCCAATCTGTCCTCCCGGCATTTCTCGTCATTCTTCCTTTAAGCGGATGAAAGGCGTGTCCAATCAGCTCACAGGAATCATTCTAGAGCGCAGTGAAAAATGGATTTGCGCTTTATGGATGGAAACGTGGGTGGTGTGGATGTATAGGCATGTGTGCGTGCAGGTCCTATCCAATCGATAAAGCATTAAAAGCCTGAGTTGAAGGAAAGTGTGATGATCCACCTGGTTATGTTTGATTCAATTGGGAAAGGGCCAATGTGCCATAAGATTGATATGACACTCAAGCGGATGACAATTCATTAAAAAAATAAAAATCTACTGGACTGAAGTTTTACTGGAAAAAATCTACTGGATTCGTTTAAGTCTTATTTAACTCACTGAAATGGGCACATGGGCTTATGAGAGTCAGCATTAGAAATTCTAATGTTAATTTGATGGAGAGTATTTTACACAAAACTTGCAATACGGAACAGTGTTTGTCGCAGTATATTTTTTGCCTAGTTGCTAGGATGCAAAAGACCTCATGGCATTGCAAGAGAACAAACACCTGTGTATTAAGCCTATGTAAAAGTATATAAATGTCTCAAGACAAAAGGTGAGAACAATGAAGCTATTTTTGTGTTGTGTGAAATGTTATTTCTATGAAGCTGTATAAAGTTTTCCATTACTGCTGTGTTTTCTTTCTTTTTTGTGGGGGGTATTTTTTTGTTTGTTAATAAAATATACCAACTATGCCTCATGGCAAAGACTGCAGCTCTGTATGGAGTGAGGCTCAGTCAGACCCCCTTTACATTGATAGTGTGTAAGGGACAGAGAGATGAAAAGCCAGTGAAAAAGACAAAATCTTTGGGATAATGGCTTTTATCTGGACAGTGTGATGTAAAGCCCGCAAGCACACATCTATCAAAGTGAACTGTAGTACGCAGTCACGTAAGAAAGGCGGTGTGTGCATATGATAGCACACAGAATCAATTTGAAATCCTGTAACATTGGGACTTTGTCAGAGCTTCCCCAAAACTGCAACTTGTGTGAGAGGGGTCTTTTCCAGTGCTGTCATTTTCAGCAGCTGCAACCTGAAGTGTCCAGAAGTGCGTACTTGATATTTGTGCATGCAGTGAATGTTTAAAACTAGCCCAAACTCTTTTCATAACCTTAATCATTTCTTAAACGGGCTCATGAGCAACACATACAAAGATTTAGTAAAACAACTGGAATATATCCTAACAAAGAGTCAACATTTGACTACCCTTTTCATTGTACTACAAGAGTAGTGTAATATAAATTGTTATCCCAAATTCTATTGCACATACAGTGCCTCTCGTAAGTATTCATACACCTTGAACTTTTGCACATTTTGTCATGTTTACTATCCTAAACATAAAGATTTTATTTTGATTTTTTTACTGAACGTTCACACACAAGTAACCGACAACTGTGAAGTGAAAGCAAAATGATACATGATTCTGTTATTTTTCAAAAAATAGAAAACCGAAAAGTGGGGCTTGCATAAGTATTCATACAGCATGCATGAATACTTTGTGGAACCCCCTTTAACTGCAATAACAGCAGAAAGTCTTTTGGGGTTTGACTCTACAAGGTTTGCACATGTAGAGACTGACATTTTAGCCCATTCCTCTTTACAAAACAACTCAAGCTCTGTCAGATTAGAAGGAGAACGTTTGTGAACAGCAGTTTTCAGACCTTTCCACAGATTTTCAATAGGATTTAGGTCAGGACTTTGACTGGGCCATTTTAACACATTAATATGTTTTTATTGAACCATTCCATTGAAGATTTATCTTTGTGTTTAGGGTTATTGTCCTGCTGGAAGGTGAATCTCCGCCCCAGCCTCAGTTCTCTTGCTGACTCCAGCAGGTTTTCCTCCAAAATGAACCTGTATTTGGCTCCATCCGTCTTCATAACTATTCTTACAATCTCCCCAGTCCCCGCTGAGGAAAAGCAGCCCCACAGCATGATGCTCCCCCCCCGTATATTTGACACAGGGGATGGTGCACACAGGACGATGAGCAGTGTCAGGTTTGCTCCATACATAACGTTTTGCATTTGGGCCAAAAAGTTCAATTTTTGTCTCATCTGACCAAAGCTCCTTCTTCCACATGGCAGCTGTGTCCTCCATATGACTTCTAGCAAACTTCAAACAGGATTTCTTATGGCCTCCTTTCAATAATGGCTTTCTTCTTCCACTCGTTCATGAAGGCCAGATTTGTGTAGAGCACGACTTATAGTTGTCCCATGTACAGATTCCCCCAGCTCCTCCAGAGTTATCTTGGGGCACTTGGTTATATTTCTTACCAGTGTCCTCCTTGTTCGGTCTTTTAGTTTAGGTGAACGACCACGCCTTGGTAAGTTGGCAGTGGTGCTACACTCTTTCCATTTCCAAATGTTGGATTGAACAGTGCTCCGGGAGATGTTTAAATCTTGGTATAACTTAACGCTGCTCTAAACTTCTCCACAGCTTTATCCCTGACCTCTCTGGTGCTCCTTGGCCCTCATGATGTGTTATTAAGTGACCAATACACTCCGATCATAGCTCTGAGGGCCTAAAAGAACAGCTGAAATTATTCTGAGAGTAGATTACACACAGGTGGCCTCTATTTAACCGTTAGGCCAAGGTGTGAACATTCTGGAGTCATTAGGAATGTTTTAAAGGCAATTTAATGCACTCAGAAAATGCTGTATGAATACTTATGCAAGCCCCCCTTTTCACTTTTCTATTTTTTGAAAAATAACAGAATCATGTATCATTTCGCTTTCACTTCACAGTTGTCTGTTACTTGTGTGTGAACGTTCAGTAAAAAAATCTAAATAAAATCTTTATGTTTAGGGTTGTAAACATGACAAAATGTGCAAAAGTTCAAGGTGTATGAATACTTACGAGAGGCACTGTATTGTATTAGAATTTGACTGCCTTGCAACCGCGAGGAACTATGAGAAAAGATTGAGAAAGATTGCTATCTTCAGGTTCATCTCCGGTGCTACAACAGCAGTCTAAAAATCCTGTGTAAAAGTCCACAAAGCTAATAAAAGATCGCAGCGAGCGGGGAAAGCTTAAGTGAATGAAAGCACCAGGCAGGTGGTGTTTACGACTGAATGCCTTTAAACTCAAAAACTCGTGCTTGTGACACATTTGTCGAAGACTCTACCGACAGAAACATCCATCCGAGTTCAAAAGTTGATAGACAAAGTATAGAGAGTGTATTTAACTTTAATGTTTTTGTGCATAAAATAATGAATTATACCACATAAGTCACTCCAGAGTATAAGTTGCACCAGCGAAAAATGCATAATGAAAAACATATATAAGTCGCTCTGAAGCATAAGTCGCACCAGCCACCCTGGTGCACCGTTGACAAGCCTCTCCCAGCAGCACATTGCTCACCCATTTGCGAACTCGTTCCTCTAGCTGTGGCCATCTTGCTTTTAGCCCACAATTAGTTACAGTAAGAGTAATTACCGCTTTTCGTTTATTTCACTACTTGAATCTTGTAATCTGCTGAATATGATTTTCTATTTGGGGGAATTTGTGTTCGGTCTTAGATACTGGTACACAAGCCAAGAGCGCCCTCTAGCGGCTGTCAGTGTGAAAATAATGAATATGTGAAATTAAATAGTCATTTAGATATTAAATGGTCGCCTCCCGCGGGCATGTCCTAGTGGGACAAGGCCTCGTGGAAGACCCAGGACACGCTGGTGGGACTATGTCTCCGAGCTGGCCTGGTGTCGCCTCGGGGTCCCCCCAGAACAGCTGGAGGAGGTGTGTGTGGATCGGGAAGTTTGGGCATCTTTGCTGAGACTGCTGCCCCCGCAACCCGGCCCCGGATAAAGAGGAAGAAAATGGCTGGATGGATGGATGGATGGATGGATGGATGGATGGATGGAAATTAAATATTTTGATATATAAGTCACACCCACAGCCAAACTATGAAAAAAAGTGTGACTTATAGTCCAGAAAACACGGTAGGTGCCTGAGCATCGAGGTGAGTCACACAATCCAATATGTTCCACTGAGCTGCATTTAATTATACAAAACTTGATCATCAACAGAAACTTTCAGGCCATCATTGTTATACCAGTTTTTGTCAGAAGGTTAAGATTAAACATAATGAGTTTATAATTTACTTTGTTCTTCTAAAACACCCTAGCGTTACATTACCCCATAGTTCACTTGCTCCTGGGATTGTAGTGACTGCTTATCGGAAGGTTAAGTTGGTCAGTAAACTGCCGGCAGCCACTCCTGTCTGCCATGCATTATTGAGTGCATTGTGTTTTTACACACTCAATGCACAAATATAATCAAGCCCCATGTAGTGCTATAGGATGCAGGAGCAATTTATGGAGAAAATGGAGGAGATTGAAGATATATGCGTCCAGGTATTGAGACAGACAGAGATCCCACCTCAACAAATTACCTCCATACTACACAACCCGTCCTGAACACTTTGTCTAAATATATACAGCTTTGTGCACACGCTTATGATTCAAAACTCACACACAAAGCTATTAAATGTCACATCCTGTTGCAGATTATATCACTGGGCAATTTCGCGCTCCCTGGCATCATCTGGAAGAACAAATCAGTGGAAAATAACAGCCATATCGAACAATTTGAGAATGGGGAAATCACGCAGCAGTCACAAAACCATACAATAATGTTTACAAGAAGCAGTAAGTAAGTAAGTAGTGTTGTAATGTAGCTTGGAGAGACAGGGTGCATGCTTTTTATTCAGTTCACTGCTCCAAATTTTCCAAACAAAATGAATCAGACCAGACACGTTGTTCATCAGTGAAGTGCATTAGTTTACAAGTCCATTAAAACAGTTGTAATAAAAAATGAAAAGCTTTTGATGTTTTTCCAAATCAATATTGAATTTAGATGCTCCTCATTTCGTTCACATAGCATCTGTTTGATTTTTTCCTCCTCGATGTTTTTCAATTATTTTTAATAAAACAACATTTGATGCATTGTTTTTGAAGCTTTCTGGATTGAAAAATTCAGTTTAGTCAATTCTACTCGCACATGTTGTATTAAATGTTATCTTCTCGTCTGCCTTCATATTTTTTCCCACAACCGTGCTGACATGCCCCACTCCCTCACATCTGTTCAGGCACAGGCTGAACAGATGCATGCACACTGCTCGGGCATTGTGGATTAGAGTGTATTACGTTGTCTGGTCATGTGGCTAGTGGCATTATTTTGTTCTTAAACATGATCATATTCTATTCACAGTTTCTTCGTTCAATGTCACGAGATTGGAGGCGGCAATAATCCAATAGTCGTAGTCGGCATCTACAACAAAGTCGTTTTAGAGCCACATGCGTTTCTTTAGAATTGACCTTCTCTTCAGTGTTTCAGTGAAAAGTGAGGTCAAGTTCTGGTTTGGGCATGCTTTTAGCCCTGGTTTAGTATGGCTTAGTGTTGGTTCAGGCCTCACATTCAGAAAATGCACTCATTAAAATGGGTTGTTGCTTTATTTGTATTTAAAACAGAAGCCCATTTGGAGGAAAAAACAAACAAAGTGCAACTGATTTTTCCAAGGCAATCTCATAAAAATAAAAAATATGATTATTTCCAGCTTTGTCTAAAACATTGCTTGTTATCATAGCAGCCCAATATCAATCCCCCATTCACTTCGAACATTGTTTTAGTCCAGGTGTGCCTTTTGTCGCAAATGTGACTGATAATCCACGCCAGAGTACACAGTGCACATCACTCTGTTTGTGCCGCACAAACAAAGACATGCCAGTCAGACAGCACTAACAACAAATAATGCCAACACATGCTACAGCTGTGATCATTGGTTACACTCTCATGCACAGGCAGGAAGCGCTGGCTCTCATCTGCGCCTCAATTCACAACATGTTTCACACAACACCTGCCCACAAAGCTCTCACTAATCTACCCACTGCTGCACCTACCATTAACAACAGTGACTTTAGCAGCACACACTTGGAAGATATCCAGGGAAAAGCAACTGGACAGGACAGCTTAAGGTGAAGAGTGGGGAGAGACATTTAGCAAATCAAGGGGAGCAGAGTGTTACAACCTGGCTCAGCTAGGTGAAAAGGCTGCAACAAAAACAAAGGTGCTTAAGGTTAAATAGAGTTGTAATTTAATCAAAGGGTAAGCTTAAAGGAACAGGCCACCGTCTTTCCATACTGAGATTTGCTCTTGCCTGAGCTTAGAAGAGTTGATGCGTACCTGTCTTGTCTATGTGCGTGCGCTCAGTCACGCAAAATGACCAAAGATGTGAGTAAATTCTCCACTTTGATTTATGTGCCTCGGTCCATTTTTTTAAAGCTAAAACAAAGGTTGAACACAACCTAACAGGGGTCTCCAAAACTACAAGTCACAGACCTGCGACAAAAACGAATGTAAACAAAATCACACCATGTCATTACTGACATAAAGAGCCACAGCACACACAAAAACGACGTACGGGCCACAAAGTTCAGGAACCCTGAATGTAAGCAGTGGCCCTTCCGAAACGAGCAGATTGGTAAGAGGTCTTACGCCAAACCGGATGTGCGTCAGTGTCCGCCATGATAAGAAGCGTCCGAATTGGGCTGTCAGTTAGGAAGGAGTTAGGAAAAAAAGCCTCAATGCTAACTCTCATATAGCCACTTTAGCATAGCTAACTAACTGGTTATTAGGAGCTATGTGCCATCCCATAAGCCATTGCGCCAGTCCCAGCCAACCAGGAAAGACCTTGAAATCAGTCCTCCAATCATAGGCAAGGGCTCACACAGCAGGGCTCAGCCACACACACAAACTAACAAAAAGAAAGGCGTCTGGAGGCCGGGGGCCATAACAACGAGGCTAGTCACTAATGCATTGCCTTGGTATTTCCAGGACTCCAAGAAATAAAAACCTGTGTTGGTATGAAATGTTGCTTAATCTCTTAACCCCCACCTGAACCAAGCACATTTCTCCAGTTTGGATTTATCCACATCTAAAAGCCTCTTTAAAAAAAAAACCCATCAAAACATTGACAAAAAGGATGATAAATTGGATGAAAACAAAACCAAAAAGTGACAGAAAAGTGACAAAAAAATCAACAAAAACATGACTAAAAAGCCACAAAAAGGCAACAAAAAAGTGACAAAAGAGCGACAAAAGCAACAATAACATATTAAAAAAGCGATGAAAAAGCAACAAGAAACCACAAACAAGCTACAAAAACAAAAAGTTGCAATCAGTTTTGTAGGTCTTAGATAATGAGGAGTCACACTGGCCTATAGGCAGTCAAGAAGCTTTTAGGTTTGGGTAAAGCTGAACTGGAGACAATGTGCTCAGTTTAGGCAGGGGGTGAGAGGTTAATTACATTTAGAACAAGCTAAAAACAAGGCTATAAACTGGCAAATAGCTATGTAGTGTTGCTTAGATAATATGGCATTGCTATATATATTTTTCTATTTATTTGACTTTTATTTAACCAGAAAAGTCCCTCTGACATTAGGAATCTCATTTCTAGGGAAGTCTTGGTAAATCCGATGAAGGCTCTCTGTGTCGACCTATAAAGATGTGTTCTGCACCCACACCACACAAGGTAAGCCGAGTGTTTTGGGTGTAACCTTGGGTGTGGAGTCCTTATTAGCAAATCTGGACTGAAGTCCAAGTCGATCGTCCTACTAACAAAAGCGTTAACATCTCTGCTACCCTGCACCCACAGAGTCTGATGAGTTGCTTATTATTGCTTCACTTCTAGAAAATAGGCCACCTCTTTTTATAGCTACACAAAAATACTTATGAGCCAAACATAGGGTGCAAAGAACTTGACCTAGAACAATTGAGGATCATCTTCAAATAAGGCACTATACACTATCCATTAATCAGCCTCTTTTGTTGCGAGGTCAGACCTTTTTTCTCAGCACCTGAAGTTTACAAAAAACACTCTTAAATCAATTTCTTAGAGTCTCCAAATGTCCCATATCTGTCTGACATTTTCCTCCGGACAATCAGCTGCCTTCTCTCCGTGCAGTTTTGGAGTTGAGGCCTGTGATTATGGCCTGACCTTTGAGATAACAGAATAAACAGCCCAGAAATCTGCTAAATAAGTGCCCATCCACACACTTCACCTCTTTTCTGTCACATCGACACACACGGCGTACAGCAGAAGCTCTATCAGTGCATATTAGAGTCAGGCAGCCTAACAGTGGCAAGGTTTATTAACTCATTTCATTGTCACAGCTGTAGGTAGTCTTCCAGGCAAATGGGGCCGCTTTCCCACTTTATTTGTCTTCATTTGAGTTTTCTGATTTGATCTCACAAACCAAAAGCCATCCCCATCTGTGCGAAGAAAAGCCCTGTCTACACGGTATAGCGACTACGACTAGTACTGGCTATTTATTCTCACAAAACATTATTTGGTGTTTTGCAGAAAAGGGCAGGTTTTTAGCTGTCTATAATCTTGCAAAGGAAAAAGCAGAACTCAAAAATAAGAAAATCAGCAAATAACCCACACTGTCTAGACTTGCAAAAGGCCATCCCCTAAAAATAAAAATGTACATTTATGAGTCACATTGCAGACACAATTATTTGAGGTTGAAGCAGGTCCAAATAATGATCGTAAAGTATTTATTACGAGTCAAACAAACATGGAGTCCTGCACTGGTTAAACTGTAAGGTGAGGCACGGCCGGTAACCACTCTATTCGACCAAAATGCTATGCACATACGGGACCACTGGGGAGCGAACACCTGATCTACAGTGACCACTGCTCGCATTTACAATGAAGCATTCCCCTGAAAATGGCCACTGCTCACCCGGAGCCCTGAGCGCAACTGCTGACAGACAAACAAAGACAAACAAGGGGTATGGCGCACAGCACACATACGCACCACCGCATAAACTTGAACTTGCCGATGTGGGAGGAACTTTTCTCATATTGACTAAATCATATAGTTTCTTCTTGCTTCGTGACCCCGTCGGTTCCCCCGTCGCTTTCCATTTGTGATTCTCGTCGCTGTTCACACCTCGTCAGACGCTAGGTGATGCGCACTTGCCTCAATTCTCTCTCGCTCATTGATTTCCGACAATAATTTACGTCTGCCTCCTAAATCAGTGCGATTCTCCTGCTGGTGAATAATCATATCTGCTGCATGTGCACTCATTAACACTTTGTACAACAAATGAAGTCAATCAGCCACATCAGGGCCCTAATTGCTACAACAACTGCGCTTCAAGGAGACAGCTGCAACACTTCTTGTCGAGGTAGGTAAATAAAGTGCCCCCTTGGACTAAGTTATTACACTTCAAGGTAGATTAAGGTAAAATACACCAATACAGTAATGTTAGAAAGTTTCATTGCAGAGCTTGTGAAGAGAATTTGACAGCGTAGCTAAATACAGTTCCTATATATATATTTAAAAAAGTACACACATTGAATTGGAGTCTGTATCCTGCATGATAATGCTGACACAGAAGAATGGCTGAAATGCTGATGACAAATGTCCCTATTGAGAGAAAGTCGACAAACACTGAAAACTTGGCAGGGGGATTTAAACTAAAACTTCTGTGTAACTGCCTGTGGTGAACCCTACCTGAGGCCCTCCATTTCTCCATCTGTCCTGCGAATTCAATGACAACTTCTACCCTATATCTCCCCTCACCAGAACAATACTAGACAGAGATTAAAATGTTCTCTAAAAGTAGAAGGAAAGAAAAAAAAATGAACATCATATATAGTAGAGAGCCATGTCTGTTGAACATAACACAACAGGAAACCATTTTTCCATACTGAGATATGTTCTTACCTGAGCTTAGACGAGTTGATGCGCACCTGTCTGGTCTTTGCGCGTGCCCTCAGTCACGCAACCAAAGATGTTGTTAGCATTTGGCTAAATGCTAGCAACAACAACAAGGCCAATGTATTCCTATAGCTCCAAATGGGAGTGAAGTTGGAAGCAACCACGGTCTTCCACTGGCACGCACAAAGACCAGACAGTTACGTATCAACTTGTCTAATCTCAGGTAAGAACATATATGAAAAAACGGTGGCCTGTTCCTTTAATGTTTCCTCCACCAAGGATTTGTTGCTGGAGGTCTCATCCTAAATTAGGTGACACAATTGTATTTTTGAAAAAGCTAATTCGTTTCAGCCTTCGAGCGACAAACACTGATCTTCTGAATTCCCAGGCAGTGCTTCTGGGCCTGTATATAAAAAAAGACATCTTAAGAGTGATAGGGCAATGCACTGAATGTGGTGGAGGGTGTTCTCGGTGTAAATGACCCATAAAGACCCTCTGTGTTACAGTGACACAAAAGCCATCTCAGACCTGGTCCAGTCTAGTTAATGTCACTCAAATGGTGTCAGGCATGTCAGTATGTGCACACAGTAACATGCTTCAGTGCATATGGAGGTCTGAGGTGCCTTTTAATAGTTCCACAATAGCCCTCTAAACAGATACACTTAGAACTTGAAAAATATTGATCAGAAGCTATACCTTTAAATGAGAAGTAGTTCTGTACTTGATGCCAGAGTTGTGTTGATACCTTTGTATGTTAAATAAATAATTTCAATAACCTTCCTATTCTCCGCGAGTCCTAGGGGTAATGATCTGCTTCAGTGCACAAATCCTCATGCCACAAATGAACGCGAGCTGGAGGCTTTGAAGCCGGCGCCAAGGCTCTGCTCTGGTCCACATGCACACAGCCAGCCCAAATCAGACAGGAGGCAATTACACATGCTTGTAGTGCTTGACTGACTTTAATATTTGATCGAGGTTAGACAATTATGAAGTCATGGCTGTATAAAATAGAACCCCAACAAAAGACAAAGATGCTACGCTGCCTGATCAAACTAAAAAGGTTACCACAAAAAAGGTCATGCACTGTAATATTTCATTGGACTGGCTTAAGCATGGATTGTAGCATGCATTTCCATCCAGTGTTGCGTTCATATTTCACAAAGATCTCATATTGACATGGGAGAGTGTGACCACTGCGCAAAGCCTTGTCCAGCACATCCCAAAGATTCACAATGGGGATAAGATCTGGACTCTGTGGCGGCCAATCCATGTGTGAAAAGGATGTCTCATAGTCCATGAACCACTCTTTCACAATGTGCTAGCCCAATGAATCCATTGTCGTCTTGGAGTATGTCCAAGCGATCAGGGAAGAAGAAACCAATTGATGGAACAACCTGGTCATTCAGGATGTTCAGGTCACTGATCTTATTCTTTGGGTGTTGCTGAACCTAGACCTGACCAACTCCAGCAACCCTAGATCATAACACTGCCCCACAGACTTATAGACTTATACTTCGCTTGATGTCACTTCACCATCCCGCACTTATAAATTACTTGCACGGCTGTAATAAAACAATAGCTCTCCCAGCAAGACATTGGGAATTCAGATTTAAATATTAACTGCAAATCCAAAAGAGCATTGCGACAAATTTTTCAACAAATGTGCTCCTGGCTAGTGAATTCATTTCTTTTGAATTCTTTTGTAAGATATTTCTGACACTTTTCTCCCAAAACCGTCGAGTAGGAGGCAGTGATTTGTATTGTTGCACACACCTCGGTTCGTTTCTTGCTTGTGTCTGCTCTGGTCTCTGGAGATCCCCGACCAGATTGTGTCCCTTGTTAGGAGCCTGTTGTTTGTGTAAATGCGCACAGGTGGCTTAGCTGTCGTAGCAGACCGCCTCAGGGCCACTGGACCCCTATTAGCCCGCGCAGATTCAGAGCAGGAGGCCCGTGACATCTAATAGAGAGGTGGGCCACAAGGACTCACTTCTACCTTTTCTTGTGCCGACTCGGGCTGCTTCTCGTGGGACTTACGTGGCAGCGCAAAGATACACAAAACAAAGTAGGTGGAGATGGGCACTGTGCAAAGATTCACTAAATGTGCTTTTGGGGAAATGTCAATCTAAGGGGACAACAATGGGTTATACGATCTGAGCCTAAAATGTGCTGTTAAAGCAGTACTAAGCAACATGTTTACCTTAACAAATCCTTTTCGTAGTCCCTCTGGGGGTAATACAAGTGTTAATGGGATGATTGGAGGGTCTTTCATCTCTCCCTGGTGTCTCTGACCAGAAAACCATGTTTGCAACTTGACTGCCACCGGTGCGGAGAAAGCAATACACACTAATGGAATCACGAAGAAGAAGCTAACAGGCTAACGGGCAAAGCTAACTGCGGGCTAACGTCACTTTAAACAGTATTTACAGCCAGGTTTGAGTGAAAAAAATATTTCCATTGTATAATTGGATGCACAGTAACCCTCTCTCCCTTCGCCTTTCCTGTCAGCGTAGTATTTACTCTCCAAGACAATTAATAAGTTAAAAAATCGTAACTTGCTACTACACCTGCAGTTGCGCTTATGGCCTCTAGGGGGAAGAGTTACTTAGTACTGTAGCCCAGCTCAAACTCCAAGGAGTTGGCGAAGGAATCGCAAGTAAAATGTTGGTTGCAAACTCCAGCACGAGGCGGGAGTTCGCAGTTTTCCCCCAGGCCAATTGCGCGCAGCCACTGGCGCCTAATTTCTAAGTCCTGAGGAAAGTAATGTAAACCTACAGAACTATGACAACCTACAACACTACACTTTCTCCCCATCCTAACAAACAAGACTACAACACTACACCTAATATTACACAATACAGAACACTAAATACAGCTAACCTAGCTAATTCTTATGCTAAATGCTACTTATTTCTCACTAATACTAAACTACAACTAAATCTAATAACTATCTAAACTACGACAAGCTAATAAATCTAACTAAAAGCTATGCTAATAAATCTAACTAAAAGCTATGTAATAAATCTAACTAAAAGCTACGCTAATAAATCGCAAACCTGAAAATCGATATAAAGACACTCGCTATTCCAAACTCCAACTCGCTACGGGGGCGTGTGCGGAGTGGGCTGCTTTTATACTCCACAGAAGAGAGGCCGCTGACGTCGGCAGCCTCCTGCTTACGTAAGCGGCCCGCTCAGAGCAAATCACAAAGGAGACCAACAGTAAAGCATGTAATGCACTCGATAAGGTGCAGATGGCGCCACACAGATGGTTTGGGACACAAAGACAGGATTTCAACAAATATGCACTAAATTGTTAAAATAGTGACAGATACATGTAGACAACACTATAAGATACCCATTTATACAACTTACCTAGACAAAAAAGTTGATTTTGGGGTTAGTTGTTCTTTAAGTAATAGATTTTAATGCAGAACTAAGTAACTCATGCCCCTAGAGGCCATAGGCGCCAGTTCAGGTGTCGTAGAATGTTGCGTTTTTTTACTACACTGATAGAAAAGATAAAAGGAGAGAGGGATATTGTACATCCAATTACTCAAACTTGGCTGTAAATACTGTTTAAGTGGCGCAAGCCCACAGTTAGCTTTGCCCATTAGCCTGTTAGCTCCTTCTTTGTGATTCTATTAGTGTGTATTGGTGCAAGGTTGCAAGGGTGATCTTCTGGACAGAGATACCAGGGGGAGATGGAAGACCCCCCAATCATCCCATTAACACTTGTATTACCCCCAGAGGGACAACGAAAAGGATTTATTAAGGTCAACAAGCTACTTCTTCTTTAAAGGACAATAAAAGCTGAACTTAATAGAATGTGCAAATTGTGTAAATTTCAAATGGCAGGTCATCAATGTAAAAGCGTCAATCCTCAAATTTGGATATTGATGTTTTTTGGGCGGGGTTTCCCAAATCTTTTTTCAAAATGTTTTGTGTTTCTGCAATTCTCAAACGGTTTTATCAGTGTTTTGTGCAGGAACTACTTTTTTCTTACTCCTTTTCACTCTTTTGAAAGCACTTTGAGCAGCTGAGCAGAGCACAAGAGGTTATAGTCATGCATATTTCGCGAGTTTTAATGCAATTTGTGTGAAACTTATTGGTGTTTGTGTCTGACTGATACTGCAAAAAACGGCTACCGCCTTTTGTTCATATGATCAGAAAACTCTGTCGTCGAGGCTTTAAAATGTGCTGTTCCACTTTACATCTGTCCGTCTGTGAGACATAATCCCACACATACACCAGCACATTGAGCGGCAGAACACCAGAGTTGGTACCCAGCAGGAGAGACAGTTGATTGGCTGGTTTTTGCATGTTTCGGGGAGATAAATGGATTCATCTGTGCTCTGGTGCCAAACATGCAGCAGCAGGTGACGCACAAGCAGCACCTGACACACTAAATCTATGGATCCTCACAGGAAAATGCCACTCGCGCAGTGTTGAGAAATTAGAACAAGAACAACAAAACCTCTGCTCCGTCCTTGAGTCAGCCAAGCAATGAGTTTCTGATTAATCATGTTCAATAATGCACCTTTTTGTTGGAGAAACACTTTTTTCAGACCACTTTTTAGTCACTTAAGAGCCTCAATCAATCATCATTAGCATTCCTTTTGGCTAATGTTCATTCCATTAATTCAAGTCTACAGCTAAAGTCAAAGTCTCATGTTGTGCTTTCTGCCATTGTTCATTAAGAATTAAAAGCTTTCAAATACCAATATGTGGGTATTTAGGCGTTTTCGGGCAAAAGTAAGTAAGAGACTGGAAAGTAAACATTTGGGACTTCTGGCTTTATCATTCTAGGTTTGCTCACACACACACACACACAAAAAAAAAGGTACAGATGGGAAGTTGCAGTATAGGTGGATTTTCTACCATCCTTCGACTTCACAGAGAACTGTCAATGCGGGATAAAACTGTGGCTAAATAAAAGTTAAATGCATGTTAAACCCGCTGCACCTGGGAACTGAAATGCCAATGAAAACAGCGGAAAGTTTGGAGAGAACTTTGACAATCTGTAGCTAAAAACACAACTTTCCAGTGAAACATATTACCAGGTTGGACAACTAGCTTAGCGTTGTGTCCCTGGGAAGTATACTTACCTTATTTCAGTCTGTACGTCCTGTGTATCAGGGAATATAAAAAAATAACGTGCATCTGTCAGGCATAAAAGAAGGGCTAATACACAGAGACAACCTATAGTATTAAGTACTGGTATCGGTTACAAATATCCGATTCTGAACCATCTAAATCTAAGTGAATATGGGCATGTGGGCTGTATGTCATTGTAAAGCTCACAGCCAGGAGAATTCACTTGCTGAGTTAGTTTTAACCTCTGCACATAATTCTGCGGTTAGCAATAGCATGCTAAAGTTAGCGGGAGCATGCTAATGCTAACGAAAACGAATCAACGCTGGGTCAGAAACTATGATAGAAATACCTGAAGTAGACTATTAAAATAAAATCGGCCACTGCTGAAGCAAAGTGTTTGTATTTTAGTTTAAGAAATAACTGATCTAACATATTTGTAATGATCAGATCACTTAATGTGAGTTGTTAACATTAATGTAACCTAAAGTCTGTCATATACCCAAGGATATTTAGAGCAGAAAAGTCATCTTTATTAAATGTTTATCCAAGAGTTGATCATTAGATATAATTGAATTGATCTGTAACATGACAATAAAATATTTATTGATCTTACAATGGAGAAGAGTCAATTAAATGTATCACTCAGAGAAAGACACTTTTAAGAAAGTCTCTTGGTATCGGTAAATATTGGATATTGGCGGACACTCAAACCCCAGTATCGGTATTGGTAGCAAAAAAGTTGGATCGGTGCATCTCTAGTATTTAGTCAACTTCTGTCACCATTTTCCACAGCCACAGAGTTTGGAAATCCAACATTTGATGCATTTCAAATCAAAATTTTATAAAGATATGAACAGATTTCTGGCCTGTAATATTGACACTTCATGGGTATGTGAGCAGTTGCCGTGATGACCTACATGTGATAAACAGAGCTGCACGGGTATCGCCAAACAGACTGACAGACTGACTTCACAAGCCCAATTTGTAAATGAAAGCCAATAAAACCTTGCCGGAACTCAATTAGAAATGCTTGTATAGCATTATTACACACTTGTGGTTATGAATATGAATGGAACAAGGAAAATATGCTGGGTAAATGACCTTTAAAATCTATTCGAATCACTGTGGGGGAAAAGGTAAAAAAAAAAAAAAAACAGGTAAAAAAAAAAAAAACGGAGAGGTCAAGTTTGAAGGAGAAGCAAGATTACTGAGAGAATGAGTCAGAGGGAGGTCTCAAACAGAAGCCCAAGAACATGGCAGTTTCTTTAAGGAACTTGCAAAAAGGAGATATTGATTGAGCTGGTCGTTTTAACGATTAGTACTTCTGATATTGTTTCTCAACTTTTGAACAAGAGAACACATACGTAACAAAGTAATGGAGCCACAGGGCAGGGGGTGGATAACATCTCCACTTGTTCTACTTCAAAGTGTAATCATTTGTTTGTGTGTTTTAAATAATAAAGTCGCAGTCAGTAGTCGGCTCACTAATTTAGGCTGGATAAATTACAGGGCATCTGATTTAAAACATGAAAAAGACCAAAATACTGAGAGAAGAAAAGGAGTGCAAATTTTGTAATATTAACTTTTGTGCCGACTAGGCTTAAGTCATTTCCAAACTGGGACCAGGGCTTGTGGCGGTTACCGTATTCAACCTGGTAGACTAATTTCAGCATCACCTACCTCCAGCCAATGATCGCTTCCGAGAGGGCCACACCTCAGCCATCATCGCCCTCGGTCCGGCTTGTAAGCCCCAGCAATCATGGTTTGTTCACTTCCCAACTGTGCTGCGACCCACCTCCGCCCGGTCTCCACCTCTTCTGCCACCGGCTTCTCCCTGCTGCATCTTCACGGGTCTCCATACCACCACCAATGTCCAGGCTCCAGGGAAGTCATCCCTTACTCCAAGCTGTTCATCCATACTGACTTTCATCCATAAATCGATGTCTACCGCCGGGGTCTGATCACCAAAACTAATATACATGTCAATAAATCTTCCTAATCGCTGCTTTTGTCTGAGTCTATCCAGGTTGAAATATCTACAACCACAATGTCCAGGATCCATAAAGGCCAGAAAACATTTAAAAATAGACAGAACTATATTATATTAAACAGTATATGAAGAAGTCACAATAAAGGTATAGTTCATTAAGCCGAGATGCATCCATGTAAACCCTCGGCTTCTTATGAAAAGCATAAAATACAATAAATGGGAAAAATCCCCAAATAGTCCTGTTCCTCAACGCCCCAACAGTAAGCCCTTGATCTGAACCATTTGAAAGAGGCACGAGGAACTAGTGCACATCACATGGGGGTAATTTGGCCGATCCGTTCCATATAGCAGTGCTGCGGAGTGCCTCTTGACATTACAGCTCGTTGAGAGAGCGTTATCTGTGGTTAACGCCGGGCACTCTTTACTCAGAGACAGCTGTAGCGAAGCAGTCTTGGCCTTTCACACCCACTCCTCACCCAGTAGTCTAAATGTCACAGCGACATTAGCTTCTGAGGCAGAGCAGGGATGCAAACGGTGGGGCTCCCAGACGGGGGGCTATAGGCCTATACACAGACACAGGCCTCAAATGAACTAAACACTATGTTGTCTAAATATACACAGCACCTGGCAACCCACTTCCAGGAGATGCGGAGATTTATGAGCGCTTATTTGATGGCTGTTCAAAAGTAGGACTCACAAAGTTTACTGTGGAGAGAATGTTTTATCCATAAAGGGAGTACGACTTCAGGTGACATGATGGGTTGTCTAGTCAACCCCCAAAGCAAAACTTTCGTGGTCGTGCTTGGAATGGGCTTTATATGAGTATGAGTCTACAAAGCTCTTCCTACTTTTTTATTGTTTTCCAAAGGCCATTACTTGTAGACTGAAGTAATGACAAACTAACCTCTTAACCCCCACCTTAACCGACCATATTTTGCGCTTGGTTAAGGCGGGGGGTGAAGTGGTGAAAATCCCGTCATTGCAAAGCATGGTTTAAGTTGAATTTGATATTCCATCCCTGCGGGCGTGAGTCACAAAGCCACTCAAATGTAGAGCCAGCCTGTCATGGGTCATCCGCTTGTCATCGGTTCACTGTCAGAGATGCTGCAGTGGTGTGGAACAACACAAGCCCCCCCCCACACACACACACCTTTCCCCCAACCACCATCACACAAACATAACAGCTCAGTCTTTAGCCACTACGGACCTGGGCACCATTCCTCACGGAGCGCCTGGCATGTCATAAGTCACCTGCTGAGGAGGAGGGGGGAGGAGGGGGTGGCGAGATGGAGCGATGAATGATGCAGGGGTGGGGGGAGGGTGGGGAGGGGGAGTAACCCAATTTGTTAGTCATGGATAAATAGAGGTCTGCGAGGTAAATCACCACGGAGAGAGCAAATGAAATAAGGATGGAAAGGCAGTGGGGCAGGAGGAGCCGTGCGCGGGGAATAAACAACCCCGGATAATGTAATGCCAACTGGGCCCACTGCAGAGAGGGCCCATATTTCAATATTGAGCATATATAAAAGTTAGTGAGATAAATTAGGGTTAGTGCTGTATTTAAAAGCCATGAATCACAGCGATGAAGCAAGTGGCCTATTTTACAGATACAAAACCCAACAATATAAAAGTACTGTATATAATATCTACGCTATCCTGTCCTCATTAGCAGATATTCTGAAAAAAAAATGTTTAATTGGATGTAATTCTTACTCAGGAGAACCATAGGTAAAAATAGATAAAGTGTGCAAACTTTTACAACTTTAATAATATACAAAGTTTGGCACATGGGTAATTTCTATTCATTATAGCGAAACTAACTAATGAACCTTGTTTGAAATGGGATTTTTTTTTAAACACTCTGTGCCCTTTCTGATGATATCACCACGCAAACACTTAACATTCTGGTTTCAAGCCTTCACTGCAAATACTGCAGAAGTCTCCTCCATAATGAAGCTAAATTAGTTCAATAAATCTTTTGAATGTTTCCCATATAACAAATAATGTGCTGTTATGTGTTATGTGAGTATTCAGTGACCTGCCTCAGTGTGAGCTCTGATCAGGAGGCAAAGCAGTTTTCTCAAACATACATTAGAGTAACATGTTGACCCATGATAACAAATAAATATTATGAAATAATAGTGCGGGGGTGTCCGGGTAATTGCAGACAGTACACAAAGAAAAAGACACCTTTTTGATTGGTCTCTATATTGGCAAAATAAGGAGGGTTTGTCTAAATATCAACCATGAAAAAGAAAGGGCGTTTGAAGTATGTTTGAATAAAACTTGAATTTCACCCACCAAAAACAAATACTATTCAATAAATCATCACAGTAACTCGAAATTTCTCAAACTAACTTTCTGTCAAAGGAATAAAGGAAAGAAAGAAAAAAAGTGCTATAACATAATTATGTATGTGGTATGGTGTTGGCAGCTAACCCTGAAATTACATCTCACTCATCAAAAGTTTTCAGTTTTGTGCGTGACTCAGTTTGTGTGCTAGGGAAGGCTTTGGAAACTTGTAACTTTATGTCCTTCAGTTCAACTTTTTCTTGGACTTAAGGGAGGTGGGGGGGTGGACTGAGCGGACGTGGGCTCAACATCCCTGAAGTCAGACCAGCTGGAACAGACGGAGGAGGGTTGTGTTGTGGTGTGTTTACATGTATGGGCTGGTGGCCCGGCTACAATGCACCAGAGAGGACAAGGACTTCAAGGTAGAACAAAAAAAAAAAAGTCCACTCCATCTTGAACTATCACGACTAAACTTTCATAAAAAAAAATGAAAATAAGATGAGATTAAGGAGAAAAACAAACTGCAGGTCTGCAGCTGTTGTCTTACGATAGAAATTAAGTGTACGATTCATATTCAGCGTGCTCTGGTTTCCTGACCTTGTGCTGCAAGATGCATTGTTTCAAAATGTGTTCACAAAAGCAAAATCCATCTTGTACAGTTCCGCCTGCTTGGTTTTATGCAGTATTTTCAGACCATGGCAGCATTTATATGGTTTATTAATGGGACAAACCATGGAATAACTAAAATGTAGCAATAATTGAATCATAAATTGTTTATCTCTGTGATAAAACTCATCATGACTGATATGTACTGTAACATTTATCTGGGTCTTACCATGTTGCAGGCAGTAACCTTCAGCTTTGTTGTCCAAATGCAAACCTATGACTAAAGATCTGGAGGTGGGCCTCAAGGGCTGCACTGTAGTAGCTCCTGATAAGCTGCCCCAGTGGCAGTATCGGATGTTTCTAACACAGAGGACAATTTGCCATCACAACAAAGTCCACCAATGACATCTATGGTTTATAGGTTTTTGAATAATGTATTCTGTTCAATAAGATGATTTAAACATTTGTATTCTTCACAGAGTTTTAATCTAAAAGTATAATTTTCAAGACGTATCAGCTCCATGGTTGTCAACTCACTATCATGAGCTCTAATTATAACCAGTAAAACTCTACAAATAATATAATCCATACTGATGCTTATCAAAAGCTCCAGCTCCCAAAGCAATAACGCGGATTGATGTGGAAGGAGGAAAATGGAAAAAAGCTTGATAGATGGAGTACAGTTTCTGCTGTTAACCGGGGGCTATTTGAGGCAGGAGTGGTCAGGCTAGAGTAGATAACCACTTGCTCATGAGAGCTGAGCCTGCAGGTCAGAGGAACATACCCGTGTAGCATAGGGTTAAGCAACATGGCGGAACGCTCATTTGAAGACGCCTCGAGACTGCACTCTTTGCTTTGGCCATTTGACTGTGAAATGATAGGCTCAGGGACTAGGAGCCATTATACGTTAGCAGTGGTGTAGCCGGTGTACTGATAGCATCCCCATGTGTCACAGGGCTGCAGCCTATTCCTCACTGTGTCAAAAGATGTTATCGGAGCGAGCCATTTCATCTCTTTACAGACACTTTCTCTTCTGGACTGTGGGCACCGAGGTTCTTTGCACTCTGATACCATCTCACGCACTATTTCATTTGCCCAAATGGATCCCACTAGTCTCTCGTGTACACGGGGTAACATCCCAAAGCTTTCCACTCAGAGCTAGTGGTGAGAGGGAGGGGGCCTGACGACTCAACAAAGACGGGGTGTATCAAGCAATAATGTTTGATATGTTCAAAATGTTCTCAGTGTAAAAAACAAATTAGACTAACACTGTGTGGCTCCTCTCAAGGATCTGTTTGACAGTCCCAAACATTGTATAAGTCACTGTAGAAGACAAGCACTGAGACAAGCACTGATATTGTAAAACATTTTAACTATCAGACTCCCTTTAATCACATAATCGGTATACTTTTTTTTTCCCCCTCGGCCTTTGCATTGCTTTACTGATTTACATTTTGGGGTTTGGTGGATTTTTTCCTGCAGAGAGTCCACAATTGCCCCGAAGAAAACAGGTTTTTAAAAGTAAAGAAACTGCTAGTGTATGAGCTAAAGTTATTTGAGACCTACAAATCACTTCTTTTGAAACACTGAAGAGGCACCAAGAGCCCCCCTACCCGCAGTACAGTGGAGGCGCCACAAGAGGTGCTACAGGAAACAAAAAAGGGACTAACAAGGAGGTATACGGGCAAGGCTCACAGCTAAGCCACACATGCCTTCCATCCCTACAATTTTTCTGACTAACGGACGTTAGGGGATAAAAACCGGGGAATAAAACCCACAACACCTCAACACAGTTTTGTTGTACGGCAAAATGCCTGCTGCTACAATGAAATGGGAGGCAGTTCAAAAATGCAACGATAGCCTTCTGCAAACCTGCTATTCGGCACTAGGAAAAAGCCTGACAACAGACGGAATCAGTTTGGTGAACTGGACTTTAAAACATAGAGCAGCTTTGTGTGGGCAGGTGTTGCGAGTGTGAAGGAGGGAGACAAGCAGAATAATACCTGAAACATGCGCAAATGCAAAACACTGCAGTCAGGTGCTCGGTGCAGATGTAACATTGCAACATGCTTGAAACTAACATGTTGAAAATCATGTTTTTATTTCATAGCTTGTATAATAACCAATGGCACCACCACGGAGAGAGCCTGCGAGCCGCGAGAAATCAACATCAAATACACCAACCACACCAGCACCGCATGCAACCTGTTCAGATCTCTCGGATAAATCATTTTCAGACCCAAATCCCCGCAGACATGCCCTGGGTCGTTTGCTCTGCTCTGACCTTTACGGTAACATAAGAAAAAAGTCAGGGAGAAACAGCGCAGTCTCCCTCACCGTCAGAAAAACAGAAGAGTGGGATTTATGGTTAATGCCTGATAGTTTAAGTAGGTCACAGATGTAGGAATTTAGTGAAAGTTGGGATACGCCGCTTTGAAGGGAAAATTGTGTAACTCCCTTGTAACTTCACTGTGCCCAAAGCAGGCGCCTGTTAGCTTTACTGTCAATTCTACCATATGTAAAGCACATACAGGAAATCGAAATACTCTCAAACCGTTGTGTTTATGGAAAGTTGAGGTAGAATGAGGCAAAAAATAATACCTGGGTACCGAATGTATTCTATGTTTGTAAATAACAAGCTCCTCTATTTGGTGGTGCCAAGAGAAAAGTCTGTGCTCCTGAATATAAACATGCAAAACAAACAACTACTTTAGTGGTTAGTGATAATAACAGCCCCTACCAGGTGGCTTCAATTCAGTTTTTTATTTTTTGCTCAAACTCCATTTTGCTCTCTATCTTCGCAGCTGCCTCAAAGTTTAAAGTAATGAAGCAGGAAGAATTCATGAGAAAAGAACGTCAAAAAAGAAAAAAAAACACACACACAATAAACAAAGGCACATCTAAAGCTATCACCAGTCGCCCAGGTGGAGGAGGCAGCTGTGACCCCCGGCCTGGAAGCGTTTCACCAAAGTCTCCCCACTTCCCCGCAGATCCCAGAAGGCGGCCCGAGATTAGACGAATCACAGCGCTGGCAGAGAAGCATTAGTCATATCCCCGAGTGGGCCGGTCCTGAGTGGCACTGGAGGAGCAGGATCATGGCGGACACGAGGAGTGGGAGATGAAGGAGCGCTTGTAGTGTGCACCTGGATCACTCGAACGCAGCTGGGATCAGAAGTGGGGACAACAACTACAACAACAACAACAACAGGACCAGTGCAGCAATTTAGGATACACACAGTTTATGGGAATTACAAGGAGTTTGTGTGATTGGAAATTAGAACGACAAGAGACGTCAAATGGGAATCGTGCACTGGGAAGGCTCGGGTCTGATCTGAGATGTGTGATATAAGCTCTAGGATAAATGTTTTACACATTGAGACAAAAAGGGCTGGGGATGGAGTCCTAGGCCGTACCGAATGAAGCCTATAGGGTTAATTCAACCTGGGAGACCAATTTTAGCATCACCTCCCTCCAGCCAGTGATCGCTTCTGTGCGAGCCACACCTCCACCTCAGCCCATCAGCGCAGAGCCGCACCGCCGTGGCAGCCAATCATCTACCTCGGTCCTGCTTTTAAGCCTCTCGCAATCATGGTTCGTTCACTTCCCAGCTGTGCTGCGACCCGCCTCCACCCCATCTCCGCCTCTTCCATCCACAGCTTCTACCTGCTGCAGCTTCTCGCGTCTTTCATACCACCACCAGTGTCCAGGCTTCGGGGTAGACATCCCTAACTCCAACCTGTCCAACCCCACTAACTTCAGTTCTTACATCAATGTCTACCGCAAGGATTTGATTGCCAAAAAACGTATATTCTGTTAATAAATCTTCCTAATTGCTGCTTCTGTCTCTCTGAGTCTATCCAGGTTGAATTGCCAATTAACGACATGGTATTGAGTAATATATAACTTGAAACATTTCTTCCCCTCCTGGAACTGCCACCTTAACGTGGTGGGGGGGTTTGAGCACTCGCATGATCCCGGGAGCTCTGTTGTTGGGGGCTTCGTGCCCCTGGTAGGGTCTCCCATGGCAAACAGGTCCTAGGTGACGGGTCAGACAAAGAGCAGATGGATGGATGGATGGATGGATGGATGGATGGATGGATGGATGAAACATTTTTTCAAAAACATGCACTGTCTCTGTCCACTTCCACTAATCCATAGATAGCAATTTTAAAAATGAATGTCAAAAACTCACTTTGCCCTTTAGTCATAGTCATGTCAAAATGCTTTATTCTGCAAGCTTTGTGACCTTGTACCAAAATAACAGTAGCCACACTCACCATTCAGTTAGCTCTGTCATCTCACAATCAGAAAAAGAAAATGCTCCAGTAGAAAAGAATACAACTTGTTCAATCTGGTATTGTCTGTACTTTTTACCCTTGAGACACGTGTCAATGTTTCATGCTCACAATCTTGTTCTTCTAGCCTTCGTCCAACCCCATCTGTCTGCGCATGAAAAATAAATAATAGAAAATCCTAAAATAACAGGGATGGAAGACGGCAGACTAGCACAAAGGAAATCGTAGAAATAGTGTTTGGAGAGATGTAGAGGCTGCAGTCTTAACGGTAAAATGTATGGTGAAAAGTTAATTACTCTCTTCAAATTGCTAGTGCTTGTCAGACATCTGGAATTTGTCGCTTAAGAATTTCCATCTTCAAAAAAACACACACAGAGAAGGTCATTTTGGGTGAAAGAATGAATGATTTATCAGAAAAAAGGAGTCGACTCGGAGAGAAGAAAAGGTAAAGACAGCAGTCATCCCAAGAGATGCTTCACAAGGGACAGAGTAGCCTTGGGCCCAACTCCAAAACACAGACCAAGATTAAACAGAAAATCACAAAGGAAGGAGATGCTTTGCAGATACATTTTCGGGTAGATCACATAGAATGCAACTAAAAAGGAATGTGAAATGAATGTTTTCGCGTTGTAGGCTGTTCAATTTTAATTGACTTTCCTGGATAGACTGTTAAAGGGTAAGTTTCACACTGTGAGTCAATGAGATGTTTTTTTCAGATGCACAAGAAGGATTTTATTTTGCCCTCAAATTGAAACCATTCATATTTATGGTTGCCACCAATAATATGAGATGCCATTGAGTCCTTGGTACACAAGGACACCTGAACCATGCATGAATCAGTGGCCTTTAAAGTCCTTTTGTTGGAATGTGGTTGAAAGTTTAAGGCTAAAGGGTGTTCCAAAGTAATGCAATGTTGCAAAATATCAAAGCTTCTCACAAATGCTACGCTCGCAATACAGTGAAGTTCATGTCTGTCAAACAAGCATACTGCGACAGGCACCAGCCCGAGTGTGACGCACTCTCTTTCTCTGCTAAACCTCTGCCATTAACATTCATGTCCTTCTCCTGTGGCCCATGCATCTGATTAAGTTGAGTCTGATAGCCTTTCCCCGTCTTCATGATCTCCTGCAGGCCACACATGCGCGTTCACTCATTCTTAGAATGTTTAATTCCCCCTGCTGCCAGATGAGGGCACTCCAACCAAACAATGAGACATAAACCAGCATAGCACTTGGTGTTAGCATTTTTTTTTTCTCTACACAGGAAGAATTTGAATAAAGCAAGTTTAGAAGTCATAATTATGCTTGACATGTCCACTTTAAGAGGAGTATTTAAGAAGTCTGAATAAAGCGGGCCTGTATAATGCAGTAGTGTTGGCTGCTGTCCTTTCTGGACACTATACTTTCCTCATGTACCCTGCTCTGCACATCCCCTCTTTCTCATCATTTCCATAGCTTTGAACGCTCTCTCTCACCTCACTTCTTCATTACGCATGCACCCATCTCCTTCTGTCTTTTTTTAAACATCTTTGTCCTTGTCAGCAGTTAGGGAATGTTCATTTAACAATTGCCTTAGATGGAATTATAACGGTAAAAGGGGAGACGTCTTTGAAATGCAAATCGCAGTCACGGGAGACGCCTGTAGTGAGCGCGTTGGTTGGGCTGGTCTCATGGTATCCAGTGGCAGCATTATATTGTACCTGACATCAAGAGGCAGGGGCGGGCAATTCCCCAGCACAAACACGGGCACAGATATGATGAGATCCACAAGGTAAGAACGTTGACAAGCTGCTAACGTCACCTCCATTCTATTCTTTTCACTTTCATCTGTTTTCTGATGCGGTGCTGTTATTTACTCGTCATTATGGTGCGAGGAAATAGCAGGCGTCATTAGCCTGATGTCACCACTGCAGGCAGATTGAGAGGACATAAAAGCGGCTACATCCGTGTGGTCTGATTGGAGGAGGAAGAAAAAAAGTAGGCCTCTCAAATGTCAGGGAAGGGTTATGCAGTAATCATTTTGAACAGTCGATCGAGTGGTATTTGGGATTTTCAGGTGGCTGTACTCAAGTCAATTTTAGATTGGATTCATTCAAATTATAAATCATTTCATTTATGCTTTAGTAATGCATTAAAGTTTGGTGTTTCTGTTTTTAGAAATCACATAGTTGATTTTGGATCTAGCCCTTTTTAGACTACTTATGATTTGTTCTGGGCCTGGTAGTACTTGGAAGGTCAAATATTTTACGAGATGGTACTATGTGCACAAAGTTTGAGAACCACTGATCTAGAAGGATGGTAGACATGGATTGTGTAACTTTTCACATAACTGTATTTAAATAGGGAAAATATGGAAGACCTTGGTAACTTCTAACTTCACCCCAGTTTGGAGCTATATGAATATGCTGGGAGAGACTAAATGCTAACAAGGTCTATTTGCGTGACTGAGCGCACGCACAAAGACCAGGCAGTTACGCATCAACTCGTCTAAGCTCAGGTATGAACATATCTCAGTATGGAAAAACAATGGCCTATTCCTTGAAAATGAAAAAGAGTCAAAATCAGGGTCACAGATTGGGGCTGATTGACAGATCTCTCTGACCATCACAAACTATTCACTCACATAATCATTCATGGGCGAAATGAGCAAAGTGTAATGCCCACAATGACTGTATCCGTCAGAGCTGGAACTAAACTTTCTTGTCTTGACAAGTCCATTTTGAAGTACCAGCGTATTTTTCTGAACTGTGTACTATCAACAAAAGCTATGCACAGTATAAAACTTTCCAATATTCAACAGGTGTGGCCACAGTGCAGACATCGCTCGCAGTGTTCCAAGGGACTGCTTAGGGAGTTTGTGTGTTTGCTCAGATAAAAAAAATTCGAGGGAACATTGATGTGAACCTGGTCTCGACCCATTAGACTTTGGGATTGGGGACACAAAATAAAGTGAAGAGGAGAAGAAATTGTACAGCTGACAAAGTTTCCTGCAAGTTTTGCCAAGGCCACCGACATGGCACCTCCTCTCCTCACTCACCGCCACAACCTCACCAAGTCGAGGGAAGCTAGTTTCATTTTAGTTTCTGCTAGTTTGCCCTCTTAAGGTGAGACACTGCAAGTGAATATGGGGGAAAGAATAGTTATATCAAGATAATTTTTTGGGGGTTAATCAGGCCTAGGAATATTTTGCCAGTAGTGCTGGTGAAAGTTGAAGTGAAATATTTTTGGTGGAACACACAACGTCATTTGTGTATGAAAATTGAAACAGCACATCAACATCAAAACCCTATCTCCACTTTTGCTGCCTCAGGGCCTTGACAACTTGATATCATCACTGGAAAAAATAATTCACAAGTTTATCAAGATATTTTGCAGAAAAAACTTAGATATTAACAACTGCACGGAATAAGTGAACCCTTGTACTATTTAGCTGGCCGATGCTTCTTTTGTAGCAATAACTGCTGGACCATTCCTCGTAACAAAACTGTGATTCCTGGGTTCACTTACTTATTCCACGCTGTCCTGTGAATGTTTACATGTTATGGCCAGTAAAAATGTAATAACATGTGATTGTTTGGGTGATAGTTTAAAGGGACTAGACAGAGTTTAAGGCCATCCTTCCGTGGACCCACCACCTGCAGGAGGAGCCATAAGGGGCTGGTGCAATGTGATTTGGGCAGCTCCAATAGCTGCCCCCACGACCCGGCAACGGACAAGTGGAAGAAAATGGATGGATGGATGGATGGATGGATGGATTTTCTACCCCCTACTTGCATGTCCTAATGTGTAGAATGAGCTCAGACCTGTTCACCGTAACTGCATCCTAAAATCCAAAGTACCGTCATCCACAAGCTTAATATAGAAATTGCTGTTACGCCTGAGACCTGAGGTGGCAGTAGCGAGTATAAAAATGAAAACTTTCATCTAGTCCCTTTAAGCAGACACTGTTTATTCAGTCTTATGATTTTGATGAAGCTCAGACCACATTTTACGACCAATTTAGGCAGAAATGTGAGAAATTCCAAAGTGTTCACATACGTTTTCCTCCCACTGTAGTACAGGTGTGCTCTGCTGTGTTTTAACAGTGGTCCCTATTCCTGTTCTGTAATTAGTTTGAGCTTGTTAATTAAGCTTCCAGACGCTGACCTAATGCATGTAGAGGCCTGGAAGAAACAAAGGCCCCACTGTTAGCAATTAGCATGTTAATTCATCACTCAGCATCACTATGGGACAACCTCCTCTGACAAGCACTCGCAGGCCAACAAAAGAACACCTGACCCTCACGGAGAGAGATAGAACTTAAATGAGTCTAACCATTAGTTTGCCTTCATTACTGAGTCCGTACTGTATCAGGCTTTTACCCGCTGTATTCACAAGGAAGGCTTTCTCATCTCCTTGATTAAATGAACCGATCTGGACAAAACTGCGTTAATTACATGTCATTTGTGTAGCAGTTGTTCGTGTCCTATTGTTTTTGATTAATTGGTCAGCCATACTACTTTTGTTTTAGGTTTAATTAACAGTTGTTAGGCTGAATTTTTGAAACCTAACTAAAAGTATCCAAGTGCACTTTACAGTATATCTTGGGTCCAAGAGTGAAAAGTGGAAGATCTAGGTACAAGGAAAAAAAAAATTCAAACTAATAAAAAATATAACAATTGCTTGAGATTTGTTGCATTCCAGGATCCTTTATCATCCCCGGGTACCTCTTTAATTTTATCCCAACGGCCATTTCAAAGCACCCAGTGACTTCTTTTTTCTTAGCAGGTGCAGCAGCCACTTTAAGATCTCCAGGCCTGCGGTGCCTGGCTACAGCACTTTGATCGGTCCCCCCCTTCGTTCTGGGTGCCCTGTCTTTTTCCGTCCTAAAGTTGGCGCCTGTCCCATGTAGTACTGGTAAGCAACGCAGGATTTGCTGGCAAACAACTGGCCGGAGTGAACCGAGAGGCAAAGCTTCTTCTGTGACTGGGATACTCTGGACTATAGACACAGACGGCATCTCGTCATAGAAGGGGGCGTGGCTTTGCCGAGGGGAAAAAGAGGGAAACACAATTTTCCACTCTTATTAGCCATTTTCTGGCATATGAACTTCTTTATCACACATAAATGAAGTCAAGTCTAAATCGGGTCCATTTAGATATTTTTTCACAGCAGACTGTTCAGTAGAAACACCAAACAACAGTCATCGATTTATTTTTTATTATTTATGTAATAATGGGCTGTTGAACCACTTTGCTTCTCTCCATGTCTTTGTATCTTTACTGGGTAGAAAACTATATCAACTAGAAATGCAATGGCTGCGCCATTGCGATTGACTGCGGAATTGCGGGAAGCGAATGCAGAAATTGCATAAACTGTTCAAATTGCATAAATTGCCTAATTTGCATAATCTAATTTGCATAAACTGGTAAAATGCATAAAATATCATGTTGCATAAACTGTATAAACTGCATAAAGTGGTAAAATGCATGAATGGGTTAATTTGCATACATTGTGTAAATTGCATAAACTCTTTGAAATTCAAAAGTCCTAAATGGCATAAACTCTTCAGTTGCATAAACGCTTTAAAATGCATAAAGTGGTTAATTTGCATAAATTGTTAATATTGCATAAACTTTTATATTCCATAAACTGGTCAAACTGTTGAAATGGCCTCAGTGCTTGATTGGCAGAAGCTGCACAAATGGCTGAAAGTCTTGGAGTCTCCCGATTGGCTGGATTCCCCCATACACACCAATGCAAAAATGTGTAACTCTCATACAAAAAAACTGGAAAACTGCAGAAGGCCAATTTTTTCTCAAAACCCACAAGTTGCAGAAGCTGAACATGCACAAAGTGCAGAAATTGCAGAAAATGCAGAAAAAAGTGCAGAAAAGCATGGATTTGCGGCAGCCCCATTATAAGTCAATGGGAAAAATCTCCGACATTTTGGCCGATTGCGGAAAAACCGTAAGTTGCAGAAGTCCCAAAAGTAATAGCACCCTTCTCCTCAACATGCGGAACGTTTTGATGCATAACTTGCATAAATTGCACAAAGCATGAAGGTGCTGAAAGCTCTAGAAAATCGGGAAAAAGATGGAAGAGGAATAATAATAAAGAACATGAAAACCAATAATTGACTGCGGAAGAATTCCGCAGTCAATCAATAATTCTGCAATTGTCAAATTAGTTTTTGAATATTTGGAGATGTTTCTCTTCTTTATTTTCCCCCCTAACTGTTTCAAACAATACCATACATGGGCGATTCCAGAGATGCCGTCTGTATATAGAGTTACGAAGGGAAAAAAAAGGGGAAAAAAAGTATGAACATTTAATATGGTTTACGGCATAATGAGATGATTACAATGAGTTATGTGAAAAGACTTTGCGGATGTTTATTATTTAATGTCTATTTTCCTTCGAGACTTTTCCATACAGCCCCCACCTCTTTCTCTCAGCTACGTCCCTTCGTATTGATCACGGTATTGCTTTTGAAATATCGGCTGTTGCCTCCGCCGTAATGGATTGTTTGCACCTCCATAATACATAAACACACAGACTGCTGCTTGTCAAGCCTTGCTCCAAAATAAATGCAGCCATAGATTTCCAATTAAAGGTGGCAGGCAGGGCTATCAGTTAGCTCCTAAGGTAGCTGTCGGGGGATGGGAATAAGCCGGGCTCGAACGGTAACGATAAGGCCATACTGAGAGGCGTATTTATCCACTCGCACACTCTGCCGTTGAGACAAAAAAAACGGAGGCAGTAGAGAGGGAGGTACATTGAAAGCGCCGGGGAAAGTTGATAAAACGCTCTCGATTTGAAGGAGGTTGGACATATTGCAGCAGGGAGCAAAGGCATCTCCAGCAAACAGGAAATCAATGGGGGAACAGCGGAGGTCTGTGATGCATGAGACAGTCTGCAGAGAGATGGACTCACAGTGAACCAAGATAACGTGTGAGTTTCATCAGGAAGCACTAACCATACAGTAGTAAAAAAAAAATAAGTTTCTGCTTAAAATATTGGTAAGTTGTGTTATATGATTTGTTAATATATAGCCAATTTATGTGTATACTATCTATCTATCTATCTATCTATCTATCTATCTATCTATCTATCTATCCATCCATCCATCCATCTATCTATCTATCTATCTATCTATCTATCTATGACTTCCTGTTTCGATCCAGCACACCAAAATAAAATCACCATCTTATTCATTAGCTCAGCAGTTCATTAGTTCAACTTTCTTTCTGCCAAAATATTAACAGACAAAACACTTAAAATGCGTGTATTTAACTATATTCTTGTATTTTTTGCAAGTACCTGCTGAACGAATCAATGAGACGAGCTGTGTGCTTTTATTTTGATGTGCTGGATCGAAAACATGGTTTGAAGTTATGCACAGAGTCAATTATCCAATCACTTACCCACATAGTTAAAACCAGTTTGCAGTTTGCAGAAAACCTTAAAGCAGGGGTGTCCAAACTTTTCCATCCACCAATATTGGTGGTCAATGCAATCAAACATTCAACTGGGTACATTTAAGGGAGGTTTAACACCATGCCCGGCACCTTCAATTAGGCTTGGAGCCTCAGTTCCTGCTCTGTCTCACAATGAGCTGCTAGTGCTTGATGTTTTAATTGTGTGGAATCATTAAACTTGCAGTAAAATGTATCATCTCTTGCGATGAGTGCCAATTTTAAAGTGAAGCCTGAGGGTCTACCAAAAATTGTTCCGAGGCCCCCAGACGCACTTTGGGCCGCATACTGGGCTTCAAAGTATGCATACTAACTACCTCTAAATGGGCAGTTGGTATGTCTATAGTGTCAATTTATGCAGAGCACCTCCATTGGTGACTA
This sequence comes from Gobius niger, assembly GCF_951799975.1. Classification (NCBI taxonomy): domain Eukaryota; kingdom Metazoa; phylum Chordata; class Actinopteri; order Gobiiformes; family Gobiidae; genus Gobius; species Gobius niger. The sequence goes on from NC_136865.1 coordinate 14,928,580, forward strand.
AAAGCACTCACTGTCTATTGGGCATCAGTCATTTTCAACTTAGAAGCGATCAAAATGAACCTAAACATAAACAAAAACAAAACATTAATTTTAAAGACAAGTACAAGCGTTTTTTTTTGTAAAATGTGAGCAGTACACATGATAAAATGTAAACCTGGGCCTGTTCAATGCTCAGATATGGTTCTTTATAAATACAAGCAAATTTCCACTTCACTTATATCAACACTGCATTTTTAATGAACCTATCAATATTGATGTGAAAGCTGTATCGCCATTCATCTGTCTCATTTTCGTTAAGCTTTGAAGCAACTCTAAAATGTATTATTAAGCCTGTTGCTCTATGCAGGTTACAAAAACATAGATATCAGAAAATATGTTTTAGGCCGCATCCACTGAGGGTCGCATTTACAAAGGCCGATGGCAGCATGTCCTGTTACAGATTATTTGTAATGACTACAAGGTCCCCAGATGTGTGTAAAACAGAGGAGTGCAGGAAATTAATCAGAAAGCTATAGGACGGAGAAATAGCCAGAGGACACTTTAAAGAAAGAGTGGAGAGCAGCAGGAGCACCCGGGGAGTACACGTGCACCCTGGGGTCACCTGTCACGCACATTCCTGGATAATAAGCCTCTGCACCAGCCTCATTCGACTTATTCTGCCAGGAGAGGTGTCCACACAGGGGCCCGGATAACATTTCCACTCCTGCGGCTATATTTATACCATTTTCTTCACGGATATGTGATCTCCTGAAATGTCACAGCAGCAGCGGTGTTTAGGCCATTCTCACTTTTAATGTTTGTCATGCTGATCTCACGTCAAACTGGAGCCAAGAGCCGCAGGTCAACCCGCAATAAAAGAGTGAGTGATGCGCATAAGGCCCTTTGTGAAGCTGCCCCCCCCCATTAAACGCAAATATATATAAAAACAATTTCAATCGTTTGTGCTTAATTTGTGCTGTTTTGAGCTGTTGTTTTTATTGTTGTTGCTTTTAGGATGAATCACACTATAACTCCCTGTGCGCACACGTCTTCAACTAAAGCGCATAAAAATCAGTAACAGCAGAAATCTCTTTCTTACAGCACCAACAGAGCACAAACAACTGACATAGATTATATAGAAATTTGATGGAAGCCAACTTCATGGAGGTCACACAAGTTCTGTATAGAACATGTAGATGTGTTAGAAGAGGATAAATCAAAGTGAAGATGTTCAATCATGGCGCACATGAAAGGAAAAAACAAACCCAATACATTCTACAAAGGTACACATTCATTTCTTATACTTCTTGGTACATATATATTTTTTCATTCTCCAGCTCGTCTCCATGGAGATTTAAATATGTTAGTCCTGATCCAAATCCATTCTTTGAGTACCCGCTGCAGTAATAGCATTTTCTCTGTCAAGCTGGTCATTGGGAACATGTTTTGTACTGATGGCAACAGTACAGTCCAAAATGTTACACGGTGCGCCTTTAACTTTTTTATATAAATATATATATATATAAACACAGGGGCAAAGTCCTATGAGAGCACAAGACAGGTTTTCATGAGTTTTGTTGTTAATGGTTATTTCAACTCTGTCCTTCTCTTCTGAAAAGCCGTGTACATGATCAGATGAGTCTGGAGTCTGTGTTGTCATAGAAACAACACATCTGAAGCAGCAGCATCACCAACACAACCTCCTCCAACAAGGTTTTTTTGAGGGTTTTTTTTTTTTCTGCCCCTCCATCTGTCCTTCACTCATGCACTGCACTAATCAGCCTGTTCTTCTGCGGGCCCTCCCCTCACATCCTCACCGCTCTCTAGGGCCCTCAAAGCAAATTAATCAAGCTAATTGAAATAGTTGATTGCAACACATGAGCACCAATCACAGCTTTACGGGACAGTGTGCGCCAAAGCTTTGTAAATATTTTCAAAGTATGACATGTGTGAGGTGCTGTGCCTACAACTACAGAAAGTTGACATGGCACAATGTTGCCCCCTAACCTTGCTCTATTTTTCCTGTGAATGTGATACTTATGATAAAAAAGAAAATGACAGGACAGTTTTGGAAATATGACGCGACAGAGAAGAGGCTGTTTATGAGCAAAACATTTCTGTGTATGTTGACAACCCATCCATGAGGACACGGAGCAAATGAGTCAAACTTGCGTGGATATGCTGTGTAAACATATGGTAATCGCAGGAGATAATTGTTTTCCTCTTTGCTTGTATTATGCCCTAATTGAAGCATAAATTCGATCAAAACATGGTTAATAGTCCATACACTTGTGTACATTTTAAATCCAGATGACAGAGCTGCTCAACGGGGACAGGCGCTGATTAGAACTGAGACTTGAGTGAAGCTCAAATATTGTTTCCCCAAGCAGTAAAACAATGCTGCCACAATCCTTTCAACTAACTTTCCACGCAAATGAGAAAGGCTGAGTCTAAGGGAATCAGGTGCAAAAGAAAAGAATGCTACAAATCGAAACAACAATAATGAGATAGATTGTTAATTAATAAGTTGCTTCATTGAAGGGCAGTGCTGGGTTTCAGGTTTGAGTTGATCAAAACTCTTTAACACTTCAGCATGTCATTAACGCTAAAAAAACAAACAAATCCCGCCCAGTGCGTCTTAAAAACAGCTTGCTCCCCTAAATAAAGATGAACGGCACAAACAAGACAAATTGAGGATAGCATCTCTCATTCTGAGGTACAAGAATAACTGGAGCTTAATTAGGCTAAGGATGGAGGAGATTGATGCAAAGACAACAGCCTGACAGAGCCACCTGTTTGTCTCGCTGCCTCCTGCACAGCCCGGAGTGTCCCCATTACGGGCAAGGTTAAGAGATTCCAAAGTAATCACACCCACGGCTCCGGTATCACGTCACATTGTATATCCTCACGCTGCGCCGTCTTCCATCAGATCGACATAAAGTCAACAGTCCTCCCCAACATGACAGTGGCTCGGCAGGATGCTAGCAGATAGAAATGTATTACAAGTACTGAGTAAAACTGCTGATGTTGAATATGACAAATATATTTATACACACCAACCTCTGCACCAAGCGCACTTTCTCTGGTCTGGCTTTACCAGGTCAGAGCCTAGATTATTATCATATAATATAATAATCATTTGAAAGACCTACAAAACAAATCTAAACTGATCTTTTTCTTCGTGTTGTTGCTGTGTTGTCGTCACCTTTTTTTGCGTTCTTTTTTTGTTGTCGTTTTTGCCGCATTTTCATCGCTCTTTGTCACTTTTTTGTTGCTCTTTTGCGGCTTTTCTGTTGCATTTTCGTCACACTTTTTGTCACTTTTTCATCACTTTTGAATCACTTTCTTGTCACATTTTTGTCGCTCTTTTGTTGCGTTTTCATGCTCGTTTTTGTCGTTATTTTGACATTTTTTTCCATTAGCTTCTAGACTTGGGTAAAGTTAAACTGGATAAAACGTGCTCGGTCCCTAGAGGCCATAAGCGGCTCTGCAAGTGTCGTAGCATGTTGCGTTTTTTTACTCATTAATTGTCCGCGAGAGTAAATACTACGCTGAGAGAAAAGACAAAGGGAGAGAGGGATATTGTACATTCAATTACACAATGGAGATCATTTTTTTCACACCAGGGGGGAGATGAAAGACCCCCAATCATCCCATTAACACTTGTATTATCCCCAGAGGGACCACGAAAAGGATTTATTAAGGTTATCAAGTTACTTCTTTAAGAGATGAATGTGTTTACAAACTACCACTACTGCAATTTTGAATAGTGCATTCTGAAAAAATCCAATCATCGCTTTATAACAAGCCGTACTTCCGTGACAGCCAATCACCGCAGCAGCACGTTCCTGCTTCAACCAATCATTGGCCAGGATTTCCTCCTTAAACCCCTCGTTCACTGCCTCGGCTGTTTCCCAGCGTGCTGCGACCCACCTCCACCCCTCCTCCGTCTGGCCTCTCCACTCCTCTGCTCGTCATCCACTGGCCCCCGAACCTCATCCTCTACCACCGCCAGTGTCCAGGGTTTCCATTCTGGCGTCTGAGTGCCAAACATGATTCCAATACCACTCTTCTAATGCCGCTTTGTGTCTGTGAGTCTTTTCAGGTTAAATTGTTACTGTTGTCTATGTAATGCTGCAGATGCTCATGCTCGTTTGGAGAGAGGTCTATCTCTTCCTAAATAGCCCGCGCTCACACTGCACAAACGAAACCGAAACACAGCCCAATTACATCGTCATGAAGCGCTATATGTTTACATGTGGGGCCAATAAGCTAATGCAGAGGTAGTAAAAATACACCACCATAAGCAACCACACCGTGCTCCAGACCACCGCCGCTTTATCGGACCCGAGACACTGTGGTTGCACTTTACACAAACAAACCGCGCCGTACAGGCTCTTTGCACTTGAGCATGGTTAACACGAGGGCACCGTAAACGTGAAATTCTTGCTGATGCCTCACATTTCTACGATTCCCCCTGATAGGAAAAAAAACACTGAAACCACTACTAACAATTTACTTAGGAAGTTAGGAAGGACTGTCTTTACGTCTGCTGCCACCTGTAAGTGCTCTATATAAATGTGATATTAAAGCAGTCATACAGACAAATAACTTGGAAACTTCCACCTTTAAGTATCCAGAGATGTGATCTAACTTAGTCTATGTATCATGTTGTGACTGAAATTGTCATCCCGCCCCCCCCCCTGTGCGGAGATGGGCTGGAGATAACACGGCATGGCATGATATTGAAAATTAAACTGTCACTCACTTAAGACCCCTCCATTCAAACCTCTTCTTTTACTCTTGTATAATTACAGGTTGCACCAGGGAGATTTGACGAGTCGGAGCACCAATCTCTTACATAAGGTACAGAGACGTCATAAACCTGGAGCACACAAACAAATTTCTCCACCTCCGCCATTTTAAATTCCAAATCATGATAATTCGTTTTCCGTAAATGGTGCAATTGGTTTAATAGTGGCCGGCTGAGGCGCTTCGAACCCATAAAATCTAATGGATTCATAGATGAAAACTGTGATTTGTGGCGCACTAAAAGGCTGGGGGTCATTTCAGCTTCTTGGTGGATATTGCGACGGAGAGCTCTCAATACAATAAACGTATGCAAGAAGGTCCAGAAGGAATGGTGTGATTATGAATGATAAGAACAGACAGCCAAAGCTAGAGGTTTTGCCCTGGGCTAAAGTCCAGCGATAGTAAAAGAGCTGAGCACTCATGGCGAGATGATTGATGAGGATTTCAAGTTATTATCATTAGTGCAAACAAGCGGGTGAAGTGCAGATAAATATAAATGGGCCTTGATGTACTGCAAATATCATATCAACACTTGCGTCACAACACAGATGTCCGACTGTCAATATCTCTGTGCCAGACTTTAAGCTTAATTATTTGTAAAAGATTGCGTAAAATTAAGAGCCACTTCCGTGCTTCTATCAAACATGAACATACTGCCCCTCTGCTGGCCTGTGCTGTTCCTGCGCCCTGTGAAGTTTGTCGGGTGTTTGCAGCAAATTTAATTATTTGAGAAAGTAAAGCCCCCGCACAAAAATAAACAGACAGCACCAAACTCAACTGATTACACGCAGCGTCATACCGGAGCAGCAGACCGATGACGCGGCCAGTGTGCTGCGCCGCTGAATCACCGAATGATGCAAAACCAGCTCAATTGTACGTATCAATTGTGTCACCACGGATTTGACACTGCATTCGGTATCTGATTTATCTTACGCAAAAGGAAAATGTTGAGTGTGCAATATGATGTGGCTATGACATATGCTAGTCTGTAAAAAAGAAACTCTATATCTTGCAAATACAAGTGAGTGTGGATAAAACAGGGCATGCAACTGTACACCAGCCCCTTCCATCCAAAAATCTATCCAAACAGTCCTTATTTGTTTCTAAGAGCTAAGCGCATAGTAAGTATCTTGAGTTGATTGGCAGGATATAAGTTTATGTTGCATAAATGACTGGAAACACTATTTAATTATATCTAACTGAAAAAGTTATAATTTAGTTTCAAGCCATACATTTCGCATAGGCATTATGCTTTATGCTATCAAGAACCAGCAACATTTTTTTCTCTGATCATTTTCTGCTAGTTTTCCATTAGAATCATCAGAAATAAGTGACGCCGTGTTCTCTACAGGTGTTTAAGTGCATATGAAAGATTAAAGACTTGCCATTTCACTAGAGCAGCAGTAGGCAAAGAAATGCAGCCTGTTAAATGATTTGGAGAGAAATTAGATGTACAAGAGAAATAAATCACCACAGCCGGTTATCAGGTGGGAGTAGTGATACTTATGTAAAACACTACTCCGGTAAAAGTAAACGTACAGCTGCACATTATTTAAAAGTACAAACGTATATAAAAAAAGTCAAAACATTGACAATGGAACGTGATTAAAACATTATATTAGAAATGGTGTTACAATATAGGCTAATGATAAATAATGTAATCTTCATTTTTTTAAGTGCTGATTTAAACCATGAACTTCAGCTACTGTACAAGCATATGTTGTTGTTTTTTCCTGCCCTTGTCTGGGTATATGCTTTGAAAACAGCTTTTGATTCATATTTAGCAAATCCCTTTTTCCCCTTTTGGGAGTTTGGAACAGTTTGGACCAAAGCATTTGTGATCTCACACGTCATGTTGTAGCAAGACCGCGGTCAAGCGGGTCAGTATTATGTTCATGCTGACTGTGCGCGCACCACACATGCAGTAGGAGCGCGAGGACATGTCCGCGTCCGAGTCCGTGTCCATCTCCTCTCACCTCCGCGCTGGGCCTGTGCTGGTCCCCTTTGCTCTTTATGCATCTGTGTCTGAAATCAGCGTGTTTATTTCAGCGGCTGCCTCCGCTGTGCGGCGAGGCCAGCAAAAAGCAGCAACTGATTCGAAAAAACAAAGTCACAGGCCCGTTTTAAAAGTAAGGAATAAAAGTAAAAAGTTGCCGGGAGAAATAAATATTCAAGTAAACCTACACAGGCACACAAAGCGCTTTACAGCAAGGAACCACTCACCCATTCACACTCTCATTCACACACCAATTTACACAGACACTGAAAGCAAGGTGGGTGTAGGAGCCATTTTTGATTTGTAGCTGTTATTTTACCCTCTGCCTCTATATGGCACTGTGTCTCTTTTTCCTCCCTGGGCTTATATAAGGCGTGGTCTGATGTAACCAGGTGCTGCTTAATTGGGGACAATTCTTCTTGACCGTGTCACATGTGGATGTGGATAGTGGGTTTGTGGATAGTGGGTTTTGAGCCAAATAAGTAAGTTTAAAGAAGTGGAAGACGTGTCTGGGAACTTTTCATTTTAGCAGCCACAGTGTCAATATGCGTGGTGTATACTGCCATTACAGTGGGTGAAGTGTCTTGCTCAAGAACATAACGACATTGTGCACCTGTAGGAGGTGGGATTTGAACTCTACTTATAGAGTAACGAGGAATAAGTTTTTGGTTACTTGGATGGAGAGGAAGTAATTGTAAAAACGATCAGACCCTGTGGTGGGAGGAGATCATAAACAGCACTTCTTCACTTGAACATTATTCAAAGCAAGGTCATCCCGATCATCAAGGAATAAAAATGAACTAGCAACACTCTGCAGTGGTGAGAAATGCATGTGAATAGGGGTTAAAGAGAAGATCTGTAGATTGCAAAATGAGGAGAGCGAGCGAGAGAGAGAGAGAGACATTTTAAAAGTAAGCAGTCTGCCTCCTTCCCATCCTGATAGGACCCGAAAGCCCATCCTTGTTCCCTGTGCACATTAAAGCCCATCTCATTGGTCTATGTGCAATCCTGTATATTTACAGACTATCACTTTAAGCGACTTCATCACATCACATGATCTGAGGCAAATGTGCTTGAAAGACCAATCAACCACAGATACAGAAAGGTTCTCAAAAGTTCTGTTCTAGTAGAATCATCTGGAAGCTGAAGTACAACAAAGAAAAAAAAACAGACCAATTAGTACAGAGGTTCCCAATTTTCCCAAACGTATTTTCCCTAAAATGCTGAGGCAAATAACTGGGGACCCCAGAGTGAGATGTTTGTGAAATGTCTCATTTCAAGGATCAAAAAATCTGGTTTAATAATAACATGTCAATATCTTTTTATTCCATCTTTAAAACCACAACATTTCACCCCATAAAAAGAACAAAATACAAGCACATGTTGAAAAATATCTTAAATAATGAACAAACGTGTGTTTGCTGTAAGGCTCCCACCTCTCCTCTGACCTGACTGTAACTTTACTAAGACCGGGGCATCTCCAGCTCGTCTCCATGGAGATGCTGAGTAAAGGCAGCCAAATACAGTATGAAGGTCCCTGTCCAAATCCATTCTTTGATTACCATCTACAAAAAAAAGTATTTTCTGGGCCGAGCTTGTCATTAGGAGCGTGTGTTGTATTGCTGGCAATTCAAATCCAAAATGTTATGTAGTGAGCCTTTACATGAACTCACATGATCATAGTGCCTCGCGACCCCTGAGGGTGTCCCGACCACTACTTGGAAACCCCTGAATTAAGAGCTGGCTTGCGATCCCTTTTTCACTCTATTTTGTTCTGTATAGACTTGTATAGATCCAAGTTCTCATTTGCAAACAGATTTCTCATTTGTCAACTGCTAAATTATGCTGTAGGTTTTGAGGCATACATTCACTTTTGATTCATTTTCCTTGGTGATTTCCAAGCTATACGTATCATTTTTACCAGAACATTCCATAAATCCCACTTCACTAAACATTCATAAACCCTGCAGACAGGCCATAATAGCTTTGGTTGCCCTTGCTGTCAGATGTGGTTTGAGTTGGTGCATTGCCAGTGTGCCAACCGAAGTCCTGTAGCAGGTACTCTCCGACCCACCCCCAAAAACCACGCTGTCATCCAGGAAATAGACACACACACTAATATCCTGCGCTGGACAGAAGTGTTTATCAGGCAAGTGGCAAACATGGCAGGCAGATTTTGAAATAGGTTAGGAAGTGTTTTGAAAAACTAGGCCTGATTAACATATTATGAATTAACAATCTCTGACATGGAATCAACGTAAAGGTGAGTGTTGCACCAATCCACGCAATACTAGGAGATATCTTGAAGTGGAATTTGCATGTAATCCTTCCATAACTCCTGAGTCAAGTCTCTAACAGTTATAGATGAGTGACTTACAGAGCACACTCGTACTTGTCCATCCGAACTCTGGCCGAGCACTGAAACCCCCTAAAGCTTGCCAGAGCACGGTAATTGCTTATGAATGCACACATGCACAAATACAAGAGCTGTCATGTGCACTGCATATTTCTCACGGCAAAAAAGTGCTATACATATATGTATAGATTGCAATTAATCTACAATAATGAATACGATTTTTTTTTCTGTAACCAACTCACGGAGGTCACTTTTCCATTTCTCTATATGGGTTATCACAAGTTTTGAATACGCTTCCTTTTTTACCCAGGCAAACAATCACTTGGAAATGTAGTCGGCCATGACAGTTTGTGCAAATTAAAAGTTCTCAATGCTGGTGCCAGCGTTTGCGTCCGATAGCATCTCTTGGCCGTGCTTTTGTTGGCTGCTTCTATTTGAGTCTCCCCTATCAGTAATTTGTCTGCATTGCTGTCCAGCGCCCTGATTGTAATAACGTTTCAAGTGAATGGCACAATCAGAAAGAGGCCACACATGATGCTAGTAAAGCGCTTCTTTATAAAACAGACACAAAGATTGGTCTCCCTTGTTACGATTTCCACAATAAGCTTTGTTTTGGCAGAAGGTGCATCCAGGGTAAATGACTATGGGGACATGCAGCCAATCAACCGCCATTCCGGATGCTGAGCTTTCGAAAACTAATATCAACATTTCTCCTGCTGTCCTAAAAGGGACCTAGATTGAATTTTTATGGGAAAGAGCTCTTTGTAAAACAGGATATTGCAAGATTTTTTTTTTTTTCCCCTACTTTTCTTCACCATTGCATTTGAATGTTCAACGGGACTATACAGAGTTTAAAACATGTTAAAATGATGTATTTTCCTCCCCCTGCACGTTCCAGCCATGTCCTAACGTGAAGAATGAGCTCAGACCTATTCACCACAACTGCCACTAAAATCCTGCACTGAAAAAGGTGTTACTTCGGGTTCGAAATGTCATCATGCACAAGCTTAATATAGAAACTGCAGTTACGCGTAACACCTGAGGGGGCAGTAGTGATTATAAAATAACCAACTTGCATCTAGTCCCTTTAATAAAGAGCAATAAAAAGGCATTCTGAGTTACTTTGAACTGAAAATTAGGATTACTTCAGTGTAAAATTACATCTCAATTTTCAGGACCATGGCCAGCTCCCTTTTTCCTTCTATCTTTTCCATCTGATTTAGTAAGACTGGGACAAAACATTGCATCGGACTTGGATCGCAATACTTTTTGCTGCCATGCCAAGTATCGCAATACTTTGAATACTTGTGTTTGGAGGCATTTTTATCCTGCACTCCTTTGTTTTCCAGTCACAGTTACACAGCACATTTTTACATTTTGTGTTAATGCGCGTCGTCCCAGCCCTTTTATTTAAGCACAACCCTCACCATTCACATTCTTTGTAGTGTACTCAGAACTCTCTCGTGTAAGATTTCACCTTCATGATGTCTAACAAACGTTTTTTTTTCAATTCAAACCATTAACCTACAGCACTTGGTTTTGTTCATGTATACGTTTTATGTTGACAACACAGCTCTCTTGCATTCCTTTTACACTTACGTTGATATATTTTCTCTCTGGGAGGTACTATTTCAAACAAGATGGCCAACCCTTGTACTTAAACAACTCCAAACTACCCAGCCTGTTGGCGCCTCCCTGGGAACAGTGTGGACCGTGATCAAATCAGCTTAGCGGATCCACTGCTGTTAGTATGCGAAACACTTACTCCTGGACAGCAGCCACCAAAACAGCAAGGCAAGAAATTGAAAATTGGAATCCATCTTCTAATGGCATCCTCCGAGTGGGTCTTAAGTGGTGATTGAAAGCTTTGGCCCAATGCCCAGTGGGGTTCTTACATGCTCCCTTTTAGGTTTTAAGGTCTCAGGCATTTAACACCATGCCAGGGCCGAAACTATTTGCACAGCCTGAAAGCCTCCTGTAGCAAGCATTAACTGCACCTGTAGCCACTGAAGTTATGAACACGTAAATTGAAAAATGCTGTATCTTTGTAGATTCCCCGTTTCTCTTGAGGAAACCGGTGTTGTGTTGTTTACTCAATCACTTAAGCCCACCGGTGTGGAGCAGATTTGTCTTTTAAATGGTGAATCAAAACTAAATCTAAAATTACTTTGGCAAATCCTCTCGCAGGAAAGAAAGTTTGAAAGAAAATGGGGGGGGGGGGGGGGGGGGGGGGGACAAACCCCAATTAGTGATGTCAAAGCAGCTATACTTTTCACTGTTTGATGGATGAAAAAACACCTGCTGGGATGGAGTAGTTTGGGTTTGGCCAGGAGCTAAACACTGCTGCCTTTGAGAATTCCCTACAATTACATTCTCCACTTTGTATTCTTTGCACAAATGGATGTATATGAAATGAAACTAGCTTGGTTTTAAAACTTCAATAACAGAGACGTGTGCACTGCAGATGCTAAATCAGGGTAAGTCATTGTTGTATTTAAACACAGCGTCCCAGCTCGTCACCCCCTTTCATGGTGCTGTCCTGTCTAATCAAAGGACACACTATATACATTTTAATGCAACAGTGGCATGTGACTGGATTAATCATTGTTAGGCCACTCGTGTCCCTCACACCACATGTGAAATTTGGGAAGGAAGGATTTTTGGCAGTCACCGACTCCCCAGCCTGAGGCTCCACCACAGCCGCTCACAGGGGGCTTCATCAAAGAGAGCACATCTGGGTTTGTTCACAGTTTGGGGACAGAGTTACAAATCAAACAATGCATGCACACGCTCAAACTCCTCTGACCAATTTGATTTTAGAGATTTAAAAGAAAGAAAGTGTCAGAACTATGTAGGAAATCCACAAAACATAAACACTGGGAGAGTAAGATAAGCCTTCATTGATCTCACAATGGAGAAATTCACTTGTTACATTCAGTGCTCGGGAAGAAGTGTATGCAACTCCTGACCCTGATAAGGCATACAATGCCTTCCTATCTACTCTAATCCAACTGTATGACCAGCACTGTCCACAGAAAAAATATTATATTAAAAACAAAAACAGTCAGGATAAGCCATGGCTTACCAAGGGCATAGCTAAGGCCTGTAAAAGAAAAAAACAACTCTATAGAGTACATCTAAAGAAAAGGACTAATCTAACTGAAGAAAGGTATAAAACGTATAAAAACAAGTAAATAAGATTAGATATAAGATAAGAATAATAAGATTCAATAAAAAAGCATACTATCACAAGTTGTTAGAGCAGAACAAGAGTGATATCCAAGGTACCTGGAAGGTATTGAATGGCCTTATCAGGAATGGGAGAAAAAAGGAAGAATATCCAAATTACTTCACAGTGAATAAATCAATTATTAGTGAAAAAAAGGATATTGCAAATACATTTAATAGTTTTTTTGTCAGTGTTGGGCCTAAGTTAGCCAATGAAATTGTGCAACCAAACAATGCAAAAGAATTTGAAGAAAGAAACGTAAAAAATAATCCTAGCTCACTTTTCATTAAAAGTGTTAGTGAGAGCGAAATCATTGAAATTGTACATTCCTTCAAAGCTAAGAGATCAACAGATGGATCTGACATAGATATGGTCCTCGTGAAAGAAATTATTGATTTTATTGTCACTCCTTTCATGCATATATGTAATCAGTCTTTTATAACCGGTATCTTCCCAAGTAAAATGAAAACCGCCAAAGTAATACCTATTTTTAAAAGTGGAGAAAAGCAACAGTTTACCAATTACAGACCGATCTCATTACTTTCGCAGTTTTCAAAAATATTAGAAAAGCTATTTGTCAGACGACTTGATAGCTTTGTAGACAAGCATAACCTGTTAAGTGAACATCAGTACGGTTTTAGATCCAATAGGTCCACTTCAATGGCAGTCACCGAACTAGTAGAAAAGATATCAACATCTATTGAGAACAGGGAGTATGCTGTTGGAGTATTTATTGACCTCAGCAAGGCCTTTGACACAATAGACCATTCATTGCTTTTAAATAAACTTGAAGGGTATGGTGTCAGGGGCCTAGCTCACACTTGGCTAAAAAGTTATCTAAGTGATCGAAATCAGTATGTACATATTAATAACATCAACTCAAAGGAGGAACAAATAACCCACGGTGTTCCTCAGGGCTCCGTTTTGGGACCTAAATTATTTATCATGTACATTAATGAAATCGCTGAAGTCCTCAACAAATTACAATGTATCCTATTTGCTGATGATACCAGTCTGTTCTGTTCAGGAAAAGATCTCGAGCTGCTCTTAAATACAGTAGGAACTGAGCTTAAGATACTAAAAAAATGGTTTGATATAAATAAACTTTCCATAAATCTGCATAAAACTAAATATATTGTATTTGGAAACAAGGAAGTAAATAAACCGTGTCAACTCAAAATTGGGGAGGTAGAAATCGAAAGGGTGTATGTAACAAAGTTTTTGGGAATCAATATTGATGATAAGTTAAATTGGAAAGCGCACATAAATACACTAAAGACTAAAATTTCTAAAATTATTGCCATACTATGTAAAATTAAAACCTCTGTGAATCAAAATGCATTATATATACTGTACAATTCCCTCATCCTTCCATACCTTAGCTATTGTGTGGAAATATGGGGGAATACCTATAAAACTAACATACAACCTATCTTTTTATTGCAAAAGAAAGCAATTAGAGTGATCAGCCATGCAGAATACTTGGCTCCAACAAATCCACTTGTTATCAGACTAAATATCCTAAAATTGCATGATCTTGTTGATGTTTACACAGCAGTTGTGATGTACAAAGCTCACAATCTCATGCTCCCTCAGAGTCTACAGGAGATGTTTCAAACTAGAGAATCTAGATACAACCTTAGAGGAACTGATCTGCTACAGAAACCTAATACTAAGAGGAGGTGTTTATCAGTTAAAGGCGTTGATCTATGGAACGGTTTATCTGTTCAACTTAAGGGCTCCAAAACTATTAAAGCATTTAAGAAAATGTATAAATCAAACATGATAGAGAAGTATAGAACACTTGAATGAAAACCATTAGAAGAGAAGTCGATCGAGGATACATAGCATAATTTTTGTTTGTTGAAGTTTAAGTTTTGTGCTTAAGTGTTACCATCGTTGGTATTAAAGAAAGTGTAAAATGTGTCATCTTGGGACACAGAGTCACAGTTGTAAAAGGGGTTAGGCAGAATAAGTCTTGGCTTCAGCCTAAACCCCTTCGGTCAGGCATCATTTAGATTTAATTCTTAATGTATGTGTTTTTCTTATTGTATAATGTCTTAGATCTTTGGAAAACATGTGACATGTGATTTAAATGTTCATAATGACCGAAGAAAATAAATTAATTAACTAACTAACTAGTGCTCAGAAACACTCAGGGTGTGCAGAAGAAACAGGAAATGCGCAAACAGTTAAATAGTAAATAGAGATTTCTTATATACAATGACTACCAAAAACTTTAAGGGGGCAAAAAGTATAAACAAAAAAAAATAAAAATAAACAGACTAAAATAAAAAATGTCTGTATTTGCAGTGCAGGTTTAGTCATAGTGCAAGTGGTTGATAAAGTGACGCAGATAAAGTGACTTAGATACAGAGATTATTGCACATAGTTTTGCAAAAAGGTTATTGCACATGTTACTTTACTGTAGTGTTGAAGTCTGACAACAGTGGTCTGTGTTGTAGTCTGACTTGCACTGAGGGTGTCTCAGTCTTCCACTGAAAGAGCTGCTCAGCTCCTCTAAAGTCCCGTGCAGTGGGTGGGAGGTGTTGTTCACGATAGAGGTTGGCTATTACCCTCCTGTCCCTCACTTCCTCCACAGAGTCCAGGGGGCAACCCAGGGCAGAGCTGGCCCTCCTGACCAGTTTGTTCAGTCTGTTCTTGTCTCGCTCTGTGCTGCCCGGGGCCAATGACACGGCAGCGTAGTGGAGAGCAGAGGCTACTACAGAGTCATAAAAAGTCCTGCTCACTCCAAAGGATCTCAGTCTCCTCAGAAGGTTGAGGCGACAGCCAGATACTTGAAAATGTCCACCTCCTCAGTGTCCTTCCCCTGGATGTTCAGTGGTGTGTGCGGGAATGTTATGCGTCATCTTCTTTCATGTCAATGAAAACATAAGTGTCTTTCCCCCGTTTTAGGCAATGCATAATGGGCTTAATCATCTGTTCTAAGTCATACTAATTGAAAACCACTGGTATATAGATTGATCTTCTTTGGTTGTGAATATACTGTTGGATTGAAGCCATGGGTGTCTTGACCTGTTCATTTGGAGCAGCTGTACAAATCTTTATGATATAGAGAAAACAAACTTCATGTATGTTCTTGCCCTGCACAGAGCTCATACACATGAATTAATCAACAGTAACATCATTCACAGAAAGAATGACATAATGCAGATGTCACTTTCAATATAAAATGCCATGTATGCTATTTTTAACTATGATCCTTGCCCTGTTTTGACATGACTTGTACAGTGTATAGAGCTTCTTGGGTCACTAATGCTGTAAGTGCTAATGGTTTTAAAAAGAGCATCCCCTTAGTTAGCAGAGAGAGTGGTTGCGACCATTGCTCGGAGCAGTGTGCCACATGACTAATGGTGCCTAAACAGCTAAGCCAAATCGAATAATACAACCATTTCACTATTCATAATGAGTATATATAAGGGCAAGTGTTTAATGCTAGCAGCCACACTTAGCCGAGAACATGGAAAAGGGCCATCCATAATTTGTTCAATTATCTAAAATATGTGAGGAGCGTGGCGGCTGTGTCCTGGGGCAGCGTTTGGCACCAGGTCCACAGATTAGTTGTGGCAGTCGGGGAAGGGCCTTGTTTTGCACATGTGAGGCGGTGCAATGGGGCATTATGATGTACCTGCATGCGCTCATATATCATCATACTTTACACAGATTTGGCCCACTTTATCACAATGTGAAAGTGTTCCTTCAGATTAATCAATTTGAATTTTAGAGTTATAATATGATTCTATTCAACTCTAGAATGCATTAAAAGCTTTTACAGCTTTGTCAGATGGCAAAGTGAAACACCGCCATAGAAATGAAAAGTGTTAATACATCTGAGTTAGCTGTTGATAAAGTGCAAACATTTGGATGCATTAGGTCTATTTCTGATGAAGTAGCGTCTATTGGAAAAAAGGGCTTGTCGATTTCACATAGCCCCTTACAAAAGTGCTACGTCTTTTTTTTTTCTTCCTTTTGCAGCAAAGATTATTGGAGTCCAATCAGTTAGCGACTCCAGTGACAGTATTAAAGAGGATTAACTTGGGCTTTCCTGAGAGAGCTTGCATCGACATAATGGTGTCTTTCTACTTTCTACTGTCTCAGCTTTACAAGACGAAATGTGCTCCACACTGAGCCGTATAATTACCTTTGCCAAAGAGGCTATTTTTATCTGGCATGAGATGATCTGTTTTTTTCCAGTTGTAAGAAAACAAGCAAATGAGGATAGATTTTAGAAAATTTGGAGTGTTGGGGGGAGTAATACTAATACTGTTCATGTTACGCTATTTCACCAGAATGAGGAAGGGGGCGCACGAGCTGCCGCATTGAGGAGGCGGGCTGAAGATCAACAAGAATAGGTGGAAAGAGCACATGTGTTCGGTCGAGAGAGAATCCACGGCAGGTCAGTCTCCAACAAAGCGTGAGAAGAATCCTCGCCAATTGGTCTTTCCCTGTTTGCTGTTTTCTATCATTTAGGCTTGTTAGCAGTGAGCTAAAGTGAGCTGGCAGCTACAGACTGCAGTTTGTCTCTTTGATACTAGTGTAACACAGGGGTGTCGAACTTGTTTGGTTCGTGGCCCAAAATTCATTCCCCGCGGCAGGTCGCGGGCTGCATATGTGGCCTATTAAATAACAACATCTTACACTTATTGCACTTTATCAGCTTGTGCCACACATTTCTCAAAGTGCTACAAACATGTAGTTGTTATTCATTCACTCCACACTTGATGGCGGTAAGTTACTATTGTAACATGGGGCAGACCATTCACCACGTGGCTATAATATGTTGTTCATATTTTGATCTCTTATCATGTCAGTTCCCTCTGCTGGACACGTGTGGAATTCTTTCCTTTTTTTGTGCCTGGACTGAGCATTCTGGTTATTCTTTAAAAATGTATAACTCCACACAGGAATGGGATAGAGACTTAATTAAAAAAATGTTTTTGACATACTCAGAAATCCACGCTCGACAAGGGGCCGGATTAAATCATCTTGCTGCCTGCATCTGGCCCACGGGCCTTGTGTTTCACACATGTGGTGTAGCGCAAACTATACGCAGTGCTTTTCTTCCTCAATGACCAATAATTAGTTTTCCACCCAAAATAAGAGTTTATATTTATCTTCACCCCATGGTTCAGGCAAATGGCCTGCGCGTGTCATGACCTGCCAAAGTAATAAATCTGCAGACCAGATCCACTTACAATTCACAACAGCAGAAACACAACTGTACTCCTGGCGTGTGCTATTTTTTTTCTCTCTTGTCTAATGAGTTGTAAATATGTTATAAAAGGCAGCGTAATGTGAGGATGTTTTAATCACATTTGTACATGAAGCCCATACAATACAATAAGGTCATTTAGAATGCAATACAACAGTGTAACCAAATACATTTGAAAGTATCTTCTAGTATAAAATTTGCTATTTCAGTTCATCTACAGTCTACCGTCTTGCAACCCTACATCATAATGCATAATGTTAGAAATGATTTGTTTTTTCAACGCAAGCTGTTCCCTGCACTGATCCCAATCTGTGGCCTTAGGACTCCCATAGTGAATTGAATATTATCACTAAAGAGGGAGAAGATTAGACTTCCTCTCCATCTGGTCAAGATTAATAATTAATTCATACTCAATTCTAGTCCCATCTAAAACTTCTTAAAATACCTGAAACACAGTCTCATCCATTAAAATTCAGCCCCATTCCCTTTCACCATATTGCTATTCTATTCATTATCCTATCTGCGTAATGAAATGCAAAAACCCATGAGACAAGAGGCATAGAATAATGTTATTATAATTATGAAATTATCTTTATTATTTTCAGAGAGTTATCGACTGTTCAGGTGACCTTATCCACTCCATTCTCCTCAATTCCCTGGTATGAACTCGACAGATATCTGCGTGTGGGCTCGAGGCTGTATTCAGATGCAGAAGTAGTCCAGAGATAAGGTCTGTGCGTTAGTCCAAGAGTTATGCACAATTCCAGAGACGCAACCAGCAAAGTAATGAGGGTATAACTATATTCGCAGCTATAACACATACACACACATTAAAAAAAACATTGCGGTTTTAAGGCATAATCTTTTTTATGTCGTCCCACCTGCTTCAGTGTTGGCAGACAACCAGCTGCTCCGTGTTTACTTCAATATAAAGAACATGCAAAAATTCACTCAAAAGTATAACAGACCAATAGACGGCAAGAACAGTACTGGGGGATAAAACATTACACTTAAAATAATTTACACAAAGCTACGCTGTACATGCAAAAAAAAATTAAACTCCAGTTCAGTGTAGGGTTTCTGTACACTTGCCAACCTCACCTTTTACAGTCTCTAAGCTGTCAAGTACTGGGTCTCATTCTCCCTCAATTTAAGGTGGCAGCAGGACAACATGAGCTCTCTTTCTGTTCAGTACAGACAACTCCATCTGATTTTCCCAGTCCAGTCTGGCTTTTGTGATGTTTGTGTTCAGTTGTATTGTCAATCTTTTCCAAATTAGCATTGAATGTGATGAGCATTTCTTGTCAGGTGGAAACAGCAAGGTGAGACAGTGGTCTGATCCCTGCTCCACTACTGTATTCTGCGACTGTCTGTACTACCCCTGTGTCCCGGGGTCAAGAGTCCTCACCTAACACTAGTCAGAAGATCATAGAGAAAGGTTCAAATATGCTGATGTAGCTGAAACTCACCACGTAGTATAGAGGGGGTCATTTATCAAGACAGGTGCTAAATAGCAAAGGCAAGCTGGATATAGCATAGAGCTATTTATGGGCATGTTGCTCCAAATTTACCATTTGAAATTGCGTGCTTTACAGTTTTGGGCCCCAAATCTGATATGCAAATGAGACAATGCTGTGTGAGGGGAAAAAAAGAGTAAATTCCACGGCTGCTGATCCAGTTTTGCACAAGAGGCAAATGCATGGTAAGAGAGTTAGAATTATAAATCCCGATATGGCTGTACAATGTCTGGAATTTGATGCAATATAGTGTCTTGCCCAAGGACTCAACAACAGCATGCCAGTTCTTCAGACTCTACCCCCAACCTTTTTTGAGTTAACTGGTGCATTCAATGAGCTGTAGTCTCACAAGCTCTGTGCATAACTTCAAATCATGACAAGGGCTTCCTGTATCAATCCAGCACGCCAAAATAAAAGCACGCAGCTCGTCTCATTGATTAGTTCAGCATATACTTGCAACATTACAAGTATATAATTAAACACACATATTTTGTCTGTTAATAGTAAAAGTTGAACTAATAAACTGCTGAACTAATGAATAAGATGGTGCTTTTATTTTGGCGTGCTGGATCGAAACAGGAAGCCACTTCTTGGACGCCGCTGTTATGATTTGAAGTTATGCACAGAGTCAATTATCTGACGCCTGTGTGTTCAAAAGCACAGCAGCTTTCAGAGCAAACTAAGGCATAACCATCCCTCTTTTGTACTTTAATGTCTTTATGTGTGCTTAAAGTGGGCCAGTGTGGCGCAACAGACATCAGTATTATCCCGTGCGCAGAGGTGTGTGTGTGCACTTGCTCTGACACGGGGAGCAGCGAGGCGACCTCATTCTGTCAGTGTGCCCGAGCGGCTGCCTTATATGAGCGCCCTGTCACCACCACTCACTCATGCATAAACAAACACGCACGCCGGCATCAACAGCACACAACTAGCAGCCATATCCAAATTTGTACATCTCTACACCTTTTCCGCCTTACCAACAGTGAAGACAGTAAAAAAAAAAAAACTGCACAAATGACAGGGCACATTTAGAGACCTTGACAAATACGTGTACTTTTTTTTATGGCTTACGGTGTTGCATTTCGGGACATGACGGCTTTATGCAGTCGTCAAGAGGGCTTTAATATATGCTTTCACAAACTGAGCGCTTATTAAATGGGCTGCCTCATTAAAGAAAAAAAAAGGCACAGCAAACTGTAGGATTTTACTTTGACATTTCCAGAGAATTACGCAACACTCTTTTACCAAGAAGCACTCAAAGAGCTTCAGATGTGTGTCACGGTGTAAGTTGGGAACAGTTCACCTAACAGCAATAAAGCCCCATATGCAAACAATGAAAATTCATGTTAAAGTATTAGGGGCAGTATACCTAGGATGAAGCATAAATCCTTTCCAGTTTCCAGTTAAGGAAAATTAGAAACCAGGCTTTGAAGTTGTGTTTAACGTGTCTAAAGTGCAATCTTTTCCAATGGGGAACTAGCGGCTATATGGAGGTACTACAGCAATAGCAGACAAATGGCAGCCCCTAGTCTCATGGTCTCGAAGCAGTGTAGCCAGCGGCCACCTGTACATCTGAAGTCCATGTCATAGAACCTCAGATGTATATGTGGGAAAAAGCCGGAAGGCTGACCCAAAATGAGATTAAGTGATGTCACCCCACTGAAATTAACTTCTAATAAGAAACATTTCATTTGGTGGTGGAAGAAGATGGTCGAAGAGACTGTAATCCTATACTGTACTGCAGAGAAAATTCTGTTCCCGATCAGAGGAAAACAAAGCGACCTGACTTGGAAACCCTGCACCCAACATTTGAACTCAACTGGACCTGACTACAGGCGAACAATGTTTTATCTGTGTTGTGTGTGGAGAGAGATGGGTTTTTTGTATTATTATTTTTTGCGAGACATTTGGAAGCTGTGAGATGACACATATGATGACATAGCAGTTGGCTGGTAAGTGTTAATAGGGCTGAGAGAGAGAGAGAGAGAGAGAGAAAGAGAAAGAGAGAGCTCTCCAGTGGGCCCACTGCTCTTGTAAGTCTCCTCCCAGTTCATCCAGTCGGGACCATTTGGACATGAAGTATTGAACAGTGTAATAGCCGTGACAAAGAGGAGTCTTAAGAAGTAACAGTAGGACCTTGGGGGTCTTCAGCCTCCCACCACTTCACAGCCTGTCATGGTCCTCACAAGGGGGACGGTTAGACCAGGAGTAGACAGTAGTCCTACAGCGCTCATCTGCTGCTGCCGTGGGGGTGTCTAGACTCAACCAGACACACATCCTCCAACCAGCACCATCCATCATTCCCCGCAGTGCTACCATTTTCTTTTCTCCTCACAGCACAGGCAGAAAACTGTCTGAAGCCAAGTCAGTCTTAATGGAAGATGAAGTGTTTTTGTTTCTCAAAACATGAGACATTTTGAAAGTGAAATGTTGGTCTGTCTGTTCTTTTTCAAAGTGCGGAAACCGTGTGAATTGTTTCTAGGCCTATACATCAGCATCAACTACAAAAGTCAAACTGATTATTTAAATCTGTTGTGTGGGTGGCAGGACCCAATTCCAGCAACACTGCAAATTCAGGACACAATTAGCAAAATCATTATTCAAATAACACATAAAAAAAAATGAGTATATATTCAGTAAGATTTGTGGCATATCGAGAGATTGCACAAAATAAAAACAAATCCGCAGACCGCAAACGGAGAAAAGTTGCATCATGAAGAACAATCGGCAAAAAAATCAATGTGCTAAGAGTCCCAGTACCACACTGGTGAGGATGGATGGACGCAATGGTGGGCCCAAAACAAGGTCAAAGGTAAAGACGCTTAATGCAGGGTTGGTTCTAAATCTTAAAGTATGACAACTATTCAACTGTCTTTTATATCATATTATGCTTACTATGGCATATCTCAAAGCAAGAGCAGAATAATACATTGTGTGGCAACTCCATAAAAGCCCTCTAGTCATATCTACGATGCACTCCGCAGATCTCCCAGCCCTGAATGATAACAGACTGGCATGTTTACGCGGATCATAACCTGGTGCTCTCTCCTACATATCGGCGAAGTTATGTCGCCCTATGGCCAGAACTGTGCGCTTCTCTCCTGCGCGCTGTGGAAAGGACAGCTGGCAAAAACACATTTTAACCCACACCGCTGACATCCATCGAGCCCCGGCACCTCCGGCACAAACCTGTCTGCTCTGTTCAGCCGGATCACAATCTCCACTCTGACATCCGCCGCAGCGACGGGCAGAGTTAAAGAAGCATGTAAGACCGCGTAAAGCCCGACATTACTGTGCACTGATGTACAGCTCACACCAGCGCTGGTAAGTAACCAAGTACTCGATGCTTTTACACTTAACTTACTGTATTTTATAAGAATCTCTGTAATCACACGAGACACAGAACTAGGAAGCAATTTGCTGCTGTAATTGGAGGAAATAATCATAACATAAAATTGTCAACAACAGTCAAAGAGTTACTTGTTTTATGAAATTACTTCCCCCCCCGAATCGCACATGTATATATTTTTGAACAAACAAAAACTATAACCTGTTATGGAAGGACAAGGCCTCAAAAATGCAGTAAAACTTCACTGAATCATCTTTCATATCAAACCAGGCCCAAACATTAATGTCAAAAATAGAAATGTGCAAATGTTCAATGGGTTCTTTTACTGCCCTGAGACTGCCTGCTGTAATCTGTCCTCTGGAGCTTAAGCAACCCCTCAACTTGATGGTTGTTCTTTTTCTGTGGGCTATTTAAGAAAATCAATTTGGAGTGAAGTGTTTGCACAGGCGATTAACTTCAGCTAATGATAATGAATTAGGCTGCTATGGCTCTACCTGCACTGCAAATACATGTGTCCCTGTGTGACTCTGCGACAAAAAAAATATTATTGTACGTTTGAAGTGGTCCGAATAAGTCTACCTACAGGACTGTCTCTCAGCTAAAACCCACCTTCATCTAAAAACGACAAGCCTCGACCCACATACAAATATTAAAGCTGCATTATGCAACTTTTTATGTGGGGAAAAAAAAGTTGGTATTTGTTTGTATTTGACCCAGCAGATGTATAAGAGGTCAGTATGGAGCCTTTACTTTCCATCACAGTCGTCTCTAATGGCGGGTGTACACTGCACAATTTTGGCCGTCTGCGACTAGGGCTGAGAGATATATCATTATTGTATCGATATCGAGATATGAACATTCAAGATATTAATATCGATAAAGCAAGATATATCGTTATCATACTGATATTAAAATCGAAAAATCAATATACAAACAACATCGATTTTCATTAATAAAAAAGCACTGTTTTGTACTATGATGCTTTTAATTTTCTGAAAAATGCTTGGTTTTCACCTAACCCATAGTTATATTGTAATGTATCAATATAATAGATATTTTGTCCATATCAATCAGCGCTAAGATGTACGATCACTAATCGTTTGAAAAATCTTAGGTCGTAGCTGAAAATCATAGTTCTTAGGTCGTACAGTGAGACAGGGAAAAAGATTTAGAAACAGAACCGCCATACGACCAAAGGCGAGCTACGACCAACATCAAGAAGTGTCTGATATTTTGGAGCACTAGTCGCAGAGTGAGCCATCATCTCGCTGCAGAGAGGATCTCTGTCAGTGTCTTGTCAACACATCAGCGCATGCTGCTTTTCCACGGAAAATGATCACCGCTAGCATGTTGCGCTCGCTTGAGCTAAACACACCTTCTGAAGACCTGAAACTACTACGACAAAACTTGCAAGGCGCTTGTGTACGAAATGCACGGTATAAACAAAGTTGCCTTGCCTTGCTTTACCTTTGATCGTAGCTACGATTGTCTCTTTGAACACCCATACAGTGGAGATGAGAGCAGCTCATGATTTTACTATCCCCATGTCGTGCAGTGTGACACCAAAAAATCTTATAAGACAAAAAAAATCGCACAGTGTACACCAGACATAAGGCCCTCCAGGATCAATTGTTTGGAAGGTCACTGGGTCACTACAAAGTCAACACGCACAAACTTCAACTTTTATTTCCCATAATAAGTTGCATAATGCACCTTTAATATCCACTTCCAAAACATTTGTCAGATTTTCCCTCTTTCAGTCTCTTTAATGCTTTTTCTTTCAAGCATTGATCACGAGGCTGACATTTAGTAAAAATGTATCATCGTTCAAAGCCGAGAACCCATGGAAAATCTGCATTGTGATTATGTTGTTCTACCGTACGCTTCCCGGCGTAAATACGGTGGTAGAGTTAACAACAGGAACAGTGTGCCGTGTGTTTTTCTCAGACTAATCACCAGAGGCACAAATTGAAGGGTTGACTGCTATTTCCATCCATGGGCTGGCATGTAGAGAGAAAGAGAGGGAGGGGGGAGGGGGGTCTGCCGGTGTGAATAGAAGGAGGAGCAGAGGGTAAATGGTTTTTTGTCACTCAGCGATGATAATGCAGTCTCCACCTGGGATCCACACTGTAACACACTGACTGCTGCCTGTGGACCACTGACAGTCACCGAATGAACAGGCCCTCGATACCCGCACCAATCCTGCGCCAATTTCCATCTGTCACACCCACGTGGACTGAGACAAAAAGAGTTGGAGCCACGAAGTCGAGCACTGAGACGCAGAAAAAAAGTTGATGACAAATCTCTCAGGATAAAGACGGCAGGTTCTCCCAACACCACAGTGGCTTTCCTTCCCCAGAGAGCAGGTGTAGATATTGTTGCCTTTGATTATAAGTGAGAGTAGGAGGTCAAATTAAGAAAAACAATTAAAACAGAAAGAGTATTTTGACATGTGAATTCTAAAGTGCAGTTAAAAGCGCACACAAAATAATGCCTTTTCTTTCTTTCTATGGATTGAACATCGAGCAGAGAAGGTAGCACTCTGGCGCAGCTTTGAAATTAAAGATGAAAGAATAGAAAGTTCACTTCAAACACTGTTTACATCTTCGAAAGAAAATGTAATGCATCTGCACGTTTATACTGCTGCAAACATCACAGAAGACAGCTATGACACAAAATGTAGATTCAGTGGGTGAAGGCACGCACATCCACAGTTCTAAATAAGTGTGCAGGATCAAAAAATGGAAAGTGTAACAGAAACAAATAAATAAAAGATCCGCACAACTTCGTCGCTCCAAAGCTTATTTTAATGCTCTGGTGAGCATTAAAATAAGCTTTGGAGCGACGAAGTTGTGCGGATCTTTTATTTATTTGTTTCTGTTACAAAATGTAGATTCGTCAGCTTCCTTTCATAATGGACCACATCATTCATATCAAGGCTCTTTAGAAAACTTTATAAAACAGAAAGAATCCTCTTTTTGGTCGCAACAAACCTGCTGATTGTTTGAGGACACAGCCGATTTTACCTGAAGATGCAGCAGCATTTGTGGAGTTGAATGAAACAAAAAGACGGCGTGGGTTTTATGATAAAGGAAGTCGTGGAGGAGGTTTTTGTGATGATTGTTTTGTCATTTATGAACTAGTCTTTGTGGTGAAAATCAGTGCCGATCCAAGAGGAGAATTCTGCCAGATGCCAGATTATCAAACTGTATGATGTCATGAAATGTTCTTGGGCTCTATTCAATTGAGAATTATGAGTGACGAGATCTTGCCATGTCAGGACAGGTTAACACACAGCAGGATGGATCAGGTCAAGCACCCAAGGGCAGGGGATAAAAGAGGATGTTCTATAAAAAGTTGTACAGGTCCCA
Source organism: Gobius niger (assembly GCF_951799975.1). Classification (NCBI taxonomy): domain Eukaryota; kingdom Metazoa; phylum Chordata; class Actinopteri; order Gobiiformes; family Gobiidae; genus Gobius; species Gobius niger. Next base: position 14,954,422 of record NC_136865.1, read on the forward strand.
GCTTTCTCTCGCCACTGGCTGTCTGTCTGCTGCTCCCGACACTCAACCCCCCCTCCCCCTCCCCGGAGAAGAGAGGAGAGCCGCAAAATACTTGTGAGTGAAATGGTGTGAGAAAAAAAGGCTTAGAGCGGCGGCAGCAGCAGCGGTGGAAATGGCATTTCCCTGGAGGAGGTTCGTATTTATTTGATGAGATGAGCCCAGGCTGCAGGAGTGAAGGAGTGTGAAAGAGGAGGTCACACAGAGGAGGGGAAAGGTCACAGGGCACGAGGGTGGCGGGTGGGCGATGGGGTCAAAGAGATCTGAGTCACTGCTCAGTGACACCATGTCTGTCATTAAGTCTCGTCTGTCAGTGTCCTTTCAGGTTTCCAGACCTTGAGGGACCTTTTTGCTCGTAACAGGCTATTGTCTTTTATCTTAAAAGAACAGGCCACCATTTTTCCATACTGAGATATCACTTTTTGGGTTCATTTTAGGGTTAGAGATGTTGAAAATCTTTTACCTTTACATGTTTCAGCCGCCATCTGCAGGCCGTCATCAGAAGTATTGGTGGATCTGAAACCAACAAATTCAAGCGCTGGATAAAAGAAGCTATATAAATCAGGAAACGGAGCACCGACACCATCAACCGTGACGAAGGAGCGTTTCTCTTGTCCCACACCTGGGACACCCTCTCCAATGATTACGCCCCCTGTCAAAAGGTTTTATTGAACGTGAATCGTGATTGGGGCTCAGACCCCGGCGGAAGATTGCAATAATGATATGGAATAAATGGCGTCAATGGATGATGACCAGAATCTTCCCCGGAGACCGGACACACGTGGTGGTAGGACGAGACCCAGCGCGGACGGTTGATGTGACGAGCAGAGCCTGAGGAGAGGCCAGGCGGAGGAAGGGTGGAGGAGGGTCGCAGCGCAGCTGGAAAATGGCCGAGTGATTGACCGGGGAGCTTAAGATGGGGATCCATGGGTGATGAATGACTGAGGCAGAAATAAGCAGCTGTGATGATTGGCTGACGTCCATGTGCTGCTTGAGCCGTGATTGGATGATTAGTGAAGGCTGCCGATAATGAGGCGATGAAGAGGCTGCAGGTACGTCTTCCAGGTTGAAAACTCAAATTAAGATGAACATTTGATTAGATACAAGCTTAATAAATTCGGTCCATTTTGTTTGAAAAGTAGCAAACAGGCTGTGAAAAACCCTGAAGGATTTCAATGCACAAAATCTGCATGAGAGCTAAAAAGCACAAAGGAGCAGCCTTCTAAATATAGATGAACTCAGGACTCTGTATTTCTGCTCGCCACAAAACTCCAACTTTCATATAAGCTTAGATAAAGGAATAAAGATTGTGATGGGAGATTATAGTCGCACAGTTTCTCGTTCTCTAAAGAAACTCCATGGCTACACAGGAAGAAAGGTTCATGGGGGAAAAAAATTAACAAAGAACAGGAGATGAAGCAACTAGCGAAGGACAGAACATTGTGTAGGGTTGAGATAAAAATGATTCATATTTGTACTTTGATCATTGAATTGTTTTATCACAGCAAAGATGTGCGAGGAGACAAAAGGCAAAGGAACAAGAAGCCGCAACACACAACAATGGTTGATTAAAAATATATATATATGAGCAAATATATTGACTACTTCTATAAACATGCCCCAAATGGGACAGACGAATTATTTCTTCCTGTTATGTACCTCCAAAACGCTACGCAGAACCAGCCGAGGTAAGTACGTCATGGTTGCCATGACACTTCCCACTCTTTCTTCTGGTATTTGATCACCATACACAATTTTAGACAAATTACTCAAAATACAAATATATATTATATAGTATAGTAATATTCAACCATCTGAGACACTATCCGTCTAAAAACTGATGTTATGAAGACATTTTGATGTAACTGTGTGCCAATCCACTTCTAAGTCATGTCAGTCGGTCCACAGCGAGCCCGTACCACCTTCAAAGTCCAACGTTTTGCCATGGGCTGCTGGGGTGCAGCGCTCTGTGATTTTTAGTCTTCATATCAGCCCCCTACTCTCTCCATCCTCGCGGAGCAGCCACCCTCATCACTACAATTAAGACCCGTCTGGGACTCCTGATCAAAGGCTCCAGAGGCGAGGAGCTCACAGGGGCATCTCTGATTACAATGGCCCCGAGCTAGAGCCTCCATACCCCCATCAGCTGCTCGGCGCGTCACCACCATCCGAGCGCTGCAATCAGTATGGCCACCGCAAAAGCCCAAGAGGAAACAAAAGACATGCCATACTGTATGTGCGTGCAACAAACATGAAGGGCGTACACAGTTACTCCAGTGTCTCCCCGATCAGTGGGGAAGACTTTGAACGATGGAAACCTAGTACGAGTAAAGCTACCACGCGCTACATTTGATATCAGCTTGAGTTGTCTTTGATCAGCTACACGATCAATGCTTAAAGAATCTTGTGAAGAAACGACTGTAGATTGGTATTATACCCAAACCAAAGGGTAAAACTACAAAAGTTGAAATTGATATCTCTAAGTTCTAGGTTGAAGGTGGTTCAAAAGGCTTCATCCACAATCCAACCAAAACAACAGGCAGATATAATTTTTAAAACCATTAGTATGAACTTTGAGAAAAAACATGTTACAAAGTTGCATTAGAGCATGATTGTCGCATGGAAATTGCAAACTTTGCATGAGCAAGTACCACCAGTTGAAGCACTGTCAACACTGATATTGGCGGGAGAATGTAGTATCAGGTGCTGAGTAAGACGCCATGCCACCTGCTTGTTCTGTCTGCAGTGCCAACAGCAATAAGCTTTGATCCTTTTGTTTTTCAGGCTCTCTGTGGCGCCTTGCTATATCTGGGACACCTTCTCTGGCGTTGTGGGTAATGGGTACATTTGGCATTTCAAGCTTACTCTGAAAACGACACCATTACACCACCGAGTAAGTATAGATCAGATGGCGACCTTTGGAAATGCACTGCCCGCTGGTTTGTGGCGTGACATGTGTCTCGAGATGACATAAATGATTTGGCAACTCACCAACTGTGGCGCCCTGCTGTTGAGGCCTGGTGGCTGCACACAAACAGAAACAAACAGAAAAACAAGATAGAATGATATCACACGTCACCACCTCCAAATAACATCTACAGCAGTGGTTTTCATTGTTGTTGTTTTTTATTTCTGCATAAAGTAATCAGAACTATGAGGCAAGAATCCAGGCTAAACCAGTCGAACTTTCAACATACCCACACAAAAGTCCATATCCAGGTAACTATTGATTATTTAGAAGTAAATACGCGGAAACATCAAATTACACCGTCAATTACGCCCCATGTATCCATATTTCTATGTGAAGCCAAAGCCAAGATATCAGTCCAATTTGAGGCTGCAGATAAACTTGAGGAGCCTCCTCAGCTTTTGTTTATACCCGCATCACTCCCCAACTCATTTGTCATTCTTTTTTGGCAACTTTTTGTCCTGTGCCAGAGTGGTGCTTCGCTGTAGTGGAGATCAGAGAGCCAGCACCGGCCTGTGAAGATAAAAGTCCATGATAGTTGATGCATTATTGACTGGCTGCTCACTGCATCCTGCCGAGAGGACACGCTGCGCAGTGATGGGCAGTATAGGCTATTACGCTCCTGATCCAAGGCGGTTACAAAGATGAAACGTGCAAAATATTTGAAGGGGGCTTGTATCTGTTTTTGATATTTGTCTATTCTTTTTTTTTTCACTGAAACTCAAAAGAATACAAAAGCTAATATTCAGTATTAATTTAGCGTCTCATTAAAGCAGATTAAAAGGCGATTGTGTGATCTTTAGTAAAGGAAAATAGCGAGGTTTGTGAGCGTTCAAATAGAGGTTTTCAAAGATGGGAAACAAAGCTGCATAGAAACACTGGGATTAAATGTGTGTGTGTTTTTTTTTTTTGGGGGGGGGGGGTCATGTTGAATTGTTGAATGAATAAAGAGCAAACTACACACTTTGAACTGTGTCGCACCACGGTTAATTCACAGTGCAAGATTTTTGTAGTATAACTTATAATGATGCATTTGTCGAGAATATATACATACTACTTTACAAAGATTTAAAAGCATATTGAAGGGTCGAGATGCACTTTGGCTATTTGCCTACTGCCACCTCAGGTTTTACGCGTAACTGCACTTCTTTTTGAGTGACAGTGCAGGATTTTAGCGGCAGTTGTGCTGAATAGGTCTGGGCTCATTCTACATCTTAGGACATGGCTGGAACATGTAGGGGGGAGGAAAATCCATAATTATAATATTTTTTAAACTCTGTATAGTCCCTTTAAAATATGGTCATGTATCAAAAGCTAATGAGTATGGAGAAAACACTTTGATCGGAACAGCATTAAAACAAGTTTGGTGAAGTTGATTAGACTGAAATATTCAAAGAAAATTAATGGAAATCTGTGTGTGCCGTATATTGGAGTGTGGGCTGGCGTATTGAGTACTCAATGCAGGAAAACTGAAACAAGCTCAAATCAGTCAAAACAACATTCCTGATACAGTATGTTTCGGATTATTGGATTATTTTTGGCTGCCCTATTATAGAATAAATGATTATCATGATTATTTTGTTTTTTAAACAATCATTTGTTGGCTTAATCATTTGCTATTATGTTTTTTGCTTTGTTTTTGTTTTTGTTTTTTTTACAAAACAATGAAATCATTATTTGGACAATTTGAAAAGTGTTAAATATATCAAGTATGTTCACTTTGTAAACACATCCTCTGTCCCTCACACCTGCCCCCTGCTGGCCTGCATCCATGGCCATCTGCAAGTCGAAGGATGATTACATCATCAAGTCGCGCCGTTTGTTGTCTCATGTTGGGCTCAGAGTTAAGGCAGTAGCACGATCAATGTGAAGGAATAGAAACAATAATCCTGGTGGCATGAAATAATGAAATAATCTTTGAGCTACGTTGGTGAGATGCTCCTCTGTTGAGTTTTGGACTAATCTACACAAGGAGCGGCCATGGCAAAGGACACGAAAAGCATAAGAATAGGAAAACTTCCGCCGCAGTCTGCATTCAGTAGGCGATGAACATGGATCAGTGGTGTTAACACAAGAGTGATTCATCAAGATTCGTCAAAGCCGCTCTATAGGGATGTTACTAGTGTCTGAAGTGGGCCGCAGTGTCCGCTTTGAGCACTGTATGTTGCACCAAGAACAGCCAGAAAAACTCACATTCATCATGTATTTGTCTCAGAATTGAAGTCTTGGTACAGTTATGTTGGTGTTAAATGTTTATGTTTGATGAAGTAAACTAAGTATGTGTTTTCAGAAAGCAAACATCCTGAAGTTACCCTTCTGTTTGTGCACACACCAACTCATCTCATCACAGCATTGCCTTGTTTATTTGAAAGCTGCACCAAACTTTCACTTATTGCTCCCTTAGCGGCCATGAAGATACAATCACGGCCGGTCAAAGAGAATCTGTTAATCACATCCCCTATGCTATACCTCATTTGTGTATGTGCAGTACATATCTCTCTATGTGTTGGAGATAAGGGTAAGCTATGCTATTTTAATAGAAATGGCCCATGTCTTTGAATGCTTTTGAAAACTGGCATGCAGCTAAGCCATATCAAGCTGGATGTGGAAGAGAAGGAAAACTATAAATGGTGTCTGATGTGTTTGGTATTGCTGATTGATGCAGGTCTCTGATCCCTGGCCATCAGACGGCGCAGCCTTCTCAAGCTCCACAGTTTTCTGAATTCATTGAAGGGATTCTTGCAAACTAAAGCCTAACTTTGACAACAGCTATGTAAACCAAACACATCCAACATGTTTGAGGGAGTGCTATTTTGTGTACAAGCATTGGAGTACTCTTGTCTTAAGGCCCTCGCCTTAAGACAAGAGTACTCCAATCAGAATCCAATCAAGAATATTTAAGTCTCACCCCTTATTTTGTTCTTTCTCTTTGTAAGGGCCTGGTCGGTATGTAGTGAATGTAGTTAGTGAGTGAGTGTGTGGTTGGTGGTGGTCGTAGGGGCTGATGGTGTAGACCGGTTGCCTCGCTTCTGTCAGTCTACCCCAGGGCAGCTGTGGCTACAATAGTAGCTTACCACCACCAAGCATGGAGTGAATGACTAATGCAATGTAAAGCGTCTTTCTTTCCGGAAAAGCGCTATATAAAACCGATGCATTATAATCATTATCCCATTTCTTCACAGGAATGATTATATATGGGCGAAGCATCAAAGTGCTGAAGTGAAGACATTTAGATAAGTTGATAAGTACAAATAATTCAAGAAGACGAATATGATGTAAAATAATATCAACATTTTTATACAGACTTTGAGGAAGAGCCCACAGTTGGGTGAAAATATCAGAGTTATAATTAAAAGATGTTGCATTGCATGATGTGCTGTAGATCCTCAGTAAAAAATACATGAAGAGTCTGATCTTCACTGTGGCCAAGGACACACACAGTCCCACTTGGTAGCCAGTCAGAGGACTGTTTTAACTATTTTATGATTTTGGTTTCTGTTGGAAATACAGCTCTCTGATTTTCCCAGCACTGAAGCAATACATAGCCATGTAAGTGCATTTGAATTACTGGACGACGCGGAGGCGTGAACCATCCGACGCTTTGCGTCGGATGGTCATATACTATATGACTATCACAATATATCTGACAGTCTTCGAGTTTCTGGGATGAAGAACAACAATAATAGATTGTCTTGGTTTATGTGTTATGAGCATAGATATAATATACAAGAGCTTGCCAGTTATCCATAGGGCCCCATTCATAGTAATGATCCCAAGTAGTCTGGAAAATCAACATGACTCAGTCTCCTCCTACAAAGCCTGTTCCTTAAAAGGGGAAAAAAGACGGGAAGCCCCGCCCTCGCGGGGGACGGACCGGCTACGAGCCTCCACAGAGCTCCAAAGCCTGTCAATCATAGATTTAGGCTTCCACTTTTTAGTGCTGATGTTCAAAGACCAGCGTGGTTAAAAATATTACACGTACCCCAGCGTTGTCACATGGGTCATAGCAATTTTTAGAAAAATTACAACTCTTTGGAGCCAGGCTTTTAAGCAGTGCTAGGGAGGTGTGAAGTCACCATTAGATACCGAGCGTCTTTTGGAGTCGCCCCTGGCCACCAGGGGGTTATACATTATGCATGATGCCTCAATTGCAATATGAGACCACTTTTTCAACATACTATTTCAAATACACAAAGTCATAACACTATCAGCCAATGTCTTATTCCTCTCCAATACTTTTCACTCAAACAAGTTATGCTGTGGTTTATCCCGTCTGCATAAAATTATATGCATATATTAACATATATAATTCATGGAATTATGTTTTCTTGAGAGCTTTCCATTACACAGCCGCGTTGGTCATTTTTCATACCCCAATTTCTGTTTTGATTCTGCAGCTGGTTATGATGACTACATTGAAATGATTGAAAGCCTAGTATTGACTTTATAATGCAAGATAATTGAAAAAAAAGAAGAAAAAGAAACTATCTTTGCATATAAATATGATGTCCTGCAAAGCCTTGCCAACAGAAAGAATAGTTTTGCTGTTGTTTTTGTAAGCTGTTCTGTATAAAACAATGGAATACAAGCCACAATCCACAACTGCATTTCAACAGACGGGTGCAATAGTGCCATTTTAGAAATAGTATTAAATCTTTGTCAATATTCGAACAGTACATCCGTTTTCATCAGACCATTCCTATATCTTCCCACAAACCGTGCTTGTGTATCTCAGCCCTCCATCTTGCCAGGCCGTCCTGTTAGCCTGTGTGCTGTTCCCCGCAGGCGCTGTTCACTCCTCACTCTTCAGAGCTGACAGCTGTGTGATATAAGCGCTCAGTAAGTTCACACACTGCACCCAAAAGTCAAAGAGCAGTCCTTATCCGACAAAAAGAACTTTGGCTTTCACGTCTAACTCTAAGCCTTTTAAAATGAAGACTACAGAGGTGATGATAAAGAAAAAATGGGTGGAATTCTTGCCAGAGCGAGAGGGGCGGGCTACACCCTGGGGCTGAGACAAATCACCAGAGGCAAAGCACAATCCGACTTTGTACTTAAAGCCTTTTTTCTGCTTTCACTGTCTATTTTAGTCATGAATAGGTATGAGGGAGGAAAAGAGGTATTTCCTTTAATTAGAAATCGGAGGTGCACAATCTTCTTGTTCCTAATTAGCCCGGGATGAATCTCGAAATATGCATTGTGCTCCTACCTGGGTGAAAGTTTGGGTCAGCCTTACGGGGTTGACCTACTAAAAAAAGTTAGCATGGACTACATATACAAAGTTAACTGGGCTCAGGTGACTAGAAAAGGCATGCCTTGGTCAGCTGAAATGCCTAGAACGGGAATATGCCAATTCCCACAAGATGTCCTCAAAGGAATAGGGCAATGTATGCTCCTGTTTCTGGTCCACACGGACAAAAGTCCTACGGGGGGGGCTGACAGAAGCCCCGCGCCGCAGTGCAAAGCTACAAAGTATTGGTTTTATCCGGAGATTACCTGTTAGAGCAGAGGACGAGGTGGAGGTGAAGAAAAGGAAGAGATACACAGAGGGGACAGAAAGAAGGAGCTAAAGCCGGGGCCAGGAGTTTGTAACCGTTGTCTCGGTCTGACAGTTGTGTTACGCCGTGGACAAATGCGCTAACTGAAAACTGCTCCTCGTGGGTTTCATAGCGACTCGTCAAAGCTGCAAAATACTGCAGTCCATTAATGTCAGCTCCGGACCCGCTCTTCAGCTTCCTCCTCACCGAGCACAACATGTTGCCCTCGCCGACTTTCTGAAAAACTAGAATATAGGGATTTTGATTGGTGCACATGAGGAACCTAGGAATTTCCGGTGCTCAATACAAAACAGTGCAGTTGTTTGGAGCATCATGTGGCATATACATGTTTCCACACACCCTCTGTACATGTCTTAATTTGTATCATTCTTCAAGTAACTACATGTGTATATGTAATGTGTGAGTATAGCTTATCAGTGCTGGGAAATAGATCCACTTATCATTAGCCTTTACAAGGTCTATAGGAGTAAAATGCAGGATTTCTTTGCTGAATACCAAAAAATATGGGCCATCTCTTCTGAATAATCAATGTGGTTTTGGAGACAGACAGAAGGACAGAAATGTATAAAAAATACGTATTATATTGGGACAACTGGCTCTCAAATGGCACGACAAATAAAGCTAAAGTGGCTGCATGAGTAACAAGATAAAGTGCATTTACAAGCGTTTTCACAGCACAAGGATACGTGCAGGGTTTGCATCTCTCCATATCAGCACATTTCAGGTGAGCCAGGAGTAGAATTTTGTGGGAAAACATACGCTTTTTCAATAATTAAGACATTCCCAGTATAAGTCGAGGTGGGGGAGAGTAGGTTCACCTTGAAATCAGTAAAAAGGTGTGAAACGACAAGTAAAGAGGCTAAAAACTGTACTATATTAACGTTACTTGTAAAAGAATACAATGATAAAAGCCGATGTGCCCCTTCTGAGCTTGAGGATTTATGACTCATTGAAAATTATTTTATGAAATGACCAATTTTTCCACAGCATATCTATTTATACAACCTACATCCCTCTCTATCGCTAACAAGCATATACCTATTATTCTGTTTACCTGCCATTTCCGCACTTCCCATGTTCCTGCTCTAATAGCTTACAGTAATAACGCTGAGTGCCGCGGAGAGCCACTTCGCAGCGGAAGGAAGAGGCTTGCATTGTTCTTTGATCTCTCACACACCTACTGTAAACCATATGAACGCAATGATCAAAGTATCTCTGAACTACAAAAAAACTGCCCTACTCATCTAATAGGGCCGAATAAAATGGTTTGTTATGTAGCTGGGAGCGTGCGGTGCAGCTCCAGCCCGCCCCCCTCTCGTTCCTCTTCATACATATTTCAAGACCAGCGCCGTCTCCTGCCACAAGCCGCCGGTCCGCTGAGGTTTCCAGGTGAAGTTTGCAGACCCGCCTAGGTGAAAGCCCTGTCAATAGAAGCAATCCCATACCCCCCTAACAGCCCAGATAGAGAAAAGCTATAGGTAAACTGCTGAAATATTAAGACAAACCTTCAGAATGGTCCCTCCTGATGTATAATGTATTAAGTGCAAATAAGGCCTCCCAGTATAACCTATAATTGGTGGCGTTGTTGTGCGTCACGTTCATGCATTGCACATAATCTTCAATTAGAATCAACCTCTTTGGCAGTTGGAGCTACTGTACGGATTTTTTTCCCCCTAGCACTGTCTGAAAGCCAACTCCAGTACTCACCTCGTCATCGACCTTTCTTTATGGTTAACAGTGTCATCTCAGCATCACATTACTACCACTCGCTGAGACTTTCTCCATCAACACGCTCAACTTTGGAAACTTCTATAGTAGGTTGTCTGTGAGACCACTCAGCCCTCTCCTTGTATGAGGCGCCCACCGCTCCTTAGACGGGCCGTAATTGACAGCTATTGATCGATGTAGACGAGAAACTTAACTTTAGCTCTGTTCCCTGTGTTGCTGTTGTAGATGTGAATTGTTTGTCAATCTGGTTAACCTCTTGCCCAGATCTGAAAGCTTCTCGACTGGAGGTTACAGCCTATAGGCCATGTGTAACGCATCATTTGAAAGCTAAGACCGACAAAACTGATGGGAACTTTTTGTCGCCATGTTTATGTCTTTTTTTTTTTTTGGTCACTTTTTTTGTCGTGTTTTCATTTTTTTTCTGCTGCTTTTTCATCGCTTTTTTTCATTGCTTCCTTGTCACGTTTTCATCACATTTTGTTCCACTTTTCGTCACTTTTGTGTTGTGTTTCTGTCAAACTTTGGCCGCTCTTCTGTGGATTTTTTATCACTTTTTAGTCATGTTCTTTGACGCTTGTTTGCTGTGTTATTGTTGCTTTTCGGGAAGATTTTTGTTGCTCTTTTGTCACTATTTTGGCACTTTTTCCAAGAAGCTGTTAGATTTGAGTAAGGCCGAACTGGAGAAAATGTGCTCGGTTCAGTTGGGGGTTAAGAGGTTAATAAAAAATAAAAAATAAACTCTCATCCAGTATTGCAGCCCTATTTAGCCCTTTTCAATTTTACTCAAAACAAAAATTGCTTTGGGTATCTCACCATAAGACTGGTGACCGGAAGAAGCCAAAAAAAATAAAATGCTATAGACTTCAACAGTCAACAGTGGTCTAAAGGCGGGAGGGTGGGCGGTGGGTTAACCTTTAAGGAAAGAACAGGCTCTCTATAATGAGGTGGCACCTTGCTTTGGCATCTAATTAGAGAAAGACAACCTGTTCTGTCCCCACCCACTGGCACGAGTTGTATACATACAACTGAACACTGCAACAAACTCCGAGTCGGCAGGATGTAATTTTAACAACACACTTTGCTTTGAAAATGTTGATCTTTTTCGCTGAGAGCTATAAACCTGCATCTCTCCCTCTTCAGTTCCACTCCTCTGGCATTACTCTGCTTTGAACTTTAGAACTCGCCAGCTCCATTTCAAAATGCCAAATGATCATGAACCGACTTCATTCGGCGGATGTTCGCAGATGATATACTTGCCCTTAAACGGAAAAATGGGGAGTAAGATAGAACAAATGTCGACATAAAACAGTAATCGGGTGTTTAAAAAAAATCAAGTTTGATGAGAATGTGTCTAACTATAAATGATTTATCTATCCATCAGAATGTATCTTGACCCTTACCTTGAATTGCCCTGAAGTGAGAGTAGACAGGAGTTTGTTGGCAGGCTTATACAATATGAAATCATTTGTCTAGGTTTATATTCTCCTCATCAAAAACAAAGTAACTGAAGAGGAAACAGCTCTGTCGGAGAATGTTTGTGCATTAGATGAAATACAGTGGTTGCTCTATGAATGTTGGTCTTCAAGGTGCGTATGACAGTTTTTAATGTTTTTTTAAAATATGACTTATTTAGAAGGATAACATCAAGTTGCAGGTGCATCAGTTGCATAATTATCATTTTAGTTCAGTGAAGCAGCAATGTTAATGAAGAAATGTTGGGCAGAAAAGTTATGACATGAAATAACATACCTGTAGATAAAGGTAATGTTCCATAGCAGTTTGACTCATTTCCCATGGACTGAACATGGTTGGCACGGCAACAGTTTAAAATTGTATTATTGTATTATTGTATTATTCCTCCTTTGTCACTTCCTGTCGGTGTCCAACACTCTCTACTTCCAGGTCGAACAGAACTTTAGCCTTATTCACTATGATGGGGTTTTGCTGATTCTCTAACAAGTCCTCCAAATCCATACAACTCAAGTGGTCGTTTGTCTTATCCCTGAATTACAACCATATAAGGCGTCTACTAAAACAGCGCCCCCAAGCTCCCATTGAGGGTATGTAGATTACATTTAACCCAATTCAGAAACGACTTTATTGCACGTAGTGTAACTGACCAACTGCGATGACGATTCCAAAACTCAAACGCAAAGAAATACATCACAAACTTGTTAAATTAGCCCCAATGTGAGGACAAAGGTTAGGTTATGGCTATTTTACTCACAACAACAGCGACACCAAAGCATTACTTACCATTAATGTCTTTGTGAGTCCTTCTTCTCCTCCATATGCGTCATTTCCAACTCCATAAGCTCTCCTGTCCACTTCCCTCGCTGTCCTCAAGTCCTATTGTCAGACTCCGTGTCACCCATGTGTACAGTTATCCGGTGACCACTGCGAGCCTCGGATCCGCGCCGGGTTCCAGTGCGTACGATGCGGGGACTCTGATTGGCTGAAGGGTTGATTATATTATAAACAATCTAGTCCTAACAATCCTAACAAAACTGAACACTGTTATATTTATTCAGAATTTTAAAAAAATAGCACAAGAAAAAAGTTACTGCATTGTTGTTGCCTGAAATAAACTTAACACAAGCACATATTTTTCAAGCAAATGTACTAAAAAGAACAAACACTCCCCACCTGCCGACATAAGTCATTCAGCATCCCACCAACTCTCCCACGTCGCAGACACCAGCTCCAGACTGCGGCCTCATCGATTTAAGGCCTCCAGTTCTCTAAAATGTCTTTTTAATGCCATCTGCTGGGTGTTGTCACTCAGCCTTAATAGTGCTTGTATTGCTTCAGGTATAGAAAGACAACTTGCACAATAGTTACGACCGAAAATACTTTGGCTCTGAGGGACACATCTGACTTTTTATTCTTACCGAGGATTCTGTGGATGCAATTAGCTTTGGTATGGCACACTCCCCAGACGAACATGGAATGGCGCGGCTTGTTAGAGCACAATATTTCAGCCGGGCTTGGTTTAATCATTACAGACACGAGTCGAGGAGGTGTGGGGAAAAAATAGTCACGGCAACAAAGACATTTTCAATATGAAAATGGAGCGCCTAATGAGAGCTAAGATTCAAATCAGGCCTTTAATCATATACATTCACATAGCCAGGCATAGCGGAGGCAAGTGGAATCCGTGATTAGTTGCATTGTATACGGCGAATCAAAGCACAAAGGGCTGAAGTCCCATGTCTCAGATTTATACGTTTTTCATGACTTTTATGGTTTCTCTTTGCACTGACCTCACCTACACTGGAACTTACCAGTGTCAGTCCTCACCTCACACAATTAAACAACAATGTTTAGTAGATGGAGCTTGTTTGAAAGAAAGAAAAGAAATCAATAGATTCCAAAACAAAAAAACAGTAAGTCTCTGGGCCAGATCTTGTGGCGGCGCACAGGGCGGCGCAGGCTCTTGGCGAATTATTTTCCGAGTGGCGGCGCTATATGTGCCATTGTGAGGGGGCGTCACAAGAGGAGGTGACTGCACTGATGGAAACACGGCTGACATTCATTTCCTCGTTTACATTGCGCTGTCTTGCGTTCTTTCTTAAGCCTTAGGCTCTCACAGGTCGAACTAAAAACTTTATTTACCCCATCGTGAGCCAAACGATGTTCACGTCTCGAGAGAAAAAGAGCTACAGCGTCCGCTGTGGCGCGGATCGGCCCGCGCTTGGCGTGAACGCGAAGCAAAACAAAAGCACATGATCACCCCCCACTCCCACACAACCACTCTCCTGGACGCGGAGGAGTCGATCTGGTTGGAGGAACATGTGTGTGTCTCCACCCACTTAAATGCGCTAAGTCTGGAGTGGCAAGATCACAAAGTGCGCTCCGACTGAGCGCAAAATGTCACGCTATCGTCTCCGTTTTGATGCACAAGATCGGGCCCTCTATCTCTTATGGCCTTGAAATGATTAGCAAAAGTCTGCAACATAAAATATATAAAATAGGTGTGCAACCTTGTCACCGATTGTCACCACAATGTTTCTCGGCCGGGCTCTCGTATCTACTGTATGTGGTTCTTTATGTTCACACAACATCAGCAGACAAAAATAAGTTATGACATGTTTAACTACAACTTTAACTAGAACTTTGACACATTTAAAAAATTAAGTGCATTTTTTTGTTTTTGGCGGAGTTTGCAAAAAAAATGTGACAATCTCGGTCTGATAAAAACTTAAGTGATGTTGCGATATATTGTTGCTTCTCGCGATACGGATATTGCATTACTTAATATCGCAATATTTTTTTTTGCGCTGTATTGTGCAGCCCCAGTATATATGTGTATATTTGTGTATGATCATGAATGAAAAAGGAGATGTGCCTTTTGTATAAATCTCAAGTACCTGGCAGTATTTATTTTGTACGACTGTAAACGATTAATATTAATGCACAAGCATAGACTCATGCATCTGTTGCTTGCATGAATGTTTATGTTTATGTGATGTTGCTATGCATGAAAGATAAGGGGTAGGTTTATGTAAGTTCTTAGACCTCCTTCCTACTCCTTTTGAGCATAATCGTTTTTTCTTTCTTACCTGTGTAAAAAATGTTTGAACTACTTTTCTTCTGAAATGAATACAAAAATTAAATGAATGTTTAAATACCTGTAAAAATCATCACATAATGAGTGCCATAATGTGAAAGGGAAGATCTCTGCTTCCAATCTCAAATTCCTGAACGCAGTGCATGACTGCAAAGAGGCTCAGTCGCTGCAGGAGCAGGGTCACACATATGGGCTGGGCAGTTGAGGACACCTAAAGGGTTAATAATAAAGATAATGAAATTTGGGGTCACCAAATAATTGCGATTAACGATATTATCATGATATTTGCCTATGGTTTACAAAATCACTGAAACTGCAGAAATAATGAGGATTGGGCAATGATTAAATATTCCTCTTCATTGTCTGCTGTAAATGTTATATTGAGTGAGACGTAAAAGTACGTATTTGAAGGCACACTGTGTAACATTTTGGACTATACTGTTGTCATCGATACAAAACATGCAGCTAATGAGCAGCTCGACACAGAAAATGCTCTTTCTGCAGTAGGTAATCAAAGAATGGATTGGATGAGCAACTCACCAACTGAAATCTTAATTACTGCTGACTTTAGTCACATCACAATGGAGACGTACCCACTCTCGGTAAAGTTACCGGCACTGGTTGTCTGATGGATTTAGCGATTATCTTCTTGTACAATAATTTAAAAATGGGGTGATCGATTACTTGCCACATTTTTACAAAATTACTGTTTCTGGTCCCATCCCTAGATAAAAACAAGAAAAAGGTCAAATTATAGCAATCGTGTGTTATTTGTTTATTTGTTATTTTTCACATGC
Source organism: Gobius niger (assembly GCF_951799975.1). Taxonomy (NCBI): domain Eukaryota; kingdom Metazoa; phylum Chordata; class Actinopteri; order Gobiiformes; family Gobiidae; genus Gobius; species Gobius niger. The sequence goes on from NC_136865.1 coordinate 14,970,079, forward strand.
AGGGGTCGTGGATGTTACTCGAGTATCTGAGTCAGAAGAGTCTTTTATTTGACATTTACAAGTTGGAGTTCAGAAAATCCAACCTCAAAGGACCCCTGGAATGCAGCTTTAGTCCGAGCTCAGTTCTAAATTAAAAAAAAGATATAACACAAATTGCAATAGTATACGTATAGTGAAGTTGAACCCTCCACCAGATTGCAAGGAGGAATGAATCAACAAACTGACAAACATTTTCAGAGTGAAGACTGCTACTTGCTTTATAATTATAGTCCATACAAGTTGATGAAGAATGGACAGTACATCCCCGGTCATTATTTTTACAATTTCACGAACAGCAGGTGGTGTAAATAAAGGTGTGCCATCTTGTCTGTTTCTGATGGAACCCTCCTGAGTCTGACACTATCCAGTATCAAAGGCGTCTTGTTGTGCTTTTGTTAATTTAATGAGTTAATTGTGTGCACAGCAGGAACCCGGTCACAGTGCATCATAAAGCCAAATGAGACTTTGTAATGTAATACGCTGACGCAAGAATATCAAGACTTCATCAAAATCAATAAATTGCACGCATATGCAAGGTTAACAGAGGAGGTCGATGAAAATAATAATCTCTCCCTGTTTGCTGTGGGTAAGAGCCACTCATGAGGCCAGTGGCGTGCAGCAGCGCTTGGCATTGTTTTGATCCATTGTGATATGCTGTAGTGAAAACCGATGCAAAGAAACTGTAGATGGAAATGGAAATGCATAGGCCACACAAGAACTAGAATAAAAACTAAAGTATTTACTGTTTGGGGAATTTGCTTCTATTTTGGGTGAAAAACAAAATATTACCGGTAACTGATTGGAAAGTTATAAAGCAACAACAAAATCTAGTTTAAATTAAAATATTAGTGTCGCTTGACTAAGAATGGGACACATTTCATTTGCAAATTGTCGCGAGTAGTGAGACATAACTGAGCCTGGTAACAAAAGTCTTAGGCCAGGACTTAGGTCTTAATTATGCAGTCTGGACAGTGGTCAGCCAACCTTTTACTTACGCTCAGAATCAACAGAAACAATCGAGGAAACTGCAGGTCAAAGATGGAAGCTCATCTATGTATGAAGGTCTTTTGTGCATGAACAAGATGAGCTTCAATCCTCAGAGAAGATGTAAAATAAGGGATAATCTGCCAAAAAAAAACATCATATAAGATTCATTATATCAATTTGGCAAACATTACAATAGGAAAGGAGAAATGCATCAGACACAAGTGTACAGCAGGTCGGCATGAGGCCAAATGTTTTATGAATATACTATACAAACAAAACTGTTAACGTTAGCCTGCCCGAGCAGGAGCTGTCCATGGTGCTGCTGGTCCCTGAGGGAGCGTGGCATCTGTCAGCCCACACATACAGGCTAGCTGACAGACCATGTAATACCATGCAGTGCTAAAATTAGCTAATTAAGCTATAACACAAGACTTCAAACGGTCCATTTCTTCTGTAAGTGCAACAGTCTGTTCAATGTACTTTGTGTACACAAGCCCCAAAGGACCAATTATCAACTTTTTGATTGTACTAACTGCACCTTGTGATAAAGAGAAAACGTGTTCAGTTGTGTTCACTTTTAGCTAAACTATAGAGCACTGTTTCCCAACCAGGGGTACGGGGTAAACATATATAATAAAGAAAATTAATTTGAGAGTAGTTGGCTGTCTTTTTGCTTGTAAATAAGAGTATTAGTCATCCACTCTCTAACTAATAAGCAATACCCTCGAGGCAGGGGGTACTTGGAGTGTAAATGAAGGACCTGGGGGGTACGTGAGACAAAAAAGGCAAGAAACCACTGCTGTAGAGCAGTGCCCTAACACCGTGTAGTGCTACATAAATGTCAAGCTGCAAGCCGATTGTCACAAGAGTCACAAAGTCGTGCAGTGCCCGCTGATTTGCTTGAATCCGAATCACAGGTTCAAGCTAATCACATGGAGATAAGAGTTTCAAGTTTAAGTTCAAGTTTAATGGTTTTGTAAAGCCCAATATCACAACAGAAGTCGCCTCACAGGGCTGCACCAAACATTAAGGCAATAAAACAGAGCAATAAATATGACAATTAAAAGTTCAGGTGAATCCAGGCAAATCTAATGTCCAATAGGAGGTAGCGACGAGCGGCGCGGGTGTCCCCTGTCCTTAGACTCTCCAGCACGGCAAGGAAAAACTCAAAAACCCGGCAGGAGAAAAGAGAAACCTTGGGGAGAACCACAGAAGGAGAAAACCACTGCAGGCAGGTGTTAGATTTGCCGACAATAACAAGCACCTTTATCAATATGGATGGTACTGGAAAAAAGCAAGGTATGCTACGACACACTATTACTAACACATACAGTTTCTTGAAATAAAATATTGAATTTATTTTCTATTGTTCTGTTGTTCAGAGACTTGGCTCTGATTGGCTAAAATGAGGTGTGGTCGATCCAATCACCAGCAAATGTTATTCTAGTTATTCTAGATTGATATTAAGTGCTTACATTTTGTCTCAATCTATTATCAGTCTACACTGGGAAGAAAAAGAATGGGAACTTTTTGGAATTTCTCACATTGGTCAAAAAATGTGGTCAAAATCAGAGGGATCAAAAGTTCAAAATGTTAGTTGTGTCTATTCTCATTTCCAACATTCCTAACATTTCTTTTCTTCAAACTTCAGCAAAGGGATGAGTTTCTAAGCATGTTTCAAAACTTTCAGGGCCACTTTCACAATATAATGTTTTATAATTGCATCTTTTTTTTTCATCTACTAAACATACTGAAGGAGGGCAAAACTAATTTTACTTCAGTACAAGCACAAGGTCTTTATGCAATCATTCGTTTTCCGTGGAAATCAGCATCAGTGGAAATTCTGAGAACAGAGCTTTGAGAGGCTCTGTTCTTCTTTGCAAATTTAAAATGTGGCAGAACCAAAGAAGTATATTATCAAAGCAACACATTGGGTACCACTTGTCTCCAAGAAAATGATACAACGCAAATCCAATATCCCAGCTAATATTTTTAACATGAGACACGAGGAAGAAGATAGTTTTCAGTGTGCTCAGCAGTGTAGCCCACTGTTAGAACAGGATTGTGTCTAGTCGGACCTGCCTGTACATTAGGAAAATGGAAGAGAGGTGCGCAGAGTGAGGACGCTTCACACTGGTTCTCCACAGGCCTGCCACGAGACAATGATCTGAGTTTAAATTTTACATTAGCGGTTGACGGACACAGGGGTCCAATGGTCTCACCCTCCTCCTATATTACTCCTATTCATATCTTCTCACTGTTCGGCCCTGGACACACTCCACAGGCTGCCCCTCTAATTGGCTGACCAAAGGGGAAACGCTGCACCATGGACCTATATCAATATGCAAGTCGACATGTACATTTATATTACTTCACAGTGCCCTTTTTACCCGTGATCATGTTATTATTTTATGGCTTCTATGATGGCAGAGGTCTCTGAAGTCTCCTATCCTTTTTACGCAAGTCGGGCAATGTAAAACCTATGTTACAATAGATGATTGCAAGTTATAAAGCAGGAGAGGGAGGAATTAGCTTTGCCCTTTAAATGGTGGTTATGAAAGAAATATCAGTCATGCATAGGAGGAATGTACAGTAATGCGAGGTTACGAGCAAGAGCGCTTTTGAAGGTCTGTTTCTGGATAAATGGATATTGCTGAATCTAGCTTACAATGCATGCCACATCAAGACTCTACATGTTTCTCTACAATATTAACTATTAACAATACACAATACACAAAAATGAGACCATCGAGTCTGGCTTAAATTTAATCCAAAATTGGTTTGCGAGTTGGACAGGGGAAGGTGTTGTAAAGCCAAGCGAAAAGAAAATGTTGCCCATGCACTGTAAATCAGTATGCAAATTCGAGCATTTACATGTCACAGAGAAAAAGTTGTAGAGAGACGGAGAAAAGTAATAATATGTTTATGCCATATTTCATCCCCTCAAAAGCAGTACTATCCTAATGATGGGTTCTCGCTTCACTCTTGCAGGCTGTCGTTTCAGCACGGCCACTAATCCACTCAGGTGCTTCATGAAATCCTCAACAAAGATCCAAGTGGCACTACTAAAACATTCATAGTGCATTGTAACGTTTTCCCCTCAAAGACCAAATGATCTAAGACGCTTAATAATTTAGACGCACAAGGGCAAGACTACACATAAATCTATAAACCCACAAGCTACCAAATTAAATATAACGTAGAACTGATGAAAAAAAAAAAAAAAACAGGTTTCCAAGCACCTCTGGAGATCCTCTGACAACTATGTACTTGTAAAGTTTCTCAAGTCTAACTGCGGATATCTCAACTCCCTGCAAGTACTACTTTAGCTGTACAAATCTGCAGTGCAACAAATTATCTACGACCTAAGTCAATTTCTTAAAAGTTCAAAAGCTCAAATGTTATGATGTGTGCTTTCTAAAGCTTGCATTTGGGATAAATCTATTCATGTTGAGAATATCGCTAGTAATCCTCGGTAATTTATTTCCACTGCGACATATTGCCTTTGCCTATGAGTTCAATGCACAGAGCAGCGTACTATAGTGTAACTCTTGCGATAATATGTTATATTAATGCTTAGCTGTGACCTCTTTTAGACTGCCCTGTGCCCTCGCAGTTGCTGTTGAATCTTAATGCCATTCTTTGCAGCCAGTGCAGCTCTGTGGAGATGGAAAAGCCGAGGCTCATGGGAAATGGAAAGGTTGCAGGTCACTTAAGGATTTCTTCCACTCGTATTCATCTGTATTTCTCCGTTTTGAGAGGGGGGGGTGGGGGGGGTTGCATTGGGAGCTTGTGCTGCATGGTCTATAGCAGCCAGGCCAAGGGATGGGGTTCGGTGCGATTCATACATTTTTAAACACAATAACAATTCATTTTTGTTCTCTGTTTTGAGCGGCAATTTGAAATAAGAACACGTTTTATCTGCACGCAACACAGTAAAAGCGCTCCCAAAAGTTTTAAAGATATCCGGTGGAAATGATATTATAGGAAGCAACAGCAGCACATTCGGTGAGTGTTATCCCCCTGACCAGAATACGTAATGCTGTTGGGTCACTTGGTAAGGGGCACATTGCTGTAATGTGGTTGTTTGCTGCATAAAACATCAGTGTAAAAATCTGCCCAAGCCTCATGCAGCTGGTTGGCTGTGGTCCCTGATAAGTGACTGAAAACTAAATGCATCAAAAACCACATGCGTGAGAATAATCTGCACTTGACGAGAACTCCAATCAAAATGAGAATGGTAAAACTGTGGCGCTTGGATGATGCATATCGTACTTTACACCTTTAATAGTTTGCTCAACCGTTTGGTAGAGCACTTTATCCAATCATGTGTTGTTTCTAATTCTGCCAATCGCTACCATTCGGTTCAAGTTTGTAATACTCAAAATATCCAGTTTAGATTAGTATAGGTTAGGGTTGGACTAGTTTGGACTGGTTTAGAGCAGTTTTGGACTGGTTTGGACCAGTTTAGATCAGGTGTGGCCTGGTTTAGACCAGGTTTGGACTGCATGTTTATGCTGGTTTTGACAGGTTAGAGCTGTTTTTCACTGGTTTAGAGGAGGTTTCCATTGGCTTCGACCAGGTTTAGCTCAGGTCTGGCTGGACTGGTTTGTGCTGGTTTAGATCAGGTTTGGACTGGTTTAAAGCAAGTAACTCAGAGGTCTATCAAAAAAAATAAACATAAACTAATAACATTGATGTTTGTCCTCCAAATACTTAAAATACAAAAAAGGGTGTAGGGGGTGTAGGGAGGGTGTAGGGAGTAACATTAAAGGGTTATTCTTCCTTTACTAGTGTGTGTGAACAAGCTTTTCAGATAGCTAACTCCAATAAAGGACCAGGAAGCGTCTTGCTGTTTTGGTGTATTATACTGGAAGGACTGTAAAACTGTAACATACAGTAACAAAAAGAATGCACATAACAAATATTATAACGAATATTTAAAAAGTAGCTTATAAATAGCTGAAAACCTCAAAAAACTATCGCACTAGCAAGCGATTAGCACAATGCTAATATACATGGGAAATGCCATATGGGTGATTAACAGCATTAGCGCCGAAAATATTCTAACAAATTACACATTGGAACCATACTAACATTACGTTATTTGGTATCCAATTGAAGCTAAGATCACTATCATGCAAATACTCACAGACAGGTATTTTTGCAGAGCCAAAATAAATTGTTACAGGCTTTAACACTGTGGACAAAAGAAACTCAAAACTTTTCCCACAAGGGGACAGTACATACATATTGCTTGGAAATACTACACTTTGAATAAAATTACACTGATGTAACAGCTACCGATCTTTGCATGTGACATAAAGATGGGCCTAGTAATGGATGTGCTGCCGGTGCAGTGTAGCTGGAGAAAGACTGTGGGTGTGCGCGGCGCGGGGCTCGGTCAGACTGAGCCTGGTGCAGACCGGAGATAAGGATCAGGGTAAACAATAGACCAAAAAAAACTCGACAAGATCAGACAAGAGCACAACACAAGGCCTTTCCCATTAACGACAGATTAAGGGCTTGAATGTGAAGGTTGAGCAGGAACATTCGCACTTTCAAAGAGACTTCAGGAAAAACGCAGTCAATTTAATGCTCCCTCTGCTTGTCTTTGTGAGGTCTGGTCCTTGGATCCATCATGAAAGGCCAACCCCTAATCTAGACCATCTGGTGAACCCAGGTAAGTCAGTCGTATCGATGACCGTTATTAATGGGTGAATGACGTCATCAAGAGTCAATTAACTTACGAATCACGTTTTAAAGATTTCAAGGGCTGGAACATTTTCTCAAAAGGGTGAGTTGGCACAATTTAAGGAGATTTCAGGTATGAAGAGAGCATGTTACAAACCAAACAACAGCACAGGCATTGCAACTGGGACCATCAGGCATGAATGAATGAGGGGATCATTTATCGTATCGAAATAAAGGGGATGTGGATTGTGCAAAAGTTGCGATTGAACAAAAACACGAAGAACAGTCTATCTTGCGGAAAGAAAGCCGCCCTAAACTGTTCGCCATTTGGAAAATAAAAATGCATGCTTTTCAATGAGCTCATGCATTCGGAGATGAGGACCTGAGCAGGCACACAAGCCCATGAAATATGCAACAGGTGGAGCTTTTTCCTTTTGCCTTTTTTCACTCTTTTGGAATAATCCACAGCACGGACAGCAGCGAGCCGTAAAGACAAAATCAAATTCTATAGCCACCCAGAGACACAGAGTAAGCGTGCCTGCTTCACAGCACCATCCTGGGGGAAATAAATGATGCTGCGGCGGCTCAGGGTTCACACGGGCTCGACAAACACAGTCCGGCTCTCCAGTGGCTGCATGGTACAGGAGCTGACACCAGATACAGCTATTACAGGTGCTAAGAAGCTCGTGTCCACGGAGTAATATTCTCCATACTGTTATGTGACTTCCATAGTTGTCAGCAGGTTGCTTAAAAGGGAGTTTAGGCACATATCGTCCGTGGGCATCGCTTTGGCTCAGAACACAAAGGCCACAGTCTGCAGTTTGCGAAGCTTTCAGCCACTTTTCACAAATTGATCTGACAGATTTAAGGGAGGGTCCAAATGGGTCCATAGCGTTGCAGTTATGTGGTCATAGTGTCAGCGAAATTATTACATTTAGTTCCTGCGGTTTTCCTCTGAGTTTCAAATCTGATCAATTAAAAAGAGAATCGTAGCAGGCCAGAGAGGTTAAAGTGGGAAACAAAGCCAGTTGGTTCGATTTGGCCAACTCTGGCTTCCTGTTGCTGCATGAATTAGATGTGATATTGAATAGGATGAAAAATGTTATTGAAATGACTAGAAGAGAAAAGGCAAAAAGTTGACTGGTGACAATGAGATGAGAAAAAAATGCAATATCTGAATACTACCATGAAATTGTGTACAAAGATACACACTTTGTTATTTAGCAACTTGTAAAACTGATCTGAAATTGACTAAAAATTGGAACATTATTGCTAAACCTGAACTTTTGCACATTTCTTGTTTCATGTTACATAGTTATGCGTTTTTGTTATAGGCTTAGGTCCGTCTCAGTCAGATAAAAGACCTCAGTGATTTTGTATATAAATACATATAATATTTATAAATACAAATAATATATTGAGACTTTGTGAAAGATGGGCATTGTCTCACCTAATATTGCAATAACAATGATTTGGCAATATATTGTGAAGTCCTCCTGACATTTTTGTTGCTGCTGAAATAGAAGCTAAAGATGATGAATGAAAACACAACACTATGTCAAATCAATAAAAGCTCTATGAAGCTTCAGATCAGGCTTCCCATTGATTTAAAAGGCATGTCATGAGTGCAGCTTTTCTCAGCTTGACATTTCAGCTACAGTCTGCGACTGTGCCAGTGATGCTTCGTGTCTTTGAAAATGTTCTTCTCGGTATCTGCTTACAAGAGGAATGCCAATGCTTGCATGTTTACTGTCACTTGACTTTTTATTTTATAAGACGAGAGTTGTTTATGGAGCTAGGGGGCTTCTGCACTGCACCATGCTCTTGTCTGATCAGCAAGGCATATAAAGTGAATGCTCTTAACACCTAATGAGGTGAGAGACAAAACAGCAGAAAATGATTTGATCTGCTCCAGCTTGAAACTAACCTGGTTTTAAGAACAAACTCTGTGAAGGACTAAGATATTTTGTGTATACTTTTTAAATGAGCACAACATTTGCATGAAATTTGTTATGTTTTTGGCACACTTTATTTTGGAACTGCAAACTCTTGACTCTGCTTCACACTTCTTGTGGTGGAGTCTACAAGGGGCCAACTTTTTTCTCATATTCCAGTTGACTTGCTGAGAGTGCTGAACTGTGGCAGCCTCAAGGCTCTATTCACAGGGCGGCCTCGGGGGTCTTACTTTGCTTTTCATCATGTTCTACTTTTGCGACATGCCCATAGGAAGTGACAGTACTGCAGCTTGGGAGAGGTGGGGCTGTTGATCATAATATGCACAGCCTGTCACTGACTGGTCAAACATACAAAAGAAAACTACTGGGGAGATGTAACATGTTAGTCCAATAATGCCACTTAATGATGACTAAAAAAGCTAAAAGAGTAGATTGGTAGTTATAACTTAGTCGTTAAGAAATATATTGTCGATCTGATAAAAGTGGCGACAGTGTCTCATCAGCATCATCACTGATACAAAGGTCAGCCGTTTTAACCCTAATTTAACCCTTAATGCTCATAGACCATGATCCAGATCTGATGTGTCGACTGGTGACCCCTGGGTTCAATGCAGTGAAGAAAACCCTAAGTACACCTTAATCTTGTGCATTTTCAAGACCAACATGTCTTGAAAACCAAACATGTCTTGAAAACCAGTCATGATAGTATTTTTGTCTACACTGATGTAACAGCTACGACAAAAATACTCTCATGACTCGTACTTAGTAACAAGTAACAATACTTTCACTTACAACCTTCACTGCTTTGGGCAAGGTCAAGTCACTGTGTGAAGTTCTTCCCTTTGATTCTGGAAAAGAAACTTTTTATAATTTGTGCAAAACTTAAACAGAGGGCAGGCCGTAGGAGAGACTTTTTTAGGTCACAACTCTTCAGTAAACTTTTTCATGTTAGACAGAAAGGTCAGAGCTGAGTATTTCTATAGGGGTGTGAAGACATTTCAGTTTGCCCATTACCACTCTATGCCTTTGAATACTTAGATCAGATTTAAACATAGTTGAAACTTTATATATGACTAGAAGTTCATAGACATTCATTTTTAATTCATAAACAATCATTATAACTATAAATAAATAAATAAGACTAAATATCCTCCAACTTAGCAAAAATAGATACAAAAGAGCTAACACAAAAATGTTCAATATGTAATACATTGTTTGCAATATATGATTTAGCTAAAATATTAAATGATGTTCAAGGGTACGTTTATGTGCCATAACCTCCATCCCGTTCTGATAGAAACAAGTTCCCTTGGAGACCAAGCTTTATTACCATATTACAGCGTGTTATGATGAAACTGTGCATCTCACAATGCTGCAATCTCACAGTAATAAGAGAAATGCATGCAGCGGCACACCCTGCTGGAGATGCCTCAAATTCGCTCACATGCAGCACCTGTCGAGCCCTTGGAGACAGGAATCTAGGTCTGGACCACAAATCGCCTGGTGGAGCGAATATAATGTATTATTTCTTCAGCATCCACCTGTCTGTAGTTTTTTTGTATTCATTTTTTTATATTGTTGTTGTTTTCTCTCTTTTGGAATCGAAGGATAAGGAGCTCTAAAGTGTTCACCCAACCTGCTCTGGCTCTGAAAGTCAATTTTATATGCTTTAATTACCAGCATGAAATTACATTAGGACAAAACATTCACCACTGCTTAATCAGCTTGCTAAAAAATAATGTAAATTATCTAAAGGAACGAGATCTCCACCTCCAGAGTCCCATTTGTACAAGTGTTTTATAAGAATACTTGTTCTCAGAGGAAGAAGCCTTCCATATAGTGAAAAGCTATAAATACGTGAGTGGTTTTCTGAAGTGCAAAAGGTGACTTATTCCCATAAGCCCGGTGTGAAAGGGACTCTTATCGCAGACACATACACTCTCCCACACCTCACAAACAACTGCTGTCCTCCCGTTCGCTTTTATTTCGCTCCAAATAACTTTCCCAGTCAGTCCTCTCATCTCTGTCCCTTTGTGCTGGGACATTGTTGTGACTGAGAGAGGATTACTTTGTGCTTTATCTCAAGTATAGGTTTTGTGGTTGTAATCCTTTACCTGTACTTTATCACTGACCAAGGGAAGGATAACATTTTCCAAATTTGAGCTGTAACACATTAGCGCCAATAAATTCTATACTATTCATGGTAAATTGGTCTGCATCTATTATAGGAAAACTACAGATAAAAAGTTAGTTATTGTGGCGTCTCCAACAAAAACATACTGCATTATAACCTGTGTTGTATCAAAGCAGGAATGCCTTTACTTGAACTTCCAATGTCGGCTAAACCCAGGACACATCGACAATCCCGCGATGACACTGCTCTCCAACTTCCTCGTCTCTCCCAGTGGGACATGTTCCATTCTGTAGCATGCCATCCACACACAGCCTCCAGCAGCTGAGGCCTATAGTGCAGCAGGGGCAGGGAGCTCGCCAAAGAGGACTGGCCCGGGACCAGAGAGGGGATCCTGGGTATGCCCGGATTAGCTCCTCCTAAGAGTGGCTCTGGAGCGGGCCGCCTCCCTGGGCTCGAGCTGGAGGAGAGCAGATTAGAGGCAGAGGAGGAGCAGATTGAGACACTGGAGATTCAAGAGGCGTTTTTAGGCAGTCTGTGAAATTGGATAACAGATTACTCTCAAACGTCTTCCTAAAACTGTATTAACTACTAGAACTAATAACGTAAATTGAATATGTACAGCCCTAAATACGTCTGCAATGCTTTAAATGAAAATGATTTAAATATATTTTTACCGCAATGCTATGGCTAGATTTTAAAGCTCATTTTTTTCCCATGGTGACATTTGGCGTAGAGGGTCAGCATGCCAGCTCCTTCTCCTTGGGATTTATTTTAGGATGATGGGGGAAACAGCAGCCCCCATAGGGAACCCGCCCAGACACAGGGAGAGAGAGCAGGAATAAAGAGGGAGACAAGAAAACTGCTTTTGTTTTTGTTTTTTATTTAACGCACCACAGTGACTGAAACAAGCGGTAGGGGGTGTCATCTGCTCGTGTTGTCATAATTCAATCCGAGCGATGCATCCGTGCTGTTTACAAAAGCCGCGCGGAGAGGACTGAGAGCCAGATCAATATGAATTCTTTGGTGTAAAATCAATAGGAACAGGCAAAGGTTAACGTGCTGCAGGACGGCCAGCATGTGGACTGTGCAAACCTCTCCTAACCTTTACCTCGGGACCATTTAGTCCAGTCTGCAGCTGGGCAACCCTGGTCAACTAGGACCTACGTGACTGGCATTTGGTACCTCGAGTATGATTGCTTTTTAATGAATACTTGCCCTGATTTGACTTCCTTCCCGCTCATCAAATAAAACGTGTACATTCATGCAGGAAAGTGTTTTGCTCATGGACATAGTGCGCATATTTATTTTTGATTTTGATTTACTTCAGATTTGAAAAGCTATGAGACACACCTATGTTTACAACAACAAAAAAGGAGTAAACTAATATATGATGCTGACCAGTGGTATGGTATTATTCAGAAAATAGGTTGTATATGTTTCAGAGTCAAAAGCAGAGTCTGACCTTGGCCCAGAGTTGGATGAATTATATGATTCAGCAAACCGAGCCACAGGGAAGACTCAGAGCCGTATCTGACCTGTGTGACACCTGTTACTCCAGCTGCAGCGGGTCAGAAGCGCTCTCTCAAAAGGTCAGCTCTCTTTAATTCATCTTATACATTTCTACCAGGAAAGCGGTCATAGCATTCATTTACATGCTAGGTACATTATCGCAGCCCCCTGCTGTAAATGATCTCACTCTATACGGAGCAGGTTTTGAAAAAGCCAAATCATGAGACAACTAATTTACTAATTAACTTTAGGGCTTGAGCTGAGTCTGGGCAGGACACTCATAATATGCAGAATATTATGCAAGAATCGGATGCTCATTATTTTTAGACATGTGATACAATTGGAAACGTAGATGAATAGAAGAAGTTGTACCTCAAATCACATCAAATAAAAACAGGGCTGCCGAAATCAATGCACAAATATCCTATCCATATTTAATGTATACTGGGCTTTGAATTAGATCTGAAAGACATAAAAAGAGAAAATACAGAATTAATTAGTCTCAAACTGACCTTTATAAGCTAATTAACTGAGTGTCGGACAGTGTGAGAAAATGCTGTGCAAAAATACAGCTCTTCCACACGGTGATGTTGAGCGGGTGTGTGATGGATCTATGGAGAGACTTGGTGAATCCAGCCATGAAATGGGTTTGAACACGCAGTACTCCGAGGCTCTTTATGTGCCGTACTGTAAGAGCTGAGCACAGTGACAGGCTGCAGACAGACCGCAGAGGATCTCAGCAAGGAAAATTCATAACGTTTTTTCACCATATTTAACATATTTTACGTTATGATTTTTTTTAAATTTCTTTTCAAAAATGGGATGAACTATTACCTTGCATATTCAGCAAACTCCCTAACTGATTTGTGCAACATCTAAGATCTATCCAAACCTACTACACAACATTACTATTGTATAATCAGGAAAGGCAGAGCACAACATTAAGAGACAGCGCTAAATAAGACTAATTCTGCCACAACAGGTCAGCTCTGAAATAATGATTTCCCCCAACTGCTTCTAAATACTGTATTATTTTGACATTGAATATCTATAAACTGTGCATAATAGGTCATACAAATTACCTTTTCCCACAACAGCTATAAAAGAGCTAACAACTTTTGACATCCCTTTAATTTCTTGCTCTTCGAGACTGAAATCAATTTCACTGTGATATCCTAGACCGGCACATTCCTGTAAGTACTAAATTCTATTATTTTAACACACCCAAGCTGACTAGAATGGGGCCTTATGCACATTTCATCACAGCCAGCCAATTTAAAGGTTAGAGAATCACATAAACATAAGTCAGCCTATACAAAGTGAAATTATGCTTCTTTAAATAGGCCATAACGATGAGGCTTTTGTGTGCAAAACTGAGGTGATCAATTGGTTTAAGATCTGCAGAACTAATTTGCGCTAACCACTTCTTTATAACCCCTACTTTAAGATAAGTTATGCAGAGTTGGGCACTTGCTGACATTGCATTTTGGGTTAATAAGTGTATTTATCAGTGTTTGGCATTACTTTAAAGTGCCGAATGCTGCAAAAGTGCTCAATGCAAAAGGATAAAACATGATGTTTGCTCGTGCATATAGCCTGCAGTAGGTCAACATCTGCACTGTGGAAGATTAATGAAACATAATGAAAGTAGGGCAGGGTGATATGGCTTTAAATCTATATCATGATATGAAAAAGAAATATCACGATAACAGTATATTTAACGATATAATTGACAATGGACAAATTACTTCAAAATCCCAGCCTTACGCTGATTGGGAAGATTAAGTCAGTGATTTTTTTTTTTTTTTTAATTTATGGCATTCCTCACAAATTTGTATAAACTGAAAATAGAGATGTCACATCAATATCCTGCTAAACTATAGCAGGCTTTACTTACATCAGTGCTACAATTTTAGATGGTATAAGCACGCAGAAAGCGCTGACATTTTCCAAAGGACTAGGGATCCAAACTGAAGATTTTCAAGTTCATTAAGTAACTCATGCCCCAAGAGGCCAAAAGTGCTACTGCAGGTGTCATAGCATGTTATGTTTTTGTACTCATTAATTGTCCGTGAGAGTAAATACTACACTGACAGAAAAGACAAAGGGAGAGAGGGATATTGTACGTCCAATTACACAATGGAGATATTTTTTTTCACTGAAACTTGGCTGTAAGTACTGATTAAGTGGCGCAAGGTCTATTTGTTATTCACATTAGAATAAAGAACTATCAGTTCCTCTTGCTGAACCTCTTTAATTGTAATTGATCAATTTCAATAGTTTTAAAAATGACTTTCATATTCATATTTCTCTTCATTAATGTTGACCAGCTCTGGATGATATGACAAATTTGACACTGGCACAATAACAAGCCAGATGTGTGTCACTATAAGACATTCCTGTGCACAAATGTTTTTTATTATGTTGCACTATTGTTATAGCTGGATACGTCATACAGGATTTTGTGGCTTAACTTGCCAATTCAGTGAAGTAAGTGAGTAAGGCTTGAGGCTTGACGTAAATGATGGGACAGTCTATTTGAGGAGGGCACGGTCCTATGGGCACGCTCAATATTGTGGCATTTTGACGAAACAGCCCTGCCAGTACGGGGCTGTCCACTGAGGGGACATGAGCCGGCAAAAGCACAGTCCTCTGGGGCCGGAATCAGCTCAGTGTCGTGGAAGGCTGCTCCACTTCAAGGACGAACTTCTTCTCCACAACACCAGGTTAGTCACGCAAACTAATAAAGACATCTGTCAAAATAATTTGAGTTTTGAAAGGAGATAGGTCTAGAAGAAGTATGAATGTTAATAGTCTGACAGTCGAAATACAGTAACATGTGCTTAGCTCAAGTAAGAAACGTACAACCAGTAATACTAACTCCAGACACAAGGGGTCAGTAAAGACATATTACTTTTACTTGGCAATTTTCACGGTCACATTTGGGAATTTGCAAAGACTGCAATATGACGTCCTCTAAAAGAATAAAAAATACATAAATCTGAAATTAGAATACTTGTAAGACAAATCCTCTTATTGAATATTGTGTATATTTCCACACAACAAAAAGGCTAGTTTGTTCATTTTTGAGATTTAGGCGAGGTTAACCCCTTAATCCCAACTTTAACTGTGCTAATTTTCTCCAGCTCAGTTTTAATCAAATCTTAAAGGTTCTCGACTGGAGCTTACAGCCTATAAACCAGAGTAATGCCTCATTTGAAAATTTGAAAGCTAAGACTGACATCGATTTAGGCGAGATTAACACCCAAGTAATCCATCTATTCCCCAAATGCCCAATTTGTCTAAACCGAAAGGCAGAAAAAAAATCACTAAAGAACATTATTTCACAACTATTATTTGATTAAATGGGTGATACTACCATTTTGTGAATACAAACAGGAAAAAGAATAGTTCAATCTTATCACTCTGAATTTTAAATAATGTTTGAAAATAGCAAACAGACCTTTTGTTTTTGTCCCTTTGAGCTGAGTGCTCCGGATAAGCACTGAAATATGCCCTTGTTTGTTATGGTTGAAGTGTATCACTCACTGAAGCGATCCTGCGCTGCATCATATGAATAAATAATGAATGGAGGAGAGGCAGAGGAGAGCGGAAGTTGGACCAAAAAGCAAACATGAGTCCGAGAATAGTGTGAGACATTAGGAGAGCGAAATGAGAAAAGGATGGGAACAAATAGAGGTCTAAAAGAGCAGTGCGATCTAAAAGTGGTTCAACAATTGGTGTTATCTTCCATCCCCTCACTGTGATAGCATAATCGTGCAACTTTCTCTCATTGAGAAACATAGGCAATGTGGGCAGGCAAATGCAGCTCTCTGCATTGCATAGGATTCGTTTGAGAAGCCAGTAATGAGAGGCTACTACTGTACACTTAAGGATTCCTCTGCAGCTGTAGGGCCACTGGGTTTAGCAGTGTGGAGGTTGCTTGGCATTTTGAATGTTAACCATGCAAATGTACCGAAATTACACACTTGAACTGTGACATGAAGTAATCCACCACATGCACACAAACAACAAAGGTATATTTAAACATAACTTTGCTTTTTAGTAGAATTACTGTAATCTTCGTTAGATTTTTCAGTGCGTCACATTACAGCGCTTCTCTTTTGTTCATATTTGTACTGCAGCTTAGAAAGGTCGAGGGAAACAAAGTAAAGTGAATCTTGGGATCCAATATGGCAATGTTTTCTTTGTGATGCTGAGCTTTTCTGAAGAGCACCATACTTTCCCCCAAAAAACTCAACTTCAAGATACGACTTTCATTCGAATTAGCATGAAACGTCCCCTTTCCTACAGTATCAGTGGGTGACTTCAGAGTCATCAGCAGGTGGTAAAATGCCTGTGTTATAACAGTGCAGGTCTGTAGTGAAGTCCAGCAGCTGCAGAGTGACATGACATTTACAGAATGTCACCGAGTGTAAATGTTTGAAGCCCTGATAAGAGCATTAATGAAAGGCCTGAAAGGTCACCACAGTGTCATTTATAATGTGTAGGGACCATATAGTGATTGCTTGTGGACTTATTTATTTTATACATTGACAAATCCTACACTGTGGATAATCTCCATTCTAAAAACTGTTTTACTATTTTACTATACTACTACCACAAAATTAATAGTTCATACTTTAAACAATTAGCCATATCAATTCACCCAACTGTGCAGTATATATATGGCCAGTTTCTATTGTCAAGTCAAATTTGTATTAACTGAAAATAGATGTCACGTCAATATCTCATCAGTAACAGAGACGAGTCAAACTACAGGAGTGAGGTGATCAGAACAATCTATCTCTAAATGTGGAGAAGACAAAAGAGATTGTTGTGGACTTTCGAAGAGTGTGGGTCCAGCATGCTCCTCTAACAATCAATGGTGCTGCTGTGGAGAGGGTGACCAGCACTAAGTTCCTGAGTGTGCACATCACAGAGAAGCTCTCCTGGACCATGGACACTACATCACTGGACAAGAAAAGTAATCAGCGTCTCCACTTTCTCTGCAAGTTGAGAAGAGCCAGAGTCCCAGCCTCCGTTATGTCCAACTTCTACAGAGGGACTATAGAGAGCGTCCTGACCAGCCCCATCACTGTGTGGCACGGCCCCAGCACTGCCTCCTGCCGAAGGAGCCTACAGCGCATCATGAGAGCAGTGGAGAAGATCTGCGGAGCCCCTCTCCCCTCTATCAAGGAAATGTACTCGACCCATCTCACCCGCAAAGCCATCAAAATCGCCAGGAACCCTTCGCAGCCATCACACAGTCTCTTCAAGGTTTTGCCTTCAGGGAGGGGACTGCGGAATCTACGGGTCAGTTCCAGTCGACTGAGGAACAGTTTCATACAAAGGGCCATCGGGAAGCTGAACTCCCTGCCCTCCCTCCTTCCCCCTCCCCCACTCCACAATCAAGGATGAGAGAAACATAATTTCAAACCATTCACATGGTTTGACAAATAAAAACAAATCTTGAATCTTAAATCCTGCTAAACTATAGCAGGCTTTACTTATATCAGTATTACAATTTTAGGTAAAAGCACTCAGAAAGCACTGACATTTGCCAAAGGACTAGGGATCCAAACTGAAGATCAGTATTTAATTAACTTGAATCATTAAATACTGTCAGCACCCATTAAAGCTAAGTAATTCATGCCCCTAGAGGCCATAAGTGCCACTGCAGGTGTTGTAGCATGTTGCGTTTTTTTTACTCAGTAATTGTCCATGAGAGGAAATACTACGCTGACAGAAAAGACAAAGGGAAAGAGGGATATTGTACATCCAATTACACAATGGAGATTTTTTTTTTCCTCAAACTTGGCTATAAATACTGTTTAAGTGGCGCTAGCCCGCAGTTAGCTTTGCCCGCTAGCTTCTTCTTCGTGATTCCATTAGTGTGTGTTGAGCCTCATTATTTTACAGTATTAGCCCCAGAGGGACTACGAAAACGATTTATTAAGGTAAACAAGTTACTAAGTTCTTCTTCAAGCCACAAAGTCTAACATTTCTTAATCACAAAGGAAAAAAATGGTTGAAAGGATTATTTACTGATGTCAATTTCTTTGCCTGTATGTTGGTGGATTATTTCATTACTTAGTGAGTGCCTTTAGTGCCTGCATGTTGGCGGGTAATTTTCAACACCCACACAAAACAGAATTTGTTTTTTGACCTTCTTTGAAAATTATCACTGAAACATGATATACTGTTACTTCCTATCGAGAGGAAACAACCACATGGCAGGTACAAAAGCTCTGTCTCTGCTGTCACGTCTCCTCAGCAATGTAAATCTTTTATGTATTAGTGTGTTAACAACTGTGAATATTAGGATAAAAACATTTTGAGGAATTTGCACACACATTGACAAACAATACTAAGCAATAAAGACGTGCACGGAATGCTACAGGATATCATCTGTAAATCACTGTCATTGTTATATCACCCAAAACACTATCAAATATATAAATACAAGACAGAAGGAATCAGAAAAACAGATAGGTGCAGCTGCAGAGCTAGCAATAGATACTGTAAATATGCATGAATAAATATAGCAGCAACAAGCTCTCAGAACAAGATCCCGAGTTAACCCTGAAGTGTTCGATAGATGTATATTTTCCAAAATGTAAAATAACACTTGATTGTGTATGGCACGTGCTACACTGTGTCACTTACTTAGCACATGTTCTCCCTTATTTCCCTGTAGAGCGCTGCTATATAAAATGTGGCAGATGCCCAAGGTGTTGTTTTGACAGGAGAAGGGAACAGGGCAAAAACACCTGACATGAAGTGAGAAATGTGACAGAACTGGAAATGGTTTCTGCAGTCTTAATATGAAGCACTGTGGCTGTCCCTCTTCATCACACACACACATCAGGGTCGGACTGCTACAAGCGTTTATGCAAAAACCCATGCGGAACCGCTGCATTACAAATACAGTAAATACAGGAACAGCTATATAACTTGCTGTTGCATTTTCATAAATACTTTGGCCTGGGAAAATATCGCAGATTCGGTGGGAAGTAACAACACTGAGTTGTTATAGCCAGAAAAACAAAACCCCCAAAAAATTGAGAGAAAGCTGCGGAACAAGCTGCTGAATCACTAAAAATATTACAGAGTCCAGATAGTTGAGACCCTGGGCCTGATCTTGTATAGTCAGTGACTATAGCGTAACTACGAGCATACCTGTGATACCTTACAGATCGAGACCTAGCGCATTAAGTGCTGCTTGAGATAAACCATGCATCAGTCGACCTCTTTTTTATTAATAAGCGACCCCTCTCTTCCACCCACTCGGAAGATCTGGGGCCCTAACTTTATTTATTTATTTTTCACTTGAACGTCTCCATTGAATTATGCAAAATCGACATTTTAGAGATTTTTACAGCAAAGCACACCTTACCGCCTTTGCTTTGCCCGATCCCGTCAGGACTCGGAAGCTAAGCAGGGAAGGGCCTGGCAAGACTTGGATGGGAGACCGTTTGGGAACACCAGGAAGCCTGGCAAATGTAGTGTGTGAGTGAGTGGTTGGTGGTGGTGGCTGATGTGCGGAGACTGGTTGCCTCGCTTACCATCACCAAGTATGGAGTGAATGAATAATGCACGAAACTGTGAAGCGACTTTGAGCGTCTGGAAAAGCGCTATATAATGCATTATTATTTTTATCTTTCAGTAATCTATGGATCTTTTCCAGTGGGCGTTCTTAGCATCGCGCCGGTAACTCCCAAAAAGCTCCTCAACTCTCAATCTCTTGCTATATGTCTATACTCCTTCTCATCGCGAAGTGAAAACACTCGCCATCACTTCACTACAGCCACATGGAAACAGCTGAGCACCAAAGGGGAGCAACAGGAGGTGTGTGGAAGGGATCTGGAAATTAAACTACTGAAAATGTTGTATTAGCAGTCTTAGATCAATATGACATTGTCTTATACAGAAAGTTTAAGCCAGTTATGACGATAAAAAGCATAATTCCCCTTTTTAAAGATTACGCGAACTGAACATTCAGGGCAGTGTGACGTCTCAATCCAAATCCACTAGTTTAGTCACAGCACTTTGGTCCACTGAAGTTGGAATGTGCTTTATAAACAAATATGATTTTACTTACAATTAAAGGCGCATTATGTAGAAAAAAAGTACATATTTGTGCGTATTTGACCTTGTAACCCAGCAACTGTTTGAGTGGTCAGCATGACGCCTTTACTTTCCATCACAGAGGTCTCTAAGATGCTCCAAGATCACTTGTTTGGAAGCTTTTCACTGCTGACGGACCCTCCCACCAAAAAACCTACAAAACAATTGATCCCGGAGGGTTGCAGAGACCACCGTGATGGAATATTAAAGCATGCTGACCACTCATACAGCCGCTGGGTCACTACAAGGTCAAATATGCACAAACATCAACTGTTTTTTCAGGCATAAAAAGTTGCATAATGCACCTTTAAAGTTACAGTACTTCAAAACATAATACATGCCCAAGTTTTGTTAAAATTGTCTAGGACCAAATGCTGCTTCCAAACTTTATACAACAATAAAACCACCAAATCAGTGTTGCACTAGTGTATGAAAAGAATGAAATGAAAATGAAAACTAATTATACAACCAAAGCCTAGTGGTCAAAAATAATGTTCGGGTTGTATTTTTCATGCATTGCGGCTAAACTTTTAAAGCCGCCTCACTGAATAATAGAGCAATTGCAGACCACTTAAAGACAATCACACCCAAACGCAGTTGCTGTTAACCTGTTCTTTTTCCTGACCCCGCTGTCTCTCCATTTTGTGCCAAAGCGCCATTCAATTATGGCTCTGTTTACAGGACAAGTGCGGTAACCTTGGCCCACCCCAAAACTACGCTTTTTTTTTTTTTTTTTTTTAAAGAGAACGCCACTTGACAGGCAATTACTCTCCGTGATGCCAGTCTGTTAAAGGGTCAGTCCTGACACTATTATTGTTCCCCACCACTCCCGCCATATGTGGGACTTTTGATGGACATTTCTTTAGAGTTTAGGCCGGGCGGAGCAGGCAGTTTGCGGCTGAGTAAGGACAGAAACTCAATACGGGCCAGTTCTTGTATCAATGAACTTGGAGAAGGAAACACGACAAGTGGGAAAGAGAGCAGACGAGGCTGAGTAAGACAACAGCTCAAATGGCAAAGCAGGAAAAACATATTAGTGAATTGTAAATGTGTGTGCCTGGCTAAAGAATGGGCTGAAGCAAAAAAGTAACCAGATTCAGATGTTACTTCCTGCATTGTAAAAGGTAATATTATTATTAGCTGGTCATTTTGCTGTTGATTCAAAAAGGGTTCAAAAAGTGAAAAAAAAAAAAAACATTTTTCTTTGTGTTGATGCATTTTAACAGGTGTAGAGCTCACAATGGTTTGAGTAAAAGTACAAATATATGCAATGGGCTGAGGAAAAAAAAACTTTTGAATTATGCTATGTTGAAATTTGGGCTACTTGGGCTTATAGAGGCTGAATCTTTCTGTATCATGCGGAATTATTAGATTTTACCACAGAACCTAAACTTGTGCAAATTGAATAATGTTTGGGAACAGTTGTTACAAATGTAACAATGCAAATGTCACAAGCAACATTTCCTTTATGAATTTCCAGTTTTAATGTATATTGCAGGATATTTAGTGTAGATTTTGTTTTACCAAAAGAAAATAAGTTTATTCTGCTATATAATATAACCTACTCCCAAAACTTTCAGAAGCTGCAGGAGTACATTACGTTTTAGTTGGGATAAATATATCACATGAGACAGTAACGTGAAACAAACCCAGAACAGATGCCCGATACTGCTTATGTTAAAATGAGTAGTACTGTGGATGGTCAATAAACAAATGATATTTGTGCTTTAAAGAATCTATATCATGCTATTTTAGCCATTCCAAAGTTAAGTATAGGCATTTATATGAATGATTGTACCTCTACCGCTATTGAGCACTCATTTTTGTGATAAATATAAGTGTTTTCTGGAGGTATTTTTCAAACCCGGAAGACACAACGCTTCGATTCAGTTAACTCCGCCCCCTCTCTCCGCACATACAACTTTACCGTAATATAAATAAACAGCAATAAGTGACGATACTTCACAATGCAGTTATAAGGAGTTGACATCTGCAACACAGCTTCATAAATGGCTAACACACAAGCTAATACACGTTTGGATTGACTCACCCTCTGGTCCATCGCTGTTTACATTATGAGACTCGCGTTGGTTATAAAAGTTAATCCACTTTGGTTCTGGTGAAGGTTCACCAAACATCCATCAGTGACAGTCACAGAAAAACAATATTTTGGTGATAGTCGCCGAATCCCGGAGAAAAAAACAACTTCAAGTGGCCTCTTCTTGAAAAAGGTTGAATAAACTCCTCGTAGCCAAACGCGCTTCTTTTTCTCCGTCCGTGACATGATCGTTAGGTAAGAATAAAGAACAGGTGTGTCCAGTTATAACGAGCTCCATCTTCACAGCTGCAGCGCAAACATGACTGATCTGTTCAGACGCTCAGGGATGTGTTTGTTTTGGCCACAGCTGACCTGGAAGCACCTCGGGCACATCCTTTTTTTTTTTTTTTTCTCTTTGCATCTCTCTTACAACAGAAATAATGAAAAAGCTGTTTTACAAATTAAAATCCGGTCGTAAGCATAGAATAAAGACATTACATTACAGACGTCGAGCACTTCCGTTCCGCTGTTACGACACAACTGAACACTCAGCCGTTCACCAGGAGAGGGAGGAGCAGCTGCTCAGAGAGCAGGATACAGGAGGATTACTGAGAGCTGCGTGAATGAAGCCGCAAACCACTCTGGAGGTGTTTTTGATAAGGAAATAGCATAACAACATGGCTAAAAGCACTAAAAAGTCGATTTTGCATGATATAGGACCTTTAAGTGGTGTTTGCTGTTTGGTCAGTTTTGGACTTAACTACATACTGTATATTAGGGGTGGGCGATATCGTATCACATACCGATATCAGACAGACATTGCAGCTAATGTTACGCTCAGCTCCACCAGAGCAGCATAAACACTGACTGTGTAGGACACAGTGCAAAGGAAAAATGACATGAATAATGTAAATTGCTTGAGTAGGTCATATTTGTGAGGAAATTAGCATGGTGTTCAAGAAAGCTTTGAATTAATCTTCCTAATAGGCGAAAGGCTGGGATTTTTAAATATTTTGTCCATGGTCAATTATTCACCTTATTCCGCCCCGCCCACTTTTGCCTCTTTTTGCTTTGTCTCGACACTCCCGTTGTATTTTGTATTTAAACGGAGAACGAGGGAAATTTTTCGCCGCTAAAATCTGATGTTTAGATTTATTTGTGTAAAATGTCCAATGTTAATTTGCAACAACAAGTCAACACTGTACCGTTTCTCTGCACGGCCTAAAAATGGCTTTGTTTTCATGTAGTAACTGATTTTATCTGGACTTCTTCAGTCCTATGTTAACTCATAGGAAAAAAGGGGTGGGCACAATTCATGGCGGTACCCACGTGAACTTCTGAAATAAGGTGAATACCGTCAAATATATCATCATCATATTTCTTTTTTATATCGTGATGTAAATTTTAGGCAATATTGCCCTGCCCTGCTGTATGTTCCACCACTCACTCACACACCACCTGGTTACATCCAGGATGTAACCAGGCCCAACCTTAGATTCAGAGATCTGACGAGATCAGGACTCAGAGGGCCTTTTTTCTTTCAATATCTCGAGATCTGCAACCCCAAAACCAGATTTGTTAAGACAGTAGCTATAAAGAGCCACAACCATGCAGATGCACATTTCATAAACACTACCATTCAAAAGCTTGGGGTCACTTAAAATGTCCTTGGCAACTATCGCTCCAGAGTTCTAATGGTACATTGTGTTAGCTAATCGTATTAAAGGGTAATTGATGATGAGAAAACCCTTGTGCACTTATGCTAGCTCTGCTGTAAACCGTTGTTCTGATAAGAAAAGCTATAGTACTGGCCTGGGTGACTTTGGAACGGTAGTGCATATATGTATATATATATATAATATTTTTCCTCATTTTTATTATTGCAATTCAGATTACAAGGAAGCAGATCATTTCCTGTAGTGAACCGTGAAGGGAACTAAAAATGCATGAGAGTAGTGGTATTCATGCGAGTTGCGTCAAAACCTCAAGAATACACAGAAGACTGAAAACTGTTGTAATGAAAACTCAATCTGCCGTCAAATTGCTGCTTATTTCATACATAAAGGCCAAAAATGAAGAATTTGGAATTTGCGGCGCTCTTTTCCCTTGGGGCTCAATTAAAACGTGCATTGGGAAGTGGTATCTTTTTATTTTTTCTATTCTTCTCTTTTTTTAACTTATTTTTCAAATCTCAGCCTGCAGAAGAGCCGTCGTGAAAGCAGTATGAAAAGCACAGAAAGCAGGCATTAGGCAGACATTACTAATTGTTCATCTCATTAGCATTCAGACTCATTATACAGTCAACAAAACAAAGCAAGGAGTGAACTGCGCATGAAGAACACAGCCCAAGTTAAAGGTCTACTCCTAAAAAGGCATAGATTTGAAACATATTTATAAATCATTCAACGTTTTTAATGAACTTAAGTACAATAGAGAATACCTGACCAAAAATAAATTTCATCTTGGAATATGCTGTGCCATCAGGGAAGAAGAAATCCAATGGTGGGATAACCTGGTCATTCAGGATGTCCAGGTAGTCAGCCGATCTCATTTTTGGCCGTGTAGTGTTGCTGAACCAAGACCTGACCAACTACAGCAAAACAAGATCATAACAGTGAACACCCTTTAATCCCACCTGATCCAGTTTGGCTTTACCCAAATCTAAAAGCTTCTTGGGGAAAAAGCATCAAAATATAGCAACAAAATGAGATGAAAACAAGGACAAAAATGCAACCAAACCATAACAAAAAGGCGATGAAAAAGTGACAAAAAAGTGGCAAAAATGCAACAAAAAAGCAAGAATAGAGTAACAGAAAAGTGACAAAAAATGTGATGAAGAAGCAAAAAAAGTGACCATAAAGTGATGAAAAAGTGACAAAAATGCAACAGAAAAGGGACAAAAAAGCAACAAAAGAGTGACATGAAAAGAGATTTAAAAAAAAGTGGCAACAATGCAAGGAAATGTATCTGTTTAGATGAGTTTTGTAGATTTGGGTAAAGCTGAACAGGAAAAAATACACTTGGTTAAGGTGGGGGTTAAGAGGTGGTGACTTTCTTTCTTTTGTTCAGGCAGTGTAGAATGTCTGTATAGAATCGACTATGGACAATAGCTAAATCATATTGGGATATTGGACAAGACACGAGAAACTTTATCACCCCTGGCTGGCACAACTAGACTTTTAAACTTTTTTTTTACATTTTTCTGTCATCCAGAGGTCTACTATAGGCAAAAGGTGTCACTCGCTAAAAAAGCCTATTCTGTAACTGGTTAAGTCCACTTCTTACAAGTGTAGTTTTTGCATTACCAAAAGTGCTTTCAGTATGATTCATCATTACTTGTCAAGCATGCTCCTCTTGCCCACATCGCATAATCATGACACTGCAGCCCCACATTCCTCCGTACAGTCTGATTGGTATGGTGATGCGAGGTTAACACAGACGTATACCAGCCTCCACATCTCCCTGAGCACACCTCGAGTGGAGCCAACTTTAGAATTCCTACATGCTTGTGCGCCTTTGATGAGGTGCAGTAAGCTGTGCAATGATTAGTTATGCTTGCAGGGTTGGATGGCTAGGCTAGATTTCTGTACGCTTCCCTTTCCATATCTCCTTCGAAGCCCAACCGCCCGGCTTGTTACTGCCCCAGAATGCAAAATTTCCATCTGGAGCAAACCATCAGATTCAATTACCAAGCACAAAGCCCACAGCGGCACAGACACACACTCACACACACACACACAAAAAAAAAAACAAGAGCATTCAATAACAGATGGAAATAATGCTGTGATTTGATTAAAAAGCAGAAAGGGCCATTCTTAGATAGTGGAATTGGTTCATGAGTCGTTTGATTAAAAATATCCACTGATTTGTGAGTGCGTCTATTGTGACTCACAGGCTTCTAAAAATGTGTCAGAAATAAGAGGGAGATCGACAGACGTTACTAACTCGGCATGGAACTGTGTTGGAAGAAAAACTTTTGAAAGCATAGTGTACAGACCTTTTCCATCTTCATCGTCGTACATTTTATAATGTAAAGGTAAAGTTCCGCAAGAACTAAATGTATGAAATGTGCTTTCTTGTAATCCTCAATTTTGTTTATGTTTTGTTTGTTTGTTTAAAGTAGACGGCCGGCCGATATATCGGGTTGATATTTGGGAATTTTTCAATATCGGCTTTCGGCTGATCTAATGCTGATGAACGCCAATATCTCCGGAACCGAAAGTGATCGAGACGTCCCGTTTCTTGCTCTGGTAAGAGCTCAGTCAGAGCTTTAATATGAGCTCACATCACAATGATCTGTCTGAAAAAAAGTTAAACACAAGTTTCAACGACTAAACCTCAGTGAATCTGGACATGCTGCAACTTATTTTGATGCTCAGTACCTGGGGAATTCAATTTTGCTGAGCTGGTTTTAACCTCAGCAAATTTATTTTTGATTGCCATGCAAAATGCTGTTAGCATCAGTGTGCTAAAGCTAGCAGCCTGTCATTTCCCCAAGGAAATAATGTGTAGTCCAGTGATCCTTGTTTAATGTTTTTACATTATTCTATAAATTGATATAATTGATAAATGGTGACGTCTCTTTTGCAAGAAAAAATTAAGACTGTATTGATGTCACACTGGAGAAAAGAGGACCATTCACTTTTTCACACAATAAAACGCCCCCTGCTGTCACAATTCAATACATTTTACAGTTTAGAAGCCTCATATAGGATTATAAGAAGTTTGAAAAAATCTGCCAAAAATATCGGTCAAACATATTGGCCGTGCATATCGGCATCGGCCAATTAAAATCCCCAAATATCGGCATCGGCCTGACAAAAACCCATATCGGTTGGCTTCTAGTTTAAAGTATAGAAAGGAACATTACTTTTCATTCTTCACGTTTTCACAGCGGCATGGGGGTGTCTCTTGCAAAGGCATGAGAAAACGCAGTGCATTTACATGTGGACAGTTGATCAGCTGCCGCTCACCCCTCATCATCCTGTTTCCTCAGCAACCTTCCCCATTAACTCCTCCAACAGTGAGGCCTGTTAGAGATGCTGGCAGCAGTGGGTTTGTCAGGGTGCCACGCACTAAACCAGCAGAATACTAACTAGACCTACACCCAGGACTGCTGCTATACGCACTGCTGCAGGAGTCGGGCTGAATTATACATGGGTTTTCCAGAGCGTTTGGAGACGTGAAGAAACAAAGAAGATGTCAGAATATGTACGTGTGTGTCAGATAATGCATCATATACAGTCTCACTTCTGAAACCACTGTGTACAGCAAACAAGAATCAACTATAATAGTGAGTAGTCGAAGGTTGCAAATATAACACCAAAAAACGCACACACAATAAAGAGATGAACAATGGGCTTCCTTCCAGAGTTCCCTAAAAACAGAGGGACTTTCTTGGTTAAATAAAGGTCAATCACTAAAAAAATGCAAGTCCACAAAATTATAATTGTCAAGGTCTCCTACTTGTTGAATCTGCATGTCTCTTCCTCTGCCCCCACCCTTTGCCCAGTGGGTTTGATTGCAACTGGAGCTCAAGCCGTCCAGCGGTATTACTTATGCAATCTATGCCAAAGCATTCACTATCAGCAATCAGCCGAATGCCACACTATCTATGCTACAGATTGAAGCCTATAGAAAAAAAATATGCAGAGACAGAAACTGACATAAAACCAAAGGAATATAAAAAGATCAACATCAAAAACTAGAGATGTAACGTAGATGTGGCCGTGCAAATGTTGATAATTGTGGTGTGAAATTAAGTCTGTGTTAAATCTTGTCTTCTGACCATAGGACGGACATAGATCTGCTTCAAACAAACACACTGTAACTTAAAAAACATGTTTCATTTAAAAATTATTTTGGTCCAGATTTAAAAGGATACCAAGTAGTCCAGCTCACTATGTAATTTCGCCGGATTTTTGTGGAGAGTATCAAAACTACACATGAAAACTTTATTAGATAAGCAATCTGAAAAACAATGTTTGCTCTGATATGAGGAGCTCAGTTACCCGGTAGGAGCTCAGAGTAGAGTCGCTGCTCCTTCATGTCGAAAGGAGCCAGCTGAGGTGGCTACGGCATCTGTTTCGAATGCCTCCTGGTTGCCTCACCTCGGGAGGTGTTCCAGGCATGTCCTAATGGGAGGAGGCCTCGTGGAAGACCCAGGGCACGCTGGAGGGACTATGTCTCCGAGCTGGCCTGGTGTCGCCTCAGGGTCCCCCCAGAACAGCTGGAGGTGGTGTGCATGGATCGGGAAGTCCGGGCATCTCTGCTGAGACTGCTGCCGCCGTGACCCGGCCCCAGATAAAGTGGAAGAAAATGGATGGATGGACAAGGACAAATGGAAACATTGTTTCCAAAATGATGTAGTTTTCATAGTCTTCACGAAAATCCCACAACAGTGGAAATCTAACCATAGTGAACCAGACTTAAGTCTTTTTTTTGACACAGTTTGATGATAAAACAAATCGCTTTCTATTTTGGTTTTAAACTTAATGGAATGCATCACGTTGAAATGGTTTAGTGGTGATATCCCAAAAACAGAGTTAACGCAAAGCAGCATGTTGTGAGCTTCTCATATTGTGCACAAGTTTCTTCGTCTGGCTGTAAGTGTTCCTAAACTAACTTATCCTCATGATGGCCAGATTACTTTAGTCAGTGAATTAAGTGAATTTTCCTCTATCCAAAAGTTAATCAGATAAATTACTGAATATAGTCACAATATCATACATCCATTTCTACGCACAGCCAAGGGCCTTGCATGAAGACCGCTTTGATCTGACCACAATTGGAGGCTTCAATATTCCTACTCCTCCGCGACACAGCCTAGAGAATGACTCAACTCTCAAGCCTTTCACTATTGCAGCATCGATAACACAGAAAAGTCAGCACTACTGGGTCAATAGCCCAATTAACTGGAGATTAGAATTACATACATCAATATTTGTTCTAAAGGGGGGGTCATCCCAAAATCTACTGGGCTGTACGTATATGTGGTTGGAAATGACTAATTCCTTGTTTTGATTAGCAGCTTAACCCCTGAGAAGGACTTGGCAGCAGTTGTCGGAGGGAGGCAGAAGGAGGGCAGTGGCATCCAGAGCGGATTGCCTGGCATCTGATTGGCTCAACTGGAATCAGATGAGTGCCTGTATCTCATGGCAGTGTTAAGAGTATTGTACTTGCTTTTTCTTTGTAGAAAGCTCCCTATGCAACAAAAAGATACAGAAGATTTGTCACCTTTTCTTTTTAGTTTCTTGCTATGATTGATGCAGTGACTTGCAAAGTAATTTGGTATAGGCATACAGAAAGGAAAACTTGATCTGCCATAGAGAGGGAAGTCCAGGACTATGCCTATTCACCTTATTCCGGAGGCTCGCGAGGGCGCCGCCATGAATTGTGCCCGACCCTTTACTCCTGTTAACATGGGGCTGGAGAAGTCCAAATAAAATCAGTTACTACACGGAGAAAAAAAAGCAGTTTTCAGGCCGCGCCGAGAAACGGTGCAGTGTTGACTTGTTGGTGCAAATGAACATTGGACATTTTACACAGATCAATCTACTAAACATGAGATTTGAGCGGTGAACTTTTCCCATCGTTCGCCGCTTAATGAACGGGCTTCGCGCTCGACCGGAAGTGTCAGGACAACGGAAGTGCAGAGACAAAGCAAAAAGAGTCAAAAGTGGGCGGGGCGGAATAAGGTGAATACCAATACACTGCATTCCGAATTATTATGCAAATTGTACTTTTTTTTTTCAGTTCTGTCAATCATTGACATCAATCTCAGACACCTGGGATGATAAGTTGTCAGTTAAGGGAAAAACTACTGAAAAAGGGCGTTCCACATTAGAGAGCACACACAGGTTTGTGCAGATAAAGGCAAAATGAGGACGGTCTCTGCCAGACAAATACATCAGATTAAAAGAACAGCTGCTACAAAGCAGCAGACAGGTATTTGAAGCTGCTGGTGCCTCTGGAGTCTCCCGAACATCAAGGTGTAGGACCCTTCAGAGGCTGCAGTTGCATAAACTATCCGGCCTCCCCTAAACTGTTCATTGAATGCTCATGAATAGAAACTGTTGCAGTGGGTTCAGAATGAAGACTGATTTTCAAACAGTCTGGACTGCCATGTAACTCTGGATGGTCCAGATGAGTGGTTGGTGAATGGCCACAAGGCTGTGACGTCAGCACCGAGGTGGCAGAGTCATGTTTTGGGCCAGAATCATAGGGAGAGAGCTGATCCTTTAGGCTCCCCGAAGGTGCTTCTGAGTTTCTGACTGACCACCTTCTTCTATGGTACAAAAAGAAGAAAAAGATCTATGAGGGTGGGAGGCAGTTCCAAACAGCAGCTCTGGGAGGCTATTCTGACACCCTGCAAAGAAACCCAAGCACAAACCATCCAAAAACTCACAAGTTTAACGGATGCAAGAATTTTGAAGCTGCTATCAAATAATGGTCCTATGTTAAAATATAACTTGATCTGTTAAGATGTGCTGCAAATTCAACAAATGACCATTTTCAGTTATTACTACCTATAAAATGCATTGAAACAATGTGAGTTGTTTATTATATTTATTTTTAAATAAAATACTCTTATCATTGGGGAGGTTTTTCAATCACATTCAAATTATTATGAATTAACAGTTGAAAAATTTAAAATTATGCTGACTGTCATTTGAGTTGATAATTTAGAAAATCTTTTGTATCATTTGCATAATAACTTGGAACGCAGTTTAGAAACAACCCATTTTTCAAGAGTTCAACTAATCCTACTCAGTTAATAAGACAGTTAATGTGTGTTTCATGAATTATCAAAAACATACACTGTAGGCTAGAAATTATGTACGGCTAATTGGAGAATTGAAAAAAAAACATATTCTGAAGCATTGCAAAACAGACTACTTTAAGTTCCGAGACATTCCATTGTCTCAACGATCAGATAATTGAGAAAGAATAGATAAGATAGAGAGACAGACACTGCAAATTAAAGAATGTCTTGACTCTAATGCCAACGAACAAAAAGTTCAAACGCAACTAATTAGCAGTGGCGCTTGTTAAACTGGGCTCTTTGCACACGCCATGTGTAGAAACTGGATGGCTCCTTCAGGCTGTGGGACCTCAGATCAGAATACTCAAGGTCTAGCTGAAGAATGAAGAACTCCACTTGAGACCGGCCTCTATAGGCATGACCTCTGTGATTATTTTTTCAATGGACTATTTTTCCCAATAGGCCAATGAACCAGTTGAAATGTAACTAATGAGCAATGACAAGACAGCAGCTGAATGCTTTTAATAGGGAGACATGTTGACAAATGGGTACCGTTCATTTCCGCGGGGAAAATGTTACTGGTGTTGTGTTGTCTTAACGTCCCAGTGACATGTTAAATACTACAGCAAAACAAGCATTAAGTTTATTGTAGGTGTTTCTTTGCTGAAGAAGGACCTTATGAGCTCGTCTCCATGGACATGATGCTGCTTTGCTGTGAGTACATGTAAAACATGAGATTTAAAAACTAAAATCATGTTGAAAACCTGCAGTAAAATAATTGTGTATAGCAGTAGAAGAACTTTAGGAGCAAGTTTGTATTCTCTTGACAATACTCTGCAGTGGCTTCAAATGCATGAACAATAAATCTACAAATCCTCAGCTGGTTCTGAGGAAACTGTATCTTCAGTGGTCAAAACACTGTGAAAGATGTGGAAATCATTTGTATGTTTGAAATTGAAAGTGAGACAGCAGGGATTGGGATGACATCATGAAGCAGAAGCCAGAGAGAGTGGGAGCACATAGCACTGTCACTCACATATGATCCGCCAGAGAAACGAAGACACCAGCGAGACAGCCTGCCCTTTTTTCTTTTCTTTTTTAACATATTGATTCAAGAGAAATAAGGGAACAGTGCATATTCTATTAATGAGCATTTAAACAAATGTAATGCGTTGGTGTTGCACAGAGAACATTAAAATGCAAGATATTTTACACATGTACACATATACTGTGCAGTTGAGCCACAAGTGTGTACAAAGACAACTGAGCACAGAAAATGTACACTGATGTAACCTAATTCATTTGTATTGCACAGACTCCCACTTTTAAGTCTTAAAGTCTTTAAATCTTAAAGCACACACTCAGAGGCACAGCTTGCCATTAGGCAGGGCAGGCAGCAGCTTGGGGTCCCAAACCAGGAG
Source organism: Gobius niger (assembly GCF_951799975.1). NCBI lineage: Eukaryota > Metazoa > Chordata > Actinopteri > Gobiiformes > Gobiidae > Gobius > Gobius niger. Next base: position 15,002,750 of record NC_136865.1, read on the forward strand.
GGCCCCCCAGAGAGCAAGCCGCACTAGTTTATTGTAACATTATTATGATAGAGAGTAGGGCAGTATGAAAATTTGACCTCAAGGTTATTGTGACCAAAATGATCACGGTTTTCGGTATTGTAGTACGGTAAGTCTGTTGCATATGTTCAGAAAGCATTGATGGTACTTACACAAACTGGTGTTGTAGATTGTTTTGAGGGTATTACGTGTACTAATTATAGCGCCAGAAACGTGTTATAATATAACTAAATAAATCCTCTATATCAGGAAAATATAAGAGACATTGTTTTTTTTTATTTTGAATTGAAACGGTAATTGTTATAACATTTTTAATCAGGGTTTACCGCTACACTGGTAACCGTGACATCCCTAATAGAGAGTACCCCAGACCTCTGAGATGCATCTTGGGAGTTGTCAGGTGAGACAGGCGGTGGTGATGCTCCTCTTCTCCCATTGCACGCTGTGTTGGAAGGAGCTGATGTTTCAGCAGTCTTTTCCACTGAAAGGATTTGGCTTCATTATTCTGACTCTACACACCTCGCTAACTAAATCTACAGTCTGTTCTTCTCATGGGCTCGTCTATTGCTATGCAAAAAATGTAGTCACTCGTTTGTGGTTTTGAATTTGCTTCACACCTCGTCTCTGAATCATTGATGCAAAGCTGCACATATAGCCAACTATAAAATAAACATAATATATATAATGTTTATATTTATGAATATGTTTGATTTTAAGTAGGCTTACACAAAATGAAAAGTAAAACTAAGCTGTATTGGGTGACTTCTAGATTATTCAAGCAGAAATTTAATTTGGCAGCACATTGCCGCAGCAGTTTGTGCTAACCTCACAGAATATAGTGAGGTGTGGAGTTTGTGTCTCATTGGTTTCCTCCAGGTGCTTTGGTTTCCCTGAAAAAAAAAGGCCTAAATTGCTATGAGTTTCAGTCTTTGTACAGCTAAATAAATAGTAGAAAATGCCCGCCAGTCATGGTGAAATCGTGAATACAGGTAATAACTGTGTGTAATAGTTGAGAAAAATAAGTGTGTGCAAAAACAAATCACAAATTAACACACAAATAAACGCAACAACTTTTCTGTAGAGCCAGCAGCAGGCACATGTTGCAGTCAGTCTCTGGGGAGGAGCACACGTACGAGATAGATTTGTTTTGCTTTTGCACTGCTCTGCTGCTCAGCCGCTCTCCATGTTCTTATTAATTACTGGACAGATTCTGCTAAATCCACAACGTACAGACAGAATGACTCACCAGGCTGACGCTGTCCGCCGGGGATCCACGGCACCGCTCCTCGCCAATAATATGGACTGTCTTCATTCATTTCACCAAGGTGTGCGCGCGCGTGTGTACTGCCCTCTGCTGGCCAATTGTCATGGTGAAATTATGTTTAGATAATGCGCTAGTGCCCTCTGGTGTGTGATGGCAGCATTACACTCGAGGTTTATGAATTACATTACTGTTGAAAGTTGAAAGTTATTTTTGTTCGGGAAAGCTCAAATATGAATGTAAGATAGCGTAAACTACAAACCTAGTGCATACCTACATGCACACATGACAGGGATTATGTAGGTTACAGCCATGTTTCAATAGACATACATTTTGCATTTTTCTCCAACTTAGAGCTCAGAGGCCATTAGCAGCACCACCCTGTTCTATAGCTCCACAAAGGCTTCTTTCTACATAATGCCAATGTCAACTTTATTTATACAGCACATTTAAAAACAGCTACATCTGCCCAAAGTGCTGTACAACAAACAATACCAAGTGCAATTAAAACAGACACAAAACTACAACATGAAATAGCCTAATATGCATAAGACCTGTGCAGCTTGTGTTGAAGGTCTGTGCAAAAAGATGGGTTTTCAACCAAGACTTAAAAACATTAATAGACTGGGCCATTTTAACACTTAAGCCTTAAGGGAAGGCCGTTAATTCTCGGAGCTGCTATGGCACAAGCCTGGTCTCCTCTGGTTTTCAGCTTTGATTTCAGCACCTCCAGAGTCCTTGGAGATCATTGGATGATCTCAAGGTGCGACTTGGATCATGGATCGACAGAATCTCTGAAAGGTAGTGGGGACAACCCATTCAGACATTTGAAAACCATCAACAATAGACCATCTTAAATCTAGGCTAATCCTATTGCTGACTGGAAGCCAGTGCGGAGAGGCCAGTACAAGAGTTATGTGCTCACGTTTCCTAATGACCGCGAGCTAGCGCGCTGCAGGCGACGGATGGAGGTTTAGTTTGAATGTCAGCCCTGGGCATAGGCGACCCAGGTGGCTGCCTCAGGCGGCATCTGCTGGAGGGGGTGCCAAATTGCGCTTTAATTTTTAACCCCATGCTCCCACCATCTACACCATTGCTGATTGTCAGACATAACTGTGGAACTTAGGGATAGAGACTCATAGTCTTTTGTGTCTAGAACTAGAACTGTGAAACTTTCAAACAACCCCTTAACGCCAACGTCCTTCAACGCCTCCGGGAGCAGTGTAACATGCGGTAAAAACTCGTACATTTACTTCAGAAGTAGTAATATGATAATCAAAATAAAGTGAAACTAGCCTTTTCCATATCCAAGTGTGTCCAAAAAGATTGGTTAAAAAAAGTGTGGGGGGGGTAAATCCACAGCAACTGTGCAATTAGAAAATTCAGTTATAGGCTTTGTGCATGTGCACTAGAGAAACACACAGAAATATATTGATTAATATTGGGGGTTCAAGCTTGCCCTGGGGCACCAAATTGTCTAGGGCAGGCCCTGTTGCTCGAGCCCACAGTACAGAGAGGTACAACAATCTAAACAATGTGTAATAAAAGCATGAATGACACGCCCCAGGTCGGCATGAGGCAAATAGGGCTTGCCTTTGCTGAGCAAACGCAGTTGAAAAAAAGCTATTTTTTATGACTGAACTTGTCTGTCAGATTTAAAAGAGCTGCTGAAACAAACCCAAGATTTCTTGCAGACTCATGGCAATAGTTACAAAAAGACATCTGCACGAGTTTAGAAATACCACAATGTGAGTTTTAGAATCATTTCCTTTAAGACAGTGTTGTGCCATCCAGCCCTTCACTTCCTGCAAGCATTTGAACAGAACTTGAACATTGTCTGTGCCTGGACTTAAAGACAGATACAGTAGATGTGTAGGTTGTCTGCAAAATAGTGAAAAGCAATTCACAGCTGAGTTGCCCCACTCAGCTGTGGTACAGTACAGCATATGGGCCAAAGTGGACGGGAAAGGATCAATTTTCAAGGTATGATCAAGCATAAGGCAGTACCTTTGATGTCAACATGTTTCTCAAGACGTGAAAGCAATATTTCACGTTTGACACCATCAGATGCTGCTGTAAAGTCTAAAAGCACCAAAATAGTGGAGCAGTCTGAATCAACAGTTAAAAGATCATAAAAACTCTTAAAAGGGCAGCCAGAATGTTATGACATAAAAGCCAGATTTGAAATCTTTCTAAAATATAATTTTCCCCCAGATAAGTTTGAATTTGCACAAACAAAAACACAATGTATCCAATATTTTAGACAGGAAATGCATTTTTTTTTTTTTTGAATATTTGGTGTATAGTTAGCAAGGACTTCAGAGTCCAAGGGTACATCCGAAACCAGTAAATTGGTAAGAGGTCTCAGCCCAAACTGGATGTGCGTTAGCGTCCGCCATGATAAGCGTCCGAATAACGCTGTCAGTTAGGAAGGAAAAGGAAAGGAGCCTCAATGCGTCCTATCATACGCACAGGGACCTCTTGTGGTTCCTCACCGGCGATTAGGACCTATGTGCAATCCCATGAGCCACAGCGCCACCAATCCCCCCCACACTTCTCTTGAATTCTGTTTACTTCCATTCCAATCCATCTGCATTACCACAGCCACACATAACTTGCCTGTAAAGAAGGAACTAGGTTATTAATAGGCCCATGCAAAAACCAAAAACAAATGTGAATTTAGCATAGGTGTATTGAAGTACACTTTTTGAGAACAGTTTTTCCTCTGATTCATGTTAATTTGAAATCATCCATTAGTTGTTCAGTACTTGTTCCTACAGCAGTTTTGTAGATCTGTCTAGTGTTCGGCTTAAAGACTCATTTTACATTAAAATTAAAGGGTTTCCTCCGAGCATCACAGAATGATATGCACCAGTGAGGCCCGTAGGGAGAGACTGCGGAAACACTCCATTATACAAAGACAATTGATCAAAACAGACTAATTATTGTATGTGTTTTACATTTATTCATTTCTATATGAAATATTAATGGCAATAAATGTATTTGTTTTCCAAATGAGCACAGGCTATCAAATATTTCAGACACATCCTATTAATGATACAGAGCCAAAAGCATGCATTTTTAAAATGCCATGATTCACATTTGCAAGATCTTAGTGTCACATCTTGCTGTGCTCAGGCCCACTGAGGTCATTAGACTGAGGAAAGCATGGTGAGGTGCAGTGGTTATAAAAACTGTGGTACATGTACTGGTACTTCTGCAGGGTCATTGGCAAATTTAGACTCAATTTTAATTAGAAATTGCTCCATTTACGCTTTTGAAATTCAATAAAGTTAGATGCTTTCCTTTAGATTTAGACATGGTTTACACCCAGTTTATATATGTATATTTTTTTAATTTAAGACCTGATTCAATCTTGATCTAGGCCTGTGGTACCTGGATGGTGAAATATGAGGTGACCCTTGTGAAGCTGGCGCACCTTATCAGCACCATAGCAAATGAAGTGAAATATTTGTGAGGTACTAACTAGTCTATGGAATCTCATATTTTCCTCTTATTTCAAATGTCACATTTGATGGTCAATTTTTTCAAACTATTGAATTGTAATTAAGGAAAAGGTTTTGTTAAATAGTTCACCGTTTTTCCATACTGAGATATGTTCTTACCTGATCTTAGATGAGTTGGTGCATACCTGCATTGTCATTGTGCATGTCCTCAGTCATGCAAAAAGAGCAAAGATGTAGCAAGCATTTGGCCTCTCCCAATGTATTCCTATAGCTCCAAACGGGGTGAAGGTAGAAGCGACCATGTTCTTCCACAGGCACGCACACAGACCAGACAGGTACGTATCAACTCATCTGAGCTCAGGTAAGAACATATCTCAGTATGGAAAAACGGTGAACTATTCCTTTAAGACACTGAAAAATATTTGATGTCAACTTTAAGGTGGGCCATTGCTTATTTTTTTTCCTTGAATGTACTTTTAATTCAAGGGACATGCCCCATAAAATAAAACTATACTTCTTTAACATTTTTTGTGAACAACATTGAGATATGATGGCCGTTGCTCAAGTTTTGCCCGGGGGCTTTTTGTTTCTGTCTGGAGAACAATGGCTCTATGTCGCTATGTTACAATGTCATCTATTCTAAACTGTCATGACGTTCGGGTATTTGTGCTACAACAAACACACGTACGTCGACGATACCAAACATGCTCCAAATGATCTGCTAGACACAGATCATTCTATTCTGGAAGTAGGTTATCAAAGAAAAGCATTTAGAAGAGGAAATTATGTATTTAACATGTGTGGCTCTCTGTAGTCAAAGCAAATGCAACAACCCCATGAGGATAGATGTTGATGTCCTGCTCCCAGTCAGGTCTGATGTAAAACGCATGAGCCTCCTCACAGTGAAGACTCATTTGAGTGAGTGTATTTGACCAAAAAAAAAAAACTTCTACTTTTTATGTATGGCTTTAAATCGACATTTATTTCCCTATCAGTGCACCAGCTGCATTTATCAGCCTTGGCCAGCAGGGGGCTCACTCCGAGTAGACAGAGGCTTTGGTTGGAATTACCAGAAGCCTTTTGTGAGTCATTTCTCAGTAGCATGGTGTCCTGTGCCTTCCACGTGCTGCTGAGTCATTGGGCGCTATTGTAAAGGGCACGGCGCATTTGCTTTGACATGTCCTCCGAGTGTTCACCGTTAAAATGTAGGTCAAAGTGAGTCGCTGAGTAGAAGGTGACAAATCTAAGTGGATTCTATTCATCCAGCAAATAATAAGAACAAATCTGATACAAAAGCCTTTTTTTTTTTCCTTTTTTTTTTAGTTTTATTTATATTTAAAGAACCAATACGAATTCAGGGTGTTTTTCAAAATGGGAACAATGATACAAAATTGACAATGTTCTTTCAGCTTTGTCCCATCTTTCAGTTCTGATCCTCGGCAATATTTGAACCACTTTGAATATGTTTTCTTTCTCTTTTTTTTTAAGACAAGTCCTTCTATGGTCACAGAAATGGCAAAAGAGTACCTGCTTTCCCTGCATGGATGGCAACAGGGCAATTGACTGAGGTGAGGGGACCGATTATTGCACTCAAACAAATAAAATACATAGCTCTTGAGAGAAAAGAAAATAGAAATACGTGATCTACCCCCATCCTACTTTTGACAGCCACAAACATGATATTGTGAATAAATATTGAGACACTTAAACTCTGTGAACCTTTAAAGTAAGTGGCAAGTGACAAAAAGAAGGAAAAAAAAAACATTACTGCATTTTACGTGAAGCTTGACCTCGTGTACCAAACCACCTCAAAATGGACAATATTGATAATGGAATAAAAATGTACATAATTCGAGCCCAATCACAGTCCATAATCAGTTGAGGACTATATTTTACGTTACAATCATCAATATTTGTGTAAAAAGTAGAAATCGATTAAAAAAAAAAAATCCAATGATAACAACTTAAAGGAACAGGATGGTCTCGAGTAGAGTAATAAATGTGGCCCATGATGAAAGTACTGAGGCCTTCAGCAGGCCTGTTGGTGTGCTTTGACCTTCCATTCATTGGTTCAGCTGGTGGGTGCCCAGATCTGGATACATTGCATTTACTTGCTTTTTCTCTGATCAATAAACCATGTCTCAGTGTTAACAAATCATCACAATAATTACTGACAGCACTCTTTTAATTGTCTCCCGTAGCGTGGAAGATTACAAACTACATGTGCACAGCTTACTGCACACAGCAGTGTTGGCCATTAGTATCCTTGAATCGCAGACGCATCTTGGGTCTGTATTTCTCCAGGTACATAAGCTGTTTGGAGTTGAAGGCTCCACGTCTCTTCCTGAAAAACAAAAACACATCAAGAGTAGGAATATGAATTTAATTATCAGTGACTTATATTTGTTTTTAGCCTATAAAACATGACAGGCTCGACGGGGACGCACGTTATGGAATAAAACAACTGAAATTCATTTTTTTGGGGGCTTTTTAGTTCAGTTATGTATAAAGCACCATGACACATTTAGGAGCTTTTTTTCCCTCTTCACCAGCTATGTAATCGATAACACTACACAATCATATTCTGATTATGATTACTATATAATCAAGCAATTATTGATCAATCAAGCGAGTATTTTTCAGTTCTCATTCTATGTAATGCATATGGATATTTGTATGTTAATATAATGTACCATCTACATTCACATAAAATATAATCACTGATGTGCAAAAGTGTGTAAGTGATGACATGACTGATACATACTGTCTGATAAACTGCACAGCATCTTCATACTTCATTCCACTTTCGATGAGGGCTAAGGCCACCAGGACTGGAGCTCTGTGCAGCATCGGAGCATTGGTGTGGCAGAAAGAGTAAAAGAAGCAGACAAGGAGAGCACAAGATTAAATGCCAAGGTTCACATAGCTGTAATAATGTACGAGGGGCTGGGGCTATAAACCTGGGAAACCGGCCTGGGAAATCAACAGGGGGGCAACACTCAACTATTGCCTTGGGGCACTGCACTACTCTCTGGGCTGCACACACCTAACAGCCAGAAGTTTCAAGCTGCTTTCTCACTAAATGTGCAAAAAATAAATGCAAACACTGCTCAGATCCAAGTGCTGACGAGGCCTTTTTGATGAACAACTTTGTAGTCACAATACTCCTGACCAATAATGTGCACAAAGTAACAGATCACAAAGCGACTGGTTTAAAATATTTGCAATACCAACGTACATGCAAAAGCTAAATATATCACAACAGCGGAAGTGTGATTGTCACACATGCAAGTCTGACCAAATTCTTGAAATGATAGAATCTTCAGAATGCCACAAAATGCTAGAAGCCACGAGGGTTTTCAGAAAGGCTTAAGCGCCTCCACACCCATGCGCGTCATCATCTTTGTTGTCAACAGTGACCTGGTATTTACAGTCACACATAGTCTCATCGATATTCAACCCGTCAACAAGAGGAACACCATATGCAAATGCAGTTCCCGTTTCCCTCAATTTTGTTTACCATAACTGGAACTCATAATATCTACTGAAGCATTCAAGCGTTTAGACAGATGTTTACAAACTTTAACCTGATTAAAAATATGTACAACTACCTACTGATGGCAGAAACACCTACTTAAGATAATCATTCACGGCACTTTTTATATTGACAGAATTGTTTCACTAAAAGTCTGAGTCTCGTCTGGTACAGTTTTTCACAAGCTCCCAGCCCTCTACATTTGTTTTGTGATTTTAGGTTGCAGAAAATGAGTAGCCTCGTACCGGCCAAGCCCAGCCACGCAGTGCACAGCGACGATGCAGCCAGGCTCCTCTCGAAACTTTGTGTTCAGCAGCTTTAGCCAATCATCTACAATTTGGGTGGGAGGGGGGGCGCCATCATCGAAGGGCCAGTCCTGAAGAGAGCAGAATAAGGGATTATATCACACATGCATGTCTTGTCAGCTCAGTGAAAAAGGAGTCAATGTTTCTCACCAGAACCTGGATTCCCTCCTTCTCTACGGGAGCTTTATCATATGTGGCTTCACAAACTCTTACCAACGTGTTCACCTCAAACTTCTTCAGCTCCTAATTGACACAGAAGAAGAAAATTATTTAAGATCTTCCTTTCTTTCTTTCTTTCTTTCTTTCTTTCTTTTCCCCCCCCCTTTCGTTTGTAGGCCATACCTCGGTGAACTTGTTGAGCGTGGCGTTGGTGGGATTATGGGTGATCAGGAACCTCATGCACTCGCTTTTAATCTCGACTGCAGCGGGGCGGTTCATGTTGGCGAGACGGCTTAAAACACAATTACAATACAATATTCTTACAAAATACGAACGCAACTTTTTGGCTCAGAACTCAGCACAAAAAAATGCAAGTGGATGCAAAAAGGACAGGGTGTAATAAATAATAAAAATGAATGACAAGACGTAGAAGGATTGTTCAAAGAGGTTGACAGTTGCTTTAACTAAAAAAGGGATGGTAAGCACACAAGGAGAACAAAAATAACAGACGCTTGTCCACTGTACGCCGGGATGCACGAAATGAAATATTAGGAAACTAAACCAAAAAAAATGGAGAAAAAAAAAGAAAACATCCAGGAGTCCAATCAAGTTACCCCATTCAGGAGAGCTGTTTGTGATTGGCCGTTAGACGAGAAAGTGGATAAGTTAAGGTCTCTGTTCGTATTGGTCGCGAGGTTGACAGGGCGGTGCTGTCGGGCCGAGGAGGAGGACTACGCGATATCCCAGGAGCACTTCGGATGCGGCGTCAGGGGGGTTTCTGGGCAGCGTAGTCCCTGAAGAAGTGGCGGCCGGTTCACTTCTCCGCAGACGTGAGGTGCTGTGCCTGGCAGAACTCTCCGCTCACACACGCCATATAGGTGCGGCTCAAGTCGGAACGGAAGCCCTGTGGAGGGAAGGGCAGAGTTCACGTCAATTCAAAGAATGGAGTCGCATTTTACAAATATAACAATCCAATGGGTGCATTTCTGAACGCCTAGGCCAACTGTTGCAGAAAACAATTTAAAAAAAAAAAGTATGCATGCAGTGCAGGTCATACACAGGTCACGCAGCATGGGAAGTAGACTTTTAAAAGCAGATGTTCTAAAATACCTTATCATTGAGCTACAAATGTCAGTACTTGGTTTTAGTGTATTTGGGAAGATATTCTATTTTTCAAACTAAAAGTAGTAACTAGGACAAGTATTCCTACTGTGTTACCAAAATATTATCACACCAAAGAAACCAAAAACATCTATGGTTTTAGATTGTCATTATTAACTTCTTGCCTGTGGTAGGAAAGTACATTTATGCCATGAGCCAAACTTGACTGTATTCTAACACTTGGGAAAGTTGGTCTGAAGCCACTCCACAGGTTGCCACTGCATCACAGACGGACTGTAAAATGTGGTCTTTGTGAACAGGTACAGTGCCCTCTCTTTGACAGGGCGCTCAGAGCCAGCCGCCACATACTGGCTAGAACCGTCTTTCAGCCAGTATGGGAGAGTTAGGAGAGAGAGGAGTAGGGCAAAGGACACTGTGCTTTAGCCGCAGAACATACAAGGTGTGTGCACTGTGCAGTGACTGAGAGGAGTGGACTTTAGCACTATGTCAGGTCCACAGTCACAAGGCCTGGATTACAGGGCGGGCAGGGCTTCAAACGGATGCATTTCTGCCCTTTTCAACTGTTGCCTGACACACACCACTATTTTCACTCTGACATTGCAACACGTCATCGATGCACATTACAGATAACACTTCATTCTTTTGACACAGATTCTCTAGAATAAAGATTCACCGGTCAGCCAGTTTTCAAACACCATACAAAGAGTGAAGATTGATATAAACTTCTCTCACTATATTTTCAGGGAGCAGTTAGAAAGTGGATTGACTACTGCCTCTCTAAGCCATTGTTTTATTGTAGAAAGATTCACTCAGCCGGTCTGTAAACAGTGTGTTAGTAAGATCAAATAAAACACTCAAACGCTTCAGTTTTCCTCAGGTAATCACAACGTCATGAGGATCTTGTGCAAATTAGCACGATTTGCAAACTGGCATTGCACAGACACAACCAAAGCCTGCCTGAACTCAAACTTGCATACGCTTATGCATATGATATGCAAGCAACCACACAGGAAGCAAATGAAGCCATCTTAGACAAACATCAGGGCTTTCCCATAGCTGACTAGTGACTAAAACTACAAACACTTCAGTCACTCGCATTGTAAATACAAGCATAAGTTTCGTTAAGTTGAACATTTTTCATTCATATTTGTTACAGACATCCCATAATTACACAGCAATAGAGGCTCAAAAGGAGTAGGTTAAAGCTACGCAGCTTAGATTGGTCATATATTTAAGTAAGAAAACCCCTGACATCAAACCTCTGTTGTTACATCTCAAAATAGAAAGGTCAGAGTTAGGGATTGTAACAAAGACACCAGGACTGCCCAGCATCATGCGTCAAACTCACTGTAGCGCGAGCGAGGAGCGACCCCTTGATAAGGTCACAGAAGTATCTCAAGACAAGGAAAAGTTGTGTAAAACCAAGTGTGATAAAGATGTGTGTGTGCGCGCCTGTGTGTGTGTGTCTGTCTGTGTGAGTGTGTGAGTGTGTCTGTGTGTGTGTGTGTCTGTGTGAGTGTGGCAACTAACAGCATATCATGACAAAGCATAATAGAAAAATCAGTTGGTTGACAATTTTACTCAATAGGTGAAACCAATTTTAAGGTTTTTCCTTCTATGTCTCAAACAGAATAGTAACAGGTGCTGAAGTGGAAGGTGAGAAAAAAAAAAGCTAAGGGTTAGACGAGGATTGTATCAAATACTCTGCAAATCTATGAGGGATAGACTAGTGTGAAACAACCACTTTTAGCTGTGCTATGGCTCTGGAAAAGAACTAATTATTACTAATACGAACTACAAATCCAACACAAAAGCAGTGATAGGAAGCTGCTTGAGTATTTTGATGTCAAAGGAACTGCAGAAGAAAGATAATGTGTCCCACAGACAAACCTGCAGTCTGAAACCTGGACTACAGTGCACATACAGTGTACATAAAAGTACTGTGAACGATCATAGGACATTCACATAAGTTCACTGGTTAGTACTTGCGCATGACGGCAAGAGACCTGGAGCCATGGGGCCTCTCTATGGAGTTTGCATGTTCACCCAGATCTCCTCAGGGATTGTGAGTCGCAGTGGGAATGTCCTTGTTATATAAAGATTTAAAGAAAAATGAATACCGGTAAACATAACTGTTTTCGGTTCTTCCCAGCTAAAGCAGTGACTAGGTGACCAAAGAAAATGAGAGATGGAGTGTCTAGCAAAAGCCACCTCTGCTCTGACCCAGTTCCTTGTGTAACCTTCGGAAAAATGCAGCAGCGAATATCTATCGAAGTAAAAGGCATTTTAATACACGTGTGTGAATGAAAAAAAACAACCCAAATGCATGATTATAAAGCTAAACAAACAACACCCTTCATGAGTATATGAATAACAACATGACCAATTTAGCACTTTTCTTTTAAAAAGATGCATTATGCAACTGTCTAAGAAAAAAAAATAAAAGTTACTATCGACCTCTCAGTGACCTAGGGTGGTTAGCTTGGGTGCTTTCACTTTCCATCCCAGTGGCCTCTATAGCGCTCCAGGATCAATTTTATTTCAGGGAGGTTTTCAGGATGGAACCTACACGTAACCATGGTTCCATCTGAGGTGAAAACCTACCAGTAATACTAAAAACAATTGATCCTCAAGGCCATTGGGATGGAAAGCAAAAAGCACCAATTGTGTGTATTTGACCACTAAAAGCTCAAATACACACTAATATTAACTCCTTTTTTTGCTTAAAAAGTTGTATAATGCACCTTTAATGACAATGTTCAAGAAATAGGCCACCGTTTTTGTATACTGAGATATGTTCTTAGCTGAGCTTAGACGAGTTGATGCGTACCGGTCTGGTCTTTGCGCGTGCACTCACAAAAACACCGAACATGTTGTTAGCATTTAATCTCTCTTCTCCTCACGGACCCAAACAGGGGTAAAGTAAGAAGCTCTTCCACGTTTTAAAATACTGTTAACGCGATCCAAGTATGGTCACACAAAATTAAACTTTACTGCGCGGACGTTGAAGTGCTCCTACGGCATCCTACGGTACAAAATAGTACCCCTTTTTATCTGCTTAGGAAATGTTGAATGTTGTGTGACTATACTTGGATCGTGTAAACGCTCATGTAACCGTATTTAAATAAGGGAAATGTAGACGAGATGGTCACTTCTAACTTCACCCCACTTTGGGTCCATGAAGAGAGGCTAAATGCTAACATGTTCGCTGTTTTTGCGTGACTGACCGCACACGTAAAGACCAGACAGGTACGCATCAACTCGTCCAAGCTCAGCTAAGAACATATCTCAATATGCAATAACGGTGGCCTATTCCTTTAAAACTACTAACACCACACTGCACGTTTCAAATAAAATATGACTAGGTTATTCCCACTCAATCAGTCTACAGACATCTAGTTGCTCTCCTCCCTTCGGAGCTGCCCTCTCCAGAGTTTTACAAACATTGCCTTAGGCATAAAAATGATACTTGGAAGTCGGTCGACTCTGTGTGGCCTCACGCTGCACAGTGAATTCTGATAACCTGCCACCTGCCTGCTTCCTGGAATATATTAGAGCTGAGCCGTACCACCTCCATCATAAGGTTTATCACCACTCCTTTGTAATATGCAGTTACCAATTAGAGATTTTATCATTCAAACAAAACAAACTCACTCATAAAAGCAGATACAATACAATAAGAAGGATGTGGCCTTCTACACCTCACAAAACTAACACTTCAGCATAGTTTATTTTTCTTTGTTTAGGTCTTTTCTCCAACCAAGTATCATTCAGAAAGAGCCCATAGAATTATATACAAGAGCCCCAAACCAACTGTGCCATTTCACCATAAAACTGACAGTTTGTAGTAGTCGCAAAAATATTGTCTTAAGTAGCATTCAAGAGTATTGTCAATTTTCCTTTAAAAAATACACTAATGCAAATGCCATTCTCCAACTCACTTCTTCAGCAGAGTCTCCAATTTGTCAGTCAGTTTTTCTCAGCAGTTCGGTGGGGGAGGACGTGCAGCACAGCCATGTACAGCATTGGCTAGTCTCATGACATACAGTATAATGATAAATGTAAGTCAATGTGCCAACACTGGATCATGTTCAGTGGAATGCTGCGCCTCTGTTATATAAAGAGCATTTCACTTGTAAGATTATTTCTGTGTTACTTGCATAAAGACCATGTTCACGCCTGCTCCCTGCATGTCACTAAACTCAATACTAGTCGAGGCAGAAGTCTTTGCTTATCACTATATGTAGCATCTGAGTGAACACAGATATAATATCAAAGACCTCGGATAGCGCTGAGGGAGTTCACTTAGTACAAGAACTAGACACTTTCTTAGTCAGACTTGCTGCCCTAGTAATACAACATAGCAAGGTGATAGGTCAATAAAGTCCTGTAGCGCTCAAACTTAACATACATCTTCCCACAGCTCTAATCACAACTGTGACAGACTTTGGATTAATAATGACAGTCTGACAGCAACGACTAAAACTGTCAACTTCATCATCGTCACTAGCAAAAGATACTAGCAACATAGTTAACACCCAAAATGTTACTTTCAAAACATAAACCCAATTAGCTGTGTACATTAAATACTCACCTGGTTGCAGCTGTGTAGAGCCAGGTCAAGTCTGGCAACAACCTGTGCTAACTTTACTTGTTGCTATAGCCCCATTCTTTAGCATCATCATCTAGAGGCAGTTTCAATGGATTACTGGAGCGCTGTGGCAACAACAGTAAACAACCAGCAGGCCAATGAGAACTGGGTTCATTAAGCCACACGCAGCGTGAAGCGAAGTGCCCTGGAGAACTAATACACATAGGGATTTGGTTTCTGATGTAAAAACAAGCCTGCATACAGAAGACCAGGTCCAGGTCTGTCCATTTGTCCAGCTATTCCAGACTAACTGACCAAACAAACAACGTCTGCCCTACCTCAAAAGCTGTGAGCAGAGACAGGCAGAATGCCAGGACATTACAACAGAGGTGTTCCTCTCCCCAAGTAACCCTCCATGTCACTGCACACCAAGCTCACATTTCACACTTGCAGTAACCAAGCCTGAGAGCACCCACGTTACTCACAGCTGGCTTTATCCAGCTCACAAATGGCAAAAAAAACAAAACAACTTTTGAGTACAGATCATGAAAAAACACCTTGAAATAGAAACACCAGTAAAAATATGTCTTGACATTTTATTTACCTATTATGCATTCTGGTTCTAAAATGACTGAGGTGTTCTGTGTATCTGGAACTCCAGCTCTGCTATCAAGCTAAAATTTAGAAGCAAAATTTCTACTACTACTACTATTTAAAACCTTCGTTGACAAAAAAAATAAAATGAATAGTAGAAATATAAATAGGGGTCAAAGAATTCAAAACCACTGAATTGGAGGGATATTTTACAACTATATTAATAAAGAACACACCGGATAAATTAGTATCCTGCACCTGGACACGAGGACCCTCAGGCTTCATCTCAAGGGATTGATCCTCTTTAATAAATAAATGTCAAATTAATTAGTATTGACAGTTGTGAGGAATTCCATGAATATGATCATGGCAGGCTGCCATGTCGATCTGTAAGACAGCTCAGCTCACCATAGGTAATTTGGGTCACCTGGCTGTGCGTCAACAGGAGGAATGTGTAATTAGCTTACCTGTTGCACCAGTTACTCATTCACTAACAGTAGTAGGAGGGGCCAGTGTTACTCATTTGTAGTAAATAATGATTAAAATCTGTGAGCAGCAGAAGAGAGGAAGGCTTTTGGAAGGTCATCAATTGAAAACTGAGAGTCATGGGAAAGTGTTGTGGCCTTCAGTGTCACAGCTGCTCAAGTCGACTTCCTCCCCAAATGGGTTTCCTTCTATCAGTTGTGACAGCATTAATCGTTGGACACAAGGCCAAATCTTAAGCAACCTTTGCTCTAGTGAAACCAATTGAAATCTGTAAGCTAAAACTGTCCATCATTTAAATGAAGCATTATAAAAACAGCACTACCATGCCATAGAAGACTGTTCAACGCCCACACCACAAAGTATGTCGCCCAAACGCCATATAAATCATAAACACATATAAATGACATGTTGCGCTTAATATAAAAACTACCTGTTGACAACGCGATCCAATAAAACACACCTGAACATCGTGGCACTAATGTGCATACATGTAAATTATATTCATGCCAGGGCATGAGGAAAGAGGCAGAGGAGAGAAAATGAGTGATCAGTTTGAATGCAAATAAACCTTATCCAAGTCAGGCTGGCATAATTTTATTGAGTAAAGAGTAAAAAGGGCGGAAATTCGTTCAACTCTGATATATATAATGTAGACTAGACAGGCATTAAAACAGACACTAAACGACTGTAAAACACGCCATCGAGACAACGGGTTATCATTTACGGAACCAAATTGCGTAGTGTCCTCTCGTAAACTACATTGTCCAAATGTTAACCCCGCGTTAACTACACATTACCTGGACGGTGAATAAGGCAAATGCTACATAATTGCCGCAGCTCGTTTGCAGCTAAGGCTAGCTTGAGATTTGTGATTTAAAGCGGAGAGAAAAAGGACACATTATTGAAAACGAGGCACTTGATAGATAATAGGTCTCCAACATACAATACGAGTGATACAGAGATTATTCTTCGTGTGCCTTTATAAACATACAGTCTTTGGCCCTGAAGGAAAGCTAGCGAAGTTAGCCTACAACTAGCTACAGTGCTAACTGAAGAAGCTAGCCACTCGCTATTTATAACAACATTATAACAACCTCGTTGGCAACGCAGACAACAATGGCAAGAGATATTTTCTAGGCCACTAGTATTCGGTAAAACAACGAGGAAAATGTAATCATTTTAACACGACTATCCATGTTTTATGACAGGCCAAGAGGTGGGCAGTTTTAACCGCAACTTTCTAGTCTCTTGTGTCGACTCAAATGCTGACGAAAACCAACTTTTACTACAGGATGGTGCCACACAATCTCTGCCATGCCAACACATAATTAAAAATAGCTCAAACCGTTTTAAAGCATTTTGGTTACTTACAAAGATCAGACTAAACATTGAAATCCCGTGACTACCCCGAAGAAAGTGGAGGGAGTGTAGAAAGCGATGTCTGGTCGCCTTTTTGTTCCTCTTCAATGTGGCAGCCTTGCTTCTCGTTGGAGGTCGGAATCTGTTGTTGGGGAGGAGTCTCCCGTCAATTTGAGCAGACCTTCACGTTCGTCGGAAATTTTCATTTCTATTTGTGTAGAGCTGTTAATAAAGAGATCAAAACAAAATCTATACAAAGCAACTGCTTAAATTGCTTCTGTTTAACTACGCCGGGTGTATTATAAAATCCAATTTGAGAGTTGTCCTAAACAGTAAAACAGCAACATCTCTGTTTTTATATAGGTTTGGTGTGTTCTCGTTTTAAAGGAGTCCCTTTAACATAACACACCGTGGCTGGCGTCAGTACGACGTAAGGAGACAGATCCGGTTGTATGATGATAGCTCACCCTGGTGACGATAGTTCCAGAAAATAACTGGACAAAAAAGCAAGTTCCCCGGGGGACTTGAAATGATTGAATTTCTCTTTCTATGTTAGATTTATTTTTTTATCCAAACATGTAGAAATAGAGTTTAGCTTTTTGCTTAAATGCCAGTTGCCACATAATATGAAATTCATTAGACGACCACATATATTTGTTAGGCTCTATCTCTGATTTTTTATTTTTTTTGCTAGTAGAGGACCATTTTTTGTTGTCCTTTAGGATATTGTAAACCAAGACATTTGTGGGAAAGACACTTTGCATGTAATTATTAAAGCATGTATGTATGTATATCAATTTCATTAAGTCTAGTTTATCAACAAATGTAGGATTGAGTTTTTACAACAACTAACATTTTAATTTTGTTGCTTCCTCTTTCATCGTCTATAATAAAATAAATAAAGTACAGGGCCTTTAAGAACTCAAAACTGGAACTTCAATCCTCTATTGTTTCTCTCTCTCTCTCTCTCTCTCTCTCTCTCTCTCTCTCTCTCTCTCTCTATATATATATATATATATATATATATATATATATATATATATATATATATATATATATATATATATATATATATATATAATGGGCCCCAAAAAATACTTTAACAAAAATGACAGTCTCACACAAACATGAAAGATGTAATTTATTGATATGATACCAATACAATCAAGTACTGCAGATTTTGTAAATGCAGACAATGCATGTAATCAAAGAGTGCCTTTTAAACCAAACTCTATTGCTTATTGCAATAGCCAATTACACATCATATGCTGATACATAGTAGCACAATACACAAAGAAAATTGTACACACAATCCTTCACAAACAATGCTTAGTGCTAAGTACAAGTTTATGATTTTATGTATCACACGTATCACTGTACTGTAGGTAAATATACGTTCTGAGCTTCGGTGATCAATCTTGACATCCCTGTTAAATTATCATTATGTAAGTATACATCTTCATCAGTTTCATGTGCAAATGGGAATAACTGTTTGTATTTACTTTTAATCAAACAAATCTCCCTTAAACCGAAGTAAGCTTTTAACTATTTACTTTTATAGTTTTAGAGATAAGGGAAAATAACTGACACTTGATAAACTAAAATCTGCAAAGGGCAAATTCTACAAGTGACATTGTCTATGGAAACAAAGGGAGTAATAGCCACATCATTATTGTACGCTGAAAGTCAAAGTAAAAATGGAAACATACAGCACTAATGCAATTGCATTTCATTTAGACAGATTGTCTTAGTTAATAGCCCATACTTTATGTATTTAGCAAAAATGTGAACAATGATTTGATTTACATTGCATTTACTTATTTACAGTATGCATTTTTACCACAGCATTGTGGTACTGCGGGCAGGACACATTCATTCTGACTGCAAGGGTCAATACTTGCCACAGTCCTTTTATATGTACATTCCAATAATGAGGGGACTTTTTTTTAGATACAACAATGAATCACCAAACCAAACCTTTCACTTTGCTTTTTAAGTGTAAATTGGTACAGTGTTCAGAAACTGAAGGTAAGGATTTTGTCACTGCCAAAATCTTTAATAAAAAGTCAGAGTTCTTTTAATGTTTCAGTGTTCAAGAGATCTGTTTTAGCATACATCTATGTGCTTCAGTCACCAGAAAATATGTAAAACATTGACTTTTAACAAACACAGGGGACAAGGGGAGATGTTTAATGTTTCATCTGATGGAATTGAACAAATAACTCTCATTCTGTTTCAGTACAGCACCTTGCATACAAACAGTAGCTACCTGTATTTCACAACCTCTAAGCCTTACCCAATCCCTTTACTTATTAAGTAGACAAAGATTCATCTTCAACTTAGTTAAAGTCCTTGTTTACACAGATGTCCCATTATAGGTTAAACAATAATTGTGTTTATAACTCAGGCAAGCAGGAAGGTTTTTAAATACGGGTATGCAACATTGCACATGAAGATTTACCATGAATTGCAAAATGCTCTATACTGTAGTGCTAAGAGCCTTAAAAAACTTGACTATTATAGTGTATCAATTTTAGGTAACTATATGCATTCTTTTGAGATTTCACGTCTACACTAAACTTAGAGACGTAAACATACAATTTGTCCCTATGATCACTGTAAATATTATCCAATAGATTTGCGGAAGCTGTCAGTTTGATAGGACTTTTCCATTGTATGTGCAGACAAAAGTTCTTAATCCATCATCTGTTCTTGGTAGTTAAAATTTTGTACTTCATCCAAAACGTTTGTCTACAATATCCAATAGGTTTTTAAATTTGGCATTCACTACTATTGGTCAAAGATTCATATAGGCTTTCTCTTGTAAATTGATACTATTGTATTTTATTCAAAAGGTTATATTAATACCATATTCCTAAGTAGGAACAAAAATGGACTGACTGCAGTTAAAGAAACTAACCATGCCCTTAAGTCCAGATCATGTTGTTCTTGTGGTGTCGGAGCAAGTGGGAAGATGTGCAGTCACATGGGAATGCCTGCTACAAACACATTAGACATTTAAGAGCCTGAAAAAAAATACATCACTGACAACACCAGATCATCACATGTCAAAATAACAACAAAAAACTGACAATATACTTCTTTTAAAAATATAATAAGAATCTAAAAACACACACAAAACACATTCAAGGACACTAATGCCGAAACTCAGAATGGAGCTCTGTTATTTGCACTTCACTCCAGTCACCTATTTTATTCATGACCAATTCTTGGTACCATCAGGGTACCAAGAATCAAGGCTTGGCCTATCTGTCTGTTGAACAGATAGGCCAAGCCTATCTCACTGCTGCTGGGAAGTAATGAACTGAGTGCAAATTATGGTATTGCTAATGGATACTGCAATGGGTGAAATCTTACATTTCTGAGGTGACTTACATAAACATTTAAAAGGAGATGTTGGGTTATGTGGGACAAAGCAGGAACCCTGAGAAGGACGAGTGAATGTACTCGGTAGAATATAGGCCATTTGCTTGGTCAGAGGGCATCTGGACCCATACTTGATCACCCTCCTTCAGCTCGAGGACTGCACTACCAGAGGCCTGGTCCATGTAGCCTTTCTTGTATTCATCGTAAGTGTAGGTAGCTGGTACATTGTTTTTGTACAGAGCCACCCACAAACTTGTTCCCTTTACATGCATGTGGTAAGCAAAGTAGTAGATGCCAGAGAGAGGTGCAGTGAACATACCAGTAGACGTGCTGTAGGCATTTTGCCCATTATATAGAGTTCTGTCAAACTTGATTGGCATTCCAGATGGAGGGAATGGTGTGCTCAGAATGGCTGTGAAAGCTGGTGCTACAGATGCTGAAAGTGGGACCTGACTGTATGCAGGGCCTTTCCTGTCTCCCGGTACTTCATCTCCCTCTAACTGTGAATCGGTGGGACCAGCAACAACGGTTTGTCCATTTCCTGGGGGACCTGGAAGCCCTGGTGGTCCTGGAAGTCCCGGGCTACCATTGAGGCCTGCAGGGCCCGGTTTTCCCGGTGGACCCTGTGGACCAATAGGTCCCTTTTCACCAAGTTTGCCAATTCCTGCTGCTCCTGGAAGTCCAGATTCCCCCTTGGGCCCAGGTGCACCCTGTGGCCCCATTGGACCCATGGGCCCCTGAAGACCAGGAATTCCTGACTGTCCTCTAGGCCCTGGAGTTCCCATAAATCCTGCTTCCCCCTTAAGTCCTGGAATTCCAGCTGGACCTGGATTTCCAGGTAAGCCAATTTGTCCTGACTCACCTTTAGGTCCTGGTTTTCCAATAGGTCCACTGAAACCAGGGTGGCCTTTCTCCCCAGACATTCCAGGCTTTCCTGGCAGCCCACTGTCCCCTTGTTCACCTCTGAGGCCAGGCAATCCTGGAGGACCTTGAGGACCTAGTTCCCCCTTTTGTCCTGGAAAGCCATGTTTTCCAGGAAGTCCCATTGGACCTTGTAGACCTGGTGGTCCTGGTTGTCCATCAATGCCAGGTTCTCCAGATGGTCCCATCATCCCTGGCTCACCTTTGTCACCTAGCAGACCAGGTAGCCCACTATGTCCCTTGTCTCCTTTCTGCCCACCTAGACCTGGTTTTCCAAAGCCTGGTGTCCCTGGAAATCCAGGAAGCCCCCGAAGGCCCGATTCACCTTTTGGACCAACAGGACCTGGCAATCCTGGCAATCCATCTATTCCAGGTTTTCCGAGTCCGCCTGGCCCAGGTAGACCTTGTGGACCAGGAGCTCCTGCTTCTCCTGGTTCTCCTTGCTCTCCAGGCAATCCTTGATCCCCTTTAGCACCTGGTGCTCCAGGTAAACCTTTTAGTCCTGGTTTTCCAATGCCTGTGATTCCTGGGGGTCCTAAGTTGCCTTTAAGTCCAGGTGGGCCTCTAATTCCTGAAGGACCTGGTTTCCCTATTCCATCTTCACCTTTAAGTCCACGGTCCCCTGGTGGGCCAGCAGCACCATTAAATCCTGGTTCTCCTCTTGATCCAGGAGGACCCCTGGTACCTGGAAGACCAGGTTTTCCATTCAGTGAAAGGCCAGCAGGACCGGGCAGACCTGGTTGCCCCGGTTGACCTCTCGGACCTGGTTCACCACGGGGACCAATTTCACCCTTTTCCCCACCTAATCCCTTTGGTCCAAGTTTTCCTGGTAGACCAGGGAGTCCTGGTTTTCCAATCCCAGGAAACCCAGGAGGTCCTGGAGGACCTGGTGGTCCATTGACCCCAGGTTTCCCCAGCCCAGGCTTTCCTGAGAGTCCTGGAGGTCCAGGTGGACCCCTTTGTCCTGGTTTTCCTTGAGGGCCTGGCTCCCCCTTAACTTCTATCATGGGTGGCATGTCTGAAAAATAAGCATCATCGATTAGTGAATGAATGAATGAAAGTAAAATAAAAATACACCAGTGCTGCACATAGGTCAGACGGAGCAGCGCACATTGAGGTCAGCGCACATTGGGGTCGAGACTTTGAGTTCTGGCTTCAAAAATGTTGTAAATCTGTATATTATAAATATTGATACATTGATACATGTGTCATTTAGATTAATTGAAATTGCAGTTTAGAAAAATAATTGCATCCTTAATGGGGCATGTTTAATTGAGTGGCCTGTATTACCTATAAGACACATTCAGCACAAAAGTGGGTTAAAAGTGTATATCCATTACACACTCCACCATCAATTGTGGTTTTATTAATTTTATTCTTCTTCTTAATGTATATTATATTGTTTAATATATTGATTGTAGATCATGTACCTAAAATGGAATTAAATATGCCTTGATTAGCATAGTCGCATTACAGGAGCATTAATCAGTTAGTTACATCTAGCCTAGATAAAAAATGTAGCGGTGGAAAATTGTACTTCCTTAACTGTACCCAAATTCAGTTTCCACTTTTTTGTTGTTGGACAGTCAAAACAAAATTACAATAATAATAATTTGTCTTCTCAAGTGCTGTATAAACACCAGTACCAAGCAAAATTTGGAATAATTTTGTAAATCTCAAAGGCTCACTGATTCTCTACATTATATCTACATAGTTTAGCTGAGTAGGTACATGAGAGAGATGTACTTTATATATTAATTCAACATTATTGTGTTTCATTGTAACTATATTTGTCCATCCATCCATCCATCCATCCATCCATCCATTTTCTTCCGCTTTATCCAAACTATATTTGTCAATGTGAAAAATTACTTGACCTTTTTGTGACCCTTTACTTTCCATTACAGAGGTCTATGATGCTCCAGGATCAATTGTTTTTCGGGTATGGGTTGCCACTGCGGACGGACCGGCCACCGTGATTGAAAGTAAAGGCGCTGTACTATTATGCCCAAATATCAAGGTTTCTGGGATTACTGGGATCAATTGGATTACTAGTATATATATAGTATATATTTATTGATCATTTTATTTATTGTCTTTCAGAACAGAAGGTTTTATTGGACATTAATGCACTAAGACCAGTCCATAGCTTCTATACTGTATATGCTGTGACCAAACCCTTGGCAGCCCGAAACATGTTTTGTTTGTTTGCTTTTTACAGAGGAATAAAACTTTTAAATATCTATACACTACAAATACGGATTACTTTTCATCTTGTTCAAAAGCTATGGAGCATCTGTGTTAAATGGTAATAAAACATAATTATACAAAACTATTAATACAATACATGTTTACTTTTAACTTTTACTTTATGTGATCCTGTAATAAGCTTGGTTATATTCGGTACCTCTGACATACTGTACTAACCTGAAATGACCAGCAGAGGGGAGTAAATGCATTTAGATTTTTTTCCTACCCATGAAGTTGAAAACCTCTACAAACTCAAATATAGGTTTTTATGTCCCCAGAACAGAGTGAAATTTAACACTTAAAACTCTTAAGCCACTCACCAACGTAATGTCCTTTTCCCTCTCGAAATGGAGGTCCAATGGGTCCTTTCATCATGGGCTGCATGTACTTCATGTGGGTTATGGGTGGATAACCCCCTGCATGAGCACAGCACGCTGTCATCAGCAGCACACATAGATGAGTCAACAGCATTGTCACCAGTCAGGCAGCGTTTCAAATGTCACGCACAACTGGAAAACACAAACACAAGATGTTAAGTTTGGATTGTTGTTGTTTTTTTGTTGTTGTTTTAGGTGGGTTGTACGTAAAATTAAGAATAAAGGAATGTTCTTTTTTTTATTTTCAATCAAATATCACAATATTTTCACACAGTAATGAACACAGTAATGAAATGAGAAAGTTAGTCAAGAGGAAGGTGTTTGGCCCAGGCTGGGTGCTTGTCAGTGAGGCTTGTCAGCTTCAGGGGTACGGTGCTTTGAAATTAGTGTAATCTAAGTCATCTCTGGATGCCCACTTGGTTCAGGGTCACACTGTGTGGAGAAGCCGGCAGGGAAAACACACTTCCAAACAGCAGCTGCA
Organism: Gobius niger; assembly: GCF_951799975.1. Taxonomy (NCBI): domain Eukaryota; kingdom Metazoa; phylum Chordata; class Actinopteri; order Gobiiformes; family Gobiidae; genus Gobius; species Gobius niger. The sequence continues at coordinate 15,027,063 of NC_136865.1, forward strand.
CTTTAATAGAGATCAGACCAGGCCAGGCATTTCACAGACTTCCACAATCTGTTTATCAAATATTTTCCCTGAAAAGCTCCGCAGACATTGTTTAAAAATCTCATGCAATCCTCTCCGGCTGGCGTCCATGAGCCACTGTGAGAGCAAAACTACAAACGCACGCACACAGAACACCCACATATTAAATATATACTGTGCATGCAATTACTGCCTGTACCTGCACACAGGAACATATTGTACACAGACTGTGCTGTCATATAATAACCCGATAACTGGACACACATCTACATCTTCAACTTTTCCCCTTTGTTTTTGTTTTTAAAGCATATTTTTTAAAGTTTTGTCTTTTTTGAGCAACACATTAACTATGGCTTCCTGTCACCAAAGGCAGAGGGGGCAAGGGCACACCTATTTCACATGCTAAAATCTCTCTGGCACCTAAAGTGGTCCAGGAATAAGTAAACTGGAGCAATAGATGACATTAGTACACACTGTACTATACAAATGTTGTAACTTTATTGGTATGGGAATAACAAAAAAACGATACATAGTAACTCAAAAAAAAAGAATCTGTACTCTAATTACTAATAAACTCCAATCATGTCTATTGTTATTGTAATTATAATAATGGCTCACATGTATTGTGCTTTACAAGCCTGCATTGACAAGTTTCTCAAAGCGCTATGCTGTATTCATAATTCATTCATTCCATGCTCGGTGGTAAGCGTAGCCATAACTGCCGTGGGGTAGACTGATGACGGAAGCTATAGGCTGCCGATCTGTGCCATCTGCACCTCCAACCACCACCAGCCACTCACTACATTTACAAAAGTGACATAGGTGAAGCGTCTCTCCCAAGGACACAACAACAATCTACACCTGCAGCATCAGGGATTCGAACCGCCAACTTCTCGGATATTGGATAACTTGCCATATGCGTTCTCTCTTGCTTTGCATAATTGAAGTGTAGTATTACTTGTATTAATGTATAACAATTATACAATCATTTAGTTCTTCAGCTCAACTCCAGCAAAAGCCTCTTGCAGCAACTAGTGGCCTTACCCATATAGCAATTGAACAGAGAAAACAGGCAACCTTTTCATTTCCTATTCAAAAAGAAGGCATCAAGCAATCCTAACCTAAAATGTTACGGTGGGGGTGGGATGAAGGAGGACCTGCAAGTTTATGGAAGGTGAACCAGATCAAGGATGAGACCGACAACCCCCTGAGAAATAACATAAGAGTCACAACATTCTACATTACTATTACGTTAAGGCTTCTGATCAAGAAAACCAACATATAGACAGGTATTTTCTATTTTTATTAAGTATAAGACAATAAAATGACTGGAGTTAGTCAGTAAAAAGGAGAGAGCAGCATGATTGCCGCAAACCACAACTGCAACTGTCAGCATGGCTATTGCCGACTGACTTTCATTTCTTGGAACTTCAAATCTGTTATTAGACAGCATTGCGACTTCACTCTTGCATGTGTTAGGAAAGTGCACACAGAACTCCAAATTAACAACTGATTAAAACACATCTCGCAACCCATTCAGTGCGCACACAAACACGCTCCACATATTTTATGATGACTTTTACAGTGCACTTTGCAAAACATTTAGATTTCCTGAGCATGTCATTTTCAGGGCTGTGGTGATGAGGTGCTGGGCTCCTGTGTGAAGCCGGTACGCTGTTCTCAAGGTGAGGAATGTTCTGGAGAGCAAAAATAACCCCGGGTAATCACACACCATCAAATATTCCATTGTTTTCTGCCAGGGCCTGAAACACAAGCTGAAAGTGCAAGTAGCTAAAGGTTACATGGAGAAAATTCAGTGGTTTAAAGCCTGTATTGTTGAATATGTAAGTAATTAATGTGTTTATGTTTATGGTTAGCTTGGCCGACTAACAATGTTCGTCAAGTGAAAGTGATGCTAAAAATTCATTCATGTCCTCCGGTGGATAGAATTGGTTTCAGATTTGATCATTTCCTTCAAATAAAACTCTTTATGGCTTAAGTGCTATTATCCACACACATAATAAAGACTTTGTAGATGCACAATTGTTCGCAAGAAGAGGCTTGGTAAAATTTGTACCTTATGTGATATTTTTTTGGGATTCAAACAAGTTATTTCGGTTGGTCGCAATTAGCTTTTGGAACCTAAATTGGCATGTGGTTTCCAAAAGAATGGAAAGTGAAAATTACACAGCATCTGAATAGAGCCGTGATGAGCACACACACAGCCATTACTAAAGGCAGAAGGAGACAGGGAGTAAAAGGTTGCACAGTAAACGCAGTAAGCTCAGGCTCTTGATCTCTCAATTGACCCACTTCGAATACGTCTCCCGCCAATCATCTCAATAACTCCAGTCCGGCCAACACCACTGCAGTGTGCGCATCAATACACACTGTGGCTGGCAGCAAAACAGAGAAAGAAGCCTGTGTTTTTCAGTCCAAAACACAAAGAAAGGAGAAAGAGAGGGAGAAAAGAGATTATAATTTAATAAGGGGCAGGAAATCTTGGTCAAATCCCCCTGAAGCAGATGAAATGCCTCTATGCTCCAGGCTACTGGACCAGAGACTGAATGGGCTCCATCTGAATGGGCTTCTGGCAGAAGAAACAAGGCAGATGACCAAAACCAGGCTAGAAAGGAAGCTCACAAATCACAATTTAGAGCCAGTGCTTTTAACAAATAGACACATACAGCATAAGCATGCCAATTAGACACACAATTACTATAGAGTGTAGATCAAAAGAGGGCCTAAATAGCATAACAAATGATAACAGATCAGTAAATATCAGCAGTGAAGTAACAATTATTACTCGAATTACACAATAGACTAAATGATGATAATGTTTTAAGATAAGCAGCAGAGCACACAAGATAGCTTTTAGAAGGGAGATTTTGAGAACACTGCCATGCATTAAATTATGTGTATAACTAACAGAATTATCCCAGGCAGTCCCAGGCCGTAGTGCAGTGGATCGGTACAGTTTCATTAGTTTTGTGCCTCGTTGGGTCTCATCATACTGTAACTTAAAACCCCGTACTGGCGATGACGGATATTTATTTGTTTTTCTCTTTTCGTGTTGACCTTTAAATGTAGGTTTTAGAGAGCAGCATATTGTTAATCACTTTAAACTCTGCTGGGTGGGTCAGGCTGCAGTCCTAAAACACAAAACACTTGCACACACATACATGAACCAGACCACCAGCACAGAACTGCGGTCTTGTCTGAAGCCCACCCCACCCATTTGGATCAATGCTGCTCTTTATGGGCTCGTGGCTTTAAGAGTGCAGGCTGTGTAAGAGGACCCAAGCAGTTCGAGGCTCACACCTTCAAGGATCTAACACTGAGCTGAACAAACACGGCCCAGTGCACATGCAGGGCAGCCTTCGACAAGGAGTGGGTGGCACTAAAGAAGGGGTATGCCTGGAATGTACAATCATTTGTTAATAAAACTTGAAACGATTGCTTTATGTGGTTATTTTCCAGCACCTGATTACTGACGAGACAATCACAAAACATTTTAGACAGCACAAAATATTGCCTATTTATGGAGATCCACAAGAGAGCAGCAGCCAACCAAATTAGGGTGCACAAAGAAAGGCATTCAGTTGTTCTTTAACAGCTGACAATAAAAGATTCAATAAGTGTGTGAGATAGAATTGGTTGGATAAAAGTGAGTTTGTAGAGAATGAGATGGAAGATGGAAATAAGCCCACAATCCGGCGTGGCGCGTTTACATGTATGAGTTCCAGGTGTGTGTTCATGAACATGCACTGTCCCGACCAAGTAAACAACGGAAACAAAGAAAAGTTGGTTATAGCTGACAAAAAAATAACATGTTGTACCGAATTTGCCTTTAAATCATCACAGGATATTACGTACTGAAATGTATAATCCAGGCACAAAGTATGACCTCATCATAGCTTTTTTGAGTGAAGCAGGTCTCGGGAAGAGGTCTTTGGGTCCAGCGTGGGACCAAACGGGGCCCAGTTGGAACAAATTATTATGAACTTGTAATAGCCTGATGTAAACTCTTGCTAAAATGTATACAAAATTTAAAAAGGAAAGAAAAATGGCATTATCAGGGGTCTGACACTGGCCTATTTAGAGTAGAGTTGTAATTGGAAACTCTCTTGGAAAATAGCACTCTTATTGAATTTTTTGGGAAGCTAATGGGCTTTTCTGAAACACGACCCTAGAAAACATTCATGCCAAATTTGGTATCACAAAACAATTTGGCTAAAATGGGCTTAAACTGAGCATAAACTTATTTCAACTATAGCTATTCTTTACACACCATTTACCTCTACTTACCTCTACCTCATTTAAACTAAAGCCTAATTGACCGTGCTTGTTTTTCCTTTTTTGCTTCCAGACATATTTTCAAATGTCAGACAGAAGCGCCGTTGGCCAGGAGTATCGCAATTTGTTTCAATTATCACACTATGTTGGGAGATGGAGACAAAACAAATGGTAGAGCACATTTATTTAATGAGATGAATGTGTGTTTCTTGGGCCAACTCCCCGTCAGCACCAATTGCGTGTCTGTTTTTAAGATACATGACGAGCTGAAGAGAGGCCACACACTGCGCAATATGGGATGGAGGATAAATCCAGGTTTAACAAGATGGACCTTATTTTTCCTGTGTCACTAATAACCCTGTTAAATTATTATATCTGAAATTCTTCTTCTTGTCAACTGACTCAAAATAAAACATGTGGGATTACTAATGTCTTCATGGAGCTAGTTTAAGAAATAAGTCAAAAGAAAAAAGTTACAGTGGCAAACAAAGAATCCTGACACCGAAACAACTGCAGCTGACTGTTGTATATTTGTAAATGAAAGTGTGTTTAGACTGACTGAAGTGATGACGCTATCTGTTCGATCTGCAGTAAAGACAACAGGGGGCAAAAACATGCCGTGTTCGATCTGCTAATCATGTTTTTTTCCTCAAAGTGCGGTCGCGTATCAATCTTTCAAAAATATGGGGGTCCGGAGATCATCTCACAGTATTTGTGGGAGTTTTATCACTATTCTAAGAGTAATTTAGATGGTGTTAAGATCGCTGTTGGGGGCTCAGAGGATATACAGTACCTGATGTTGCCTACACCTGGTGTATAGTACAAAAAATAATGGAAACTTAAGATAATTATTGCAATTTGCAATACACATCTGGCATTCTGTTTCAAATGTACTTATTTGATGTGCTACTGTTTATGTATCTTGCTACTGACAAACAACCCAACAAACCATCACAAGCCACTTATCCCCTTGAGCAAACTGATTAAAGTATATTAGATCTGAATTCCATGGAATGGTAAATGGTCTTAACTTATACAGCACTTTTACCCAAACCGCTTTACATCAAGGAACCACTCACCCATTCACACTCTCATTCATACCACCACCAAAGTACACAGACACTAAAGACACACCAAGTTGCATGAACAACTTGGTGAACACGCATACGTACAAAATGTACCAAATTGCATCAAAAAAGGAATCTACTACTACTAACAACCTTATCGTCCAGCTACTTCTGACCTTGAAAGTAGCCTTAAAGGTTGCCCTGTGCAATATTAAAGCAGTACTAAGTAACTTGTTTATCTTAATAAATCCTTTCCGTAGTCCCTCTGGGGGTAATACAAGTGTTAATGGGATGATTGGGGGGTCTTTCATCTCCCCCTGGTGTCTCTGGCCAGAAAACCACAATTGCAACTTCCCTGCCTATGGGTCGGAGGCCCCAATACACACTAATAGAATCAAGAAGTAGAAGCTAACAGGCCAACAGGCAAAGCTAACTGTGGGCTACTTATAGGGTCTAGATGCAAGTTCGTCATTTTATGCTCACTACTGCCACCTCAGGTCTTATGCGGATTTAAGGGGCAGTTGTGGTGAATAGGTCTGAGCTCATTCTACACATTAGGACATGGCTGGAACATGTAGGGGGATGAAAATACATAATTTTAACATTTTTAATCTCTGTATAGTCTCTTTAAGCAGTTTTTACAGCCAAGTTTGAATGAAAAAAATTATCTCCTTTGAGTTATTGGATGTACAATATCCCTCTCTCCCTTGGTCTTTTCTGTCAGCATAGTATTTACTCTCACGGACAATTAATGAGTAAAAAAACGCAACATGCTACGACACTTGCAGTGGCACTTATGGCCTCTAGGGGCATGAGTTACTTAGTACTGCTTTAAAGGATGGTTCAAATGCAAATACAAAATAAATTTTACAGAAAGTATTGAGTATTCTGTAACTAAGCTCAATTTCAAAAAGTATTCTACCAAACACTGTCACACCTCCACCTATGCCATTCGCACAGACACACCTAAATTTGCCAAAGTGTTCCCCATTTGTAGGCTGGATGGAGGGAAATTCTTGTCAGTCTGGCTGGAGTAGATGGACCCATGCTTGGATAATCACAAGACCAAAGCGGGGCTGAAGCAGCGTCTTTGTCTGGGCTTGGCAGCTCCGGGGATGGGAGGATTGGTGGGAGGACTGTGAGAGTCAGACTGGAATAAAACTTACACCACAGACATGAAAATGAGACACATCCTTGGACAGCGCAGGGCCGAGGGGGAGGATGGAGACGGGATCACTGCTCTAAGCCTAGCCATTGAGAAATCAAAACGGAAACACGGGCTGCTCCTCATAGTCCACTTTAGAGTTACTAAATGAGCACTGACTACTTGGATGATGCAAGGTTTGCGGCATGTGCACAACTTACCGACAACAAAGAGCTGTGACTCAAATTATCATCACACCTAACCTTCAGTTCCTTTGTTACATATTTTTATTTCATTTTTAAGTATAAACAGATAGAAAACGTACATTTGTGAGCGCAGAAGATACGATTTTCTTCTGAACTAGGGATACCCTAAAGAGCAGAAAGAAAATCCCAAGCACTCAAGAAAGCCTTCCACTCCCAAATAATGTGATAATGTGTATGAGACCAGATTTATGGGAGGGTTAGTTATTGTTGTTGAGCAGCACGGTGGTTTGCGCTCGTGCCTCACAGCAAGAAGGTCCCAGGTTCGATTCCCACCTGAATGGGGCCTTTCTGTGTGGACTTTGCATGTTCTCCCCGTGTCTGCGTCAATTTCCTCCTGATACTCCGGTTTCCCTTGCCACTAAAAATATGTACATTAGGTTCCCGTCTGGGGCCAGGACTCCCCTGAAAAAGAGATTCCTAATCTCAGTGGGACTTTCCTGGTTTAGAAGTTGTCATCCATGAATATGAAATTAGTATCGGTTGCAATGTGAGCACTAAAATAAGAAATCACTACATGTGTTTCGATCTCTTGAGAAGGAGGCAGACTGAATAAGTAAAGCTGAGCGCCAACAACAATTCTGCTATAATTTTCAGTTGCACCGAGTCTGGACTAGTTGACAGCAGTTGCTGAGAATCTTGTCTCATAGTGTGGGGAGTTCATAAGATAACTCAAACATGCCTGACTGAAACAAACGTTGTGCTAGCCACAGCTATCACTGTAATTCTTTTATTTAATGGGGCAGTGGGATTTTCTTTCTCACAATTACATGGCTGATTTACTGAAAACAGAAGGCTACTGGCTCAACCTAAGTGCATGGTCAGAGATTGTTTCTTAGTAACAGCTAACAAACTATAAAACTCTGAGTGGTAAAGCACTGACCTTTTTCTAAATTTGCTAATCACTCGAGGCCCATAAACCTCTACAGCTTTTTTAACAGCCCAATGAAACTACATGTGGCTGGTGTTTATTCAGATTTCTTCCAGGCCTTTGCGTCTCCTTGTCCAGTTTCTAAACAACGATGTACACCATGACTAACCATTCAAGTTGCATAAAACCATCACAGTGTCCAACACACCTTTTGACAGGTGTCATTTGGCCATGGCATGACATCACCCTAAAGCCAGAGTAACTAGAGTATAAAGAGCATTTAGTTTCTAGTTCTCTTTTCCCGACAAGCAATGTTTACATATCATTCAGAGCATTTTGTGCTTGCATGAGCTAACTGTTTTAAGGAATGAAACAAAACAAGTTCCGTACATTAAATGAGCTTTTGGTTGTTTAGATGCATTCAATAAAGTGCGTGTCCCATTGTAATGACTTTAATAACCCACATAATGTTCCAAAAATATCTTCATCCACTCTAATAGCAATACTTGCAAAATACAATCTCCATGAAAGTGCAATTTGCGAGAGTATTGCTAGAGCGGACTCACTTTAATATAATGGAGTATGCAGCAAACAGGCCCTTCTCAGAGAAACAGCGTAAGGGGGGAGAGGGACTCCAGCCTGGAGCCTCTGCTAGAGCAATTATCTTGTTTCTCAAACCTGCCGCTTAATGGAAATCCTAAGCCGTAGCCAAACTACACGCCTGTCTTTAGGTATGAACCTCCTGGCCTATCCACGCCCCCTTCTTTCCTTCTCTCATTCCACCAAATATTTTCATAGCAGATCTGAATTCACTGGCTTACTATTAGTTCCACAGGTGCCGAGAGACAAACTTCATTCAAGCGGCCTGGGACATTACACCATTGCACTTGCCATGGGTTACCTCCATGTCACTCTAATAGCATGTTTTATAATACAATGGATTATTAAAATATTCACATAAGTGAAGACTGCAGGATTCCTTCCTTTGTTTTTTCCTTTTCACATACTCACATATGTCTGAGCAAGTAAAAAGCAGAAACTAGAATGCATGTGTGTTTATTATTGTTGCTACAGTAGCTGGAAATATGTAAGGAGTCTCCTTGAGTGTGAGTTGGTGTTTGTTTTAAGCCCCTTGGAGGTCTGTGTATCACTTCTATCCGAACTCGCACAGAATGCAAACTACAACCAGATGGAAAACGTATGCCACTGTATTCAGCAGTAACAAGATGGTATAGAACAGTGTGGGAATTAGTGCATAGGATGTTTTAAAACAAAATGACACTCCTCTGCTTGTGACTCATCCCTATTAGATCCGCCAACCTTCTGGTCATGAGACGACTCGCTCTACCACATGAGCTACTGTCATCTCTTCCGAGGTGGTTCTTGAAGTGTAGAAGTTTGAGAACCACAGATTTAACATATTGTGCATGGGGAGGAATGAGATGTGATTGGTTTACAAGCTTTGCTATGGTCCACTGGCCACTCACCACTGACCCCAAAGTGATCTTGTATCCGTGCATATGTAAATAACCCGCAAACCTCTCCTTCCTTTCAGATCACTCATCCTCTGCTGAGAAGGCCGAACTCCGAGCCCGTCTGACATGTCTCTTTAGCACTGCGCTGTGGAGTTTGGAAGCCAGCGTGTTTACTTAGGTCTGGAGACACCGGAGCACTCATTTGTGTATGTTTTTTCAGTACAATTCCAAAATTGGAGAGGACTGCGGATCTTAAGCTTGAGACATGTTCTGTCCATTGGTGTTTGAGGCAAATGAAGAAGAATCAGTGTCCAAGATCAAATGTGGCAATTCAAGGTCACTTTATATAGATAGAGGCGGCATCTCTGGAATCGCCCATACGTATATGGTCATGTTTGAAACAGTTAAGGGGGAAAACAAAGAAGAGAAAATTCTTAACTTTCTCCAATTATTCCAAAACTACTTTAAAACAGTACTAAGTAACTTGTTTACCTTAATAAATCCTTTTCGTAGTCCCTCTGGGGCTAATACAAGCGCTGATGGGATGATTGGGGGGTGGGGGGAGTTACTTAGTACTGCTTAAACAAATGCAGAATTATTGATATAGTTTTCAACCGCCCATTACATAAATAACGGAGAATGCTATCATGATGTCTCATGTTGGCATCATGCTACATGCTAATGTTAGCTAGCGCTAGCTATGACTGCCGGTTTTTCGTTTTTACTCTGCAGTGAAAAACTATCCATAAGGACCCGATGTAGACTTTATTCATGTGTGATAAATAAGTTCATGTTCCACCAGAAAATGACTAAAAAGAGTGGAAAAATGTGTATCCCAAAAGATTCTCTTTTCCCCCTCAGTGAAGCCACGCCTTCTATGACGAGATGCCATCTGTATCTATACCTGTCTAAAGCGTCAAAGTGGGATAATTCCCTATATGCAGTTTTCCAGTCATTGAAATGTGAACGATGTGTAAAAAATTATGTAACAATGAATAGTTAGGTCATGGCTTAACATGCCATTATATGTTACACTAGAGGGGGGAAAAGTCTGCCAATTGAAATAAATCTGGTTTATTTAGATAGTTGGGGATAAAAATCCTGAGTGGGTAACACTCTCGCCTCACAGCCAAAATGTCCCTGGTTCTTATACCCGACTGCACATGTCCTTCCTCTGCGGAGTTTGCATGTCCCTCCGTCTGAGTGAGATTTCTTCGGGTGCTTTGAATTCCCCCCCTCAACCCAAAATAATGCACAATAGGCTAAATTGTTTGGTCAGCTTGAAAGCCCTGACCAAACAAGCTCAGCGTCTGGGCATGGGACCCGGGGAAGTGCATTTCGGTCGCCCACTGTTCTGGACAAGTTGCCCCAATGGCATTGAAGCAAGCGTTAAATGTCAAGGTACTTTATATCTTAAACATTACCTTAGATATTTGATTTCTTTCTTTCATCTTGCATTTGAGACTCAGTGATGAGAAGACATCCTTATTTGGGAGTTTGCTTTGGGACATTACTGATCCTAATAGACATACTGTATTTATCAAGGCTGCCATTAAAAACAAAGTCTATTACTGTAAATGCACATAAGTCTAGAAGTACTGGTTATTAGTGAGCTCTATGGTGGTCGCCCTTGCTGAGCCCTGGAAGCTCCCGCCAGGATTTTGTGGTATGAGTGACCATGTTTAGACTGTGTTTCACAGCCCCTTAGCTGAGAACAGAGCAAATAGACATAATGCCAAAAAAACACTCTTCGGTATGCAATGTAGTTGTTGAGTTTGGATGAAGATTTAGGGTGGTGATGCAGACAGATAAACTCCTTCATTATCCTGTTACACTGGGGTCTGGCCTGTCATGCCGTCTGTAAACGTGTAGGGGTGGTGGTCTCAGCTGGTACGGAGAAGTCCGGAACACAATAGGATAAGTTGTGGCTTACACACCAGGGTAAATAAATACTCCAAAACCTTGAGTGAAGTGGCTGCACAAGGCCATACATAGCTGAAATATTTCCCAGCTACACACTGCCAACTAGGGGTCAGAAAGTGGGCATCTCTCAAAACTATACCTGTGGGAAATATCAGAGATGCTGAGCTGATTGAGTGGCCCTGATAAATCCAGCACACATATGCATTTATATACCTTTTTATGAGAATGAATCACCTTCCAGACGCTTGACAGAGGAGAATTCAAATCCAGACCATGTTTTTTACCCCTTTCCTACTATTACCCCTTGCGTGCCCATAACAGAACTCTCTCTCCTCTGTCTACCCTGGACAACATATTATAGGGGTTGTGGGTTTTATTGGAATGACTTTAAATAGCCCTTAAAATGCAGTTTGAATGACGGCCACTGAAGTCTGCGCTCTGTCTGTACATTGGGCGAGATGTGTGTATGTGTTTACAGTAGAATGAGTGTGTGCTGGCTCCAGAGCTGTTTCCATAGAACATGCCAAATTTCTCTTACCCACAAAGCCCCAGCCCACCTCCTCTGTTAAACCCCCTTCTTGATGTTCACCACATCTCCAATAGTGGTCACGCTCATTTTTGCATTTTTATACTCTCTTTTGCCTCTTTTCTGCCTTTCCTTCTCCGCATTTCAGGTATATAGTGTGTTAGGTTTACACTTGGGAAGGAAGCAAACACGCCTCTGCAACTTCTGACAAAAAAGTTGCCAAATGGTCGACTAGTTGTGGCCCATTTTGACTTGACCACAGTTTACTCAGCAGTTATCGACAATGACATGTTCATCTGTCATAAATCTGCACATGTTTCCACTTACAATAGACACTTTGTGCTAATGTTTAACGGCTCATTTTTCATTTGTTGCACAAAAATGCACTGAAAATCGTCACAGACACATACCAGATGCCCGCTGTGGCGTGCCAATACGGAAATAGGGAAAGTTGCAGGAGAAAATAACATGCCCTGTAGTTTTTAATAACTTTACTTGCCAACCTAATGAGTCAATTAAATAGAATTAAGCCATTTCAGGAGAGCAATTGCTATAAAACACTAACTACATCCATGCAGTAAATGTAGGCTCACGCAGTAAAACCCAATGCTGTCTTACTAATGCTAAACAAAAGCCCTGTGGTTCATTTTTCTATCTTGCTACCAGAACAAATAAATAGATTTATGTTAAGTCTCTGCAGGCGTGTGACTAGCTCCTCAAAGCTTTGTAGTCATTATTCATTCACTCGGTGGTGATAAGCGACGACTGTTCGTGTGTTTTTATCTGGTTTTATTCACCTCCTTTGAGATTTCCTGGAAACGTAAAGTGCAATATAAGTAAAATATATTTATTGATACCCTACTGATACTAATATTCCCAATGGGACATAAATAGTCAAAATGAATTACACTCCTTCGGTCATTTATTTGTTTCCAGCTGAAAGTTTATGTTAAGAGCAAACTGGACCTAACCTGGCTAACGCCAGGCTGCTGTGTGCGCTCGAATTATTTCGAACTGCACAACAGCCTGGGGACCATGGCCAAATCTCCGGTGGATTTGGGAACCAATCACAGAGCGAGGAGGGACGGCAAGACGATGACGCGCTATTCGATATATGGAAGCTTGTAGTTTATTTACGGATAATAAAAAAAAAGTTTATTTACGGATCCAACATGACAGCAGCAGACACGATGGTATTTTTTGATCAAGCTTTAGACCTTGTTCTAAATAATTTAGCTCAAAAGTTTACAGCGGGTACGTCATACGTCATCTCATACGATGATATGATTGGCTGGGGCTACGTGCAGACGCATGAGAGTTTTTTTTTTTTTTTTTCGTATCGCCCAATAAACGAGTATGGACGATCGTAAACCACACCTCTCCTACGAGAAAATGAATTGGTGGTCCCCAGACTAAATATCACTTGTGATTTTAGTCTGGTGTTAGCCAGGCTAAACTGGACCAGACTTTTAACCTGAAAATATTGAGTTGTTTTGAAAAGCTTCTTTTTTATGACGGTTGTGATGAGGCGAGGCAAGGCAAGGCAAGGCAGGCAAGGCAACTTTATTTATGCAAAGAGTAAACAGGGATGAAATAATATAACAAAGTAACTTGCAGCTGAACGCATGTTTGCTGTGTTCTTAATTTACTAGGTGAGAAGGTTTTATGCATTACAAATCCAGACAGATGCTGGTGTTCAATGTTTTCAAAGGGCATTACAAAATTAATTGCAGTCTTTTTTGTCATTTGTAACCATTAAAGCAGAACAAAGTAACTCATGCCCCTTGAGGCCATAAGCTCCACTGCAGGTTTCATAGCATGTCTTTTTTTTTACTCATTAATTGGTCCGTGAAAGTAAATACTACATTGACAGAAAAGACAAAGGGAGAGAGGGATATTGTACATTGTGTCACAACTCAAAGATACAACGGAGTTTTTTTTTTTTCACTCAAACTTGGCTGTAAATACTGCAAAAGTGGCGCTAACCCGCAGTTAGCTTTGCCCGTTAGCCTGTTAGCTTCTTCTTCGTGATTCTATTAGTGTGTATTGCGCCTCCGACCCGGCAGGGAAGTTGCAAGGGTGGTTTTCTGACACCAGAGGGAGATGAAAGACCCCCTATCATCCCATTAACACTTGTATTACCCTCAGAGGGACTACGAAAAGGATTTATTAAGGTAAACAAGTTACTAAGTCTTTCTTTAAAGTTGTTTGAATTGTGTGATTGCTTGTGACGCTTTTGTTGTTATTTCTATACTGTTTTTTTTTTTTGTGATTTAGAATATTTTTGGAGCCTGTACGATTGTTTGATTATATGACTGAATGGATGGCATGGTAGCGTGGTCCCAAGTGGGGGGCCCATATGATATATATCTTGTCCCGGGCCCCAGCAAGTCTGTTGACTGCCTTGATTCTAATACAAACTAATGTAGTAACAAAACCCTAATCCCCATACCTGGATAGTGCCCTGGCGATGGTTTACTTTTTCAGAATCATCAAACATAAAACTATGACTGGTCTCTGGATATTCAAAGTAGCTTTCTATGTTTCTGGTCATTGTATTTGGATTGTCATTCACTGCATGCAGAAAAGAGATTTGTATTTTTCTAACTAAATGGATCTCTCTGACAGGATGACTATAATTAAAAATCAACCCTATCTCGTCACATCATTTCGTTTTAGTTTCTCACATGAGGTTAGAATTAGTCCGGAACACAGAATTCAGGACATAGTCTTCTGGACACATCCCAGTGCTCATCTTCCTTTTTACTCGTCTGAGAATCGGAGACAGAAAATAAAACAATCATTCATCAGTGTCTCACGAGAAAATTATGAATTGCAAACAAATCACAATTTCAACATCAGGAAGGCAAAACAAAGGGTTACTGAAGGGTGTGTGAAAAACATCAATTTATTGTAACAATACTATCTAGATCTAAACCAAAAGACCAAACCAGTAATAAAAGTAAAAGTAAGTTCTTATTCTAGCTCTTGTATAGTCATAGTTAATGGGCGTTTGTATGAAAAGTAGCTCATTTGTCTGTAATCTTTTCGTTTGTGGATTCATTTACACTCAACACAAATCCTTGCTCAGATCAAAGTCTCCACATGGTAAAACTGTGCTCCTTAATCCTGAAAACTGAAACTTTACCATTTTTCTCAACAACTTTATTTATGTCATAAGTCAGTTTTCCGAGGTCAGTCAGGAGCAAAAAGATGATGACGGTAGATCCTGAAGCTCCACCATTTGAGAACCACTGCTCTAGACCAATACTTGTCATTCTGCGATCAACACACCTGTTTTACAGCGGGGAGATAAATACAACAAAAGAGTAGGGATGGATGGGGGAAGCAAGCAGAGGTTCAAGATATGGTGCTAGAGTGGGACCATGGCACACATGAGTTTATCCACACAGGCCCAAGAGACCAGAGAGCAACACCACACAATCACAGATGCTTGGGCCAGGCTTCGGCTTTAGGTCTCAGGTAATAGTCTAAAGGCCTCGCACTGGCCTGTGTGTGTTCTGTGCTCCTGGGTGTGGGGACGTCACGCCACTAGACAAGAGGGATGGGGAAGCAGAGTGCGGATCGGAGCGCACCAGACGGACCGGACAGAGGCCAACTTGAACTTTTTGTCTAGCACTCTGCTCAGGTGCAAGCCTTGGGGAACCAAAGAGGGACAAAGAAGGCCTGACCCAACATGGAGCTAGTCCTAGACCACACTTTCTACTTTAACCTGGACCAAAGTACTTTGTACTCGCCATCCCAAGTGTTGTCAAAACTAGCCTGCTCAACACGTAAACAAAGGCGGCTTGCACTATTTGTGCAATATAATAATATCTTAAATTCAGCACCAAAAACACAACACCACCACAATTTTTCTTCTTTTTTTGCCTGGAGTTGATCAATGTATTGAATTTAAACTCCTATAAATTCTCTGCCATGCTCTCTGCTCAACTGGTTTCTTATCAGGACCACGTTAATGAGTATGACTTCGAGTAGGCTACAGTCTCATGGTATCCAGGCGATACACAATGCTGAAATCGATATGGATGCATCCCGAAGACATGAAATGTGTCCTCCAAGTCAAAGACTGAAACTTTGCAATAGATCAATCATCTATTAACTCGGCAAGGAGCTGATTATTGGACAACATGCAGCGCAAACTGGGGCCCAGTCTTGGGAAATGCTCTGGTTCAAATTAGTCATGAGGCAACACAACATGGTTTTCTAGCTGGCAGTGTGAAGAGGAAAAAGCAGGAAAATGGAGACAGAATCAATATCCGTCTGCCATACACATGAAACACAGAGGTAATTGGTTCAGAGCTCTTTATAATTTAGCAGCATGTTGGTCGGCCAAAGACACCAAGCCTGATGTACTGAACATTCTGTTAACTTGGCTAGAATCAAAGATGAGGTTTACTTTAACCTGGTGATGCTAAATATTTCCAAAGTATTGACAGGGGTAATACCTTGGTACTTACAGAGGTGATTCTTAGGTGTCTGCGTATAGGTTTTCTCCAGGTTTTGCCTTACACTAAAAATATGTACCTTCGGGGGTCCGGACTCCCCTGAAAAAGAAATTCTTAATCTTAGTAGGGCTGTCCAAGTTAAACAAAGTTAAAAAATAAAAATGGAGCAGCGGGTGCAAAGCTAGAAAGTCCTGGGCCGGCCAGGGCCTTGGGGTTTGTTAGTGGTTTGTTAGGGGTTTGTTTGAGGTTTGTTTGGGGTTTGTTTGGGGTTTGTTTGGGGTTTGCATGTTCTCCCCATGTCTGTGTAGGTTTCCTCCAGGTGCTCCTCTGGATTTCCCTTCCCCAGGATGAGAGAGAGTGTGTTTGAGAGAACGAGTGTGGGAAAATGTATGGAAACAATCTGCCGGGGCATGTTTGCATGCATGAGTCCCATGTGTTAGCCTTAACATTAGTTTATCCCGACCAAAATAAACAAACTGTGAAATTGGCTAGATTTTTTCAAACATGAACTTTAGGAGCCAAGAGGGGAGAAGCATTGAAGTATTGGGCCGTTTAGCTTCTAATGAATTGTCAATTAACAATAGTATACCAGAGCTGTACATGTAGATCCATACTTCCAACAGAGAACATGAGAAAGCTCATTCTTTTGATTTAATGCATTATTGCACGGTGACACAGCAGTTAGCGCTTGTATTTCACAGAAGGTCCAGGTTCGATTCCCACCTGGACAGGGCCTTTCTGTGGGGAGTTTGCATGTTGGGGCCCGGGTGTAGCACTGCCGCTGCCCAAATGCAGAGGACAAATTTTGTTGTACAGCTGATGTATAATGACAACTACAGCACCTTTACCTTTACACTGCTTTGAAATGATACTGAATGAGCACAAAAACATTTCTTTTGCTGATTGCAAGAAATAATTAGGAATGCACATGTTGCTCAATGGGCTTAAAGTTTAAACTGTACGGATTAGGAGTCCAAATCCATGGCCAAATAAACGTAAGGTCTGAGAGGGAGAGAATGCTGCACAGGGAAATAACAGGGATTTCACTCAGCTGTCTGCTGCAGAGTATGAGTACAGCTATATCTTTTGTCTAGATTCAGGATCATAATGCTCTTCTAAGGTGAAGGACTCACAATCTGACACACTGTTGAAGCAGCAGTGTTCAAAATATTCACTTCAAAATATGAAGAATTCTGCAAATACTGCTCTGCCCATTTACACTAATACTTGTGGTTCAGAGTTGAGGGTAAAATTGTAATCATTGCTTTCCATCTTGCCACTGATGTTAAGGAAATTATTCTAATTACCTATTTAAGGCCGGCATAGTAAGAGTTAAATTGTGCGTGTTGTTTTTAGACAATGTAAGCTCAATGTAAAACATAATTGAGCATAATACATTTGTTTAGCTTTATATTTTCAAACAAGAACTTACATATGAGAAAATGCTGTATTACCCGACTACTGTCCACTGCATCTCATACACATGATAATGTACCTTTATGGTTCAATACACATCTTATCCTGTTGTGAAGACTACCAAAGCTCATAGTATGAAATGTTGTCAGAGAAACACTACAGGTGAACAGAGAATTTCTTCTAATTTAGAGATATCAATTTGAAACATTTGCTGTAGATTACTTACATAAAAATATGAAATGTAATGAAAGTTGTCTTTCATTTAGAATTAGATACAAATATTTTGGATACTTTTTTTTTTGAGTAAATTACCGCTATTAGTGAAATAAAATTGTGTAAAAAGTAAAAAAAAAAAAAAAAAGTAATTTTGTCTGCTTTTGAGGGGGTTCAAAGCTCAATAAATCAGGCTAGGAATTAGATGATGAGTAAAACAAACAACAAAATGTATTATTAAAGCAGTAGTAAGTAACTTGTTAACCTTAATAAATCCTTTCCGGGATATTACAAGTGTTAATGGGATGACTGGGGGTCTTCCATCTCCCCCTGGTGTCTCTGACCAGAAAACCACAATTGTAGCTTTCCTGCCTACGGGTTGGAGGCCCCAATACACACTGACTAGTGTAATGACGAAGAAGAAGCTAACAGGCAAACGGGCAAAGCTAACTGCGGGCTAGTGCCACTTAAACAGTATTCACAGCCAAGTTTGAGTAAAAGATTCTCCATTGTGTAATTGGATGTACAATATTCCTCTCTCCCTTTGTCTTTTCTGTCAGTGTAGTATTTACTCTCATGGACAATTAATGAGTAAAAAAACTTAACATGCTACGACACCTGCAGTGGCGCTTATGGCCTCTAGGGGCATGAGTTACTTAGTACTGCTTAAGACCAGGACTGGACAATTTGTTGCTTATAGATGCTGTACTTAAAGTCAGATGTCATGACCAAATAAGTGAAAAATGCATTTTGCAATTTCTCATATTAATTTATGCCGAAACAGCGGGTCGGAGCAATAATTGAACATCTTATTGTAACAATATAATATAATATTTGCTTCCACGTCATATTAAGGGAACAAACTGGCCCAAAATCCGCCTGCAGTGTCTCCCTTTAAAAAGAATCCCAGTACAGGGGGAAATCTGTCTGTGTGAAATAAAATACATTTTATGAGTGTCTCCGAAGGGACTGTAACACCATAATACCCCAGTATTGAGGCACTATTTTTACGAACACCTACGTACACATCAATCAAGCTCAGACTGAACAATAACAAAGTCTGGACTGATGCAAAGAGTCTCAGTGGAGTTGTTTTTAACCTCTTACTCAATATTGACCTATCCCCAATCCCCATCCATTCCACATGCAGCATAAACTATTCTCATGAAGCAGAAAGGTTAGGACAGTGAATTTGACATAAGATATAAGCTATGATTGCGTACATTTCCTACTGAGGTGTTGACCTCCGCTAAGAACTGAGCAAACATTGTACGACTGGAAATCTCAGACAAAAGTCCTGCCAGAAGTCGAGCTGTGAAGGGGGGAAATGTCTGCAAGATAGGCCAACAAAAAGTCATCGCTAAATATGGCATGTAGGACTACCTGAACAAATGCGATCATGTTATAAGAGAGCACTTGCCCACATATTCAAGCTGCTGGGGGAAGACTGAGCCACTGCTGACAGACTCAATGGGCACTGGGGAGAAATAACAAGAAATCTTCAGCTGAGAGAGTCCAGCAACTTTGACCAGACACGCGGGACAGGTTAAGAAGTTGGTCAAACAATAACAAGGTAAAACATTAACAAGCAACAAAGCCTTATGTAAGGAGGGTTATCATTTTGTTCATTTGTTGCTCCATCTATTCCAGAGCGCCATCGCTTAGTCAAATTAAAAATACATCTTACTCAAGGGCTGTCCCATAAATCTGCTGTGTAACGTTCGGGGAGGGCTATACTGGTCATGAGCAAACATGAGCGAAGAGCATGATGTCACCAGAGACGTTTGCCAATTTTTCTGCACTTGGATGTTTCTTTTATATACATTAAAACAATAAAACAAGTTATCTTATACACTTTGTGCATGTTCTGATTGGGAAGAGAGACCAAAATACTGTATTACCTATGAGGGATTGCAGGAAAGCTCAAAACTGGTCTATCTTACTTGCCCACACCTAGTGGTAAGCTGAGGAATTGACAATTGCAAATGTAATCAGTTGCAGTGAAGTGTGAACCCTCAGAACATGTAAGTGAATTCAATATAAAGCTTGTAATAAACTCAAAACCTACTTGACTTTAATCTTTTTAAGGGACCGTGTATAGAGACATTAAGCTAGAGACAGACCTGTTACAAGCTATGCTCAAACAACACACATAATACGTCTTTTACATGAAAAAACGTATTATTTTACATAATCCTGACGTTACAAGGCTTCTCATGCAATACTGCCATTTTTAATAGTAGTTAAGCGTCTGACATACTGTACTTATTATGTGCTATAGCTGGAGAAACACTTAAAACAAACGAAAAAAGAAGTGGAGGAATTTGTGGCGGTTACTGTTCTTGGAGAATGAGTGGCATTCTCCTTCATTTCCTGCTCGAATGGCAATACACAGAGGAGCGGAGCCACACGTGTGTTTGCCTAGTTCGAGCACACATCCAGGCACACACCTGCAGCTGCATAACCAAGTCAGTTTGGAAGAGCACGTTCAAGTGCTATACGAGATCGACAGAGAGCAATAGTCACTCTGCCTCGTGGCCAACATGTTTCCATTTCCAGCCTCGCGAAAACACGTGCACCCTGTCTATGAGCAGGTTGCAGAGTCATTTCCGGCAATGATTTCAAATGCGGACATGGCACCTGAAAGAGTGCAGGGGAAGTCATACAACATAGGTTCTTTTTTTCTGTTGGTTAACTGTGTTTTTCAATAGGTTTAGGCCGATGAAGTGGCACAAGGGGGGCAGTGCATTGTGTAGGAATACTGAACATGTGGATGCATTTGGCATGGCCTTTGTTTATGCTTGGTCACGGTCTAGAGCATGGCGTGGCTAGCCGTTGGATTTTGCGGTTGCAAATTCTTAGATGTGTATTATTTACTGCACTCACAAAGATGCTTAAGATCAGGCCTCCCACAAAGATCGAATTCACAATCTATGGGGAACACACTTTTGACCAAGCTCTTTGGTGTAAGCCTTTATCTTTGGAGGTCATGATGTAATAAAGACTTTTCCCCCCATTTTTTTTAAACAGTGCCTTTAAATGTTTGTGGTTGCATCTACATATTATACACTTTACTCAACAGACAACAACCAATATTTTTTCCATTTGTTCATCATGTTAAATGTCAATCTTTTGTACAAAAATGGACAACAGAGTCTAAGTTTGTCTAGTTGAGACAGGCCCAATGAAGGTTTGGTTCAATAAACACCCAGCAGCATTCAAATGGAGCATTGCAGGTGCTTGTCAATCAGTGTCAACACATGCACATGGTTCTTAGACAGCAAAATCAGTAAGAAAAAGTACTTTTTTCACTATCTGCAATAAAAACCTTTTTCAGTCTGTTGACACAATCATCTCAAAGTCAGCATTTTGTCTTAACTGCATCGTCAAACGTTAAATGTTTCCCAAATGTTCTGCTTGAGCAAAGCCCACGAGTTGCTAGTGTCTGCGGAGCAGGGACACAGGGACAGGAACCGAGCCCTCCAGATGAAGTATAAAACAGCAGCTGCAGAGTTCACACTTGAGCACCTACTCCCACCCTGGCGTATGATTGTGTAACTGTCTTTGATATTGCAGACCTATAGGAGGAAGCATGTGTGCAGACACACCGGTCTGTCAGCTTCTCTCACCATAAGCCAGCAAAACACCAAGTGCTGCCAAGTCTTTTTGGACTTAGAACTCCGCTGTAGTCTTTTCCAGACTTTCTTCCCTCCTTCCCTCTACACCCCCTTCACATGTGATTAGAAAGAAACTCCAAGGCATGCCTTTTATATGCTGTCTGTATTTTTCACTGTGATATTGAGAATGTTCTTCATTATTATGTCCCCGAATCTGTATTTAAGAGGAGCTTCTCAGGACTGTGGCTTTCCTGCACTTTGTTACTCTGGGATGTTGTTACAGTGGAATGCACAGGAGCCTGCCAGAAGCCTCTCCACTGGATGGACAGTGGAAATTGGTAAAAAGACACAACATAAAAATGAGGGTAATTTAGCTTAACTACTTTTTATTTTAAATACAGCCTCTTGTTTTTCTCCGAAACCAGAAGTCAGTTATGTTTCACGTTCTGACCATTTTATATGAATCCTTTGCCCCACCCCGATGCTCCATACACCAGTGTCACTAAAACATCCGACCCCATACTCATTAGGCACTTCAAAACACTGCTCTGCATTACAATGTCAAACAAAAAAAACCATTGCATCAATACAGTATCTCTCATATACATATTTCTCTAATTCCTCCACACAGACAGCTTAGTAAAAGCCAGATATTAATAGTCTGTGCATAGTGAGTTAGTAGGTCCCATGACAAAGATATTATGTGTTTTGATTTGCAGCATTTACTGTTGCAACTGCTGGCTGCCGGAACACACTTACCTTTTTCTTTGAGTGATGGGAGCAGGGGCAAAGCTTCAGGTCTGTCCCTCCTTCAGCCACACCGGTCTCCCAAGGGGTGTGATGCCATCAAAAAGTCAAGAGGCATGCAACCAAAATGCAAAGACTCTCAAGGCTTCCCTATAGTGCTGCTCACAGTTACAAAAATCTAAATTCACAACAGTCAAAAAAGGTAGTAAATTTTGGAATTTTATTTTTCCAACAAAAACTGAAGTCCATCCATATGCTTCCTGGTAAGTCATTCAAAGTGAGAGACGAAAAAAAGAAATTTGAGCCAAACAGCACCTTCCCGATGTGTGCCTTTTCACTCACTAACAGTGGAAAAGTGAGGAGAGTGAGGCAGCAGGACAAAGAGGGATAAGGAGCAGAACATTGAGAGAGGCAGCACTGCTGTGAGCTGAGGGTTCGAGCAGGTCGGGCTCCAGACACACCACTTATAACCAGGGGCTGAGCACGCTGCTCCAATCTCCTTGACTTACTTGGCGATCTCTCTCCCACTGGCTTATTTTGGGAAAGACAGACTGGATTGTTCACTGGGTTCACCCCCTTCCTCCAAAAACCAAGTGTCTGAGGCTGGCTCTCAGAGAGGAGGGAAGTGAGCAGGACGGGGTGGGGTAGTGCGCACATGGATCTGGGTGATGAAGAGAGAAGGTGAAAGCCAAAGGACAGGGGAACTCACAGTGTCCTCCGCCCTACTACACTGTACAATCACCTCACATAGCAGTTATCAAACAACTCATCATCAGTACATCTTTAACTAATCAACACATGTACGACAAGAGCTGAAAACCTAAATACATGTTGGCAACAGCATCATATTTAGGTGCTATAGATATAATAAAATATGCACAGTACAAAGATGACTCAGAGAGTTTGTAATTAGAGCAGTTTTTTTTTTCTAATTACCAAAACATGGGTGTGAATAAGGTTCACACTGCAGTACTGGGCTTCATACATCAACAGATGCAGGTGTTTGGTAAATGCAAACATTTGGATTCATAAAGGCTGTAAATCATCCGTAATAATTGATCTTAACTGCAGTGGTCAAGGTGAACCTATACTGTATGTAGATGCTGTTTTCACACACGCTGAGCATTCACTGTTCAGCTGACGTGAGCTGTGTTTGTTGGCCCTATGTGATGGGAGTAGATTTTAGAAAAGCTGTTTAGTGTTTGCTTTAGCTTGTGATTGGATGAGAGTCTGAAAGGTGGGCCAAGCCCTTTTCCGCCTGTAACTGAAATCAGATTAAGATACAAATCATGAATAAAAGCTGGGGGCACCGAGTCCTGAATACATTTTGGAAAATAAACCAAAATAAGAATGTTGTAAGAATATTGTTGTTATTCATTCAGTTACACTTCGACATACATTAATTAACTTACAATTATGTGTGTCTCTTTAATTGACATGGCATTTTTGAGACTCAAAATCCAATGACATTTTTATTGATTTCTATGGGTGCAAAAATGGGCTGATTGTTATTGGTGACCTCAGTGAGAAGAAATCAATTTTGTTCCAAGTTGATCCAGATGAATTGAATAATCACTAGAACAAACAAGCAGCGGCGTCAGGCTTGTGAAAGGGCCATGGTGCTCCGCGGACTTGGTGGCACTCAGAACATGGAAAGGGTGGAGTGACCAGATGCCTGGCGATGATGTCATCAATAGGAGCCCTGTGTAGTCATGAGGCCTGCCATTCATCTGCAGGTGTGTGACGACGTGTGGCACGGTCACACCCCACACAAAGCTGTGGCCCTATGTGGCTCTGGAAGAAAAACAACCTATGGCCTCTCAACAGCCTCACGCTGCATCTAGCTCTGGTTATACGTGTATCTTCATCATCCCAATCTACAATCTACAATCATCCCCAGCTAGTCTCGTTTTGCCCCTTCAAAGCTGCTTTTAGCCACAGAATGAGCTCTCCCTATTGCCTCAGTTTTGCGAAGCGAAACTTTCCCAAGAAGAAGGGAAAAACACCTGGTTGTCACAGGTTCCTTTTTTTTACTCGCCCTATTCCATTAGTAAGAGTAAAAATAAACACCACTCATCTACTGACTCACTTAAAACCACTATATTGCATCACACAGGCCACTTGCCCCTTCCCAAAAATAAGCAGTGAAAGTGATGTTGGCAGAAACATTACACACCCCACCCAGGCCTCTGAACATAGCACCCTATGTCCTCACCTAGAAGTCTCTGTTCTCCTCTGAGGTGGGTCTATGTGTGACGGACTGGGGTGTGGTCAGCTTGTTCGAGGTACATTGGCCTTGTATGTTCCCTAAGTGGCCTCTTTCAATGGTGGGAGTGTGTGAATGGGTGGAGCTGTTGTTTGTGAGCTCCAATAGAATAAACTTCCCGGTGGATTACAACTCTATTTACCTAAATCTACGATCTTGTGAATTTAACAGTGTTTTGGGGTCAAATGGGGCACTTTATTAAAACCTTGGCAAATATCAAGAACATAATGGCAATAATTTTCTAAAATGAAAGCAATCAAAATATCTTCAAGACTACCATTTAAATATGCAAATAAGTGATGTGCGTGTACTTGCATAATACACAGTGCGGGCCCGATCTTCTTCCTGGCACAACAACAGAGTTGCTCGAGATGAAGTCAGTATCTTGCGTACAAACAACAGTACACCAGTTGTTCGTACAACTTTCGCCGGTAGTCTGAGGGGGTCGCTTAGGGAAAAATGGGGCTGAGGTGTGGTATGCTACAAGCAGCTGACTATAACAAGCTCATGTTGTTTGCTCTTTGCTCTCCTCTTACATAAACATTGCGTGCAGCCTTGCGTATTTTATTAACTTCTCGCAGGATAAATTATCTATCCCACTGTGAGTGAAACACTGTCCATGTACCGAGAGACATAGCGCTAGTATTCAAGAGCACAGCAAACTCCACGCTAGGCTGGGCGATATATCGATATTTAATGTATATCGATATATTTGTAAATGAGATATGGATTAAGACCATATCGTATATATCGAAATCGTTGAAATTTGCACTGTATTACTTGCTTCAGGGCAGTGGCAATATCGTGACTTCCCACAGAGCATCTCTGAAGGCTGGTGTTTCTTCCACAAAATCTTTAAATGAAGGAGGTCACGCTTGTCTGTCTTCTAATGTCTACCTCAAGACAGCACTACTGTTTATCAAAGTAAAAAAGAACATATTTATTGAGTTGATAGTCTTTTTCTTGTGCAACTGGTTGAGACTGTTCAGATAAGCTATTAAGTTAACAAAAAGAAACAGCTAATCCCAAACTGATGTTTAAAAAAGTTAAAATCTTAAACTGAGCACTTTATTTTGTTATCTCTTTATATATAAATGCTGCCCTCAGAAAAAAGATTGACCTATTTTATTTTATAGGCTATTTATTTATTTTTTCAAGATATTTTTTTTATGTAAATGTGCACCTTACACCTACTTGTATTAACATTTCATTTCACAGCTCTCACTTTGCACCAAAAAATATGAGGATATGTATCGTATATCAATATTCAATCTAAATATATCAGTATGACTTTTGGTCCATATCGCCCAGCCCTACTCCACGCCGCAAAAACGTGATCAAAACACACATGGACACCCCGCACCCAAAAATATTACAGTCTGGTACGGTCTGTAGGCGGTGAGGGACCACTGCTGTGCAAACGTCACCATGGGTGTCCGCACTTACTGCACCAAGTATGAAGCTGAAGATACCACATATGCATCCGTCATCACGTCCAGTCTACAGATCGGGCCCTATGTCTCTTCCAACAGAAAAACACCTCAGGAGGAGCTAACTGCAGCCTAAGTGCTAAGTTCCTGCTATGCATTACAAAAAAAAGTTACAGAAACAGGAAGGTACCAAGAGTGAGAAAGAGCCAATTGATAATCTGTTGCTTGTGTGTAAGAAGAATCCTGCAAGTCATTCACAAAATAAATCACAAAAGAGCTTCTGTAAGTTTACATTTATTTAATCCAAATGATAAAGAAAGACTCCGAACAAAGTGGACAAAGTGTCAGTCATTTAAAACGTTCTCCCTGAGGTAAAAGTTTCACAGAGTGCTTTTTTCTACAGGTGAAGTACCGTAGTCCATATTTTGACTGTTCTAACCTTACAAAGGAATGTTTGGCATTCACCAGGCTGCGCCTACACAAGGTGAAGGAGTGTGGTAATGGCAGCAAAGCACAATTGACGGTTCATTTTTGAAAAGAAGCCCATACTCACAAAGCTTAAAATATTTGCTTGTGCATAAGAAGGGCCTGGACTGAACGCAAGAGAAATGCAGAAAACAAAGGGTGTCTATATCATGTCTCAGCTAACAGCATTGATGGGACAGTTACTCCTAAGGGAGGATGGATGTCTGAGAGCACAGACAGCAACAGCATGGACACACCTGAGACCACTGCTGGCAGCCACTGCGTTTCCCAGGGTAATCATCTGACACATAAAAGAGAGACGAGCAGCGAGGACTGAGGGGTGGCACTGTTTCACCCTGGCAATGATTCTATCAAGATCAGCAGACATTTAAAAAACGACCAAAGAAGTCAACTAAGTGATATCATTTGAACAGGAAACATAGTCTTGTGACCAATTTGAAGCAATCCTTACAGATGAAGGGCTACTGGCCGTGAAAATGCTGCTGTTTTGGGGTCGGGGATCATTGAGGGCTCCCAGTTGTTTGCACTGATATACAGCAGCCACATGGCCCGTTAGCAGCATGTGTAAATAAGAGAGTGGCGATTGAATGGTATGTTGGTGCTTCTGTATTTACAGCAACTTATTTTGTCCCTGGGTGGTCTGCGCTGAAAGACCTTGAGAGTCATTAATCATTAGTAGGAGTCAGATGTCAGGTGTGTGAGGTTTAAACAAAGACAAAAAATCCTACTGTAAAAAGAAAGACACCAAGAAAAGAAAGAATATATGTTTTAAAGATTTCTCCTACATACCAGTAGATCTGCTAATCAGCCGAGGCAATAGTGGGGTTTGAAAAATATAGGGATGAAGGCTTGCCAATAAGCATGCATTAAAGAGACTAGAGGCAAGTTGGCCATTTTATACTCACTACTACCACCTCAGGTCATACGTGTAACTGCACCTTCTATATTAACCCTCGTGTCGCCTTCGCGGGTCTTTTTGACCCGCTGTCATGTTCCGGGCATTTGGATGCAAAGTGACACAAGGGGGCGCCCTTCCAACCTTCTCAGTGTAAATGTGAGTGGACTTTCTTCAGAGTTAGACTTTAGGTCAGACACCATGAGTGACAGTAACATGACGCTAAATACAGTGAGCTCTTTGTTTCCAGTAAAAAGTCAGAGGCCTCATTGCTCTTCAGTCACAGACTGAGAAGTGAAGAAGGAAGTCATGGAGCTTCTGCTTTAGACAGAACTTCATACTTCTGCTGCAGGTAAGAGTCATATCATATCATATGAAATGTTGTAATCTGTAAAGCACTTTGTGATACCTTTCGGTATGAAAAGTGCTTTATAAATAAAGTTTGATTGATTCATATTCTGAAACTCAAATCTGTAGTAAAAACATAATATATGGAAAATAATTACAATTACAAAAAGAAAAATATTTGAAAATCATCTATCTAATCAAAAAAATAGTTTTATTTAGTCTCATTCTAAAAAATAAAAAAAACCCTAGCCATTTGTATCTGCTGTAAAGTCATGTGTGTCCCAGTTCCTCTGAGTCATGGTGGGTCATGGTGGACCATGACAGATGTGGACAAGACTGTGATAGATCTACTTTTACTTTGGAGAAAATAGTTACTATAGTAACTGTTGAAGAAATGAACCTCACAAGCTTCTTCTGTAACATCTGTCCACATCAGTCCTGCTGCACCATGACTCAGAGGAACTGGGACAAACATGACCTACAGCAGATACAAATGGTTAGGGTTTGTTTGGATTTTCCTATTTAGAATGAGAGTAAATTAAAAAAAAATACTATTACTACTACTTTGATTAGATACAGCATTTTTGTAATTGTAGTTATTTTCCATATATAATGTTTTTACTACAGATTTGAGTTTCAGAATATGATCAATCAATCAAACTTTATTTATAAAGCACTTTTCATGTGGAAAGCTATCACAAAGTGCTTTACAGATTGCAACATTTGATATGATGTAATACGACCGCTACATGCAGCAGAAGTCTGAAGTTGTGTCTAAAGCAGAAGGTCCATGACTTCCTTCTTCACTTCTCAGTCTGTGACTGAAGAGCAATGAGGCATCAGCCTTTTTACTGCAAACAAAGAGCTCACTGTATTTAGCGTCATGTTACTGTCACTCATGGTGTCTGACCTAAAGTCTCACTCTGAAGAAAGTCAACTCACATTTACACTGAGAAGGTTGGAAGGGCGCCCCCTTGTGTCACCTTGCATCCAAATGCCCGGAACATGACAGCGGGTCAAAAAGACCCGCGAAGGCGACACGAGGGTTAAACTCGTGCATGAAGGCAATTCGGACACGAAGTAACAACGTTTTGAGTTTTGACAGTGCAGGATATTAGAGGCAGTTGTGGTGAATAGGTCTGGGCTCATTCTACACATTAGGACATGGCTGGAACATGTAGGGGGAGGAAAATACTTAATTTTAACATTTTTAAACTCTGTATAGTCCCTTTAATAGAAAAGCTTGCGATGTGCGATATTTTACTAAACCATTTCAACACGGTGGGCCTCACCTTCCGCCTGGCGCAACAACAGCGTTGCTCAAGACAAAGTTGGTATCTTGCGTACAAACAATGGTGAGCCAGTGCTTTCGCCATTAGCCTGAGGGTGTCGCTTAAGGGCTAAAGAGGTCAGGAGAGGGGTGGTGTGCTACAGGCAGCTGACTACAATGCTTGCTTGTTGAAGCTTGCTGCTTCCTCTCTGTTTTCCTCTTCTTTACATTAAACTGAGTGAGAAAAAAATATATCCATTATTATGCAATATTTTTTTGCAATATATTGTTTCCAGAGAGCTGTGATATCTGACGGATTGTGCACACCCATGTATTTTGTGCCATAAAGTGACAGGATTCCAGCAGGACATACGTACATAATTGGTCCACCTGTGAGCTGAAAGCCTTAGTGTCACTGGCAAAGCCTCTTGGATGAGAGGTTAGGAGGAGTTTCCATCATAACATGGATGTCAGGAAGGAGGTGTCTGTCATGTGGACTGGGCTGATTAGAGTTGAGATATTTTGCCTCTCATTTGGGAAGCTTCTTCAGGATCATCCGTTTCATCCACTGGTCAAGCAGTTAAAACCAGTATGCTTGACTAAGGGGAGGAGTAGGGCTAGCAGTGCATTTCTATTAATGCAGCTCTATGCTCAAACAGAAGGAACTTTTCCTCCACGAACAGAGGCCAGCGTATGCTTTCTTTTCATTCTGGATGCTGGGTAGAACCCTCTACATTCTGTACTGAGTGTCAAATCAAATTATCCTCTTGTTAAGTGACGATGTCATCACTCTACTTACGAACTTAAAGTGAAGTGTAAGTTTGCAAACGTGAGGAGAGAGACGGCGAAATTTCAAAGTAAGCAATCAAATTCCTCCGCTCTTTAACCAGAAAGCCATTCTTAGTTTGCAAAATAGGGAAAGCAGGAACACAATTTTCAAAAGTAAATGATCAAGTTCCTCCCACTCCCCTCCTGATTGGACCTGACAGGAAAAGCCCATCTCATTGGTCAACGCGGGAGGATATTAGACTCTGATTAGTGCTGGGATACAAAAAATAATATATATAATAAATAAAAAAAACTCTGCACCCTCCGTGGGCGATCTCTTTTTTTCTTCCAACCTCGAGGCCTGGGAGGGTTCTACGCAGTATCTTTGCTGTTCCTACTGCACTTTTCTGGACTGAGATTTCTGATGTATTTCCGGGGATCTGTTGTAGCCTAGTCGGTAAAGATATTTGGCTGCCTTTTGTCAACATCGCCATGGAGACGAGCTGGAGAAGTCCTCGCTCCCAGTAAAGTTAGGTTAAGTCAGGTCTTAATTTAACAGAGGAGAGCTGCTCACAGCAAAGAAACATGTAAATATTCAATGGTAAAAATATCTTTGATAAAGTGAACGCTTCTATTTTATTCAGTTTATTGGGTGAAATGTTACGCAGTGTGGCTTTAAATATAAAAATATAGAAACATTCAAAATTATGATTCTAAACCATTTTTAGTCTTTTATTTGTTATTTCATAAGG
The DNA here is from genome assembly GCF_951799975.1 of Gobius niger. Taxonomy (NCBI): domain Eukaryota; kingdom Metazoa; phylum Chordata; class Actinopteri; order Gobiiformes; family Gobiidae; genus Gobius; species Gobius niger. Next base: position 15,057,323 of record NC_136865.1, read on the forward strand.
ATATTGAGGTAAAGTTGGGCTTTGTACAGTTTGGAACCAGAAGTATGGTTATCATGTGTGATGTCACACTAAACAACCCACTGTCTCTGTCGTTGCTGGTGCAATGTTGGAATGCTATCTGCATACCCTCTATTGATCAGTCTCATAGTCTCATCAGAGTGAGGATCGGGCTGATTTAACCAATCACAGTGAAGAGTGAACTTTAAGGATGTTCACATCAAGTATTTTTATGCCTCTACTAAAATCAGGATACTTTTTTTTTTACACACCTCTAGGGACAAGTTAGATCTGCCATCACCCCGCTCCAATGTTGTTTACCCGAAGAGAGCCATTACCAAAGTCCAGAACATGGAACACATTTCACTTTATTCAAATGAATTAAACTGTTTTGCAGCTTAAAATGGCATAAAACATCAAACAGATATGACATATTAAATCCTGATTTAACGTATTAACACTTAACAAATGTGCATACATGTCCAACTTAATTATTTTCCAAAGTACTTCTTTTGAAGACAAGCTTTGAAGGCACCCCTGCAGAGAACATGAGGCCCACCAGAGGGCCTCGGACCCCATTTTGAGAACCATAGCACTAAGAAAATTGAATTTATTAAATCTAATCTGAGCTGAAGTGAAACCAAGGCCCTGTTGTGTGATAACAAACTCTCCACTGGCATCGTTTTACCCACTTTCTCATCATCTTGTCGTCAGATCTGTCCTCTGCTATTCTCAAGCATTGGTATATAGTTAGAAATCAAAGCATTTGGCCAACAACATGAGCCATTTTCTCTTGACAGGAAAGTAATTTCCTTTACTGCAGAAGCAACGGAATCCACAGACCTAAACAATCAGATTAGAATAGATAGAGTGATTTGATTCAGAAGCACAACTATTGCTCGAGAACAACCCAAGCTTTTTCACATAATATTCATAACTTACACACCTATAACCTCAGCTATCAAAAAAGTCAGTAACATGTCAGTAAGCAAACCTACTGTAGTCATGTTAACATGAATGACCTGTCTCACCTGGTTTCCTGTGGCTCTAAATGTGTCCTGACCTTAACCCAAAAGGAAACTCTACCCAAACAGCTGTTTCCAGTTCAAAACCTTTCTGATCACTAATGCACAGTGTAAAACGTATCTTTTGATGTCCACATTCATGCAGAAACATTTTCTCTCACTCCAGTGAACTGATAAATGTGTGTGGGAAATGGTTTCATGGGAACTCAAATGCTCCAAAAGGACTTAAAAGAACATTATGGATGATGAACTGGAGGAAAAGAGCAGGTTAGCCTTTGAATGTATCGCCAACATAAAGAGGCAAGATCATTATACTATGTACAACACTTTAACTGCACTGATGGGCTTAGTGTTTGGAGTCATAACACAACATTACTGTGTAATTTTTTCAAAAACAAAAAGAACCTATTTCTTTGAACTGAGAGGTTGAGTCACATGAGGATAAAATGCAGAATGAATTGCGCGCAACGTTGGCTTCTGCTACTGGCCCACAGTTTATGAGATTTTTACATAACATGGCTGGAGAAAGTGCAAACTCGGTCGTGATGGCAAAGATTTGTTGTCTTTTTCCTAATTTAGTGTTTTCTGTCTGGTCTTTTCGAAAGCCTGCAGATGTGTGACTGTGTCAGAGAAAACAAGGCAGCAAACTTCCAGCTTTGGCTAACATGGAGAGACGTGCCAGAAAAACAGACATCTGAACTACGCAAACAGCACCACAAAGGGCTTTCACAGAGACCACCCACTGCAGGGGCAACAGAACTACCCAGAACCAAAACCATTTGTCGATTATGGCACTGTCAGATTACAGGTTCAGGTCGCTGGGCTGCAGTGTCAGGGACATGTGTCAGTCAGGGTCAGGTAAGTGAGATTAAAGTTTAAGCAGATGCAAAACCAAAAATGTCAAGTTCTCCTGATATGGCTCAAAATACTCGCATAACCACCATCAGCTGGCATCACGTTCATATTTTGTTCAAGCCTTTACATAAAAAGTCTGTGAAAAGTAATGATGCAGTCGTTTTTGCAGTGTTGCCAGTAATGTGCCTTCTGCCTCGATCTGATTGCACACCTCTCGCTTGTTTATATGAGGAGATGTAAGCTCGGACATGTTCAGGATGTGCACATTTTCTCTAATAGATTTCCTGCTTTGACTAACCGCTAGAAGCAGGCATGTCTTTGTTTCTTGAAACAGATGAACAAACATTATTGTTGGAGCTTGGACCAGAGGCCAGTAAGTGACATTTAACATTGGAGTAGTATTTGGGCTGTAAAATATATACAACGTGTGGCTAATATATTTTGGGAAAAGGAGCAGATGATGATTTACATGGAAAGAATGTTAAAACAGATTAAATGCAGTGATAAAGCAAATAAAGAGAATAGACATTTTAAAAACGAGGCATTAATGTTTACATTCTGTATAACATTTATCTAGCCATACATGTCCATACATGATATGAATGCCTTGATCCGAAACTAAAATAGTCATGGGAACCATTTTGGACTCTGCCCTTTTCATTTTATGTCTGACATTTCATCCTACAGTTTCTTTGTTCTCAGCCGGGCCCACAATGTCAATCCTGTATATATTTCTTCCTTGGTTGATATTAAGAGTGAACCCCCGACCCAACCAGGAGCTGTGGCTCCCTCTAAACCATTCACATGGAACTGGTTAGAAGACATTCCTTCCACAGAGAATGTCTGGCACAAGCGCCTGTAATACAGAAATCATAAAGTGGAGGTCCAGCCTAATCACATCCTGTGGCACTCTCACCCACTGCCTTCCTCTTCCTCTGCCCCTCTCAGGGGTTATTAAAGCGGGAAGGGTGGCTAAAAGCATTCACTAATAATTTGTTTTCTTTAAACAGAATCCACCCTATTATGTTGTTTTGTTCATTTGTGCACTACAGCCATGCTCTTTGTTTAATATTTTTGACCTGAGGAGAAGGCATAGCAATGAAAGTATTGACAGATGCAAGAATTTTACACTACACGCCATTTACGAATAACACTAAATTGAATAACCAATAATCTCCTCTGTTAGGCCCCTGTGGGAGGCAGAGTAAGACATGTTACACTTACTCCCTCCTTGGACCAGTGACGCATGAATGGAGCAAAGGCTGATTCACACATTGATTATTGACAGTTTTAATGCTGGTGGAAAAAACAAATCAGCTCACTAAATCAATATCACCCCAGCTTTCCACGTTGTGACTGCCAGTGTCAGGTCCCATGGCTTCATTTCTGGTGACCCTAGGCCTCCACTGGTACCGGTATGCGGGAAAGAAGAAATGAAAGCAGAAATAGCTTTGTGAATCCAAAAAGCTTAAAAGCACACCTTTATAGTTTTAACTGTGGTCTATTCCTGTGGTTCTCAAACTTATTGCTCTAAGTACCTACCAAGCTCAATAGTGGTACACAGGTACACAACACCGCAGTTTGAGGACCATGGTCTATTCAAAATCTTCATTGCTTTACCCCCTTTATAACCCTGATATCGGCCACCAAAGACGCTTGAAATATCCATCACACACAGTAGACTGTACCAAAACAGCCTGATGTCCTCTCAGTAACATGTTTGTCCTTCTCACAGCATTCTTGCCTTAATTTCACCCCTCTCGTCTGTCTTATCACTCAGTTGTTCTAAATACTAGCAGCACATAGGAACGCAGGGTGATGTGTCTGGGCCAGTGTGCGGGCCCGTGCATAGGCTCACATTGGGGCCAGCCTAATCACCTTTCGGATCAGCACTGAGAACAGAGAAGGCTGCACCTTTTATCCCAAACCAAAATCAACAAGGCAGGAATCCAGAGAGGCATTGCAGACATTCTTGAAAGCAAAAGCAACCAGTTAAAAGAAGAGTCATTATATCCCCCGAGCAAAAAACTTAAGAGAAGTTAAATGTGTAAAGGTGAAGCACAGTTAACTTGAGTGGACTGGATGCCTCAAATTTAATATTTTACACAACGTCACACCAAAAACGGGATAAGCGATCACAAATATTACCAACACAATTCACAATAGAATGTATTATTTTGCATGCAGGGCTGCAGCAGGTGTATTTTTTCAGGTTTTACACCACTGATCTGTCAAATATTACGCCTAAGGACCCCTACAAATGCAAAGATGTTGTGACCACCTTTTCTGTAATAATTGTAAATTGAATAAATTAAGAAAAGCCTCATTAAATTTAGCCGAGTTTAAGTGATTGTAGAGACTGGTGGCTGGAGAAAGGGGTGGGGTTGCTGGACGTGTTTTGGCCTGGGATGTCAGGGAAGAATCGGTGAATATCTTGGCTTGTCTCCTTGTGGTCAGACTAGCCTCGACTGTATGTTAGAGCCAGAGCCCGCAAAGTCTAGCCTGGACAGTTCTCTCATTAGAAAGAGCACAGCCATATCAGGTAAAAAAAATGTATGTACTATTGTCTTTCTGATTTTCTTTCTGTACTATTTTCCCTTTCATTTTATCATGTGTCTTTTGTCTCCCTATGTCTTGTGCTTTTCCTGGTTTTTGAAACAACTTTGAACAGTTCAGCCTTGGCATTTAGTCAAATTAAAAAAGTGATTTTGAGATTTGAATACTATTTATACAAAGCATAATGTGTATGGTGCTAGTTTCTGGAAACACATTAAAGCGGGGTGTCAAAGTCATTTTGGGTTGCGGGCCGCATATAATAGAGAAAATGTTTCCAATAAATGAATAATAATAAGCTGTGATTTGGTCAAAGCCCAACTGGACTGCAGCTTCATTAATAACAACGGCTTACACTTGTATTGCACTTTACAAGCCTGTGTCACAAGCTCCTCAGAGTACTACATAGTAGTCATTATTCATTCATTTCCACACTCGGTGGTGGCAAGCTGTTATTGAAGTCACAGCCGCCCTGGGGCAGACATATACCGCTATATAATGTGTTGTTCATATCCTGAGCTCTTATTATGTCAGTGCCCTCTGCTGGACACGTGTGGAACTCTTTCCTTTTTTAAATTCGAATGAGCTTTCTGGTTATGGGCTAGAGACTTAACTTTTTTTTTTACAATAAATGCTCTACTGGGCAGGGGCCAGATTAAATAATCGTTTGCCGTATGTTTGGCACCCCTGCATTAAAGGGATTATACCAAATTTGGAACCCTTTAAGTCAAATGTGACGAAATGGGTATTTTTACCGTCAAGGCCGTCCATCAGAGTCACTATATGACGAAAAAGGTCAACCCATTCGATATTTGGGTTGACCAGACACAACATCAACAAATCATAATCCGGCGCAAACATCACGCATCAGGCTGATTTTTTTCACAAATTACTATTACAACATACTTTTATGGGGCAAAAAGAATTTTACCCTACTATTCACAGCAAGCTAAAAAACAAAGTCTGTATAAGTGTTGCTAAGTTTTGTGGTGCAGATAATATGAGCAATTCCAACAGGTTTAGTGAAAGTAATTTTAAGAACACAGAGAAGCTTCTTTGATCTGAGAATAAGAGGACTGAAAGGCAAAAGTAAAACAAAAACAAAAAATAAATGTTTAATTTCTAATGCTGAGTCCTCCAATCACCAACATCTGCAGCAAGGCTTCAGAGGAAACTCAAATGAGCAGGAAAAAAGATTTGAACCTGTGTACTCAGCCGGAAACCATAAATGCTTAGGGGCTTTAACAAGAGCCATGCACTTGCAATTACAATAATCAAAAAGTCATTGACATGCACGTGTGCAGACGCAGCACTCAGCTCAAGAACCTTTTGTTCTGCTTGATTTGGCAAACTAAAAAAAAAAGAAATCAAGAAATGCTTGTAGACAAAATGAACTAATGTTGAAAACCGGTGATCCATTATTGCCACTGTCACAGGTGTTTGAGGGGGGCAGGAGAACAGTACAGCCTCTATTGTACACATGGGGCTTTTAAAGTGCCCGAGTGTTTATTTGATGTACTCCAGTGGTTTGGTGTTGTCAGACATGAGGACAGCTGTTTTTCATTGAGGTGAAGGTTGCGGCCCTGGACATGGGCACTGCACGTGTGATTTTTGCTCACACCTCAAAGTCAGAAGTGGGCACAAATTCAGCTCACGTGAATAGTACGTCTTGTCAGTGGTATGACTAGAGACCAAATATTGCAAATGAGTTCTGCTTACGTCAGCGGCGTCTTCCCAACCCTAAAATTACACTTACACAGAAAAAACATTTTCAAAAACCGTAGCATAGGTGAACCTTTTACATCAATCATATTAGACTGAGGAAAAATATTACGTCTGGGCTACTTCGACCTCATCACGGGCTGCTGTCAGGTGCATTTACCTACGAATTTTACTCAAGCATTGAGTTCCCTTGTGTATGAAATGCCCAGTATAAATAAAGTTGCCTTGCCTTGCCAAAAACAACAAGCTAATGGACAAATACCAAGAACCAACTGTAGAGAGCTGTAAGCAAATCTGTGCACACTTGATTTTTAGTGACTCAATAGCTGGTTGGTGATCATGGCACCTTTGCCCCAAGACCAATTGTTTTTTTAGGATTTCTCATTGGTTTTCTGCGATTACTAGTCTGAATGCCCCACTGCCTAAATGCTCCACCCCTGGTCCGAATGCCCCACTTCCTAGTCTGAATGCCCCACTCCTGGTCCAAATGGAAAAAAAACACCTATTATTTCTTAAGCCTAACCCTATCCCTAACTCTAAGCTTAATGTTAGTGGTTTTGTGACCTAAGGTTAATGTTAGTGGGGTCAGACCTAAACTTAAGGATAGCGGGAGTTAAATCTAAACTTAAAGGGAGCGTGGTCCCGCCCAAGCCTCACTTGGTGCCTTTAAACCTTCCAAATTCTAATCCTACACCTGGGAAGGGGCATTCGGACCAATTGGGCGGATCATTCAGACTAATTAGGCCAGGGCACTCAGACCACTCAGTGGGGCATTCTGACCAATGGGTGTGGGGCATTCGGACCAGGGCATTCAGACAGTGGGGCATTCAGACCAACATTCGTTTTCTGCATAGAATGTATGTGTAACCATGGAGACGGTTCCATCAGCAGAGAAAAGCTACCAGTCGCTTCAGACTGGTAGGTCAGTCGCTCACTCATTTCCCCTCCGTAACGAAGCAAAGAGGCACAGAAGGACCAAAAGCATAACAAAACACGCTGTTTTTAAGGTTACGTTTGAATCCACGGTTTGCCGGTGGTTCTTGCAGACTCAGGCCATGGGCAGCAGGGAGAAGTGGTGGGCCAGCTAATCATTTGCGGAATGTGGTGTGGATATAAGATAGGCCAGATTGGGAATGCACAGAGCCAGAGGAATGGTAATTACTGTGGAAATCAAACACCATCAATTGTGAGGTTTTTCAACATTTCAGTGTCCCTCTGCTTCGTTCCCCTCCCACAGCCCTTCTGCTCCGCTCCAACTTAAACGACCCTCTGCCACTCCCTAAGGCCTCCACACTGCTTCTTAAACGGTTTCATCCTTCTCAACCTCATACCAGTTTATACCTCCTTTAGTACTATTTACAAAACCGTCCACTTTGATTCAAATTTCACTCTAGAGTCTATTATAATTCTATTAAATTACTCCACCGTGGAGTGTTTTTAGTCTTCACTGTGGAGACTTTCTACCCACAACTCAACAATTCATGGAAATGAACACAGTGCGTATCTCACTCAAAATACTTTCAAATTAAAAAAACATTCTCAGATAAATTGCTCAGTTGAACAACCTATTGTACAGTATTAAAAACTACTTTTCTTTTTTAGTGTATACAGTATCTCATTGTTAGAACAAAAAGGCTCATAGTCACTATGTGCATGACACTTAAATATATCAAATCAATCAATCAATCAATCAATCAATCAATCAATCAATCAATCTCTCATTTTTACACATTCTTTGATAATGTGGCCATACCGCCTTTGCTATTCATGATAGAAGCCTGGTGAATGTAGTGTGTGTGAGTGAATGGTTGGTGGTGGTTGCTGATGCCGCAGACTAGTAGCCTCTCTTACCATCACCGAGTATGGAGTGAATGAATAATGCACGGAATTGTAGAGGGGACTTTGAGCAGTTGTATGTTTGTTTTTGTAAATTCACATTTGAATGTAAAATGTTCAGATATCACTGTTGTTGTAGATGCCAGTCACGTGCATACAGTCTAAAAGCTCTTTATAAAGACAGTATGTCTGGTATGCTTCATGACATCAACGAGAAATGCTATCAAAATAAGCACAATCAGGATATGTCTATGAAGACTAAACAATCATCACAATCAGGAATTAATGGCAGTGTGATTAGATTAAAACATTTCCTGTTTGTAAAAGAGTTCTTATCATAACTTCCAGTCTGCGGCCAAAAACAAAAGACACAGGAAGACAAAAGATACTGATATTTTTGCCATTCTTGTTTAAAACAAACCAACAAGCTTAATGTATGAAAAAGTGCTGAAGAAAAATACATTCTTTAGATAAGTGAGTACTTGAGAGTTCAACTTGCAATTGTTCCTCTTGTCCATCGAAAACTACAGCTGATAGGATCATCAAAAAGTGTTTATGGCAATGCATCATACAATCCAACCAACATGGGGCTTCAAATGGAATCTCAAGAAGAAGGAAAAGAGGAATGACATTCAATGCTGCAAGTGAAGGCAAACTTTAAAATAATTTAGGGAGATCCTTTGGAAGACACAGAGCATATTAAAAGAGCTTAAGGCATCTAAAGGTAGCGATGTGCAGAATTTAGGTAGATCTGCCTCCTTCTGGGGCCCCTTGAGAACTTCACAGATTAACATGGTTCTGAAACTAAACCCGTCCTGTCATCTTTAAGGCCTTATAAGGTACAGTCCGTCAATCCACTTAGGGAAGAAATGAAGATTATGTCCAAACTGTGCAGAAAGTCATAACACAGCAGCAGTTCACGATGGAAATCTATGGATATTTCCTGATTTCATTCAGAGGCCTGTGATTAAACAAACAAAAAAACTATGCAGGTGCATTGTGGTTTCTTTGGGGAGTTTTTTGTGAGTGTGATTATAAGCTTTTCTGAATTCATTTATTCACACATACACCATACACTAAAATGCTAAATGAGACTATTTTTTGTACATTATGTCAACTACTGAATAGTAAAATTTATGCAATGGTAAAAACGCATTGAAAATAGATGTACCTCTTGTTGAATGAATAACCAAAACCATGAGGAGGTTCAGCTGATGAGGTGGAGCATGGAACTAGACGATCCATGAGGAGGACCAAGGCAGCAGACGCCAAACCAAGAGGAGAGATCTTCACTTGACTGAAATCTTGAACTCAAGTTTACAGAAAAAGGAAAAATCACTATACACATTGTTCATTAAACATAGTTACTCCCTACCCTATTTTTTATTTCCTTGTAAATCACTGACAAACGGGCTCATGCATAGCCTTGATTTAGATCTGGTAAACACAAAGAAGAAGTAGTTTGACTGCATATTTTCTACCCTCGCGGGCCATGATTCACAAATAGACCTCAAATTCATTGCCTACCAGAGTAGTTAGCATAACCACGTAAACCACTACTTACGATGACATCACATTATAAAGGCATGGCATTCTTCAACGTTTTTTTTACACACAAGGCCTATGCATGGTTTAAAACATTAATGGCAACTAAGCAGTGATCACAACTCACCAGAAAATCAGTTTTACAAAAGGCCGTCAGAACCAACCAACGCATTAGTGGCCAGTTATATCTATGGTTTAAGCTCAGCATATTGGTTTAGATCTAGAGAGACTGCCGACGTAGGTTACACTGTTGCCTATTTATTCAACGTCCTTCTTTCTATGGCAATATTTTTTCTTGGCACACAAAAACAATTTAATCTGATCATACTGCCATCGTGTGGTGACTGAGATTATTATTTATCACAACAATTTGGCATAAATAGCATTCAATGGGAGGGATTCTTTTCTTAGCTATTATTCGTCTATGTTATAGGCCTACACCCCAAGTAAAGTACAAGTTTTTGGGTTTGGGTTTTTGTTTTTTGTGGGGGTTTTGTGCACAGTCCAAAATCAGGGCTATATTTCATTGGATAAAATACAAGCACACATATTGGTATGAGTGAACACACATAAAAGATGTTAAATATCAAACAGCGCAGACATTGCCTGAAGGACTGTTCAGCTGCATCACAGATGTGATGAAGAGAGGAGATTGACAAAGTGCACAACACACGTGCACATATAGGTCTATTAGCATAGCCTCTGCATTTTGACAGTGGAAAAGGGAGGAGAGGTGATTCAAAGACAGGTGTTAGTTATGCTTTTGTTTTCTTACTTTTTAAAAAATATTGAAAATGAATGCTCTGAAAACTTTCAATGCGTCCACATTACTGAGCGCTCATGTCACTACATAACACGTCAAAAGATGTTTTCAATCACCTTTCTTTTGGATAGATGTGAAAATACAAAATTAGTTGAAAATGATTTGTCCCTTAATACTGTATCATCTTCTTGTCATTCATGCTTCTCTGTCATCTGTGTCAAGGGACCAACGGTTGGTCCAAGAGAAGTAGACACAGGACAGTGCTAGAGGACATACGACAGTGATCGAGGGGTCAACACTGGCCTGAATCAGCAGGTGCATCATGGACATGTTTTCTGACAGGTTGAGACATGAGAAATGGGGCTAATTTTGGTGTTTTCTGGCACAGATGTGAGAATGGGACAAGGTCCAGACTCCCTGTCTCATCTGTCCCATCCCATGTGTGCAATACAAATGGCTACTCTTATCCAGCACATGAGCCAGATGTTGTGTGGAGTCTGATTGCGCCTAATTGGGGTGTGTTTTTAATTGCTGTTTAACAAAACAAAACAAAAATATAGACATACAGAGAGAGAGAGACATACAGAGAGAGAGAGAGAGAGAGAGAGAGAGAGGGAAAGAAAGAGACACAGAGACAGAGAGAGAGAGAGAGAGAGAGACACAGAGAGAGAGAGAGAAAGAAAGAGAGAGAGACAGAGAGAGAGACACAGAGAGAGACAGGGAAAGAAAGAGACAGAAAGAGAGAGAGACAGAAAGAGAGAGAGACATACAGAGAGAGAGCGAGAGAGACAGAGAGAGGGAAAGAAAGAGAGAGAGAGAGAGAGAGAGAGAGAGAGAGAGAGAGAGAGAGAGAGAGAGAGAGAGAGAAAGAGAGAAAGAGAGAAAGAGAGAGAGAGAGAGCTTTAGCCTTTTGAGACTTACCAGGCAGGCTAGTTGTTGTTACTGTCTATGTTGTTATGACAGTACTCCAAAAAAGTTGTGAAATGTGCGTATGTGCTTATGAAGTCATCCCAGTGAAGAATTGGGATGGTTGGGATGAGTTTGCAACACAAATACATACATTTAAAATACAGGTGCTCCCTCTTTTGTTGTCAGTAAACCAAATATCTGGTATTGGCTCTTCAGCTTCAATTTGAGTTTCAAATTCAGAAACTGTCACTGACCAGAAACCAATGTATTTGAAGAATGTACAGTGATGGGATTCCAGACACCCATAACAGATTTGTAGCATTGTAGATATTATACTTTTATATCTGCCATACATATTACACTGTTAAATGGTCCAGCTCCTTTACTGTGTGCCCCTTCTTACTCATTCGTGCAGGACAGCAAAAGAAACCACAGTCCTCTGTAGATCTCTCCCTCAACAATCACCCGTAAGATCTGCCCCAGTCTGTTTCCCATTTGAAACCTCAATACGTAAGTCCTCCCCTCAGCAGTGGCACACCACGACCTTGTGATGGTCACAATGAGGTCGACTTGGTGGAAAATCTCTGAACCACAGACACAATGCCAGAAGCAAGGACCAGAGTAAGAGATTATTATTTTACAACTGTTTGGATGGACTGTATTTGGATAACAAGCAGACAATTCATTACATAAACACGATACAATGGACTCTCAACATATGCGAGCCAGACAAAACGCTGTTATTTAATAATTTTACACTAATTTACTTTTTTTTTTCTTTTTTTTTAAAATAAAAGCCTATATCCTATAAGACTTTTGCAAATGTCCCATTAAAGCAGTACCACCGGTAAGTAACTCATGCCCCTAGAGGCCATAAGCGCCACTGCAGGTGTTGTAGCATGTTGCACTTTTTTTTTTTACACATTAATTGTCCGTAAATACTACACTGACAGAAAAGACAAAGGGAGAGAAGGATATTATACATCCAATTGCACAATGGAGATAATTTTTTTCACTCAAATTTGGCTGTAAATACTGTTTAAGTGGCGCTAGCCCACAGCTAGCTTTGCCCGCTAGCCTGTTAGCTTCTTCTTTGAGATTCCATTAGTGTCTCCGTGTTGGAGCAGGGAAAGTTGCAAGTGTGGTTTTCCGGCCAGACACCAGGGGGAGATGAAAGACCCCCCAATAATTCCATCCCCAGAGGGTCTACGAAAAGGATTTATTAAGGTAAAGAAGTTACTTAGTTCAACTTTAATGATAATAAGACAAAAAGATTAAGTGACGTTGACAATAAAAAAAAAAGCAATATGAATCTGATAACTCTTTAAAAAATGTACTGTTTCCTCCACTTTCCCCACACACAACAGCACAAAAACATGTAACCAGTAACACCATCTCATATGAGCTTGTTTGAAATGAGCTTTTGGCCCAACTCTTGTATTTCCAGAGTGGGCTGCGTGGATCAAAATGGAAACACATTGAACTTTTAGCACTGATCCAGCGCTCTTTTAGTTGTGTACATTCTTCCACACTGTGCTGATTCAGAAAGTTGCATAACAAAGTTGTGAAATCCGTTTCTGATAATGCCCAAATATAATGCAATGTCTTTTTGGGCACAACATAACAAAACTTGAGTACACTGAAACTAATTTGTATAAAAAGGTTTCAGACATCTGTTGAAGCTGAATGCGATTGTTGTTCATATTTTTCTCATACAACGTTTCCGTCAAATCAAAGCCATTTACATCTGTAGACATGACATCAGAAAAACAAAATGGTTGGGGGCTGAGTTCACAGGGCCTTTTGAGCGAGGGAAAAATGTTCTGTGTAGTTCTTGCACAGTGGTAGAGTGGTTATTATAGCTGAGACTATGAATCGAGGGTGTGTTTAAATAGGATGCCAGTCCAGTTCAGCATGTTTGTTTTGTATTCTGTTATACTACCAATTTGTTAGTACTCATAGACTCTAAATTGGCCCCAGAATAGGACAGTGAAGGTTGTGATGCTGCCGGATCTATGTATGTATTAACACATTTGGAAAATACCCGAAAACAAAAGCACCAACCTATGCATTTAAGTTTACCAGAATGCCAAAGCTACAATTCATAAAGACTTGGCCAAATGACTAAGTACCACCCTAATAGGAAAAGTCTGGACATATCCCAGGATTCAGCCACCCACAAGTGGAGGTCAATTACTCAAATGAACAAAACTCTCTTGGCCAAAACATTCTGTGGGGTTATTAGGTTACGAAGCGTTTAATATGTTTAAAAGCATCTGGTCCGCCGACAAAGAAACGTCGATTTTATTTTATTTGCCTTAAGTAACCGTTCTGTGGTCAGTTAAGGATATTCTGTTCCCAATGCAACTATACAAAAAAACTGTCTGGTTTTGAGTCTGGCCTTTTCCAAATATTCTCTTAAACTCTTGGCGCGCTTACAGAGTAAACTCAATTTCTACCAAAGACTTTTTACTAAAACAAGAATTTATCTCAACACAAAACTTTGTATTTCCTCACCCCAGATGAGCTTCGTTCAAAAGACGATGACACACACATGCTTTATGATTGGGTTATCAAATTTGGTACAAAACAACCTATTTTTACCATCTCAAAGATTATGATTTGAAATGCAAAGGGAAAGATTTGATGGATTTAAAGAATTATTGGGGAAACAAGCTGTGACATGATTGTATTGCCAGCAGCTCTCATCTCTCATCAGATATGAGTGTGAAAAAGGTTCCTTTAGGTGAACGACAGAAGCAGGCTGAGAAGTCCTACATGTTCAGTTTTAATGTCCTTTGGCATCTGAAAACAGCAGTAGAGACTACCACAGCTGCTCTCAGCAGGGTTCTCAGTTTGGAAAACCAATTTGACAGAACAGGTCCAAGAATGAACTCAACACAACCTCGGTCTGGATCTCCATGCATACACTATATGGGCGACAAAGAGAAAAAACAAAACAGAGGAAAGGTGAACGGAAATTGATCTCCTGTGGTAACACGTGGTGGGGTGAAAACACTTCGCTGTGTTTTTCATTCCATTCGGTAAAACTTACTGCTCCACCCTTCATTTGTGGTTGTTAGCATTACCACAACAACAACAACAATGAAAGTGCCTGGTGCCATTTGCTGTGAAAACCAAGACTCATTAAAGATTGTGTTGTTTGTTCTGCTCTCCTTTCCCTTCAGAAAAATCAACAGCCATAAATGGAAAATGGTCTACATCCTCATTCCACGCACAAGCACTTTACTGTTGTTCGTATATCTCCACTTTAATAAACAGATCAATAAAAGATGCTGCCAGCTTAAAAGTACATAATTGAGAATAAACTAGTCTATAAATTTAACCAGAGATTGAAAACAGGTTGCAAAAAGAGATGTTACAAAAAGCAAATGAGGGGATGATTTGGAAACAAAACACATTGCCAGGCAAAAAGCTCTTTGGACTTTGCATCGGAGAACATAGCACAATATTAAGTTTGATCTCGTCATACTGTTCAGAACCTCAAATGTAAAATAGAAGCAGATTATGTTTTCCTTCTCTAATTTTAGCCACAGTGCATACCTAACACAGCTCTGCTCTGAGGCACTTAGGACTTGCTCCACCTAGAAATGGCTCCCGACATTCTTTTGGCCTTATTCAAATGTCTCCACTCCACAAAACTGAAAAACATTGAGTACATCATTTAAAACGTACTTTACACACGGCAAGACTTTCAAGCAGGAGTACCATATGTTACAGAAATATGAAATAGTTGAATATTAGCTGAACAGAAGTGGTTTAGCATTCACCTTCAGAGCAGCAGCAGGCTCAATGCTCAAGGAATTTGTTTCTGTGCTTCTGCATATGGCTGGAATGGAAGCGTATTTTCACATGACACAAAGCGCTTCACACAGTGTAGGGGATTTTGTTCTTCTTTCACTCCACACGGTGGTGGTAAGCTACGTATGCAGCTACTGTTTCCCCTGGGGTGATCTGACATCAGCGCGACTCCACACATCTGACCACCACCATTCATTCATGCACACACCATTCATCCTGGTCTATTGTACTTCATGTACACCATTGCCTCGTTCCTGTCACAATAATGTGGCCAGTTGTGATTGTCATTTGAGCTGATCTCAGTGCAGCTTCTGATTGGCTGGATAGTGACTCTGAACATGATTGATGATTTGCTGACTGATTTGAATAGACATCTGCTATGCTGTACTAACCCCAACCTGACCCTTTTTCACTTACACAATAAAATGTCTGTTTTTCTTATATTACATCAATTGTTTGGCCAATGGGTGAGGGTGGCACTCCTCTTTGTTCCTCATGGCGCAGAGCTGATTTTACTGCAATACAACCCCCTGGTGGCCAAGGGCAACTCCAAAAGGAATGTTTTTAAAACAATAAACAGTTGGCTCCAAAGAGTTTTGTTGTTTTACAGATCGTTGTGACCCATGTGACAACTCTGGGAAGAGTATCATATTTTTAACCACGCAGTTTTTGTTTTATGGAATTAGAAAAACTTTAGCTTGAGGCTTTGATTGACAGGCTCTGGAGCACTATGGAGGACTTAAAGGAAGAGGCCACCGTTTTTCCATACTGAGACATGTTCTTACCTGAGCTTAGACAAGTTGATGCGTAACTGTCTGGTCTTTGTGCGTGCCCGTGGAAGAGCGTGGTAGCTTCCAACTTCATCCCCGTTTGGAGCTATTAGTCCATGGGCCAGACCAAATATCGGTACCGAAAAGGTGGCAAAGGCTATCGTTGATTTTTAAGCAGGTCCATGTCTGAGGTTTATATTTTTGTATGATAGCCTTTTCAGAGTTACAGCTTTATCATAGTTTTCAGCTGTTGAAGTGAACCAACGCCATGTCAAAAAAGTCGCTTTTGACACTGGTCCATATTTTGGTTTAGGCCATTTCCAGCCCATTAGATATTGATTTACACATTGTATTTGGTATCATTGTAAAGAAGACATTTTCATGTTTCATTTGAACCCAAATGTACTACTCTGTGACTATTACCATGGTAACCAAAGCTCCTCAAACACAAACCTGAGGACGTTTTTTCACCATTTTCACAAAAACAGTTTTACTATGTTTAACACTGTTTCTTCAAGGAACATCACAGAGACAAATGGTTGATACTGGGAAACTCTCTAGACTCTGAGGATTCAGGAAATGTATAACATGTCAGTACTTTCTCAACTTAAGGCCTCACAGTGAGCCACGAAGTAAAAGAATGTCCACCTCACATGAGCCTCTCCCATTGAAATAAGCCTATATCTGCCATTCTAAGGTTGGAACAGCTGGTGAGACTTTCTGTCCAGGACAGGCCAATGCAACTTGAAATTACATTTGTGGAGAAGAACAGTTCAGTATTTTCACCAAAAAGTTGTTCATATATTATATATATTATAGCTATTTATCATATACTATGCCATACACACAATGGCATTCTGTTTCTTTCACTACTATACATAGTCCTGTACATTTGTCTAAAATGTCTCAATAATCCAAGATAATTCCACCACATGGTTATGAAGCTGAAGCTGAAGCCGAATTTGCCATAAACCACACTTTTGAACATCACAATCAATTAATAAAGTAAAAAAAAATGTAAGGTCATTTTAGTAAAGTTGTTTTATTTCATTACTAATAAATCAAATATAGTAGTATAAAGATGGTGAGGTGTGAGGTGTTAAAACCAGGACATGAAGAGTCAACACAAAACTATAGCTTAGCCTCATCCAGAACTAAATCACAGAGGCAGTCGACTAAGCAAAACAGTCCATATTTTTATTTCTCAGGTGTTGTTCTGTTGGCTTCATCAAACCAGGACCTTCAGCTGCCCTGGGGCGGTTTGCAGCCGAGTGTGAAGTGCGATGAGTATCAGCACCTCCAAATCCGAGGCCATGGGTGGCTTCCCCTCTACAGGTCGATGGAGAGGCCTTGCCTCAAGTGGAGTGGAGGAGTTCAAGTATCTCAGTGTCGTGTTCACGAGTGAGGGACGGATGGAGCGTGAGATCGATAGACGGATCAGTGCGACATCGGCAGTGATCGTTGTTACTGTGACTGTTGTGGTGAAGAGGGAGCTGATTTACTGATCGATCTATGTTCTACCCTCACCTATGGTCATAAGATCTGGGTAATGACCAAAAGGACAAGATCGCAGATACAGGCGGCTGAAAGGAGTTTCCTCAGTCAACTAAGAGGAGCTTGGAATAGAGCCGCTGCTTTTCCCATCATAACTTATCAGATAACAAACCTGTTGATGATTGTGGAGGTTTAAATGTAGAGTTGTGCCCATATCCTGAATTTTTCTTCATGCTCTTCAGAATATGCTGGAAACAAATCTTTTGGCGATGGCACTTATTGAGTTGTCATCCTGGACTGTGCCACCTCTGCAGGGTTCAGTATCACCTCAGGCTGACAATAGTTATATCGAGCCCAGTCAAATGCAGCTAGAAAACTGTCTCTCGGAAGCTCGGCAGGCTCCACCTCTGAAACCATTCCTGTTTGGGATAGTCTCTTGTTGCCTCTTGTGCACATTTTATCTCAACACCTCAACAAGTATAGAGTGAAAAAAGAACATGCAAATTGTAGCATGAGAATACTTTATCCAGCACAAGGAATGTATCACAAGAGTCCTTTTGTTGAAATTTGTGTTTTTGAAGATACTTCATATGCTCAGACTGGACTCACCAAGTTGCACATGAATGTTGTATGAGGAGATGAAAAACAGCAAGTATGCATAGGGAAGGGGTGAGGACAATGCAGAAGAACAAGGGTCTGAGGCCGATTGATTCTAGATTTGGACATGCACAGAGAACGGATCGAGGTCCAGAAGAAGACAACAAAGTGAAGATTTATGGATATTCCGAACTTTTACAACTGTTTGTGAACTGTAATTCAGATAATGCATTGGAGCCACAGATCGAAGCTGTACGTTATTGTCCCTTTGCAATAATTAACCATTTAACCCATCCATCTGCCCCTGGAACATGTCAGGAGCCCCTGGAACATGTCCGGAGCAGTGGACAGCCATGCTCATGTTCAGAATCACCAAGTTAGAGGATTATCCTCCTGTGCATCTTTTACGTTGATTGAAGAAACCAAAGCACCCCAAAAAAGTCTGTCCAGACACAGACAGAGGATGTAAACTCCACACAAAAACACCTAAATTGAACTTCCTGCTGAGAGGCAAGAGAACGATAAGCACTAAGACTAACCACTGAGGGCATGCAATCTCTCCTGCGCATTCAACACTTTTTGGGCCAGATCTTCCACCTGGCGCAAGGACAGCGCTGCTCCAAACAAGACAAGACCCACATTCTTTTCCTAGGTAACATCGTGCTGCCTCATGTTCTTCCTTTAGTGTTATGGGCTTCTATAAGCTCTATCAGATCAAACTAAAAACTTGAGCTAACCACTGTCCGTATCTGAGAGAAAAAGATGTAAAGCCGGTCCTGCTATGTTTCCAGGTTTTACTCAGCCGTAATTCACCCCCACTCTTACACCACCTTTCTCCCTCGACCCTTCCCGGTCGCGGAGTCTGGTTGGAAGAACATTGCCATTGGTCACGAGTTGCTATTGTCAACTGTTGCAGGAAAAGCTTGGTTCTTGGATAACCAACTGTCTAACCAACTGCAGTTTGTGTGTCTTCTTGGACATAAAGGTATTCCCTTCGCCCTTTTCTATCAGCATCATGGTTTTTGTACAAGGGGATTCAAGAGTGACTGAATGTCTAGCTGTCACCTCACAGCAAGACGTTCCTGGGTTCGATATCCCAGGCCATGTGAGACCTTTCTGTGTAGAGTTTGCATGTTGTTCTTTTCGTTTCATGTCCCCTGAGTCAATTTTCTGTAGAATCCATTTCTAGTACGGTAGAACACCTTGGTACTTCTAACCTAGCTTTGGACTCAAAATCTAGCGATAGTAAAACCCCTTTTGTCTTTGTCCCGAGGGCTATTCGACTGCACAACTCTCTAGAAGCAAAAGACAATGGTGTCTGCAAGTCGCTAGAGTGTCACTAGAAATGTTATTCATTTACCAAATACAAATGTAAAATGATGTGGTTTCAGTAGTGAATGAGTGAAAGTAAATGAGACTGTCAGTGAGTGCATTGTGTAGGCTACATAATATCGATATTTTTTTTACAATTTAGGATACAGTTTATACACTGCTCACAAAAACTTAGGGCACACTCAAAAAACACAATGTAACTCCAAGTCAGTCAAATTTCTGGGATATCAGACTGTCCAGTTAGGAAGCCACCCACGCTTATTGTGAATCAGTTTCACTTGGTGTTGTGGAAATTAAACAGACACAGGTGGAAATGAGAGGCAATTAGCAAGATCACTCCAGAAGAGGAATTGTTTTGCAGGTGGTGACCACAGACCATTTCCCTGTCTTCATCCTTTGTACTGTATTTTTGGAACACTTTTGCATTTGTCCAGTGTTCTCACCACTAGAGGCATCATGAGGAGGCATCTACAACCCACAGAAGCTGCTCAGGGAGTGATGCTCATCCAAAATGGCAAGTCCATTCGTGCTGTGGCAAGAAGGTTTGCTGTGTCTCCCAGCGCAGTGTCCAGAGCCTGGAGGAGATACCAGGAGACAGGCCAGTACACCAGGAGACCTGGGGGGGGCCGACCAAGGTCAACAACCCAGCAGCAGGACCGCTATCTGCTCATTTGTGCACGGAGAAACAGGAGAAGCACTGCCCGAGCCCTACAAAATGACCTCCAGAGGGCCACAAATGTGCATGTTGGTCCTCAAACGGTCAGAAACCGACTCCATGAGGGCGTTGGGCCGGTGCTTACTGCCCAACACCGTGCAGCCCAATTGGCATTTGCCCGAGAACACAGCGATTGGCAGATTGGTCAATGGTGCCCTGGGCTCTTCACGGATGAGAGCAGGTTCACTCTGAGCACATGTGACAGACGTGACAGAGTCTGGAGACGCCCTGGAGAACGTTCTGCTGCTGCAACATCATCCAGCATGACCAGTTTGGTGGTGGGTCAGTGATGGTCTGGGGAGGCAGTTCATTGGAGGGCCGCACAGCCCTCCATGTGCGAGCCAGAGGTTCCCTGACCGGCATTGGGGACCGGGATGAGATCCTCAGACCTATTGTAAGACCATCAACGCCACGTCGCACCACAGACTGTCCAGGAGCTGACTGATGCTCTAATCCAGGTCTGGGAGGAGATCCCTCAGGAGGACATCCGTGGTCTCATCAGGAGCTGCCCAGGCGTTGTAGGGAGTGCATTCAGGCACGTGGAGGCCACACACACTACTGAGGATGATACAGACTCGTTTGGAGGAATTTCTACAGAATTTGGATCAACCAGTGACCTGATTTGTCACTTTGATTTTGACTATAATTTTGGATCCAGACCTCCAGGGGCTGAGAATTTGATTTCCATTTATCATTCTTATGTTATTTTTTTCTCAACACATTGCCCTACACTATGAATAAAGATTTTCAACCAAAAAATTGAATTGATTGACATCTAGGATGTGTTTTTTGAGTGTGCCCTAAGTTTTTGTGAGCAGTGTATTATACAGAATAATTGTAATTTTTCTAAATGTATGTTCAAGTTGCATTGGCCTGTCCTGGACAGAAAGTCTCACCAGCTGTTCCAACCTTAGAATGGCAGATTTAGGCTTATTTCAATGGGAGAGGCTCATGTGAGGTGGACATTCTTTTACTTCGTGGCTCACTGTGAGGCCTTAAGCTGAGAAAGTACTGACATGTTATACATTTCCTGAATCCTCAGAGTCTAGAGAGTTTCCCAGTATCAACCATTTGTCTCTGTGATGTTCCTTGAAGAAACAGCGTTAAACATAGTAAAACTGTTTTTGTGAAAATGGTGAAAAAACGTCCTCAGGTTTGTGTTTGAGGAGCTATGGTTACCACGGTAATAGTCACAGAGTAGTACATTTGGGTTCAAATGAAACATGAAAATGTCTTCTTTACAATGATACCAAATACAATGTGTAAATCAGTATCTAATGGGCTGGAAATGGCCTAAACCAAAATATGGACCAGTGTCAAAAGCGACTTTTTTGACAAGGGGGTGGTTCGCTTCAACAGCTGAAAACTATGATAAAGCTGTAACTCTGAAAAGGCTATCATACAAAAATATAAACCTCAGACATGGACCTGCTTAAAAATCAATGATAGCCTTTGCCACCTTTTCGGTACCGATATGCCAGATTTTGGGGTTTGGCCCATGGACTATATAGGAATACATTGAGAGAGGCCAGCATCTTTGGTCATTTTGCGTGACTGAACGCACGCACAAAGACAAGACAGGTACATATCAACTCGTCTAAGTTCAGGTAAGAACATATCTCAGTATGTAAAAACGGTGGCTTGTTCCTTTTCAACTGCTTGCTTCAAAGCCTTGTTTAAGTGTAAGCCTAGCATAGGGGTGCCCTCAGACCAATTTTGGTTGGCCCTATGGCTTCTTCCTGAGTTGACACACACATCAAGGATTGTAGATTAATACAGTCTAGATGAATACAACCTCAATACCTAACATTTTAATGTGAGAAAGAGTTGCATTAAACTTCCAAACCTGAATAAAGGAAGGTGCATGGTTCAATCTCTGCGAAATGCTCCCAATTTAATATTTCACTGCATTGCCCCCCCTCTGCCGGATACACTTCAATACATGATTAAACTTCAGCTATTCAGAGGGCTTTGAAAATCATCACATCATCTCGCTTGTGTTTCTGAGTTTCTTTTCGATGAGAATGTATAAAAAACAATGGCCGGAATTGTATTCAAATCGAGTAAACAGTGCTTCAGACAGTGCTGGAACATTAACCCGCTGGAAACTGTTTCCATAGTGCTGGCTATGAAAACTATTTATTGGTTGTTTTGACAGCAGTTAGCAGCATTTGGTTTCTGGAGAACGTCTGTTACCTTTTCAGGTTTCAACGTAACTAACGTCTTTGTGTTTCCAACTTGTTTTTAGTCGTCTACAGTAAATGAGCCATAGCTATGTATTTCAGCAAATGACCTTAAGCGGCATATAGTTAGTCACGTATTTCTTTCTTCCATTCTTCAATAAGAGGTGGAAAATTCAGGCACTCACACTCAATCACCTGGCCTTTATGATGTCACAGGCTGTAATACCACTAAATGATGTTGCCAAAGCTCTGCTGAGGTCGTTTGCCACTGCGTAACATTTTTTGGAGGTACTGACAAGTATGCTAGAGACCCACCCCCACACCCCATTTGAAATTGTAAAAATGAAGCAGACCGTGCAGGGGCGTGCTACAGAACAGGCAGCCCTTGAGCTCCGCACGTAACACCATGGATAAAGCATGGAGGTTTGTTTTTCTTAAAGGAGGCCAACTGCATCTGAAGATTATTCGATTGCTACCCCTAAAGTTTGATTATGTAGTTGGTTGTAATGATGGTGGATTCTGAAGACATTTTTGTCAAAGGTCAGTAAAGGGCTAATGCTGTCTGTGGAAAACAAAAGTGTAATGTTGTCTGTAGAAAGGATATATATTCAGCTTTATGTTATGAGATTGGGATTGACTCATCCAAAGCTATTTAAAAAAAAAAAAAGTCTCAAAACTTTCTTAGCCCGCTGTCATCAAGCTTGACTTCCAACTCGGTCCCCTCTCCGCGGATGATGTGGCTGTCCTGTGAGTGACTGTGATGCTGTCCAGCGCTTGACCTTCACACATGGGACCGCCCCACACAGCTTCACACTTGTTTCCTCCACTTCCTGCCTCTATGTGGGCCTTGTACAAGTCCACAGAGTGTGTTTTGTCTGCACTATATTTACAGTAGATCTGACTAGCGCTGGGCCAGAAACGGACGCCTAATTGGTACAAGGTGGAAGTGTTACATGACCCCTCTCAGTATGAATGAGTTAAAATCACACTGGGAAGCTTCACAGGGGGAGCCAATGGAGATAAATCCTCCTCCACATTAGAAATAGCGCCATAAATGTAAATAACTGAACTGAACTGACATTAGTGTTTACTGAAAGAACATACGGAACATGTAATGAGTCACTTTTGGCTCAATAAGCACGTATTAGACTATTGCAGTCATTTTTTAGTTTTCATGTCACTCGGCTCATAATGTATCTTACACAATGGTTCTTGTCCTGTCTGCTTTTCAGTAGTTGAAAATTGATTCACCTTGCAGTATAACAGTGTTTTTTGGTTGTTGTTTTTTGCAACAGTGGGTAATACACATATTTGGTAATGTTCTTACTTTTTTTTTTAAAGCACTTGAGTGTCACAGAGATCTAAAAATGCAAAATCGGATCATTTAAAGGGGATGCAGAGGAGCCTGAATGAATGTGGATTGTAAAGTCCCTGTGTCATCCCAGGCCTGAGAGTTTACTGACAGTACATAAGAGACCGGAGCAGGTCTGGATAGTCTTCAGCCTGACGGCTCTTCCTCTTTGTTGACGGGAATCTGATGGTGCACTGGATACAGGTCAGCTGGACTGGAGCCATACTCCGCTCATTGTTTCCTTTTTTCTCCTCCAGATCAGAAGCGCTCACCATATATCCCTGGACAGTCTGCTTTTCTGATATCAACACTCTCAACAATACGCAGTTTTAGGAACAAACTATGAATAAGACCATTTAAAGTTGGAGAAAAAAAAGAGGCAAAACCGAACTACTTCCAGCCTTTAGGTTAGGGATGCTCAATTATTCCTCAAAATCAAATATGTCTTACTGTGGTCTGTGAATGACTTTACTGGAGTGACCCCTTGTGGCTGGACTTCATCGCAGGCATTTCACCAGTACATTTCTTTTTTTTTAAAGGGAAAAAAAAAATCACAGTGATATTTTTATTAGTACTTGATGCAGATGTCCCAGAACAAAAGTATTTATTGTCTCATTCAATAAACAAAAGACAACCAGCATACAATATACTCTACAGGATACAAGCATGGGCTTTTGGTCAGAGTTATACAGGAACATGTCATACGAACAACTGTGCAGCCTCTCTAGGCTTTTTGAAGTGATCCAAGAGCTTGCACAGTTTCCCATCTGTCAGGAGGCAGGTAGCAGTACAGGGAACAATAACAGAAATACTCAGGATCACTGGTCTGTGCAGCCTGTGTTGGGCGTTACAGTTGCAGCGTGTCTTTTACCATTTGTTTCCCATGAAAGCCACATGGAAGCATTTAGCTAGCCTAAAGCATATCAGTGCAGACCCACAACATTTGCTACTTGTTTTCAAAATCAAAGCTAATATTTTTTTAATCTGTAATGTGCACCTGTATGTGTAGACTTGAAAGGACAATGTCTTTAATCATTATTTCAACTGAACCATCACATATGAATGTGAAGAAAGAAATCGGTCTAGGACAAGGGTGTATGTGTCACAGGCAGTGTTGGGAACGTTACTTTTAAAAAGTAATTAGTTATAGTTACTCACTACTTGTTCCAAAAAGTAACTGAGTTAGTAACTGAATTACTCTATAATAAAAGTAACTCGTTACCAGGGAAAGTAACTATTTGTGTTGCTATATGTCAAAGAATTTTGTTTTTTTGTTGTTGCTGTTTTCACA
Source organism: Gobius niger (assembly GCF_951799975.1). Classification (NCBI taxonomy): domain Eukaryota; kingdom Metazoa; phylum Chordata; class Actinopteri; order Gobiiformes; family Gobiidae; genus Gobius; species Gobius niger. The sequence goes on from NC_136865.1 coordinate 15,082,083, forward strand.
AGTCAATTGAAATGGTTAGAACAGACAGGTGTTCAAAGATGTTCAAAGACGTTCATAGTAACTGAATGAACTGAATGGGGGGTGAGTGGGGGAGGCCCCTGTGACTGAGTGGTATTGTATTTGCGCCGCTGTTTTATTAATGTAGGAATATGGCCGTATTCAAAGAGAATGGGGAGGAACAAGAGTAACATGTGCCAACGATCAGGGCAGACTTTACGCACAAGCATGATGTCTCTCCGTGAAACAATCGACAGCAAATATAAGTTTACATGCCCCAGAAGGTTAGTGGCCTTGCACTGTTCTATGGAGCGGAGAGCGGGGAGAGAGGAAGAAGAAAGGCGCTGAGAGAGAGAGGGAGAAAGACGTGTCTCCACCGCGTCCACTGCGTCTTTGGGTTAAAAATAAGTTCCAACACTACTGATCAATGATCACCAACTTTATTCTCCCCTGCGGCTGCACCGCGCTGTGGGGATGACAAGCCGCGGGTCGGGGACACAAGTAGTTTATGGAGCAGAGAGCGCGATGCAGTACTCTGCACGGACAGTCAGATGTGCGTGTTCTGCTCCGTCAGACTCCGCCCACCCTCTCCACTGCTCTCCCCATGCTGACACCGCGGCGCTTCATTCAGCCCAATTGTAACGTGCCACTTTGTTTACCCAGTAACGATAACGGCGTTGTAACGACGAGGAGAGTAATGAACTAGATTACTCCGTTACTGAAAAAATAACGCCGTTACCTAACGCCGTTCTTTTAAACGGCGTTATTCCAAACACTGGTCACAGGTGAGTATGAAGGCTAAAGTAATTGACACAAATGCACAAAGCAAAGACACTGCAGTGAAGCCTCTTTACTAATACAAGTACAGACAAATAAAGTAATGGATGAAGTTGTACACTAACCCGCAGCTTGTAAAAGACATTGTTTTGATTTATCTGTATATATTTGCAACCACTAGGTTTTTATCGTCCTCATTATTACTTCCTGAATCAAATCTAATGTAAACAGTGGTGATCCGATAAGATACACCTCATACAGACAGTGGTCCCCAACTCTTTGGGACATCCTCAGTAGCGGTACTTGACCAACCACTAAAATCTTAGTTGATTTCTTGAATATACAGTCATTTCTGATCTTATAACTTATTATTTGTTAAAAAGCTTGAACGATGCAGTTAACAATTACAGGTTAATAGTGTTGATCTTTTGGACGCAGATATTTTTGGGGTATCCGTTGAATAGAATGCTGTTGAAGGTGCACTCAGCTCTAAAAAGGTTGGAAACTCCGATATTAAAAATACACAATCAGTTTTTAAACTCCGGTTTAACTTCAAAATATATATAGCACCTTCTAGTGGTTACTTCAAAAACACACACATGATTGTGTATAATGTAGCTTGATTTAGCAACAAAGCCAACAAATGAATTTACTGGTGATGAAAAGTTGAAACAGAACATACAGTATGTTCTGTAGGTATTTAATAAGCACATAAATACGACAAACGGTAGTAGATATCACCAGACATAAAAACATGAGCCTTTACAGCAGACAATTGGAATTGCTTGAGTAAGAAAAGACATTTGACTTGAACACATGTTCTTCATCTCCACCACTTCTATAACTTGATTTTAGTTCATTCATCCTCTGTGTACTGTGTATCAGTCAGTCAGTAAATATTCTCTTGAAAATCTTCTTAATAGTGTTGTTGGTCTCCAAGTCCTCACTCGTCTCCGGCTGGAAGGTTCTCCTCAATCCTCTTAATGAACCTCATACGGATTTCAGTCACATTGTCCCCTCTCAGAGTGTCCTGGGCAAACCTGACATCTACAGCCATTTGCACCTAGAACAACAAACATAGATGTATTTATACCATACACATCATACACTAAAGCACATAAATAAAACAAACGCATTATCACTGACAAAGCTGTGATGGCATCTGTTACTGAGCATGTAATATATAATTAGACAAGTGATTTTGTTCCCTTCTTAAAAGTTAATATTCATAGAATCTGGAAAACAAGGCAAATAGTGTGAGAAATGTGAAAGCCATATGTTGTTCTTGTAGGTTGACCCAGTCAAAACTGGTGAGTTTAAAACATGGTTGAAGAAGGTAAGAACTATAGCGATGTGGCGCCAGATGGAACAGGAGAGTAAACATATTATAACATTGTGACAACCATCAATCAAAAGGGTGATAATGCGATGCCTCGTCATGTTTAAAGGTGTTGGTAGAGTTTACCATTTCTAAAGCTCCTCTGAGGATGCCACAGAGCAGGCTGGAGTAGACGAGTGTGCTGTGGTTGTCCGGAAGCTCAACAAAATCCACCAGTGGGTTGCTCTCGAGGATCAGCGAGAACTCGTCACCAGCTGGGCTCCAGTTAGTCACACTTGGAGTTATCCCCAGATACATTTTAAATGCAACCTGCAACAACCGATCAACAAAAAAGTGAGAAATACAATCCACATCATGTTGGTGAGCTTCAAGATACAGTTCAGACACAGTTACTGCTGCTCCACTGAGACACAGAAAATCATAAATCAGCTTAGAATGAGCATCTAGACAGAAACAGAACCCCTGACCTCTTGCATGAAAAACATCCCAAGTCCTAGTTGTCTTCTCTCAATTGTGCGCGCTTTAATATAGCGTATATCTTGCTTTGATTAAATCCAATCTTGTCTATTTACCTTAGCGATGACATCAGCCGTTTCTCGGAAATCCTGACACCTGCCAATACTGGAGCGCGACAAAAAGTCCTCAATCAAACGGACGCCAATGTTATAACCCCTAGAAACAAGGAGGAGACAATGGAAAACAAGCCAGGACACATTACAACCTTTTACTTGCAGATGAACAAGAAAAAAGCTCCAATATTTGTTCCAATATTCTGTGACATAATGATGCAAATTGTTATCAAATATTTCCTAAAACAAGAACTGTATTCTTAGTGTCTCGCTGATTATTAGGAGCACATTTAGTATCCCTCACATGTTTATTAGTTTTTTTACTTTTATTTATTTTTGCTCCTGTGACATGGAAACAAGTAAATGTTTTGCAGTGTAGCTTTAACTTACAAAGGCACATACTTCATTACTGCTCTTAGTGTATACATACATTTTATCTAACTGTTTGTTGACTTCCTCATCATTCTCATAGTCTTTGCAGAGCTGTGTGACCAGGGCCCCATAGGTCAGAGTGAACAGTTCTGAGTTCTGCAAGAAGAAGAACAAGATCAACACAAATCCCATTCACAGTTGACAGGTTACTAACAAACACTGACAGAGTCCGATTGTCAGAGTTGCGTCAAATGGGAAAACTGCAGTATATGCTTCTGCAAAGGTCAACTACACGTTTGGTAACATTTAACTAAACGTGGACCAACAGTAACATTTATTCGGAGCAAATAGCAAATACAGTCTTCCATACAGCTTAGTATTATTAGCATGCTATCAGCTACACAGGCAAAGGCTCGTTTAAAGAGACTTCCTACCATTTTCTTGCTGTCTGTCGCCCGGTTGGATTGCCTGGACATTGTGGACTGTGTTGCAGGATTACAAGGTTTGAAAGATGAGAGGAAATGCTTTATTTATTTGCTGGCCACTGAATCTTCCGCAATCGCTGCGCTAATGCAGTTAAGAGCGTCACGCGCACGAGGAAGGGAAGTGTAGTGCTTCTGGTCTGACAAAATAAAGCCCAAAGACATGAGGTAAAAGTCAACAACACTTGACTATTTGTGGCAGGCTATTATTGAGGTGTTGCTCTTTATAATATGTAAGGCATTTGATAATAATATCAAACATTTACCCTTCCCAATGTCAATACATTGTGCGATTGTAATGGCACAAGACTTATTTTGAAAGAGTTGTGAGCTGCTTTTACAGACACTGAGCGCACCATTAAATTAAATGTTTTTCTTCTTTGAAGGAAAATGCTTTTTGACAAATTTCTACAGGTTCTCCGATGACCACAAGATTCTAATGAAAGATGTCAACAATAACATAACAATGTGTGGTTGGTTATTGTGCTCTACTGATGCGTGTGCGACCTCTGGTGGTAGTAAATTAAGTCACATCCTATCAGAAAAAAACAAACCAGGGATACTTGCGATTCCTACAATAGAACAGATATTGATTAAAAACATTCGCAATTAAATGCAAATAGGCTATTTTGTTGAAGCCTGTGTGTTGTGTGTGTGTTTATTTTTTGTTGGTAATCTCCACTCATAATTTGGTGACTCATAGATAGAGACATGAGTGGGTATTGAGGGGGGCAGAGAGAGAGGCTGGACAATACAATACACCGGGAGGATACGCCGTTTAAAGAAGACATTTTGAATCACGTTTCTTTTCACGTTTTGCCTGGATCAATCGGCTGCTTCTTGAGAAGCGCGCGCTGGTTGGTTGAAGGCGGCCGTCCCATTTGCGCGTGAGAAACGCGCACAGCTTTGTGGCGAGGCGAAGAGGAACAACGCACCGCAGTGGATCCCTGCTTCATTTTGAGAAACTATCGTCTGGATTGTGATAACAGAGGTGGAGGCGGAAGACTCGTGCTACAATGACGGGCAAATCTGTGAAAGACATTGACCGATACCAATCTGTCCTCAATTCTCTCCTAGCGCAGGAGGAGAATAAATTCTGCGCGGACTGCGAATCCAAAGGTAAAGGTACTAATTTGTATTGGTAAAAATGAACCGGTGTTGTCGTTTGCACAGTGATGCTTGTCCTCGACTGCTCAGTTTAGAAGCTACGCTCAGAATGAAGACATCGGCTAATGTCTCAACCAATAGGATCATAATGAGTACCGGGCTCGTGGCATGGCTACACCTGCCAAGCTGGAGTTAAGAAGCCTGGACGAGTTCATTCACTGGCACAATGAATACACGCGTAATGACAGTGTCTGTGAGTGACAATAAGTTAACGTGTCCTGGGGTTACACTTATACCTGACCAGACCGGTGGACAAACTGTTCTAGATTAGGTAGGCTCTATATTCAGAAGGCCAGCATCCTTGCATTTACAGCTGGTATCTAATATCTAGGCTATACATTTGGGGGTTTACTTGTACACTGTGAAGAGAGGCTAATAATGCTAATCTCATACATCCATGATCAGTCTGTATAAGCTTTATGAGATTTATTTCATGGGCGAGGCTATTTATTATTGTTTTGTGGGGATACTGCAGGAAATTAAAGTCTTCCCTGTTTCCTGTAGGCCTTGAACTGTATCATCAACTTAAAAGGCAGAACCTGTTCTGCTTGAGGCCTGTACAGGTGTAAACATTGCTGTTTTGAGATAAACAGTCATCTTTGCCAACACAGGTCATTTGCATGGACAAAAGGCAATATTTGCCAGTTTAGTTCTCAGAATAATACAGTTCCACAAGAAATAACAATAAACGTAACATGTATTTGCAAAATATCTTTTTATTTTTATTTAGATCTTTCAGTCTGTTATTTTCGGTACATGTGTGTTTTTCTTTTGAATCAGTTCACCTTGCCAAACTAGCAATCTTGATCCCCACCATATTATATTCTGGAGAGGAAAAGCTTTGAAAACTGCACGCCTGTCTAATGGACTTTCTTTTTTTGACCTCACACTTCGATAGTTTCACTGTGCTACAGTGAAATTTGATCTCAGACTGTCATCTTCCTGTTTTCATACTTCTCATTTAGTCTCTGTGGGTTCAGCAGATGGATGTTGAGTGCTGCAGCCAGGTCTAATCACTGCAGATGGGATTAAGTGGCTAAGAGAAGAAAATAGCCGCTATGCACATGTATGCCCCACAGTCAACAAAGTACTTCTGAGTCCAACTCACAGTACTGCACACCAAGCCCTTCCACTACCACAAATTACATTCTTCATACACATTCATTCAATATTTTCTTGTTTGAATTATCTGAGGATGTTTATCAAATTGCAAACTTAGTTCCATGTGCATACATTACAGAGGCAGGTTTGGGTTGTCTTGTTGACGAGACATGCAATAATGCTGCTAGAAAGGACCTTATTTAGCTTTATAGTTTACATGCACTTTTAGATCGCTTTATAAAACAGCCTTGACATTGCAGTAGCATCCGAGTAGCATATGCAGGCTGTTGACATTAGTGATGTGGCAAGTGTAGCAGGTGTATCCATCCTCCTGTCGTGCATGTGTACACACACCGCAATAATAGCGTCTCGTCCTGTATTTCCCATCATTGTAATTGTGTTTATGTGCTGCGGTTGCCATGGAGATATCGCCTGGCTACACCAAAACCTGAGTTGTGCTCCCATCCTGTCCAGAGCCGTCAGAGGAGCAGCAGGTCCCAGGGCTCAGCAGCAAAAAGTGACGAGTACGCAACACGTTGTTGGAAAGTACATTTTGTCATAGAGAGACATACAGGAACATTATAAATATTCTAGCAGAGACCGAGACAGTACAGTTCCACCTTTCCCCTGTTTATATTTTTCTTGACACTTCCTCTATCTTACCGTGTTGAAGGCCACTGGCAAAAAGTGAGGTGTGAAAGAAAAATGTATTTATTTGTTTACATACTCTGTTCTCTCAACATATTTAAAGATTCATCATTATCTCAGTAACATCTGCAATACTGGGGCGGAGCGATATAGAGGGGGAAGAATCCTCATGTAGGTCAATCTGTTTGTTTGTTTTGGTCTTTTTTGGCGTTGTTTTTTTGCCTGTTAATCTAAAATAAATATATGGCTTTGTACGGTTCCATATACTAGGTTGTGTGTGTGTGCCGTAATTGCTAGATAATTGGCAGTAGTAGACCATGTTGATAGTGATTTTGCTCAAATTGGATAAATTGCACACTCCTATTCTGTGATACTGTATCCACCAGACTCATTGTGGACTCTAAGTGAGGAACAGCTTTATGTACGGTAAAATGTAAATGATGTCTGTGAATATGATCTTTTATAACACTGAAAGAATGAACTGAATGTAATCCATAGGCAACTGCACACGTGTTATTATGTGTCTACTTGCGTGTGGAAACAAAATCAATTCCAAATTGACAGGCTGTTGAACAAAAACAAAACAAAAAATATAAAAAGTCACTACTGAATGTATACAGCATGAGGGTGATTAATAATGGTGAATGAGGGGTAGGCACTCATAAGCTCTGCTTCAGCCTACTCCTTTTGAGCCTAATTGTGATGAAATGTTTAAATAACTGTAAACATATGAATGTAAACAGCTCAAATAAACAGCTCAATCAATCAATCTTTTGTACATACATAGCAAAGGTTTACTTTGGAATCTCTTCATACATCACTTAACTTTACCAGTCATATTGTTTTCCCATATGGCCCTCTTTCTCACATCATATACCATCAAGCATGACTCAAGGCCTGGAGGACGACCGAGCCACTTCTCGAGAGCCGAACAGTCTGTAGTGGTCACATACTAAATAATGAGAAAGGTCCATCTGCTCATTGAGTCACTGTGGAGCAAGATGGCTGAATATGAACATTCTACTTCAGGGTAAGCTCTTGCATATGGCATGAGCTTTGAGATTAACCCGGACCGGTCACATTTATCCTTGTGGGAAATAGGCTAATGAGTGGCATGCACCTTCCTGTGTTCAATCAGTCATTATAACAATCATTCAAGTAAAGTGGCAAAGATGTAGAGCATACATTGTTTTGTTACAGGCGCTTCTTTATAAAGTTCATTGCAGGTCCCTGACATTATGTGTTGTGATGAATGCAGTGTAATTAGGCATCATGGACACTATCCAGGTCACCTTCACACAATAACTCATCAGCTTTATGCTGAGGCTAGTCTCTGCTTTTTATGACACCCTTTGAACCTAATGCTTTATAGTCTACCATAATGTTTGTGGTGTCCATTTTAACAGTCTTCAACAAATTTTGTTGTCAAAAGCGAGAAGTCGTTTTACGCTAGGACGTGACAACTCCCAGTGTTGACCCAGCCCAGAACAAAGACAATTCTTATTAGTGGAACTGTAAACAAGAAGTGAAGTGGTTTGGGTTTGGGCAGTTCTGACCACTTCCCTGACCCTGAGGAGTGGCCATAGTTTAAATAGGCTTCTAGCTTGTGTTAATAATGATAGTAGCAACCATAATGAACACATCCAATAATCCAATACGGCTATGTACAAACTTTGTATTTCAGTCGAGCAGTTGATTTAAATTGTAAATAACAAGAAAAATGACTTACACAAGCGTTTTAATTATTCATGTCTGAGAGATGCTAGCACTTACAGGCTGAAGTAATAATTAATGAAACATGTCAAATCATGGAGAGAAACATACTTGTGTGGTCAGCAGTGACAATATACTTAACTGTTGATTTAAAAAGACTGACTAAAAACTACAGTACTTTGTAGTGAGAACAACTGAAAGAGGAAGCCAAGAAATGTTACGGGTTCCTCACCGCAAATGTTGACTAACAGAGGTTAAGTTATTAAGTTATTAGTTTGAAGAAGGCTGTTGTTGGGTTGTATTTTCACCGTCTCCAGAACTTTCCATACCACCAACAGTTTATGGCAATAGTAAATCTTTATTTTCTCTCATCTGTTGAGAAAAGAATGTCTTGGATCCCTCTAGTGGGGCTGCAGGGCATCTGCATGAACAAGGTTAAAGCAAGTGTCTGAGGAAGATTAGCCAAGCTTAGAGACAAGTGGTTCTCCACTGTGTGTGGAGGACAATATAGAGAACAGAGGGTTAGACGGTCTGCCTTTAGGGAGTTGTAAATCTGCAGCATTGGCTTGAAGTACGATTGTTTTTATCTTGTTCCTGCAGATCATTGTTCTAGTTCAACATTGAGAACTAAATGTACTGTACATTGAATGGACACATTTGGTAATGCACTTATATTGCTTGTATGAATTGTACTCAGGGTCGGCAGTTCGATCTGTGAACCATTAGCACTGTTGTTGATGTACCCGTGTTAACTTTCTCCCGACCACATATTTACAATACATAATTTATATTTTACAGTTTTCTTTCTTTTTCTTTGCTACAGGACCACGATGGGCGTCTTGGAACCTGGGTGTGTTCGTTTGCATCAGATGCGCTGGAATCCATCGAAACCTGGGAGTTCACATCTCCAAAGTCAAGTCGGTCAATCTGGACCAGTGGACGGAGGAACAGGTCCAGGTGGGTCCGCACTATAATCAATCAATCAATCAATCAATCAATCAATCAATCAATCAATCAATCAATCAATCAATCAATCAATCAATCAATCAATCAATCAATCAATCAATCAATCAATCAATCAATCAATCAATCAATCAGTCAATCACTATTTACTGTACACTTAGAGCTCTGACGTAAAATATAAATATCTCATATATTTATGTATGAAACAAGGCAAGGCAAGTTTATTTGTAGAGTGCATTTCATACACAAGGCAATTCAAAGTGCTTCACAGTTGCATAAAATTACAAGAAAACAGATAAAATCAATAAAATAAATGGGATATTTTACGTCGGATCCAGACATGTGACCAGATGTGGGTGGGGCTGTCCAGCTCTATTCACCTTATTCCGTCCCGCCCCACTTTTGCCTCTTTTTACCACGGATCGGCACTTCTTTTGTATTGACACATTTGGTAGAGCATGAAGTCCGTTCGCCACTAAATGTTTGCTGCTAAAATATGATGCACAATAGAAGAAGAAGAAGAAGATCTTTATTTATATAGCGCTTCCCCCGCTCACTTCCGTCAATAACCTTTAGGAGTTACTGCGCGGACGTTTTACTCCTCGTATCAGACCGCCTCACAATATAGTCCCCCTTTTTATTTGCTTATAAAATCGACATGCTACATTTCTGGGTAAATATACTTCGCATGAAAACACTTCACATAACTTTATTTAAATAGGGAACACGTGGAAGAGCTTGGTAGCTTCTATCGTGAGCTTTTTTGGAGCTATGTGACATGTGGGAGAGGCTGCGTATGTGCTCCGTTTGCGTGACAGAGCGCACGGACAAAGACCAGACGGGGATATATTAACACGTCTAAGTGAGGTAAGAACATATTTTAGTATGTAAAAACGGTGGCCTATTCCTTTAACACGCACTGCCCCGACCAAATAAATAAACCAGGCTAATAGGTTTGTATCAGCTTCATGACTCAATTAAATAACAAGGTCATCTATAATTTTTAGCATCACTGGTCGTATCATGGTTGACTGACTAAGACTGCATTGTTTCAGTGTGTTCAAGAGATGGGAAATGCCAAAGCCAGACGTCTCTATGAAGCTTTCCTTCCCGAGTGTTTCCAGCGTCCAGAGACTGACCAGTCAGCAGAGATCTTTATCAGAGACAAGTATGAGAAGAAGAAGTACATGGATAAAGTCATCGACATACAGATGCTCAGGGTACGCACGGACATAGTTATAATGTCAAAGTTGTAAATAAAATAAAAAAAGATGTAAATGTAATTTTGCCAATGCAGCAATTTCATTTCTCTCCTTTCTTTTGTGGATGTGCAAATGCATTTTCATATTTTACAGAAAGAGAAAAGCTGTGACAATATACCAAAGGAGCCAGTGGTGTTTGAGAAGATGAAATTGGTAAGTCCATGATTCACTCATAGCCTGAAAAAGTTTGTTTTGACTGAGACATGTATTATCTTCGACAGAAAAAAGACACCAGCCCGAAAACTGATTCCCAGGCAGTGACAGACCTTCTGGGATTAGGTACAAATCTAAACTATTCTATGTAATTTATTGTATTGTACAGATATATTAGACTTATTATTGTGCAAATCTATGTCTCAGATGCCCCAGGTCCCTTTGTAATAAATGGTCAAGTTGCTCCTTCAGACAGTTTTGAGAGCCCAGCCTTAAACCACACAGGGCTGGATCTATTCAGTTCTTTACCACCATCCTCCACAAAAGCAACAGTAAGACCAACACTTCATTATTATGACATACAAAAGATCCTTTAAACATATCAGTGACTCTTTCCTCTCTTTGGCCCTCTTCAGCCCATCTCCAGCTCCCTGCCTCACAGTCGAGTGACTGCATCAGTGCCTGAAAACCTCAGTCTGTTTTTAGATCCTGCTCCAAAGAAAGAAGAGGTCAAGAAGCTCTCCAAGGACTCCATCCTGTCCCTGTATGCGTCAACTCCTTCAGTGCACGCCAACAGCATGGCTGCTCATGGTGAGGGTCGAAAAGTCACTTCTGCCACTGTTAGCCTAAAGAGAAATTACACAAAACATAAATAAACCCTCCTTTATCCACAAAGAATGACCTGGCTACACGTGTTTCTCATTTGATTTGCAAACAACCTCTCGTATTCAGTCATATGTTTGTGTAAGCTTACAGTGTATTCTCTCTCTTCCTGTTATGTGTCTGTGAAGGCTTGTACATGAACCAAATGGGCTACACTGCTCAGACATTCGGCTCGTACCATTCCCTTGTCCAGCATGCGCCGATGGGAGGGGGCGTGATGACGTCACAGATGCCCATGATGGGACAACAGCAGAGCGGGATGATAGCAGCTCAACAAAACATGCTGGGAGCGCAGAACAATCTAATAGGGCAGCAGAGCTGCCTTGTGGCAGGCCAGGGGGTCCTGCCACAGTCTAACTCAGCTCCATCGCCGTACATGAGCGGGATGGCCCACGGCATGGTGTCACAGCAGCAGAATGGGATGTTAGGGCAGCAGCAAATGTACGGACAGCAGGCCCAGCAGCTGCAGTGGAACATTGCACAGGTGAATTTTCTAATCTACCATTTCTGTAAGGCTTTAAAAAGGTGTATGTTGTTGTTTACTGAGCTTGTGGTATCTACTTGTTAAAATTACTTTTAATAATGTTTTGCAGATTTTTGTGTGTGTGTAGAATCCATACTAGCAATGCTAAGGATTTGATTGAACTTATTGTGTACATGATTCGCAGAGCCTGATAAAGAGCACTATTTGGGTCTTTGCACATCCAAAAATAGTGGTGGTGCTTTGATAAAAGATGTCTTTGGGGTTTTGATGTATAACAGAACATTGTATGCTGAAATTCCCAAAGCTTTACTGCGCAAGACAGGCGGAAGCGAGGCATGCCTGATCCATTTTGCCTCGTCAGAAATCCTGTCATGCAGTGCATATTCATTCTTTCTTTGCGCAAAAATTGGGTTCACACTGGCCCCAAAAGTGCCGCTCTCGGGTCAAGAGCCTGTGTGACAACACCCTCAGAGTCACCATTTCTATCGCATCTTCTGAGAGGAGAAAATACTCACAAATCCAAATAGTGTCTTTCTAATAGCACAGATGACAAACTCCAATCGACGTACTGATGGGTTGAAAGATGCAGTAAAGGAGTGTCTTTGTCTTTTTCTCAGCTCACTCAGCACATGGCAGGCCTCAACGCGTACCACAGTAACGACATGGGATACAACAACCAAGGTGGCTCAGCGGCGCCGAGCTCGGCGCACATGACCGCACATGTATGGAAATGATCTGTTTGGGCCGGGAAGCGACATCGTGGCACACAGGTAAACTAACTTTGTGATTCTACGGCTGAGACTCACCATCGGACAACACCAGAGGAGCAGGGCTAGAGGTGGGGTGTCCTCTCCTACCTCCACCATGAAACCTTTTAAACCTTGCAGTACTGCGTTTCTGGTCTGTCCACATTGTCCGCTGTGTTCTGCTGAACTCAGTGCTTGCCTTTGATAGTTTCAAATTATTATTTTTTTTCAAATGAACAAAATCATTTGGGACTTCACACTGTATTTTGCACAATGATTGAGATTTCTTTTTGCTTTGTTGTAACCTGTCAAACTGAAGAATATTATGGATGCATATGTACTTGAGTGGTTTGATGCAGCCTAGCCTAGCTTAACTCAATGTGTGCCTGAAGTGCAACGTTTTTTTTAGTATGACATGCAATACATCACTAACTAATTTTGTTGAATGCTTTTACTGTCCTGCATGTTGTTTCGTCTTAGTCCTTTTTTTTCTCTTTACGTTTTTGTTTTTGAGCTTTGCATGAATCTGTCTATGCAGCATTTCCTTAGTTTGCTGTAGCAAGTACTTTTCATAAGCAATACATTTTACTCAAAAATAATTGTCATTTCAATTCAATCTCCTTATTTGGTCTGTCTGTTCACAAAGCACTTTTAATATTTGTGTATAATACACAATACTAGGCTAGGTAAGGCTAAATCCACAAATCGTTAAAGGATTATAAATATTCTGAAACTACTATGCTATAACTCTTATATTTACTTTAAATTTATATGTGGATCCACAGCTTGCATTCTATGGGATCTAAAAGGGCTTGTCCTTAGTTCTCTATTAGCTATGTGTAATCCTGAAGTCAATTTGGCACGACCAAAGAGTCCTGGTTTTGCAGTATTCAAAAAATATTTATACTTTATAAGTTATAAGGTTAGCATATAAACATTTTGCTTTGCAGCGCTTTACCTCTAACCATAACCACTCACAGTTATGTCACTGTGCTGCTTCCATAAAGGGCCAGGCGCGTTGCTGAAAATGTTGAAATGTCTAACAATCTACCTGTCTAAAATGGAGACCTCATCCCCTGTTGAATGTGTGTAAATATCTAAAACAGGGCACAACGATGCAAAAATGAGGTATTTTCTGTGAATTGCATGAATGTAAATACCAATCTGACTGTGTCTCTGGAATGTGTATTTCTGAATGTCTTTTTGTGTCGAGACCAACTCTGGACATATCTTGAATGTGTACAGCGTAAAATTGTGATGCTTCTGTTTTTGAGATTTCTGTTTGATTGTCCTTTAAACATTTTCTACTGGTATGTGTCTTATAGTTAATATTATTACAAGGCATACTCTCACAAACAATTATTTATTCATTGCTGCAAATAAACAGACCCTGAAGACACAACCTTGTATGTTTGGGGACAAGACAAGTCTACATAATGGGCAATAATGCTTAAGTTGCCATTGTATGCTACAGCTTGACATGAAGGTAAACACAATGAATGTGTGCCTCTATTTAATGACAAAAACTGTGTTTTTTTTTCTTGGTCTTCACTTCCTTGGACCATCACTTGATGTGAATGTTTCTTACATTGGTTTCAGAAGGGTTATTTAAATTGTCTCTCACTTTCGCGGCATAACTGTACAAGTAATAATATTACAAATATATTATTTGGCTTTAACTTGACTGTGTGTGTGTTTTGTACTACAGGCAGCAAGACATGAGGTGCTGAGAACATATAATACTTCATAAACTATATTATGCCATATTTACTTCATCCCCCTCACATGGTTAAAACAAACACAGCACAAGATTGGTGATTGAAATAAACTTTATTGACATTGTGTCCAGATGTCCAAGGGCATGCAAATACAGGCTTTTGAATCCCCCGTTTTTCTGTTTGGTTCCATTTTCTTAGAAAACTACGTGCACCTTAGGTAATCAATTCTGCAGCGTACAAACCACAAAAATACCAGTTTTACATTATCAAATACTGCACATAGAAAACATTTACAAAGCACAGGTAAAAAATTACAGATTCCTGTTCCTTTTAGCCATAAACAACACCTGCATCAGTCTGCTTTGCTGTGCCATTGTAAACATGTCATAAAGACTTTTAAATGAAGTATCATAGCCAATTAGAAAGAAGCACAAAGACCAGGGTGAATCATCTGTGCCTACTTTTTGTCATTTTTGCTTGAGAAATAGTAATTTTTGTGCTTGGCTGGTTTCTTTTGAGCGTCTACAGAAATCACATTGGCCTGTAGTTTGTGCTGACATCACATGACATTTTAAGACATTTATAGTATAGACGAAATTATCATCAACAACAAGCAGCTCATGATTTAACAAAGCAACAATGAACTGGTGGCTGTTTTGATCATGTTTCAAGGCTGCTACATTGGTCAGAAAAGGCAAGTATTCTATTGAATGTTATGCCTGTAATAAGTTTGGAGCTGATAAGGCTCACCTAGTGTAGCCAAGCCCCCAGCTACGAAGCAAGGAAAAGGTCAATAATAACCGACAGTGAGAGGCTACAGCCGAGGCTTATTGCCACCATAAATATTTCAAAGAATGGAAGGCTAAGAGTATGCTACCGTAAATACAGCACTTTGTAGTGAGTACAATTGCATCATTAGAAACTCCACGTGGTTGTTCAATGTGTTATACTCATTGTCATATAATCTCAAAAATACTAAACTTCAACTGGAAAGTATGTTCATAAATAATAAATATGGTTATATGTTGGGAGTGTGCATCCTCCCGCTGCAAATGTGAAGTAATAAAATCATTGTTGCAGGACAGAAGTGATACTAGTTTCAGACTGAAATGGAAATATAGGACACACAAGTATAGTACAGTATATTTAAATTAGGGTCATACAGGACAGCCCCTTGAAAAAAGTCAGTAACAAACAATATGACAAAACCTCCTACATAGTCCTAGCTGAAGAATTAGTAAATACATTCAGAAAACTATGTACACACATATATATATATATATAGTTTATATAAGTTCATACAATATTTCAAGCAAAATATATTGGTCAGAAGAACCTTCAATTGTGTGCTACAATATTGAAACAATGTCCACACAAATAAGGCCATTGTAAACTGAAAAAGCCCTCAATTTTGCAGAAGGTTTGCCACCCTCGCCGTGCTCAAACATACACGCTCTAAATAGCTCTTCCTTTGTACAAAAATAAAACAGAGACAATTTTTTTTCTTTTCTTTTTTTTTTGCACGATAGAAGTTTCATAAGCAAGCGTTTTACATTCCAAGTACCCTCAGCATTTTAGAGGCCTCATCTTGCCACAGGTTGCTCTTTTGCAACGAAAGACCCGTCATCAACGCACGTCTCATGATCTGCACTTTCTCATAGACTGCAACCAGAGGTTTGTGTGCATTAAGCTTAAAAAACAAAGGTCAAATCACAAAGCGTTGAGCAGCAAAGTCTCTCAAGCTAAAACTGTAGTGATATATTTCTTTCACTGCAAATTGGACAAATGTCAAGAACTAAAATCACACAAAATCAAATGAGAAAATCATTCTATAAAAATCAGGAAATTACTTTGGGCAGCGAAATATAGTCTTCTATAAATAATTTGATTAAGCAAGTTATAGCTAAAAGCTTCCAGAGCTGTGCAAACATTTCAAATGAGAGCCTCACGTTTATAAGTATATTAGAATCAGACGCTAAATTGACATACTTGGCTCCATCATAAATCCATATATTAATCTAAACATACATCAGCAATTTCATTTTCTGTGGGCACATTAGCGGAGGAAACACATTTCATATTCACTCATTAATTCTGCCTTCTTCTTTTAAATTTTGCTATATAACTTCTTCCCGGGACTCGTGGAGAATGTAGTTATAGCATTTATTACATAGTCTGGAGACCCCTTATCATAAAGCAATCACTCAAAGCCCTGTGTTCAATTCTTTAACCAGAATCTCTCATTCCAACCTCAAAGCGTACACTACCTGCTGCTCTTTAGGAAACATACACACAATACAAAACGTTCTAGTGGTCTCTCCAACCATCGACTTTTTATATCTGCCCCATAAAATCCAACAGAACTCCTTCAGACAGCGTCTCTTCCTTTATGCAAATAAGTGTCGATATTTTTGGTGAACACTATACCACAAAGGGGCTCGCCTGCAAATACACCCCATAAAAAGTGACTTGTTCTTTAAATATTAAGTCAAATAATAATGATTCAGCATCAAACAGGTTGCCACTTGCAAGAATCAAGTTTGAAATCAAACGTGTACAGAGGTTTAAAATACCATGCCAGCTGCTCACAAAAATATACAGAGAGAGAGAGAGACAGACAGAGATATGTAGATAGATATAGATAATAGATAATAGAATAGGAAGGTTGAAACAACAGCAAGCTCCTTCCATAAGTTCAAGAATACCAGAGAGAATTCCCTTTGATTAAATTGTGTTAAGTGATATTTCGGTCTGAGTCATCCTTTTTTTCTTAAAGAAATGCAAAAGAACACGCTCCTGTAACTTGAAAATCAAAATCAGCTGAAATAATCATAATGTGAACCAAGTGGTTTCTCTTTTGATCTGGCACCATTAAAGAGATTTATATTCTGATGTTGAATGCTTTGACTCTGACTGTATTGTCCTTATTTACCACATAGTCACATGATCAGTAAAAAGCACAATGCATTGTGGCCAAACAGAACAAACATAATCTCTGCAGCAGCGTTTGTCATGGAAATACATTTACATAAAGTGCCTTTAAAAAAAAAAAACATCCAGGTGGTTTGATAGAAATGCTGTCATGCTGATACCCTGCTGGCCAGTTCACACTGACAGAAGTCAGAAACAATGTACAGTATATTCAAAAGGGCCTTAAAGGTTTGAGTTGGTGTAAACTTTGTGCATATCATCAGGTTAATCTGTCTAATACTTTCTTATTTCAGATTGTAGAGTACAAAAAGATAATGCCATTGGTGTAAAACTGAAGGCTACGCCTGAGAACCAAGGATTGTAAAAGCCTTCAGACTAGAGCTGCAAAAACCTTTGTTCTGTGCACAAGAACTCTTCTCATTGTCCTGCATGTGGCAATGCAATGGAGATATCTGCCATCATATCTTTTCAACACTCTTCACTAAAAATATTTCCAAAAGCAAAAGAAAGTGCTGCTATACACTTTTTACACTGATCAAGGCAAGCTAAAAATATTTAAAGCACTTAAGCACTTTCCAATGTCTCTAGGAGGATAGCAAGCAAACATGCAGAATTCAGCTGGTACATGTACAGCAACACAAATATCGAGTATATCCACTCTGTGGTGAGGAAATAATTCAATGGCAGAGCATGTGGCTACTTCACATAATATTCATTATGTGGATAAATATTTAAGCCATGCCCATGTTCTACCTGTTAGGGTAAAGAATGCTCTTCTTTTTTGCATTACATCTAAGTCACAGACTTTGCTACATATCCATTTTATACTACTACTCATCTACAATAGTAACAACAATGACAATTGCTTTGGTTTTAAAAAATAAAGTTTTCTTAGTTTGGCATAGAGTTTATAAATTGGCATTTGGACGGCCCTGGGATGAGATCTGAAAACTCATAATGTTGACATGGCATCAGGTGACTCCTTGTTCGAAATGGTGAAATGTTAATGCTACATCTAATTCAGTGTGACCGCTTTCAGAAGCGGCTTGTCAAAGTCAAGACAGTGTGATGTGTGAGACTTTAAACACATACAGTATAAATGTACAGTTCCAGATGGCAGTACATGACATGTGAGTGTGCATCTCCCTTTGCAGGCCCTACCACGGCACAAGTCTGTGTCGATGTCTAGGGGCAGGTCGGGCTGGTGGCACTCTCCAGAGATGACTGAGAGAGGCGTCTGGTCAGGGGACCGATGTTGGGGTCTGCCAGAGAGGAGGTAGGGAATAGCTTATACCAACCACTGACTGTGGCCGACAAGTCCAAGTCCTCCAGGAGGATCTGGGCCATTCCCATGAAGCACTTGTGGTCCATACGCCCATAGTCCCCCCATACTATTACCTGGCAACCACATATTTTATATAATTAGCCAACATAAAATGATCTCATTACATTTTAATGCAAACACATTTATTAGTAGGAAAAGGATAAATCTTTACCTGCACAACCTTGCCCTGAGGACTTTCATCAAACAGCAGAGTTTGCTGGTATGTGGGGTCCAGGTTTCTCTTTACTACTTTGGTTTTCTTCTTTGCCAAACACACTCCATTTTCCAATAGATATACCTTCACATAAGTTGCTGTGAAAACAACAACATAAAGTGAGCAGTAGTATCTGTTAGGGAATTTAGAAATCCTTTATTACCTGGTAAGTTCTTGGAGCCCTGTTTTGGGGTCAGGCTTCTGGCTTGAGTGACCTCCACCTCCAGTTGTCCTCCTCGGTCCACCATCCCAACATAGACGTCCCCTAAAGGAACAAAACACATCAATGAGCAACAATGTCTCATGCCCTGTCATCTTCAACAGCAGTGCTCCAGTACGATCCAATTCATAACCACCAGCAGAGGGAGACATAACAATTTCACACCACAAAGCTTTTTCTTCTCTATTTCTTTTTTTGGTTTGAAGTTGATAACCAATGTAATTTGTTTGGGTTTCATTTGGTGGATACATGAGTGTGCTTAAGGTGAACCTACACACTGCGGGAAGCTGTTTACACATCTCCCTTCTTGGTAAGATAAGAAAGAAAGCAAGATAAATAGAATGCGATACATAGGGTAGAATTACAAATAAAACTTGATTATTTTATTCAAAGCACAAGATAAAAAACATTGCTGTATTGATCATATAAATCAATACAAAAGACAAGACAAAGCTAGATGTCAAGTAGATGATTGGAAGTCTTTCATGACATACTTGTCATAAAAAAGAGCAGGACTTAGGGGCTCATTTGCCAAGCGTTTGCTTATGTGCAAAACAAGTAGAACGTGAAAAAGAGAATAAGCATCAGATCTGGGGCTCGAATAGAGTCATGCATGCTATTTCAAATGGTAAATTACGTGTCTGTGGTCAGTCTTTTGATTGCCTTCATGCAATTCTCCAGCTTGCACCCACTATTCAGCACTGATCTTTATAAATGGCCCACTAGTGTGTACAATATGTCAGAATGTGGTCAGTCTTACCTTCATGTCCTTAAATAGCTACAGATCTACTTTATCTGTTATTTGTTTTACTTGATGGGCCAGTTTGCTGTGACTTTGATGTAAAAAGAGTTTTTGCTGCCATGTTTAATATACGCACAAATGTTTACAGCCCATCTATGGCAGGAAGATTCTCGATTTGCAAGTCTTTGTTACCCATTGCAAAAGTTGGAGTGTGGTTGGATGCTTACCCATGGGGGGTGTAGCTAAAGTTTGCCGACCCACAATCTGGGCAGGACCTAGTCCATCCAGAAAGTCACTGAACTGCCGGTCTGGTGCCAGTCGTGGCGTAGGGAAGACAAACCTATGAGAGAGAGACAAACAGCGATCAGACATACCGGGAATAGCTGAAGAATTGTATAAATGTTTGGTTACTCACGTTCCATCTGAGCTGTTCGAGTTGGTGCTGCCATCAGTTGAATCCTTGCTGCCCTGCCGCGTCACTCTGCTCCTCATCTCCACTGCAAAACCAGTCTCTGTGCTCCGCCGGATGGTGCTACGTAGCTTCTTTGTCCCATTGTCTGTTGAAATGTCATGAATTAATAACATGAAGTGAAACAAAGCAACTTTTTAATCTTAAATTAATTATTTTGGAGTCATGTACACTCTTACTAGTATGAGCAATGAGTGTAGAAAAAGACCTGTTTTTAAGTTTGTTTTAGGTCAATATGCCACACAGGTAAGGTGAAATAAAGTCCAAATAAAAAGTAAGATGTGACATATCTTAGGTTTGAATGTGGGGCCTGCATGATAATATAACACAACCACATTTTGTATAAAAAGAAAGTGCACAAGCAAGTGCTGAGCCAAAAACTGAAAAATGACAGACACAGGGGGTGAGAAAGATACTCATGCAGCGTTCTATTTATAATCCGGCAGAGTGTGTGTCTGGACTGGCGCACGTGTGTTTGCAGCATCACATTGAGACAGACCACATGCACCCGCTGCCATGGCAACCCCCACCTCAGATCTGGACCAGACAATGCCACCTGAGCAATGGCGCCATGGTGACAGCAGTCTTGGCCGTCATCGTCTCAAAAAACACACTTAATGACACTGCGGTTTGCCATTAACTCACACTGGCGGTCTTAAAATGTTCCATGTTATTCAGAAAAAACTGAAAACCCTGCAGTTTGAAGTGTCCAGGTACACTAAAATCGTTTACAACAGGTGAATCCTCCAGCCAGGTGACACTGATCACCAGCATGGCTCCACATTGGAAATGGGCCCCCGGGCGGGCACTGCCGTCGCCCACTGCTCTTTATAGTTCGCCCCAGCGGCATCAAAGGATGGGTCAAATGCAGAGGACAAAATACCCTACCGGGACAGTAAAATTCACCTTCACCTTCACCTTCTCTCCAATGTTGATGCTCCTGGGTGTGTTTTTTTTATTTAACCAGGTAAGTCCCATTGAGATCTTAGATCTCTTTGACAAGAGAGACTAAGATGTGGCCAAGATGTGCAGCCAGCAACACTATACCAGCAACATACAACCAGTATGGTATGGTATGGTATGGTATGGTATGGTATGGTATGGTATGGTATGGTATGGTATGGTATGGTATGGTATGGTATGGTATGGTATGGTATGGTATGGTATGGTATGGTTTAGACAGGGACAGAGCACAATTTAATATTGACCAAAAGGAATGATGCATTGTTCCAGGTTGTAGCAAAAATGCTAATTTCCACCTGTAGTCCCTGGGTATGTTGATGGTACAGTACAGAAACTGATTTTAAATGTAGATGAATATTATATTATAACATTTTAACGTCATCATTAACATACATTTGATTTACATACGTTTGAAACATTATAACATTTTCTACCAATCCTTTTTCTAGGTGAACGGCCCTCATGACGTTGTTACAGAGTGCATGTTTGAATTTCTAGAAGCCATTATGTTTCCATTCATTTGAAAAAACATACACATCATTAGTTAAAACATTCACACACAAATGATCTGGACTGACCTCACAAGAGACTTGAAACTATTTTAAAAAATTAAGTGATTTTAAGTCCTTCTGCAGTAAGTTCCATGTAAATGGAGCTGAGTATCTGAAAGCAGTCTTTCCCAATTCAGTTCGTGCTTTAGGCACAACATAGTGCAAGTTGTCATTAGAACGAAGACTACGCTGACTCTGCTTCACTTTTAAAATACAAGATAAATAAGAAGGAAGCCTTCCAAGAAGCACCTTGTAAATAAAAACATACCAATGAGAGAGTCGACGAGCCTGAAGTGCAACCCTATTCACTTTAGAGCATAACAAACAGTGGTGAGTAAGAGGTCGACTGTTGCTTATGAAGCGCAGAGCCCCATGTATAAACTGTCCAACATCCCAAGACACTGTACAGGAGCATTCATATACAACACATCACCATAGTCAATAACAGGCAGGAATGTAGCTTCCACCAACCTCTTCTTTACAGTGAACGAAAAGCAAGGTTTATTTCTATAGTAACATCCTAGTGAAACTCTACACTTTTTGATGACATTTTGGATACAATTTAAAAGACAATCTATCATCAATTTTAAACCCAAATACATAAAACTCGATACCAATTTTCAGGCCAGATTTAGTGTAGATTGTCAAAAAAACAGATTTTGTCTTTCAACAAGGAGATAAACATCAGTTATGTTTTTGTATTCAGAAAAATCTCTACTGTATGGAAAAAGGAGAGGTTTACAACTCACGTCAGGATCGAGTTTTAGAGTAAAAAACTTAGCATGAGTTAAGTTCTCCTCATGCAGGTTCCAAGCCATTCCGAACCTTTGAAATGGTAAAATGTAGGAGTTAACAAAACTCTATTGTAGTGGCCATCCATCTTGTTATTGGACTTGATATGAACACTTGTTACTGGCCCCTCCCCTCTCACCCCCTCCGAACACAGTACGAAGCACCGCGAATCTGCTCCATCCTATTTATCCCCCTCCTCCTCATCGGCGCTCTCCCTCCGTGTGTTTCCATGGCAATCTGCTCTGCATTGCACCAAGAGCAGCGGCCGGTGCACAAGCCTTCTCCCCCTCTGTCTTCACCGCTGTGGCCTTTGAATGACTCTCACTTCTTAATCACACACTAGTCTGTTCTCTAACATGGAACTGGACCAATTAACAATCCCTTTTCCCTATATTATACCTTAACCTCGTATTGTATCGGACCGCCTCTATAGCTTTGTTCAGACAACTGCAAGTACCGTATATTAATGCATACTTACATAACATTATGTACCACTCAACAAGTTCAATAGGGGCGTCAACATTATTACGTAAGGTACTGCTTACTGCATTGGATGACATGTTTCTTTGGGCCAACAGTGCCACAAGGTTGTGTGCAGTGTCTTCTTGAAGTACAGTCGCTTTCTCATCACACAATAGCATGCAAATACATACACATATAGCAACAAAGCGAGGCTTGACATCAACATTAAACAAGAGTAATACACATTGCATATAAAAGGAATTAACTAATGCATACAGGGGCAATACTCGTGTGATATGCAGCAATGAGCGTATGTTTGTGAGGCTCGATTACCATAAAACATCCCTGACATTTTGGAGGGAGCACTGATGAAGCCCCTCTCATTATATCCTGTAATATAGAAAGCTGTTTTTAGACTCCCCGGTCGCGCTGACGTGCCTATTCGATGCACCGGTGACGGCAACAATCCGGCTAGCATAGCAACGGTAACCAGGCACGGGTGTTAGGGTTAGATAAAAGATCTGCTGTGGATCTGCGACAGTGGTACCTATGTTAAATATGGATAAAGAAGATGCAAGGTAGAGCGTTGGGATTAATCTGCGTCACAGAAGTGTGCTAATCCAAATAGCTTAACTGTGTAATTGACCAATGCAACTGTACAAATACATTGCAAAACACTCTATCCAAAATAAATATATCAGTTTTCATGATACTTGGTCTGAAAAGTTTAAAAGCCGCTGTTAAACTGAAGCTAGAAATATCTGTAGTGTTGGAGCTGTGAGACATTATCAGTCCATAATCAAAAAAGACAAATTTGCTTGGGTCGAATTCTGTCATAACTTTTACCAATTTTAATAGTCAACCACTGATTATTGATTTTGGTTAATTTTCTTGCCTGAACATAAATCAACCCGGTGGGACTCAAAAGAGAATTCAATTGAGAAATAAATATGGTGGATCTGATATCAAGTAATTAAGAGTCCAGGGCCAATGTCAAAGTTGTTTGCCCAGGACCGATGTTAGGGTAAGGGTTAGCGTTAGGCTGATTGGCTGGCTGTAACATTTGTCCTGGGCAAACAACTTTACTTTAGCCTTGGACTCTTAATTACTTGGTGATATCAGATCGACCAATAATTACGTGGTGGTGACAAAATGTATCAACTTTAGCACTGCAAGTGTCAGCAATAAAACAATGTTGGGGTGTCTCCCTCATGCTTGGAGATGAAGAAGAGGAGATGGAGATTCTGAGGAGGTTTATGGTTTTGCCGCTGCGGTGGTGTCAGGGCAGGATCAGGAGTGATTGGCACAGGCGTCAGATTCTTTTCAGATCAGGTTGGATGCATGCAGCTTTAAAAAAAAATTTTTTTGGAAAGATTCTTATCTAGAGTAAGTTATTCAAAACTGCTGTGCTGCCAATCAATGTTTGAACAGAAAAGCAATGGCTGTGTAAATGTACCACAGGAAATCTGTGAGGACTGTGGCACGCACGCTGCAGTCTATAGTGTAATCACATTCAGAGGTAATTTCGCTCTGATGAGCTCTGCAGCTAATGGGCTAATTCTGTTGGCAGGAATACTTCCCTGCTTCATTAATGTTGTTTATGCTTTATTTCAGAATAATAATGAGGGAAAAGGGTAAGGTTTGTTTCTTGAAAAACAGCATCAGCAGCTACGTATATTGAATATTGATTCTTATAATGAGGAAATAGATTATAGTAAGGATTTTCAAATATCATCAGCTGGACTGTGTTGATAATTGAGTTGAGAATGTTTTGCTTCTATTTTCAGAAGTTTCTTCTTCCTCTTGTAGTTTAAAAATGTTAAAATGATGTATTTTCCTCCTCCTACATGTTCCAGCCATATCCTAAGGTGTAGAATGAGCTCAGACCTATACCACAACTGTCACTCAAAAAGTTGTTAAAGGAATAGGCCACCGTTTTTACATACAAAGATATGTTCTTACCTCACTTTAGTCGAGTTAATATATCCCCGTCTGGTCTTTGTCCGCGCGCTCTGTCACGCAAACGGAGCACATACGCAGCCTCTCCCACATGTCACATAGCTCCGAAAAAGCTCACGATAGAAGCTACCAAGCTCTTCCACGTGTTCCCTATTTAAATAAAGTTACGTGAAGTGTTTTCATGCGAAGTATATTTACCCAGAAATGTAGCATGTCGATTTTATAAGCAAATAAAAAGGGGGACTATATTGTGAGGCGGTCTGATACGAGGAGTAAAACGTCCGCGTAGTAACTCCTAAAGACTTCCCCCGCTCACTTCCGTCAATAACCTTTAGGAGTTACTGCGCGGACGTTTTACTCCTCGTATCAGACCGCCTCACAACATAGTCCCCCTTTTTATTTGCTTATAAAATCGACATGCTACATTTCTGGGTAAATATACTTCGCATGAAAACACTTCACGTAACTTTATTTAAATAGGGAACACGTGGAAGAGCTTGGTAGCTTCTATCGTGAGCTTTTTTGGAGCTATGTGACATGTGGGAGAGGCTGCGTATGTGCTCCGTTTGCGTGACAGAGCGCACGGACAAAGACCAGACGGGGATATATTAACACGTCTAAAGTGAGGTAAGAACATATTTTAGTATGTAAAAACGGTGGCCTATTCCTTTAATTTGGGTCCGAAGTGCCGTCATGCACGAGCATGATATAGAAGCTGCAGTTACGTAAAAGACCTGAGGTGGCAGTAGAGAGTATAAAATGACCAACTTGCACCTAGTCCCTTAAAGACTGGTAACTCACAAGCTAGAGCCCTTTTAATGTCCCGTCCTGAAGGGAGAAGTCAGGACAGTCATGACTGCAACTATTTCTTATTTACACAAAGGAACAGTTTCATAAATGGAAAAAGTCTTGGTTCTGGGCTGGGGTAGTCATTGGGTACCATTTATTAACAAAGTGCAAAGTCCTGCTGCTCCTGTGATCATAGGAGTCAATTGTAAAGGGAACACAATTTATGTCTGAGCCCCCCACTCAGATGGA
This sequence comes from Gobius niger, assembly GCF_951799975.1. Taxonomy (NCBI): domain Eukaryota; kingdom Metazoa; phylum Chordata; class Actinopteri; order Gobiiformes; family Gobiidae; genus Gobius; species Gobius niger. Next base: position 15,107,902 of record NC_136865.1, read on the forward strand.
CAAATACTGTATGAGTTCAGTTCACTATACAATAGTTTTGCACTGTTGATCAAAACTGGGTCAAGCCTTAACAAACACACTGAACCAAGATTTAAACAAAACCTGACCAGGAGTGAAACTCCTTTTCAGCTATTGGAAAAGTCTGTCTGTTTGTATTACAAAAACAATCCTTTGGTGGTGCACGACACGTAGAGGATAACATTAAATCGCTATTTATCGTACTGGGTCAAGCTGTTCAGTCGTACTATCTCTGTCATTGACTGTGGTGCTCAAGCGCCCACTCTCAGCCACAGAATATTTGCTTGCTTATCAGTATGACACTCTGAGAGGGTATTTATCCCTTTTTTGTGGAAGCATAGACAGACTTGAATGGTAGGACTAGCGCAATGTCTCGAGTTCACGTCCCCGGGTCTCGCACCGATGGTAAATAAACTTCTCCTGTATAAGACATCCAGACTGCTGCCTATTTTTCATCTATCCTCTCGAACACCATTGTTAATTCTCTAACAGTGCATAAAGCCTTACACAATGTTTTTTTCCTGGGAGCTAAGAAAGAGGAAAGTGTCATGGACTAAACATCAGGAGCCCAATGGCAGCAATAACACCGGTGCTATTTTTGGTTCCGTCAATGCTGGCACCGCAGCTTCCCTAACATCCACCGATCTGCAGGTACACTACAGTTCCAACAGCCAAAATAGCATCTTGTGTAATAGTTGTGTGTGTCCCTATCTGATGTACACGAAGAGGTAAGCCTTGTCTTTGCACTCGGAGATTATCCTGCTCAGGAGATAAAACCTGAGTGAGTCATCCATTAGACCTGAGATACTGCTGCGTTTTCCCTTTACCACAACTAATAATAGAGAGCAATAAATAGCACACACAGACAGCTTCAAAATACGCTCCACACTAGCACACGTCTGTTACAAAACAGGAAGACAGTGACACTCGCAATAAGACAGTGGCTGGTTGAATTGTACATAGAGATTGGACGTAACGATGACAATGGGCTTCCAGGTTAGAGACTTAAGTCATGAGCCCACTTGATGTGCTTCGCTGCTAGATACTGAAAGTCTTAGAGAATAAGTATACCTCACACCGTTATAAAAACAGCATCAATGAATAGCTCAAGTAAAATTTTGCCATAAAATGTAACATCAAATATGGTGAGAAGGTCAGCTTACTTCAGTATTTCAGGGGTGTTCAGTTGATTATATTAAAAAGGTTCACCACACAGGACAAATATTTCATGTTTAACCAAGTACAGTCTTCCATAATATTGACAATACAATGGGTTCTTGAAGTATTCATACCCCTCTATGTAACCCTCCAATGTTAAAATTATTATAAATATTTTCATTCTTAAAAAAAAAAAAAGAAAGAAAAACTGCTGTCCATGACACACTTTGAGGCAGTGACTTTTTTGTTTTGGAGAAATTTGCATATTTTGCCACAACCTAAACCTTTATGAATGTTTAAAAACAAAACAGGTAAAGTCAGTTTCTCCCGAGTCCCAATCCTCTGCTTATACCTGCAATACTTTAAAGTAATTCCTCCATTTAAGGCCATCATACCACAGTGTTGCTTTCATTGGAACACGCTCAACCAGAGCGCAGTGCCTTGGCCTGGTACAGAAGTGTCCATGGTGTTTTTGAAGCCACTAAACGTCACTGTGATGCTGCTCTAACGAAAGGTTTGATTAGGCTCCAGGAATCTGCCACACACTCCCAGAACAGAGGTGTCTCGCATCATGAGCTCCTCACTGCAGCAGCTCCGGCCAAAGCTACAGGCAACACGTCAGATGGACAATGCTAGTTGTTAACAGGTTTACTTTCCAACCCAATCTGCAGTGCTGAAAGAGGTGCTAGAACAACAAGTACATGGACTTTTTTCTGGTAAGAACGAAGAGATCTGAATATTTGAACTGGGTGGCCAAGCAGATTGGGTTGCACAATATATAACCAAATTACTGTTAATCGTGATAAATTATGACGCATTATCCACATCGCAAGAAGATGCAATTGCAACATCATTGAGGGCTCCTATCTGAGTTTAACACATTTAAAAATGTGCTTAGGTTCAGTTATGCCATGATTTTCCTCGTTTAGTTCCATTGTGTCTTGTTTTGGTTGTGAGTAAGCATTTTTAAAGTCCCTTTCAATCCTGAGCCGTCCTGTCCAATACAAAAAAAAGTCACACTGCATTAGCGCTCTCCAACAACAGTAGCATTTTGCGCAACAAAGGTATATCTTACTGTTTTGGATTTTGGTTAACATGGTGTTGTTTACTGTATCTTTCTTGAAGTCTGAAGTCAGTATTTCTGAACAGAGAGAACTGTATTGTCCATAATGGCTGATCAGATCACAGATTACTCTGAGCTCAAGCAAGACAACCATCAGCATGAACACACGTAACAACCAAGAGAGACATCAAGAAGCAGGAAGGCTAAAGACACACTGTTCTATAAAAGGTTATCCTTAAGTTCACTCCAGGACGAAACATCATGTCCAACAGGAATGTGCACAAGCTGACTAAAGAAAGAAGCAGTGAATTGAAGACTGAGAGACCATCAATACTTTTCAATGTATCAGAGATAAAACATGAGTGAACTTCAACACAATATATTTTCTATAAAAGAAGTATTTTAAACAAATAGAATTTAGGAATGTGAGGGGTCACAGTGACGACGGTCATCAGATCCACAAATCGCGGTCTTTAACCTAGATTTAAAGATATTCATATTTGGGACTGATCGTATTGCATTTACATGCAGCAGAGCGGCTCAATGTTGCTTTTCCATATTTAGTCTGAACTCTGGGCTTTACTAACAGAACATAAACACCAGAAATAAAACTTTAAAAATCTATTCGATGATGAACTGGAAGCCAATGTAATGTTTTGTGGACCTGTGTTATTTTCAGACCTTTTAACTCCGGTAAGTACTCGAGCCGTATTAGATGTATTATGTTTTGTTTTGTTTTTCACTGAGGCCTGTCAGTGGACCATTACAATAATCAAGCTTGCTTGAGATGAAAGCATGTATGAGCTTCTCCTGGTCGAAGGATGTTTAGAGACAGACTTTATATCATTATTGGATGCCAGGTAGGCTTATTTACATGTTACCTTTTTGAGGCACAAAAGAGATTGTGAATCCTTAAGTCACTGACCTTGTTGATTGAGCTGCTGTGTACTCTTGCTCCACTGGGATAGACCCACGATGGCCACCATTTTGGCTCCCAAGCTGGACCTCCTCTTCTTGTTTCCGGACAGCGAGGCTGTGTCGGGCCCTCCGCTGCTGGGGCTCTTCTCCAGGTTGTACATTGCCCCTGAGATACTGGAGGAGCGCACCACATTCAGACCGCCAACGCTGCTCATGGTGATGCTGGTGGAAGGCCGAAGAACAGAGGCAGCGCTGAAGGAGACAACAGAAGATTGATTTAGGTTCACGTGACATCATGACAGCCAATAGTTATGGTAGCTACTTTTAAACTGCTTATTAGTTTAGTTTGACCTGTTTTATGGTTCATATCTCTGCATTAAACTAAAAAAGGTGGTATAATTTTCTAAGAGATGTGTATTAGGAGGCAGTAGCGTCATTCAGGTATTTTCATTTGAAAGAACTTTAAAGGAACAGGCCACTGTTTTTCCATACTGAGATAATGTTCTTACTTGAGCTTAGACGAGTTGATGCAGTAAAGTGAAGTGCTCGTAAGGTGATATTACGCCTTACAATATAGTACCCCTTTTTATCCACTTAGAAAATGGACATGTTTAATTTTGTGTAACTACACTTGGATCGTGTAAACGCTCACGCAACCGTATTTAAATAGAGGAAACGTGGAAGAGCTTGGTCGCTTCTAACTTCACCCCCATTTGGCCCCATAGAGGAGAGGAGGAGAGGCTAAATGCTAACAACTTCTTTGTACACATCAACTCGTCTAAGCTCGGGTAAGAACATATCTCAGTATGAAAAAGCGGTGGCCTGTCCTTTAAACCATAAGTTTAACATGGCAGGTTTGTGGACCCAATCCCTCAGAAACAAAGTAACAGAGAGGAGGGAAAACATTTGAAATATATGTTTCTTTGAAAAATTATGCCACCTCTATAGAGTTACATAAGCCCTACACTAAATCTGACATGTTATTATCAGCAAATGATATAATGTGAACCCAACTTTATATCTTTATAATGTATGTTTGTAATATTTCTAACATATTTCTCTCCATTCACTTCTTAATATACGAAATACAACTAAGGTCAAGTGCTCGTATAACCCTGGTTCCACATTCTAGTTTTTTGCCCCCAATAACTGGAACAAGTGGCAAAAGTCACTGAAACTTCGAACCTTGATTACTTTTTTTGACCCTCAACTTCTCCCTAAGACCTGTGGTTACTGATGAGTGAATGTTTTTAAACATTATTTAAAATTTTCATGTACAAAAAGTATCCCATAAAAAGTATGATTACTTGCGCGTCCACCCACGTAATTTACATGTTGTGCTGTCCATGTGGTCTAACCTACATTGGAAAGACGACCAGGAAACTAAGTTCTATCCGCAGAAGTGATGGAGACTATCCAGTGGCTACGCCCTTTAATGATAACAACAATGATATTAGCTTCCTCAGATTTATTGGCATCGAGAAAGTTCCCCTACCGCCTAGAGGGAGTGACCAAGCACCTAAAACAGAGGGAAGCGTTTTGAATTTAAATGATGAAATAAACTTGAAAATTTTAATTCGAACAGAGATGTGTGTGTCGCAGATATTGCTGTATTCTTGAATGCATATGGTGGATCAGGTTCTTTGATTGTATTGCCTGTTTGCTATATTTAAGGCTTCAAGTAAGTGTGACTTTTAATAGAAATAGTATGACCCTCACATAATGGATTAAAGTCTACTTGATAGAAGTTCTGATGTCCCTCTGGTCATAGAAGCTTTTAAAGACAGATCTTAAAGGTTTGTTCACTGAGGTTTGCCCTTTTCTTTGTAGTACCAGCAACATTTCAAAGGAGGATGAGATCAAAAGCGCCAAGCCATAACTTTTTCACCAAACAATTTTGAAGTGCATGACCAGAGCATAAAGGTTAGGCTGTGTCTGTGTAGCTAGATGACTGTGGATGTGCGCCTCGCCAAAGCAAACCAGTAAACAGACCAGGCTACTTTCCCATTGAGCTGCTCTGTTTGTTTGTGTATGCATGTGTGCACATGTAGCCATCTGTTGGACCCTCACACCTCAGCATGAACTTGGCCTTTTCAGAGCGTTTGTGCAGGAGAGATGTTGCAAAAGCACTGAGCCTCTTCTGAGGCTGCCGAAGTACATCCTCACAACATCCAAACAACAGCGATATAATACTAGGGCTGCAGAATTATATCACGGAAATATGAATATATGCATAATTATACCAGCAGACATGCCATTGCAAAGAAATGTACCCGACCAAAATTATGTCAAACAAAAAAAAAATAACAAGTCTGCTGGAAAAGCCAAATGGGTTTTGTGGTTGTGGTGGACGGTGGTCGATAGCAGTGGTTCTCAAACTATTCTGTCTCACGTTTATTTATACTCCAAGTACCCCCTACCTCGAGGAGCTTGCCAATATTACAAAGTGACCAACTAAACTAAGATTATTCAGTATATATTAGTATTAAATCTTTTTTAATTCCCTGGTTGGAAAAAGCTAGTCAGGGCACTGTACTATTAACTGTAGGTGTACAAACTATCTGGTAAAAGACAAAATATGAATATGGAGATTGATTAGATGAATCATGTGGATCTTTGCTGAAATGACAACTGTATATGGAAGAACAATCGGACATGAAAAATAATACTAATAATAATAATGGCTTACACTTGTATTGCGCTTTACAAGCCTGTATTACCACGCTCCTCAAAGCGCTACACTGTCGTCATTATTCAATGTAGCCACAGCTGCCCTGGGGTAGACTGACAGAACCTGTGTGTGCCATCGACCCCTCCGACCACCACCACTCACTCACTCACTCACTCACTCACTCACTCACTCACTCACTCACTCACTCACTCACTCACTCACTCACTCACTCACTCACTCACTCACTCACTCACTCAATAAAAAAACATACAATATCTGTATTGCAAGAAGCCACAATATACCTCAAAACCACTAACGTCAACAATCTGACTGAGATCTACACAGAACTTATAAACATACAAAGGTTCAGTTTTAGCTCTAATTTTCCTAATTTAGTTCCATATTGGCCTAATTTTTAGTCCTGATTTTGTGTTTTTCAAAGTCTTGGTTCGAGACAATTTGCTGAATAACAAATGACCTATGATTTTTGTTTGAATTAAATGTAACACACCGTATTGAACTTTGAACTTTTATTGCTATTGTTCATATTGTGTATGAAATGAAATGCACAGTATAAATAAACATGCCTTGCCTTACAGCTATATTGCACAACCGTATCGCATATCGCAAGTTCTTTCCATATCGTGCAGCCCTACATATTTCCTTATCACTTTTCACACTAAAATCTAAATGTTTATAGTTTGCTATATTATGATGCTATGATGCTATATTATGATGAGAAGCATAAACTAATATTATGCTTCTCATCAAAGTATAACTACAAAGTCTAGCGTTATATTTATATTTGCATTTACATTTACTTACAAATGAAAAGGTAAAATGTAAGGACGGAGCTGTTAAACATTCATTCAGCCTCCCGTTAAAAGTTTTGCTCTCTTGAAAAAGGATTCTCAAATGCTCCCCTTAAATGCTACATTTGGGCCAAACACTGCAATGGAACTGAAAGTCATCTGGATGTTTGGGTCAGAGACATACAAATGAAATGATGATGATATAATAATAATAATAATAATAATAATAATAATAATAATAATAATAATAATAACAATAATAACAATAATAACAATAATAACAATAATGAGTGTTGCGTTTACTGATTAAATGGGGAGTTTAGGTAGGTGACCCAAACCTAATTTGCTTTCAAAAATACCTGCTGCTTTTACTTAAGTGCGTAGAGACTGATACATCATAATAGACTAGAATCTAGATCATAGACACAATCTTGGCTCGATCTTCAATTCGCAAAATAAAGTAAAACATTGCAAAAACCGTATGCATTTAAACAAAATGTTAGAAAAGAAAGGCCGGAAGAGAAATTAGAATGTGAAGTCAAGCAAACACACTGGAGATGCATACACTGTCAATGTATGGACGCTGCGACCTATGTGACATGATGACAAAAATTCATATGACGGAACATGACCAAAGACCTTTCACTGAGAATTGATGAAAATGCTTTACTCTGCAAATCCAGCTAATGTCTCTATTAAAAAAAAAATTTAAAAAAAAAAGAGCCTCCTTTTCTCAGCGAACAGGAAAGCAGAGCAGCAACTAGCAGAAACAGCCGTATAGCGCACCTTGTGCAATGAAAAAAGACACTCACCCGGGGAGCGGCGAGGCAGTGGGGAGCTCGGAGGTGGTCAGACAATACTTGGTTTCTGTGCTCTGAGTATTAATGTCATCGTTTATTCCTGATTTCACTGCCTGGTGTGGGGATGGTGGAGCTCTTGGTTACACTGCGTCCGAGGCGCGGCTGAGAGTGCAGAGTCAGACGCGGAGCTGAAGACAGGAGGACACAAGAGAGGAAGGAGGGGAGCGAAGGAACAGGGCGCCCACGTGTGGTGGCATGAGGGACGTGTATAACAGCAATAGAGCTGGATAGATTGATTTTAGACTAACCGTGAAAAAGATACATCAATATTTTAATATTTGCAGCATTTTGATCTAAACTGGTAACGTTTGAATTAGTTTAAAATCAGTTACCATCATTTTAGTTGGCTAAACAGAGCTTTTGAGGGGCCAATGTAGATAAACTAAACATGTGGTTTCTAGTTAAACAATAGTTTTTACCAATGTTTGTGTTGATACCTAGTGCAAGCATGAATGTGTTATAAAATCTATCCATCTTCTTCCACTTGTCCGTTGCCAGGTTGTGGATCACAAGCACCAGCCTGTTGGTCTCTCATGAGGGCCTTCAGAACCGCTCTTTGTCTGACCCGTCACCTAGGACATGTTTGCCATGGGAGACCCTACCGGGGGCACAAAGCCCCCGACAAGAGCTCCTAGGATCATTCAGTTAATCAAACCCCTCCACCACATGAAGGTGGCGGCTCCAGGAGCGTATAAAATGAATGCAAGTAATAGAATAGTAATCCTTACTTCTTAGGCACAGTATATTACGCAAAACACTTCAAGTTGTAAAAATAATTTATTGACTTAAAAACTAAATATTGTTTCAACAGATCATTATATTGTGCTATACATGGTTTGTTGCAACATGGTAAATAATTAATTGCACAGAATCACAAAACCAGCAGATTAGCAGGAGGAGGTTTCAGGGGAATTTGTCCAAGGGTGAATCTTTTGGCTTTAAACTGATTAATTTCTTCCGCAGTCAAACTGGTTTCAGTAGAAAACAAGTCCGAGGCTCCACCGGCAGGCGCAGTAGGGGCTGATACAGATGCACTTGGTTGCCCGAATGCATTGGTTGTTCCAGAAGGGGCGGGTGTTTGAGCCCCAAAACCAGTGCCAAATGCTCCTCCAGTGCCGGCAGAAAAACTAAAACCAGATGCCGAGCCAAAGCCTGAAGGAGCTACTGCTGTTGTTTTGTCTGAAGCAGCGAAGGTAAAGGAGGAAGCAGGAAGAGCAGGGGTGGCTCCAAAACCGGAGGGAGGCTGTGCTGTCTGGGCACTGCCAAAGCCAGACGGAGGAGGAGCTGACGCAGAACTAAACCCGGACGCTGGAGCTGCAAAGCTGAAACTGCTCAGTTGGTCAGATGCCCCAAAACCTAAAGATTCAAAAGACGTTTTAAAATGTAAATGTATTAAAAACACTCTACATAAGTATAACATAGCAATAGAGTAAGCCTACAGACATTAATCAAGACATCAGACAAGTGCCGTAAATAAAAATGAATATTTACTTTTGCTACCAAAGTCGCCTGTACATCCTGTGTTTGTTGAACCAAAGCCTGCTGAGGAGCCTTGTGATGAATCGTTATTTAGTTCTTGAAGCTGCGAAATAAAGATGGCAACTGATAAATTACAAAGTATTACAAACTATAGTATAAAATGGAGTTACATATTTAGTGTCTCACCAAAGCTGCTCTGGTTGTGGCATTCATTATTTTGAGCTCTTGAACTCTACTTCTCCACTGGCTGAGCAACTGATTCACACCATTGATCTAAAAGGCAAACAGAAAATAAATGTTTAGGAATTCATGAAAAATGCCAATAAGTCTTTTTTTTTTTTTTTTTTTTTAAGAATAAACAGAACAACTGTAGACCTACATAGCTCTCCAGATTTCCAGACGCTCTTGAGGTGTAATATTCCAGTCTTAGCTGTTCTGGGGAGAGATCTGTAAATCCTGCAAGGAATTTGACAGACCTGTAATTGTGATGTAATGCAACAATAACACATAAGTATTGACAAGAAAAGTGCAGTTGTACAAACCTGATAGTGGATTCTTAGAAGCGGAGTAGGTGGAAAAAGCCCATTGTCCTGAGCTGTCCCAGATCTCCATGTCGTTTTGAATCACTTCACTAAACAACATACACAAAGATCAATACTATGTTGCATTATAAATGTCCAGTTCGAAAACCTGAACAAACAAACCATTTTTTGTCATTGTCATCATCAGTTGTTGGTGTTGCTCTCGCTCCTTTATTAAATGTGCTTGGAGTGTCAAGAGCTGAAAATCGATTTTGTGAAAAGCTATAATCAGAGCTCTTGATGTTTTCTCTTCTCCCAAATCCTCCACCACCTCTGCCACCCCAGTCAGAGCCACCACCGTCTCCTCTGCGGCTCCACTGATCATTTTCCCGAGAGCCAAAAGAGGAGGGCTGTACGTATCCTCCACCACCTCCTCCTCCTCCTCGCTGTTGGGAAGGATTCACCCAAACTCGATTCCCAAAACCTGCTAAGAAAACAAAACACCCATTTTACTTGTAATTGGGTAATTTAGCCGCTTTACCTCTGCCTTAACCGAGCACATAAATCTCCAAGTTCAGCCTAAGGGCCTACACGCCATTTGAAAGCTTTTTTGCTGTATTTTTGTTGCATTATTGACCTGTTTTTGTTGTGTGTTCAAATGTGTTTTTGTAACTTTTTTGTTGAGTTCTTGTCTGTCACGTTTTTGTTGTGTTTTCATCCTTGTTTACGTCTCGTTTGCATTGCTATAATGGCGCGTATTTTCATCACAAGCTTTTAGAAGAAGTCAAACTGGAGAAAATGTCCTTGGTTCAGGTGGGAGTTAAGAGGTTGACATGCATTTTTTATACCTATAAACCTTTGATTACTATAAAAACCATCCTAGCGAACCCACCTCCTCCTCCGCCGCCACCGCCGCCTCGGGACTGCTGGTGCTGCGGTGGTGGAGCACGGCCGCTGCTGTTGAAGCCACCGCCACCGCCGCCGCCTCTTCCTCCACTGGGATGTTCATTCCAACACTTGTCGCCATATCGACAACGACCTTGAAGGAAAAACTGACAAATTGTCATTTTGTATAGCGAAACATTGGTTATTCAAAGCCAACGAGGCCACTTATCAGTACTGCGCGACTGAAGCGTCAGCGCCGTGGATTGTTTGGGCATCGCGGGTCGCATGGTGATTACGTCACCAACACCCTGAACGAAGCCAAACCAAACCACAGCGCACTCTTTCGGTTAAATTATGGGGCTTACAACTTTACGTCCATAGTTTAATCAAAGAAAACAACCATTTCCATATCTGTTTCATGTAACCCACTTTTACAGCAATGTTTTAATAGTATTCCCAAATCCCATAAATTGGATCAAGCAAGCGTAATTCATTCTCTCCCCATATTTCTTTAGGAAAATGCACACTAGGGGGCACACGAGACTAAATAGAAAACCACTGTCCCAAACATTTAGGGTTAGATGACTAGAAAAATCGACAATATAGATTAGATACAACAATCTAATATGTTTTTGTTTTGTTTAACCCTGCTGAAAAAACAGCCCGGACCAGCATGGATAAGCACAAAGAGAGACAAAGTAGGAAGTTTTAATAACATAAAAGACAAAATAAGATCATCCTTTATTGATCCCACAATGGAGAACTTCACAAAAACCTAGCCTAGACTGTGGCATAATAATAATGATAATAATAATCATAATCATCATCAAGTTTACTATTGTTTTGTAGGCTATGATGTATTTTTAATGCATTGTCTTGAAGTCCTGTATGTAAAAAAAAGGTCAATAATCGTGAATTATCATCAAATTGCAATATTTTCTCTCACAATAATCGTGACACCAAAATTTTAAATCGTGACATAGCCCGGGCAAGCACCTATGGTGTCCTCATTCTTTGTCATTTCAACCTGGTCACCCAATAAAACACTGCACTTAAACTCAAAGGTCCAAGAGTCAACACTATTTTCACAATTTCACACATACAATTAGGAAATCCATTTGTCACCCATCATGTAATGCTTCCTTGTGAAAAATTGACTCCCTAACTGCTTCAAGCTTGTCAAGAGGGGTCCATCCCCCTCAACCCTGAGCAAACTTAAAGGGACTGATTTTGTTTCAATTAATGGAACATAATTTGTTTTATCCTCTTATATTGCAAACTCACATTTGTGGAGGAAAAACAACATTGTGTATAAGCATTTGTATCAATTTCATGAACTTGCAGGACAGTGTAACATTTCTGTGAAAGTGACCCTGCATGATGTGAAATGTGACTATAAACTCGTCAGGTATCAGGTATAGGGCCTTTAAACCAAGGATAGCTCACAACATAACTAGCTCCATCCTTTAAGAAGAGAGAGCGGACCATTAAGTGCTGATAAACTAGTGCTCCTGAACTAGATACAGCCATCGCACAGGTTTTCCGACAGCTGCATATAACTATATTCTCTTGGTTTATTTAACTGCTAGCCCATTACTAGATAGGAAGGGAGTGACAGAAACTGAAGTTCCAGCAAATGTGGAATGAAACTTAGAAAATAAGTATTTAAATGATGATGTCAACATAGTTCTGTTTTCTAATATTGGTGTTTTAGTTACATCATTATCAGATCATCTATTTACAAAGGCTATTCAAACATTTGAGAACTCAAAAAAGTAAAATAAAAATGGTTAGATTTCTGGTGCTTATAGCGGTGGCCTCTGCTAATGATTAATTTCAATTCAAGAGTGAAACTAACTAGGCAGCAGTGCTGTGTTGGGAAAAAAAAAATACAAAAAACAGTCAGGCAGGCATTTATTGAGTATAGTGAATGTCTGAGTAATCTAATAAAAATGGGCAAGTGTAGTAGAGATCAGCTTGGTGATCTAAAATTCATAATTACAGATACATAATGCAGCAAGGTAATATTTACAACATGTTTTATATTGGTCATCATAATATCCATATTGTACAACATGTATACAACAATAAAGGTACATTCATCATTTATCGTATGCTTATGTGTAAATTTCTACAAGCTAAAAATCTACATCAGAAGCCAGATACAAAATGTGCATTGCCAAATCCTTACTCAAATTTACCGATAGTTTATCTGATTTACGAATATTTTATCAACATAGTGACAATAAAAGTAAGTGCAGTAGATAAAAATAACAAATGAAATAGGCAAATATTCAATCGTATAACATTTTTGTTGCAGAGGCCCAATCAATGAGCCTTGATCCATCTAGATGCAACATTGTGTTCTTTCTAAGAAGTGATCTTCATCAAAATATAACTTTTTGCAAATGTTAAGACAACAGTCAGGTCCTTACAATGAAGAGGTGCAATTTTTGTGGCACTGAATTTGCACAAATATTTTCAATTTTTAGTTCCCCACCAAATGAGGAGGCTAACTACGATTATTATTATTGCACAGATCACTGCCAGAATAAACATCTTCTTGCGTGACTTTTGCTGTGAAAAACGAAAAACGTTTTGTTAAAATGAGTAACGGAGCGTTTTCAACTCTTACTTTGATGAAAACTCACTTGGTAATGGGCCGCTCTCTGAAGCTGCTCTGTTCCCCGCTCAACATGGACCTCGGCATTCTCCACATTGGCCTCAATGCTATCTGCAGAGGGCCATATACATACATTAATAAAATACAACTGTATTGATTAAAATACACAAAAGCAATGCACCCTTAAAGCACGATAGAGAAAAGGATGACCGTAGTGAAAAAATATAAATGAATAAAACAAAATATAAACTAAATTGTCAAAATGTTTGCAAATGAAGTTTATAAGTACATTGCAAATTAGCCTTGGCTATAAATGTTGTAGTGTGCTACTTGTTAATTGTTCACACTTCATCCCTATCAAATAAATAAATAAATAAAGTAACACAAATAAACATATATTCTTGTTACTTACCAATCATCTCTCCCTGGTCATGGATCATCACTGCTAGGTCTTTGAAGATCTGATTCACGTCCAAAATATCAGACTTGAAAAGAAGAAAATACCATCAGAGGAAATATTGGGATAAAATCTAAATAAGGAGCCCAAATTCATGCATTATGATCAAAACTATAATTATAAGTAGTAAACGCAAATGTAAGTCACTTTCATATATCACATATCACACTAATCATGCACATCATCCATTCATTTAAGATTAGCTGGAACTGTGGTCTTTAAGTGCACATTCACACCCAAACACACTGCGTATTCATTCCCCGACAGGTATGATAAGAATAAAAAGTTGCATTTTGAGCCAGTTCTGTTTAAGAGTTTTGCTCTTTACATAAATATGTGTGCCGTGTATATAAGAAACAAATACAGCATGTGACATACCTCGAGCTGTCTAATGTTGGTTTCCCTCTCTCTGATAAGCTCCAGGTCCTCCTCTGTAATGGCTACCTCTTCCGTCTGAGTAGTCATCTGGCCCCAGTCCTCTTGACTTGAAACAAACCAAAGAATATGTCCAACGCATGGTCATTGGATAGTGCAAATCTAGTACTTTACAATTTGCTGAGAGATCACTGTAACCACCCAAATAACTCTTCAAAGTACACTTTCTTGTCCATGGTTGTCCTTATAGTATCTAAATGTGATGTTGTTTATTAGAGATTAAAACTATATTGTTATTTATCATACTGCACGGTCAAACCATCTCTGTAGAATAGCCATAACACTGAGTCTTAAGCACGGTTTGTTTGGCTTGCTTATCAGTTTGACGCAAAACCAGCCAGTGTAAGTATCCCGCTTCATGTGAAAGCCTCGCCAGACTTGAATGGTCAGACTAGTACAATGTCTTGAGCTCAAACATCTAGAAATAGCACTACCTGTCAAATGACACGAGCTTCTCATCTCGAAAGGGGTCATCAGCCTAAAGAAGAAAACGATTTACAAGTTTGTCAAAGATCATGTGAACCAAACACAGGTTTTCGCTTTGTGTCTCCCACAAAATCCGTCATGACTCACTGAAAGACGGGATCCTGCCCTTGCTCGAGCTACAGACTCCTTCTCTTTTTCTGCTGCTAGACGCTGGATGGCCTGGAAGTTGTTCAGAGCTGTTGAGAAATCGCTCATAAGTCGCTCCTTTTGAAGTTTGTGCTGCCTCTGGTTGATGTCAAAATAAAAATGGAGGCATGAGGTGGAGAAGAGAGGTGAAGACGAGGGCCAAACAAACGCCTTAAATCAGATAAACTATTCATTGTTACCTGTTCAGAGGGGGATATGGGTAGTGGAATGGAGCCTAGTTCCTTAAGGTGCTTGTTGGTTTCTTTGGCAAGTTGGTTTGTAGAGTGTTGTATCTGTTGCCTAGAATTACACAACATTTACATTTTATTGAGACAAATCAGACAAACAATAGTGTGTTTGGTGAAGAACAACAATATCTGACAACAAAGTGCAGCAATCAAGTTTTCACACTGTCTCTGGTTAAGTTGATCTCAACCTGAGAGCATCTAAAAGTCGACATGATGCATAAATGTTTACGTACAACTGCTCCTGGAGTTGAGTGGTGTCCTGTCTGGTCCCCAGTTGGGTCACCATACTTTTTATTTGTCCAGCTGTAGGGGAAAAAAATATATACTTCAGTTGTACATCCCACACTATCATGAGGTACGTGACAGTAGCACAAAAACACACTGCTGCTTTTTCACAATCATACTTACTATTCTGTGTGATCTTCTGTATGTTGGAGCTGCATGTCTGGGTCAGGGAGTGGAAGTCCCGTGGGACAGCACGATAACTGTCTGTTTTACTGTATGACATCTTGTCACTCTTTGAGCTCAATGATTTCTGTTGAGCTTAGCTGCAAATAAATACAAATATACCAAAAGTCTTAGGATTGACAGGTCTGTGAGTCAACGCACCTCCAATAACAATTAGCCACTGTTGCAGGAGACGGAACACGAGGTAGAAATAAAATCGAGCAGAATTAAGAAGAGGTGGTATAAAACTAACTTTTATAAAACCCCGTTTCCAAATGTCCTAAGTGATGAGTGAGTTACGCCCCTATTAGCACAAAACAAACGCCCTGTCGACTAATAAAGTGAACAAACAGAATGACATCGGATCTGAAGTGCAAACATTGAGAAATGCCTGATCATTCCCCAGTAGACCATAACTCGACTGCAGACAAAAACACAGTTTTCCTGCGCTAAAGACAAGGCAATAGCTCCTCCTGCTGCCCAGCTGTTAGCTTCAGAGCTACTGATGCTAACTGTCAGCTTGTCGTTGACAGGTACTATCATACAGTCTACACAGAATATCAGCTACTTCAGCCAAGTACATTTAACTAAACAATAATAAGGTTGATAATCTAAACGATAAAGCACTTACCTGTTCTCCCTTCTAAATTCAAGCATAAGTTTAGTGTTGTTAACACCCAAAACAGAGCTTCCCCAGCAGAGTGACGTTGCGTCTGTTTTGTTCTACGGTGAAAGTTTCCGCCTGTGCTGGTCCCACAGGCTGCACTGCCCCCACCGGAGCGTGTCACTGTGCTCGTGGGCCTCACGTGCCCAGGCCAGGGGTGATTTTAGACCACAGACTGACCAGCGTGTGATTCTTATTGATTCAAGGTGAACATATTTCTGTGTCACTTGTTTGATGTGTTGTTGTTATTATTATGAGGGTTCAATATACTTTCTGCTATCTCTAGTGCAGCCATTTAAATCCGGAGACAGGCCCCTTTAATCCAGGGAGCCCCAATAATCATACTTCACTCGATTCTATTCAAAATAATTTATACTATATTATAGCTTAAAAGTGCATACAAAATAACAATGACTGTTTGTGAGAGGTGGTTGGGTGGGTAAATTGCAATTTGATTTTAATCTGTGGGAGTAGCTAAAAAATAGATGAAAAGCTCTCTGTACATTTGATTTGATCTTGATTTTATTGATATGATCTATGATTTGATCTGATACTGATTTACAACAGTAAATTCTAACAAATAGTCCTAGATAAAGTTTTTTTTTCTTTGTGTCTTTTAAAATTTAGACTTGTTTTGTTGACCATTTATGGGGGCCTCCAAAATGCCTCTGAGGCTGCAGTGGAGAAAACAATAGCGGTATATTTTGAGGGTAGAGGTAGAGGCAGCCTAAACTTTGTGAGATTAATGTTTATTCATATGCCTACCTCATCTGTGAAAATTATATTGTTGTGATTGTGTGTCATTGTCACATTTTGTCATTGCTTTTTAAACATATTTTACTTCTGTATAGTATTTAACTATTATTGTTGTCTTGTTGTACACTATACCCATTTAATTGTACTCATAGGCATAGAGTAGACATGCTGTTTGCCTCTTAGCACAATACAACTGGTTAATCATAAAATAATACTTTTGGTAAATTGTAGCGTGGATGTACATTTCATTCTAAATAGAACCCACAGCATTCCGGACTGAGTCAAAACAACAACACTTGTCGACAGTCTTCTGTAGCTTCTGTTGTTGCTTCCATGCTGACATGTCAGCTGCGTAACCTGGAGATGTCTACAAATGCACTGTTTAGGGATAGTCAAAGGTTATCTGAAATTGAACCAGTATTGTGTGCTTTCAAAGGTATGAAATAGTCAGTTCATACCTTCAATTGAAAAAGATTTTATAGGCCTATGTAGATAACACTATCCATTTGTGCAATAGCGTAGTTAATCAGGCCCTCTGTGAGCGAAATGATGTGCACTCCTCCAATATCAAGAGATTGCTTGAAATTGTATGAACTTTAATGAGCTACTAATGAGCTAAACTTTTTTTTTTTTTATCTAACCAAATGCATTGTGATTTTGATGTTTATCTTGGACAGGTTTCTACTTCTCAAGCTCAAAAGGCCTTCAGACAGTCAAAACCAGCAACACCTGAAGTTAAAACAACAAATTTGACCATGAGTACCATAAATGACACAGAGATGTCGTGTGGGTAAGTCGGCAAGGGCCTTTGTTTGTTGTCTTGGTTCATTTGGAGAGATCATGACACTATTATAGTGCAGGTCGATATGGCAATAAAAATCCTGATATTGTTCCTCATTTTTATTTTCAATTTCATATTATTTTTTCAAATAAGTATAAAACAAATACTGTACACATTGCCTTTGCTATCATGATTCATGAATACAGACAGGAGAAACCTTTTTAATGAACATCTGCTCAAATTAAAAAAGGAAAGCTTTCATAACGCAATAGTTTAGCGAAATAACGCAATCATTATTGCGAAATAACGCAAGCATATTTGGGTCGAGAACAAGGCAGCATGCTGCATCTACGGCGTATAGACTCCATGACACATGTGTCAAACACCAGGCCCGCGGGCCAGATCCGGCCCGTGAGATGGTTTAATCTGGCCCCTTGTAGAGCATGGATTTCTGAGTATGTAAAACAAAAAAGTAAGCCTCTTGTGCGGAGTTATGCATTTTTAAATCAATCAATCAATCAAACTTTATTTATAAAGCGCTTTTCATACCGAAAGGTATCACAAAGTGCTTTACAGATTACAACATTTAAAACAATGCGCTTGGGACAACCTCTCATGTATACACATTTTATATATTAGGATTAAATAAACAGATTAGTCAGTTAAAGGCTAAGCTAAAAAGGTGGGTCTTGAGCCTGCTCTTAAAAATGTGAACGTTCTCTGCAGCCCTGAGCTCCTCCGGCAGGTCGTTCCAGAGGCGAGGGCCGTAATATTGGAAAGACGCCTCACCATGAGTCTTTTTGTTGACTTTAGGAATAACTAGGAGACCTCTGTTGGAGGAGCGAAGGAGCCGTGAAGGTTCGTAAGGTAAAAGCAGTTCTGAAAGATAAGAAGGACCAAGACCATTAAGACAATTAAAAACCATTAAAATAACTTTAAAATCGATCCTGAAACACACGGGGAGCCAATGCAGTGATTCTAAAACCGGTGTAATGTAAAGAAATAACCAGAATGCTCACTGCAGCCATAGGGAACAGCTTCAATTTAAAAAAGGAAAGAATTCCACACATGTCCAGTAGAGGGCACTGACATAATAAGAGATCAGGATATGAACAGCACATTATTGCCACGTTATAAATGGTCAGTCTGCCTCAAGGCGGCTGTGGCAACAAGAGTAGCTTACCACAGAGTGTGGAGTGAGTGAATAATGAACACTTTGTAACACTTAGAGAAACGTGTGACACAGGCTTGTAAAGCGCAATAAGTGTAAGCTGTTATTGTTTATTGGGCCACAGTCCTTTACAATATTTGCGGCCCGCGGCTCCGTGGGGGCTGAATTTTGGTCCACGACCCAAATGAGTTCGACACCCTTGCTCTAGGCATCCTCCACACACAATGGAGCATGAATGGGGGAATTTTATTTACCTTTATTTCGAATTGGGTTTAAAATTAAAATAATTAAAATTAGTGCTGGCCAACAGATCTGTTATTAATGTGGCTACGTAACAATACTACAACCTGGCGGTTCTGGTTGAATTCATAACCAAAATTAGTTGTGTTGAAAAAAATGGGAGGCTGGAGTGCTACTTGGATGTAAAAAAGTTGTATAAACTAGTTGTTGTGTGCATGGTTCTGGACAGCTTCAGGGATACTGGTGAATGTATGCCAAGTGCAGAGAAAATGGTCTACGTGTGAGAAAGGAAGATGTGCATTATCCTCAGGGAATTGGATACAAACGGTGTGTCCAGAGGGCAAGCCAGGAGACTTCAAAGAAACTACTTTTTCAGAGGACCTCACTTTATCTGGCATATTGACTCTTACGACGCCAAAAGAGCAATGATCCAGAGGCAAAGGTGTGCACGCAGGGGCAGGGAAATGGTCGTTTTCGTACTCAGACAGGCCAAACTTTTAATTCAAGTGTAGCCAACACTTCTTGAGAGGATGGATGGAAGCGCTGGAGCATTTCAGGACGAACTTGGTGCCTGCCCGCGTGCTGGTGCCTCTGACACTTAGCACTGGTGTAGTGGGTAAGATGCGTATTTGGGGACTAGCGACAACATTCACCCCTGGGTTGGTGGAGAGTTGATCGTAAATTCAGGCCAGTTTTGTGCAGAGACTGACTGAAAGTTGCAGGTGCAGAATCTGTACGTATTATGTAGGCTATGGGGGCCATGGCACCTGGGCTGCGCAACATAGGAATCTGGGACTGACACCTCTACAGTCAGTTAGACAGCATTAGGGGAGTGATCTCAGGACCTGGCTGTGGTGAGCTGAAATCCTCTAACATACTGTTAGACTGTTTTAACGTTAAAGGCGTTTGGACAAGGGCAGCTTCTAGTATTTTTTGATATATATGATGTTAGCAAAAGAAATGTAGTACGCTTCACTAGTCCACATAACTTTATGCTGAACAAATAATCATGATCTAAGTTTAACGTAATGCCCACTAGAAAATGTTTCAGAAGCTCTTAGACGACGTTCTTTCTTGTTCGGCTTTAGATTTAGCTACGCATGATTTCGCAAACGCGTGTCATGACATTAAACATTTATTGTACACAATATGTCATTCACAGGCAAAATCGCTATCCAATATAGTGACTGTTTTCATCTCCACATCGGGGAATATCAGATATTCCCAGGATGTTCCGAGAGCCAAATAAACCTACTCTGGCAAAAACAATCTGGGGCCACGCCGGCTTGAATCGTTCAGGGAGAGGTCGCACAGATAGTTTTTATAGTTAGTTAGTTTGTTCGTTTGTTCGTTTGTTCATTCGTTCGTGGCACTTTAAGAACTACTTTCGCATTTTGGTTGTTGAGAGAGATGCACACACACTCTATCAAGATTGTGAAACTGCTATAATCAGCATTAACTCGACGATGAAGTCTGGTATTGCAAAATCCGACTTGCAGGAAACTGAATGAATCATAAGCTTGCTTCAGTTGGTCGATGATCTGTCTTGTTCGCTGTCTTGAACCAAAGCACTCTGTTTTAACTCCAGGGTTTGCAGATTTTTTTTAAATGTTGTGAAGTTGTAAATGTGCATGGATTTTGGACCAAGTGACATATTTGCTCTATGCCAAATATTGAATGTATGACATTTATTCCATAATTTGGACCTACCTCATAATTTAGGAGCACCACGGTAGAAATCTCCTACAAGCATCTTAAAAACAGGGTTCAATGTTAATACCTCTACAATATATTAATATGTATGCTGTGTGCTATTTCAGTTCATCTTCTATAACCACACATTTTAGATAATAATTGATATACTTTCGCAGTAAACTTAATAGAAAAAATAAGGGGATAGGTCTGCATTACTATTTTATGCTATTAGTTTCTATATTTACAAAAATTACAATTTGTTATAATTTATTTACCGTAAATTAACCAAGAGATTAACCGCCTGAGATTCGGAATCCCAGATAGGAGCCTATGTTGTTTGAGTTAGGGTGAAACCGAGCACCTGGAGGAAATCATGCCGACACGTAATTGTTACTAGGGCTGCTCGATTTTGACAAAAAAACAATTGTTATTTTTCAGACAAATATTGCCATTGCGTTTCGATTTGCAATTTGCGATTTTCATATTGATACATTTAAATGTATAAACTATTGAAGGAAGTCATGTTGCTTTTAGACTGTCAAACAACATATTGCTCAGACCTGAACTTAAACAGCCACATCAAAGCAATAACTTTAGCAAGTTTTTATCATCTGAAAAATAAGATCAGAGGAATAGTGTCAAAACCAGACTTAGAGAGAAACATGTATTTGTCTCCAGCAGGTTAGACTACTGTAACGGCCTGCTCACCGGCCTCTCTAAACGAGCTATCAGACAGCTGCAGTACATCCAGAACACTGCTGCTCGAGTCCTGACAAGAAAAAGGAAACACGACCATATTAGTCCAGTGCTCCGGTCTCTGCACTGGCTTCCTGTCACTCAGAGAATAACATTTAAAACAGCTCTGCCTGTGCACAAGTCTTTTCATGATTTAACGTATGAACTATCTCGGGCCCTGAGAACTTCAGGGAGGGGTCTCCTGGTGGTTCCCAGAGTCAGGACTAAACACGGCGAGGCTGCGTTTCAGTTTCACACAGCTAAAACCTGGAACAGTCTTCATGAGGATGTGAGACAGGCCTCAACTCTGACAATGTTCAAATCCAAGCTAGTAAAGCTCCAAAGTATTATATGGTAAATGGTCTCAACTTATATAGCGCTTTTCCACCTACATTAGGCACTCAAAGCACTTTACAGCAAGGATCCACTCACCCATTCATACTCCCATTCATACACCAATGTACGCAGACACTGGGGGCAATGTGGGAGAAGTGTCTTGCCCAAGGACACAACGACAGTGTGCACTTCCAGGAGGTGGGATATCCGCACATATATCCGCACTCTTGCTTTTTACTGTTATTAATTCATTTTATATGTCTATTTTTTTTCATTTGATTTTATCTGCTGTCTTGTAATTTTATGCAACCATGAAGCACTTTGAATTGCCTTGTGTATGAATTGTGCTCCACAAATAAACCTGCCTTGCCTTGGCTGCCTTGTGGTTAGGTTATTGCAGTAGTCAAAACCTCAATTACGATTTGATATTGATAAACCTTGCAGCCTTAGTTGTTACTCATAGCTCTATATGATCAGGAGCCCACAGGCCGCTGGTTTCTCCTTGTGAGAAAATCTTTCCTGTCTTGCACATGCATTGCATCTATTCATAAAAAATGTTTTAATGGACGATTATTTCAATAACTGATCAGTGATTAGTTGGTAATAATAATAAATTGTTTTTTCAGTCGAATAATGAATTTTAAAAAAAGTCAGTTATTGCAATAACAGTAACATACTGTACGTTCAGTCATGAGAGTCATGTGAGGGAATACTTTTTAAAGCTAAATCTACAGATCCCAGATACTTCAAAATGTAAACATTCAACTTTTTATACAAGACCCTATACTTGGAGCAGAAGTGAACGGATCTATCAAAACAGAAACACAGGCTCTGAAAGTCAACACCAACATCCAACATTGAAACTGTCTTTTTTATTTGGCAGGCACCGCTTACTTTTTCTACTCAGTTTGGACAATGGAGTTTTACACATATCTGAATATTCAAGGTAGTCCCAAATATCTGCTGTAAATTAAAACTAAAGCCAACAATTACTTCAACAAAACCTCAACCACTGGGGCTGCATTATTTTAGAAAAATGTTATTATTTTTTGATGTTTTGTTTACATTTGCAATTTGTACAGTGAAGTTAATTAAAATCAGTATTCAACATGACATACAACATGACATTTGAGATTGAAACATGATCTGCTAGACCAATGCAAAATCCCATTTATTCAGACTATGTTTATAGAGGTCTAAATTTCAGGGTCAGCAGGTTTTTAAACATTTCAAGCCCCATGGAGACAGACTATTTTGTTGTATGCAAAATACTAATCAAAGAATTGTGGTCATTGAGATTCCAAAGAATTTTTACTGATGAACACATGGGTTTTCCCTCATCTCATGCACCAGGCTGCAGTAACTGATGTGCAACATTATTCTTCTGATTGCCACCATTGAAATTGCTGTTTCAATTTGATAGGCGCAGCAATAAACAAGATGAAAATAATTGGAAACATTTGCCGTTGGGGTCAGTGAGCAAAAACTTAACATCAAGCCCTGATTACTTCAAACTGCTGTTGCAACCAATGGTTTATCATGTTTATTTAGCAAACAGATTCATAACAATCCTCCAGGAGATCCCCGTAGGTTTCCTGTCCCGGCGGGCCCTTGTGTCAGCTGAAGGGGCAGTGTCCAGCTCCGGCCACAGCTGGTCCATCAGTTCAGGAGCAAGGGGGGGAAGGACAGCACCCTTCTGATTAAATGAATATCAATTGGACCTCACAGCCACGGCCAAGCTGCCACCCCTCCACCTAACGCTGTGCTGTGATTGGCCGAGAGGAGACCAACCTGCTAGCGGCCGGCGAAAGCTATCAGCGTCCGCTCTGTGACAACAATGAAGCTGAATACCTAATGACGTGTATCCCGGCAGAGGTGTCCTGCTAGCATCATTCTCAGAGTGGCTTTGGACATGACCAGCAGCCTGCCCTGGCCCCAATGCTGGACCAAGGAATAAAAAAAGAAGAGCAATGCTTTAAGAAAATAACATCACATTTTTAGCTTTATCACCAAAGAAGAAACACTGCTGAAGATTTCTGACCACCACTTTTTGGATTGGATTAACTTTTTTGAATTCTGGGATTTCCCTGTGAAGAAGCTTTAACTAAGACTGAACCAAGAGAAGGATCCAACATGAAACCAAGGCTCTGTGTCACCTACCTAACAGTTTTATACTGTTTAAGTAAGTCACTTCTTTTATTTTATCTTTATATATTGTCTACACAAAACGACGACTTCAAACTATTTCAATCAGGCCAGACTTGACTTGACTCGACTTTACTTATCAGACTTATGACTTGTAAAGAGTGATTTCATATCAGCATACGGATATCTGCAATGTCTATGCATATTTCCTCTGTTTTTATAGTCAGCTATTCTTTTATACACTCTATAGTTTGATAATACAAGACCACATTGTACTTTCCCCACATACACATTGTTTAAAGTTGACAACTTTGTGTTTTCTGTTACTGATACTTTCACTTAGTAAATGATGGTATTTGCTGTATGTATCACTTCTCATTTTGCAGGTTTGTGGTTTTCATAACTCTATACTTTATACAAACAATAACAGAAGCAGTGATATGCAGCCAATTACACACCAAACATGTATTCCACTCTTAAAAATATATATATATGTGCAGTAACTTTTTTAGTTCTTCCAAGCTACATGGACATATATGAAATATTTGTGAGGTTTTTCCATCCAGACAAAGCGAACCCCCGTCCTGAGCCCAGACCACAGTGAGAGGCAAGGAGTCAGTGCCCTCTGACCTTTCAAGGGGGTTGGGCCTGGTCAGCTGTAGGATGGTGATATGGTGATGTGGGGGGCTGAAATGAAAGGACAAAAAAGACAATAGCTACGTCTCCTGCCTGCCCCGATGACCTGACCCTCACACCCTCATCTCCATAACACTACCCCAGTCTGTATTCAGATTGGGGACATGTTCAAGATGGGTGCACAAGGACTAATCCGGCTACAGCTGCCCAGGATGTGTGTCCTTATGCATATTACACACAATGGACACATGAGGATATTGCCCTGTGTGTCCAAATGTGTAAAAATATCTCAATTTCTCTACAGATAAAGGCTGTTTATGGCCAGAATTGAATATTAGAGAAACCAACTTTTGGGCCAAAGTAACATGACAACTTTAGTGACTAGGTCATCTCTGTGTACTTATTATCAGCTGTATGAAAAACACAGCTGACAATAATTGCATATAATAATAATAATTATCATTATTTAGTTATTTTTTTTAGGTTTAGTCAATATAGAAACTAAATATTCCCAGAACATCCTAATAAATTATATGTTTTTAAAGTTACTCCTCTCTATAGGGTTGTAGCCCTATAACCCTATAGAAACAATTAATGTCATCTGAAAAATGTTGTGTTTCCAGGTTTGTTCCATAAACTGGCGCAATGAACTTGAAATATGAAACCCACAGTCAGTATAATATTTGCATAACTGCCCAGAGTGGTTCTCCCAGTTAAGGAGCTACTCTGAGGGAAGCCCTGAGGCCTTCAGTGTTAAGCATAAGCATTTTCAATAACAGCCTGACTGCCCATGTGCAACTGAGATCTTTATTTTATACTGGAATCCATCATTAATTGGGTACAGAACAAGTTCATATTAGAGTTGACTTTCTAAAACACTGTAGTGACTTTCTTTAAGCCACAAATCATTGAGTCCTTAAAGAGATGTTTATGAGCAAAGTATCACTAAATGTGTTTGTTCTCAAACCTCTGTCTGTTTATATGTGGGGGTCACAAAACTGTGAAGTTCAAGTGAAACAGGTCTAAACAATAGCAGCAGGGATGTTGGGGGAGCACCAGTGACTGGACACAATCTGCCCCCTCCCTGATCTGCACATCCATCCTCTTGGCCTGGACTCTCTCATGACCCTGAGGGGCTCAGCATTATGAAGAGGCTGCTGGGTGGGGGTTGCTGGACAACTGGCTTGTTTAAAAAATCTCATTATAGCTGCCTTATATTGAACACACTGAGTGCTGTGCACTTTATCACACCCCATGCAGCTCAAAGCTCGTTGGAACTTGTAGCAAGCATTTCAATTATTTGGCCTGAAGGTGTTTTTTGAAGGCTGTTGTATTTGGTATTGATGAGGTGTGATGCCAACAACAAAAACAATGTTTTAATGCACAATAACAAGTTTAACAAGAACAATTCTAGTTTTATAGTTATTGTATAGCACAAAAACAAATTGCACTGCTCCTCACTTTCTTGACAAAAAACAAAAAATGTATTTGGTTAATTCAGTTTCGGTTAGTCCAGTTCAGTTGTCTTTTGTTATTGAGAATGTAATTACATTTTTTAATTTAGCATAGTTTTCTGATGACCACCTTTTTAGAGCCAGGTTTAGCACCATAATCTTAGTACTTAAAATGGTAAAAACAAACCAATAAATGGTTTGAAGATGTCCATACTTAAAAAAAAAAAGAAAAAGGTTTGTTAATATGATATGTTTTTTTCTGAGCAAAGTCAAGTTTAACTATGCTTTCATTCACATAAATGTCAGACCAAAGAAGAGCCTACATAAACATGTCCCTACACAGATTTGAAGACTCTATTCATCCTTATGGGTAGAGGCCAAATATTATGGCTGGCCACATTCAAGTTCAGCTGCAAGCTGGAGTGTGGGAAGTGGTATAAAAAGATGCAGAGAACAATAGAGGCTGTTAGGATCTCACAGCTGAGATGGGACCGAGTGAGCAGATGCAAAAGTCTAAAATGGCATTGATAATGAATCATGCAAGTTCAAGAGCAGGGGTTTGCTCACAGCTGTGAGAGAGACACAGGCATTTGCAGCTGATTTGCATACAGAGACACCAAAACAGGCAAGAGAAAAGGAAAAGAGTGCAAGTGTCACAGAGGTCAGGAAGGAGAGGGGACAGGGGTGGCATGGGAAAGTCACCTCTGAAATGAAACTGAAAGGACTAAGAGAGACCAGGGGGTGTCGCAGGCTCAGGAGGGGGCAGATGGTGGTCTTGGACTGGGGTGGTGCAGCATATATGACTAATACAGAGGTTGCGGGGGGTGGAATGCAAATAGGTTCTCACAATTCTATTGTCGCAATCAACCCCCTGCTCAATGGAAACTTTTTGAAATTGACCTTCACCACATCACAATGTTCTCACTCAGCTCAGACTCAGGCCATTGTTGCCAGTCAGCCTGTCTGCCATGATGCATTCAGCAAACTTACCATCAACCACAGGACAGTTCAAGTTCACTTAGATAGGAAGTGGCTGTGGTGTTGATCTACAACATAACATATATGCCATGGCCATAACCTCATTCTGTATTTCTTCTTCTGTGTGCAGGTGTTTCCTTAGCCTCAGAGCTGTCGTTCTTATTGGAGCCCAGCGATGTGATTGCAGTGCGAGACCGTCCTCTGCTGTTGGACTGCCAGGTTCAGGGAGAAGAGCCTATAATGGTCACATGGCGCAGAAATGGTGCGCCCGTGCAAAGCAGTCCGAGAGTTAGAGTCCTGGAGAACGGCACGTTATTTATCCAGAATTTCCAGAAACGTAAAGAGGGCAGTGACGCGGATGTGGGCGAGTACGAGTGTGCTGCCCAAAACCGATATGGCTTGCTGGTCAGCCGCAAAGCCAAAGTCCAAATGGCATGTAAGTAAACAATGCAGAATATCAGACTTAAAATCTTTGATAATACACTGTGATAGCCAACATGTTTCCACACACAGTTCCCCTGCACTTCAACATTCTTTCTTTATATCATATCTTCATTCATATATCAGGTTATACTTATTACATCAAAACACTGAAAACACAATTATTTTTAAGAGTTTAAACGGGCAGCAAGATATGATTTGCATGAGGGCCATGAGACGGTTCCAGTTCCAGTATTGAATTTAGCTTTTTTTTTCTCCAGCTCTCCCAAAGTTCCACACTCATCCGGTGTCCATGAAGGTGGACGAGGGAGGGGTTGCCCGATTTCAGTGTCAGATCAATGGGGTACCTGAGGCCAACATCACTTGGGAGAGAGACAGAGTCCCCCTCAGCACTTCTGATAAGAGGTAACACACAACTGCTGCTAAAAAATTGTGATAAAGTGCACAACAAAGAAACTAAAAAACGTCAAACTCAAGTCATGGTTCAGGCGTTTTATTGATATGTGAGCAAAGCCTTGGTGGGATGATTTGAAGATGAACGCTTATGTAAAACTGTGTCCTCCAGGTACACTCTCCTCCCGATGGGTGTCCTGCAGGTGACTGGTGTGAGGCAGGTGGACGCTGGAGTGTTTCGATGTGTGGCCACTAACATCGCTAACACCCGCTACAGCCACAATGCTACACTCAACATCTCAGGTACACATACGTAAACCTATACAGTCACGTTGGTGCTGCTGTGCAAATTAAAAGCGCTACACTAAGTACCAATATGAACCTCTGTCTTTAGATGGAGCTGTTAAAACCTACAAGGAGCCAGTCATCCTTTCCGGGCCTCAAAATCTGACCCTCACTGTCCACCAGACTGCCATCATGGAGTGCATCGCTACAGGAAACCCAAAGCCTATCGTTTCCTGGAGCAGGCTTGGTACCACTGCAGATTTTTTTAAACTAATATTCTAAAATGAAAAAAAAATAAAGTAGGTGTTGTCTTTTATGACTGCTTACTCACTTTTTACTGTCTTGTGTGCCTCAGATGGCCGGTCTATCGGAGTGGAAGGCATACAGGTTCTCGGTACGGGGAACCTCATGATTTCGGACGTGTCACTGCAACATTCGGGCGTGTACGTGTGCGCTGCCAACCGCCCCGGAACCAGAATGAGAAGAACTGCACTGGGGAGACTTGAGGTGCAAGGTAAGGATGTTCAAACACTACCTGGCATCAAGTGTGGTTTATCCTCCTTACGCTTTAGCCCTGAATGGTCCTGATGTAGCAATGCTTTAGGCCTGGCTGAGTCCTGTCTTTCCGTTTTAGGGCATGAAGGTTTGGTTAGCCTATAGTACCAGCCATAGTACTCAAAATACTGTGTGTTAATTCTGTTTATAATATAGCTGGGACTAAACCCAGCATAACCGGAATATTTGATAGTAGAAGAGACAAATTCATCATATCTGACAAAAACAACAATCCTTGATCTTGACAGATTCAGTCATGAGATTGATTTTTCTTTTTTTGAGAATGGAAATATCTCTTTAACAGAGAATGTGCAGAGTTTATACTATAACAAGCTTTTGCCCATGGCTCAAGACTAGATCAACACAGTGATCCCACATTCACACCCAAATCTGACCTTGAATATGTCTTCAATCTCACTTTAAGAACTTTTGCTTTATGATTAATACGAAGAGTTCACTTGCGAAAACAGATTATGCTATTGAAAAAACTCAACATACTGTATGCTTGAAAATGTCTCTTTACATAGCAGTGTTTTTCATTACCAGATTTGTTTCAGCGCCACAAAAATATAAAGTCACTTGTTAAATTCACTTTAGTTTCATAAGTGAAATCTGGCAAGTACAGTAACAAATATCCACAACTGAGATATGCAAAGGAACTCTTCATATAGACTAACATTTGCATAACAGTGACCTGCTCAACCTCAATAACAATTATCATATTTATCACACTATTTAATTGTAATAGTATGCTGGAAAATTATTTATTGTAAGTAAAATGTACTATAATACTGAATGTAACCGCCTTGGTTTATTGGACCCATATCACATCCATATGCAGTCAGCACAGGGTCAATAGTCAAGCTGCACCTTCTCTCCTCACCTTTGCCCCCGGTGGGTGGGGGTAGCAGCTGGGGTGTGATGCTGGAGCTCCCTCCCCACTGGAACACCACTCTCAATTTCACTGCAACAATTAAGCACGGGGGCAGATCGGTTTGTGTTTGAATGGGGATGGGCTGCCCCGAGTGACGTAGGCTCATCCATCAAATACTAGATGTTCATACGTTGGGCCGTCTCATATTTCTCTCTGTCATTATCTGCTCTTTAATTGGCTATCCAGAGAGCAGCTCATTAGCAGGTCCCATCCCTGAGTGCCTCACCTCTGTCTCTTTTCATTTTATTGGCCATACCTGGTATTTTGCTCTAAAACATTTGTTAACAGGGATATTATGCTGCTTATCTGTGTTTGTCTGTGTGGGATGTGTTTGAACTGAATCAAGTAAAGGGGTTTCAGGGTGCGCTTCAGCAAAAGGTCTACATTTACTGAGTAGGTAATAGAGCTTAACTTCAGTTATGGCTCACATTCACACACAAAGCAAATAATGCATGAAGGAAAATAAAATACCAAGATGAGTTCCTGGTTATATATCACTATATAATTGTAGATGAATGATATATATATACACGTATATATAGCCTGTATATTTTTTGGATCTGGAGAGAATTAGCATTATAGAAAGTATTTGAAAGTTGAATTAATTATATGGAAAATAGTATTTGATAAATGAGGCTATTATGCTAAGATACTATCACTTTTCACTCAAGTGAACCAATAACAGAGGAACAATAGGTGTGCATAAATCAATTCCTCATGTGTTGTTGGTGATTGGTGTCTTGACTGGATCAATAAATACTTCCCTCTGTCAATCCTGAGATTGGCATTGCCTTTGGTGCAATATTGTCAAAGTGTGGGGGTGATCTCAAATACATGCATTTGCTTATTGATCTTTTTCTTCATTATTGGGGTTGAAACAGAACAAAGAAGGATCTTTAGGCTTTGATTCATGGTCAAACAAACACAGCTTTATTTGTGGAGCACTATTTACTACTACCACCATTACTATTACTACAACTACTTTGGAGTAGTGTGTTAATGCGTAAAAAAAACTACTTTATCATACTTTATCATATTATTTATTAATCTTTTCTTTACAAAACAACAACACACTTAACAAATGCCATCTGTAGGCATTTAGTCAAGTTACTGCCTTATGTTGTGTGAGCTTCATTTACAGGGAACTGTGGCAAATATATAAAGATCTGATCACATTTGAGCAATACCGAGTTTAATTTGAAAGTACTTGCAATGTTTCAGTTTTGAGAGAAGTTCATGTTTGGGATTCAAGGTGCTTCACAGTTACACTTCTTAGATACACATGCACTGTTAAAGATACTTATTTTGGGCCCCCTCTTCCCCCATTTGTCTAAAAATAAATGTAGAACTTAGTCATGTTGGGTGAGGGGTGAGAGTGACGTGCAGCCGGTGACCCTGGCCGTGACAGAAGGAGCGGGTGCCTGTGTTGGCGCCGCCGACCGTGCAGGGATGGGGGTGCTGCCCCTCTCAGGGTCAATTAAGGACGGCTGAGAGATGAATGAGGCCAGGCAGGGGTGTCACCAAAATCGGTACAGGCACAAAGAAGGGTCAGGCCTTTGGAGGATGGTCAGTTAAATATGGCCGTACCCCGCCCCTGCTCCATATGCCTGACGCTCAATGCGCTCAGATGAGATGCACAACTTTTATAATGCAGATCCCACTTCCCCATTTCTCACATTTTATATGAGGGGTCTTTCCCACAGCCAGAGAATATGTCGGCCTCTGTCTCTGCGGGGAACTTTAAACACGGCTCACAAATCATTCATACATGTTTATACGCAGACACACACTGAGACCTTTTATGACAATGTAGTGCTGTCTAAGTAAATTCTACAAAGGATATCTTAATGCAGGGAAACATTTGTATACTGTTAAATCTTTCAAAGAGTAACCACAAAAATGTAAACTTACATACGTGAAATATAAAGTACATTTTCTGGC